>NC_138768.1:534770577-535370577 GCF_965119305.1 Pelophylax lessonae | reverse complement strand
GCAACTGTCATCATTTTATTCTACAGATTTCTATTCTTCAATCGATTTACAATCCACTTGTATTGGAATGCAATCCATTTTATTCTACAAGTTTTATCCAAATAATGCAGATTTTTATGTGTGGACAAAAAAAAAATGTTCTGGATAATCACTGGATAAATAAACAAGAATTCATGCTGTAGACGAAACGCAGTGATTCATTTTTTTAAATGAATAAGCAGTATTTATCTAGTTGTGTCACATTGTTTTAATATACACCAATAGCTCTGGTCTCAGTTTGCTGTGTGCAGCGTTACTAATGTAAGCAATAGTCTTTTTAAAAACTCCTCTACCAAACAGCATTGTAAAGTCCAAGTTAGGCTAAAAGAGGAAACTTCCATAATGGAACAGCCAGAATAATAAATCGGCAGCTGGTCCGTGTGGTTACACATACAAGGGCTTAATGAACTGCATCATTGTTTATTTGCTGATAAGAACTGTGGTGGTCCTGGGACCACCACTGCTCCACCAAGCTTCTTAGCTGATGAAAAGAAAATACGGTACTAATGTCCTCCACCCACATTTTATGACACCTGCCTAGTAAATGGTTATATAAATATTTATGATTGTTCATCATTTAAATGTAATTTTTGAACTGCCATGTTACATGAATACAATATAAATGTATCTAAAACTTACATTTACATCCTGGTTACCAAAGGGAAAAATATACATCTTAGAACCAGGAACAAACCGGTAGCTAGGTGCATCAAGCATTTAATAACAAAATAGATTAGGAGCTGTCTCTCTACACCGAAGATTTGCTCAGCCAACCTACCTTTACTCCCTATCTGTCAGTATCTGATTCTCAATAGCCCCTGTAGTATCTAATTCCCCAGAAAGCCACTGCTACCCAGTGGCAGGACAATGTCATCTAGAACCTAGGGTGAACATGTCAAACTGTGTCCAACCCCCCCAAGATGCATGAGCATTATGTGTCAGCAAAATCCCCCCCACAAAAACACAGCGCACTAATCTGCATGCCTAATGCTTACCCCTTAAATATAAATCACCCCCTCCTCCCAGTACAAATCCCCCTCTCAGCAAAAATCTTTGCCCCCCATCCCCAAAATTCCCCCAGCTCAAATGCCCCCCCCCCCATCCACAACTCTCATAGCACAAATCCTCTAACCCCTAAAATTTCTCCTCCTAGTACACATCGTCTCCCTCTCCTCCCCCCATCCCCCCACTTCCAATCCCTGCCTTGCAGCACAAACTCTCTCCAAATCCCCTCTCCTAGCACAAATCTTCTTCACCCCCTCCCAACACAAATCCCCCTAGATCACCATTCTTAGCAATCCTTCCCCCAAATTGCCCCTCCTCAAAAAATACTTACCCTCTGCAACCCCCCAAATTCCCCCTTCCAACACAAATCATGCCCCCCCAACCTCCTTGTGGTGCCCCCCCACCTCACATGATACCACAGTGCCCATTGCAGCTGCTCCTCCTGCCCACCCCTTGTCCCAGCCCTGCTGATATGGGAATGTTTGCATCCATGACTTCAGATTGTGTTGTAAGGCTTCCTTCACACTAGCTTCAGTTGAGTACTTTTCAAGGGACGGTGAAATGTTTTTTTTTTTTTTTTTTTTAGGTGTTCAAGAGGAGGTGCTGCCATCCCAGATACCTGTTTTTTTATTTATTTATTTATTTTTTTTTCTTTTTACATTTTTTTATTGCTGAATAGCAATTTTGCATTAAGAGCAACTGTGAGCGTAGTGTTTGCCTCACAATTGTGGAGGGGCCACATGCACTGTGGTGGTGCCTTCTGTCAAATTTGGCATGCAGCATTAAAATTGCTGCAAAGTATCATGGCTGCTGCAATGTGCACTTATTTTATTAGCACCATGTCATTGGACCCCTGCTCAACTCCATAAAAGCCTACGTGTCCATGTACACATAAGCTTTTAGCAGAGTTTAACCTCCCTGGCGGTATGATTCTTTCGGATTTAGGTCCTGAAAGCGGTACAATTATTTTGCATGTAATTCTTAAGAATGAGCAGCCCAAACCAACTATTTACATATGATTTTTTTTTACTGTGCGTTCTTCTTTATAACATCTCGGGTATGATAAAGTTTGAAAAATCATAAATTATAATATAATAAAAAACTATAAATAAGTTAAAGTATGTATGTATGTATACATATATATATATATATATATATATATATATATATATATATATATATATATATATACATAAAAAGTAGAAAACTGCAGGAAAGGGTACTGGGGGGCAAACTAATGTGAATTTATTTTATTTTGCATTGTATCAGTGTGTTTGGTGTGTTTTACATTTGAATTTGCCACCGGTTCCACCCCTCTGCGAACGTCACGTCGCAGGAGACGGAAGGCGGGGCACACAGAGGATCGGGAGGAAGATTCACCGCCACACACCGCCGGGATACATCGCTGGATCCCAGTGACAGGGTAAATAACCCCTCTACCAGGATCCAGCGATCTTCCTAGCGGTACCCCGAGTGTGGCTCGGGGTTACCGCTTTTGGCACTGAAATTTAACCCCGAGGCACACTCGGGAATACCGCTAGGAAGGTTAAGAGCTGCTGTGGTTAGGTGAGATTCATTCTCCCTCTCTTGAACATGGAAGAATAATGTTAAGGATAGGAACATTTTGACAACTGGGCACGGCATAACTGCGGCAAAATCGTGGCATAACTGCAGCAAAATCACCTGACTGCCCTCCTACAAGCGGACATGGTGCTATAAATGTATTTATTTTTTTTTTTCTCCCCCTTCCCTCCCTGTTCCTAATCTTTATTCTGTTCTCTCTCTTTCTTTTCTCTCTTTTTTTTTTTTCTTCATACATCCTGTTGGGAGGCCTCCCTTGGCCAACCTGACAGGAAATTAGACCCTTGTATACTAGGTGTCAACATTCAATTTCCTTTAGCTAATATGTTGTTGAACATCTTATTTTGTATACTTCAAGCATTATATAAGGCTACATCTTGTTTGAAATTTATGTTACTTAGAAAATTGAACCTTATTGTACGAAGTCTTATACTTACTTGCTTACAAAATGCCCCCTTTTTATTCCTAGGTTACATATCAATATATATTTGTGTTGTCAGGTTTCATATATTGTATTTGTGACTTAATTCCTCAATAAAGTTTACTATTGTGAAAAAAATAAATAAATAAATAAAATAAATGTGCTAAGCACAGAGGAAGCAAGCAAAAGCAAGAAGCGACCACCATGGTGCAGTATTTTTAACCACTTTAAGACCGGAAGGATTTGCCCCCTTAATGACCAGGCCCTAATTTGCGATTCAGCACTGCGTTACTTTAACGGACAATTGCGCAGCCGTGTGACCCTGTACCCAAATAAAATTTATGCCTCTGATTCCTCCTGTATTGAATTGTACTGTAACTGTATTGTCTTCCCCCACACTGTAAAGCGCTGCGCAAACTGTTGGCGCAATATAAATCCTGTATAATAATGATAATATGTCCTTTTTTTTCCTACTTATAGAGCTTTCTTTTGGTGATATTTGATTACCTGTGTGATTTTTATTTTTTGTGCTATAAACAAAAAAAAAAGCGACAATTTGGAAAACAAAAACAATATTTTTCACATTCTGCTATATGACAGTCTCAAAAAAAAAAAAAAAAAAAATCACATTTTTTAACATTTTAGGCCAATTTGTTTTCTGCTACATATTTTTGTTAAAAAAAATTTGCAATAAGCGTATTTTGATCGGTTTGCGCAAAAGTTATCACATCTACGGGAAAGATTTATGTCATTTTTATTGTTTTTTTTTTTTTTTTGACATTTTTGACACTTTTGGGGGGACCAGTGACATTACTATAGTAATCAGTGTAAAAAATATGCGCTGTTACTGTAATAATGACATTGGCAGGGAAAGGGTTAACATTGTGGGTGATCAAAGGGTTAAATGTGAGCCTAGGGGAGTGATTCGAACTGTGGGGGTGTGTGGCTTCTGAAATGACTATACAGACATGTGATCCTATATACTGTAGAAGGATCACATGGGCTCTATGATCATTTCAGGGAGAAGAACGGTCAGCTATGTTTACGACAACTGCCCATCCTTCTCTCTCAGCAGGGAGCGATCGTGGGTGTCAGGGGGCAATCAGAGCCGCCTCCCCACTGCATCGGCTTCTCCGCTGATGAGCGGGAGCGCGCCCCCTAGCCTCCCGAGAGCGAGCGCCGTACATGTATGGTGATGTGCCTCATAAAGCGGTTAAAGCATGGACCTTAATAAAGTAATGTACTTACAATAGGAAGAGATTACCAGGTGTAACAGGTAAGCATCGCTGGATTCCCGCCAGCGTGCGTAATGACTTCACTTGTTCTGCCCCGCCCAATGCGTTTTACTGTAAACAACATCTTCTGGGGATAGAGCCACTCTTTATTTTGTCACACCACATCACATTTGTTTTTATGGTTTGAGTGTTTTTTGACACTTTTAAATATCATTTAAAAGTACAAGAAGACTTTTTATTTTATGCACTGAGTTTACACTATAAGTTCCTTTATAGAGTATGTTATTTTTATACGATGTAACTTTATTTTTTTTTTTAAAACAGTGAGGTTTATTGAAACTTTTGGTACAATACAAAAATAGACCGTGCATTGAAACTTCGATCAGATTCATAACACACAGAAGTACAAAAAAAAAAAAATACAAATATACACAGTGATTAACACTTAGAAACAGAACAGACATAGTAAAAATGAGGCAGTAATCAGTTACTTTCTTTCGGCCCAACACTCGAGCAGACAATATTAGGTCAATTGGGGCGGTCAGCATAAAATAGTTACCCACTGCACTACTGAGCTGTGTCAGGGCACTGCACCCACTTGTCCCAAATCTTGTTGAACTTCTGGGGGCACCCCCTATGTTTATATAAAAGTTTATGAAATGGGATGACACTATTAATTTCCTTAATCCACATTCCTAGAGTAGGAGGAGTAGGTCTCATCCACCGCCTGGCTATCAATTTACGCGCTATAAACAAAGTTTCCTGAAGAAATATGACAGTGGATTTGGGCATCTCTCCATCCGGATAGACCCCCAGGAGACACTCCTTAGGGGAGAGCTGTAGAGGAGACCCCATTTTGTCGTGCAGAAATGTGACTACCTGTTGCCATAGAGTCTGTAATTGGGGACAGCTCCACAATAGATGAAAGAAGGAAGCATCAGGGTCTGCGCACATAGGACAAGAGGGGACCAAGTCAGGGTGATATTTGGACAGTCTGAGCGGGGTGAGATAAGCCTGGTGTATTATAAAGGTCTGGGTAAGGCGATCCGACAGTTTTGGCGACACTCTGCGGCACGTCTCCAGGGCATCCTCCCATTCCTCATCCTCCATGGCCCCCACATTGCGCTCCCAGCGGGTCTTAAGTGCATAAGCTAAAGTGGTCGAGGAAGGTGTGTGGAGCTCAGAGTAGAACATGGAAATGAGGTGACTGGGTTCTGTACTTTTAACAATCTCAAGGGTGGTGACCGATTCTATCTCAGGAGGACCGTCAAGGAATTGAGATCTATAAGCATGGGAGAGCTGTAAGTATCTGTAGTGCATGGGGCCCTGGAGCGCAAACTGGTCTTGCAGGGTCTCGTAAGACCGCAGACCAGTGGTCGTGGAGATATGGCTAAGGAGGAGAATACCCCTCCCACTCCATATCGACAGGTCAGGGATGGAGAGGAACTCACGCAATGTACTATTATGCCACAGAGGGGTGAGTGTATGGAACGGAGGGCACCGAAGCCTGGACGCTACCACCTCCCAGATCCGACAATAGTGATATAGGAGAGATCTGGGGCACAGGGGCTCCGGCGAGCCCCTGACGCCCCTAAGGATAACTAGGAGGGGGTCCCCGAGGGGATGAGCCCACCCAGGGCAGAGCAGGGTCAAGAAGCGTTCTCTATCCGTTTTATCAATGTGAAAGAACTGGGACAACTGAGCTGCCAGATAGTACAGATTAAAATCCGGCAGGGCCAACCCCCCTAGATTTGTAGAATTTTTGAGTTTGCGCCAGGAGATCTTGTGCCGGTTAGCACCCCAAACAAAGGTCTTGAGGAGTGATTCCATCTGCTTAAACAGCCTGAGTGGCAGATATATAGGAGAATGCCATACAACATAGAGAATTTTGGGAAGAAGAATCATTTTAATTAAATTGACCCTACCCATCACTCCCAGAGGTAATTTGGACCATACTTGAATTTTGGCCTTAAGCAGAGGGAACAAGGGTTGAACGTTATCTGGGACATAATCTGCTGAGCTAGCTGTCACCTGAATCCCTAAGTACTTAATGCGGGATACACACTGCAGGGCCGGGTTTGCGGGGGCGATCGCCTGCGGGCTCTCGTCAAGCGGGAGAATTTGTGACTTATCCCAGTTTATCTGAAAACCGGAGAACCGTCCGTACCGTTCAATTAAAGAAAGGGCTGTGAGCAGGGAATCTCGAGAGTCTTCCAAATATAACAAAGTGTCGTCAGCATACATGCTGATTTTCTCCTCCAGCGGTCCCTTACGTAGGCCACGAATCCCGGGATGTGCTCTAATGGCCATCGCCAGGGGCTCCGCGGCCAGGGCATACAGCAGGGGGGAGAGGGGGCACCCCTGTCGAGTGCCACGGGATAAAGGGAAGGCGGTCGACTGCCAGCCGTTGGCCAGGACCCTAGCTACCGGGGCGCTATATAGAAGTTTGACCCACTTAATAAAATTAGGTCCAAAGCCGTATCGGTCCAGGCAGGTCCATAGAAATGGCCACTCTACCGAGTCGAATGCTTTAGCCGTGTCCAAGGAGACCACCACCCTGCCACCCATTCCGTCGTGTTGTGCCTGGAGATTCATGAATAACCGGCGAAGGTTAAATGAGGTGTTCCTCCCAGGCATGAACCCGGCCTGGTCCAAGTGTATGAGTGAAAGGATCACCTTGTTAAGACGGAGGGATAAAATTTTCGCAAGGATTTTAGTGTCTACTGGGAGCAAAGAGATGGGACGGTAAGACTCTGGGGCGTGCAAGTCCTTGCCCGGCTTGGGGATGAGCACAATTAGCGCCTCCCGCATAGAAGGGGGCAGGGCTGCATCCTTGAACAGAGATTGAAACAAAGCCAATAATTTAGGAGAAAGGAGTTCCGAATATTGGGAGAAGAATTCAATCGGGAGGCCGTCCAGGCCGGGGGCCTTAGATCTAGGGAACTTGGACACGGCTGCTGCAATCTCCTCCACAGAAATGGGTGCCTCGAGGGTCGCCAACTGGTCGGGTGTCAATGTGGGAAAGGCAATAGAGTCCAGAAAGTCATGCATGTCAGTGCAGTCAGCGGGGGCCCTAGAGGTGTAAAGTGTACTAAAAAATGATCGGAAACACTGTGTCACCGCAGCAGGATCGGTGATCTCATTACCCAGGTCATCCTTTAAAGTTATAACTACCGGGGGCCTATCCTCACAATGAACTAAATATGCGAGGAGTTTCCCCGCCCGCTCTCCATGTGCAAACAGATTCTGCTTCTGAAAAAACATCTTAGATTTCGCCTTCTCATATTCAAGTTGGGAAAGGACTTTAGAGGTCAATTTATACTGGGATTCATGCGTCGGAGTCGGGTCCGCCATAAAGGCCTGTTCAGCTTCAAGCAGATTCGCCGTTGCCCTGGAGATCTCCTCAGCAGCCCGCGCTCTAACAGCTTTAATTTTGGAAATCATAGTGGATCTGGCGAACAGTTTAAATGCCTCCCACACTGCAGCCGGGGAGGCAGTGCCCTCATTATCAGAAAAGAATTGTGTCCAGGTCCCCTCAATGTCGTTCCCATCAGACACCAAGGGGAGCCAGGCGGGATTCAGGCGCCAGGCCGGGGGAGGTCTATTGCAGGGCAAGGACAACAGTATCCAATAAGGGCAGTGATCAGACAGAGTCCGTGGGGCGAAGCCTGCCGCCAGTAACCTGGGGAGCAGGGTTCGAGACATCAATATCAGATCAATGCGTGACATAGAATGGTGTGCAGCCGAGAAACAGGAGTACGCACGCTGAGCGGGGTACTTGCTACGCCAGGAGTCGGTCAAACCAAAGCTCTCCACCAATCGGGAGAACCTGGTCGGGGACGACCCCGGCGGCGCCTGGGAGGCGCCACCGGATCTATCCAGACCCGAGTCCAGCACATTATTAAAGTCGCCCAGCCAGATCACCGGGGCCCCCGGGCATTGTGCCATAAACGCCAATCCCTCCATTATAACCACAGCAGAGTAAGGGGGGGCACATAGAAAGCCATCAGAAGCATCAATTCCCCATAGACTGACGTTTTAAGGAAGACATATCTACCCATTGGGTCAACCTGAGATCCTAGGAGCTGGAAATGCACCGATTTGGCCACCAGAAGCGCCACACCCCTGGAGTGCGAGCTATATGCAGAGTGATGCACCCAGCCAACCCAGGGCCGTTTGAGAGACTGCTGTACGCGGCCCTCCAAATGTGTCTCCACCAGTACTATAATGTCAGCCCGGACACGGCGTAGAACATTAAAGACAGCCGTCCATTTAATCTTATCGCGCATACCCCTGACATTCCACGTCAACAATTTCAATGCGGCCATGGCAGGGGTAATACGGAGCGTGGAGCGGAGGCTCCCAGGATCTCAGGCAATAAGGCCACAGAACTAACAATCCCACGGTCATACACTAACATTAATAAACGGCAGTAAAAGAGCAGGCAGTTATTACTTGAGGTCAATGTGCATAGAACAGAAACAGTATAGAGATTGTACCAATTATAAACTGTAAACAATGGTAATACCCCAAACCCCCCTCCCTGCCCTGCACCAACCCCAACTTGTGCGGGCATGTTCCCAAACAAGTGCCTCAACCAGAACAGGCCCACATGCGACTGGTAAAAAGCAAGAACAGGAGGCCAGGGACCCCCAGGATAGTCAGCAAAAATACAGCAAAATACAACTAGGACAAGCAAGGGGGCCCGGGGGCCCAGGTCCAGCAGAAGTCGCAGGGGGCAACAGGGGAGTTGGGCACAAACACACGCCTGAGCGGGTGTAGGGGGCGAAAACCAACGGGTGTATCGCTGGGTAGCAAAACCTATGGGCAGGTGGAAATCCATAGGAAGAGAACAGAAAAATCAGTTCCATCTGTGGAGCTAGGGTGCTCCGCCGGTCAAACACAGGAGCAGTGGGTCAGGGAAATGAGGGGGGGGGGGAAAGGGGGGTACAAAGTCTTGAGTTCCTCAGGATCTACAAAGCCCCCCCCACCTCAGCAGCAGCACAAGGCACAGGCAATCAGGGAGAAAGTGTCATGAAGTCGCCAGGGCAAGGTGGTCAGGCTCTAGCTTCCAGTCCTTCTAGCCAGGAGATGGCGGCCTCCGGATCCTCAAAGAAGTGGGCTCGGTCCTCACCCTCCACTCTAAGACGGGCCGGGTACAACATAGAGTATTTGATATTCTTGATACGCAGCCTGCGTTTGACCTCCAAAAAGCTCTTGCGGCGCCTCTGGACCTCAGCAGAGAAGTCGGGGAAAATCGCTATTTTGTGATTTCCAAATGGAATGTTCCCCTTAACTCTGGCCAGGCGCAATATGGCATCTCTGTCCCGATAGTTCAGGAATTTAGCGATGAATGTGCGGGGGGGTGCACCCTGAGGGGGGGGACGCCCTGAGAGGCGATGTGCACGTTCCACAACAAAAGTGGGTGAAAAGGATTCTCTGCCATATGTTTGAGTGAGCAATTGTTCCAAATAAGATGAGGGGTCTGCACCTTCAGAGCCCTCCGGGAGGCCAATGAACCGCAAGTTACAGCGGCGCAGCCTATTCTCCATGTCATCTTGTTTTTGAAGGATAAGGTGTACTTGTTGCTGCAGCCTGTCTGAGGAGCTTTGCAATGGGGGGAGGGAGTCCTCCACCTCGCTGATTCTGTGTTCAGCCTCACCAACTCTGTCCCTTAGCTTCTGCATATCCTGACGCATCAGTGATATATCTACCTTCACCTCCTCGATTTTAGTCGTCAGCATGGTCTGGCAGGTGGCAATCGCTTCCAATACCTTGGATGTAGCAGGGCTCTCCGGCTCCTCCACCACGAGCGACGGGCCGGCGCCATCTTGGATCGGGGCCTCCTTCTCCAGCCTCCGGAATGCAGCCAGTTTTGCCGCAGCTTCCGAGCCTTTCTTCGGCGGAGACATGCGGAGGTCAGTGCCGCGGGTGTGCGGGAGGTGAAGGGAGGATTATCGTGCCCGGAGGGCTGCAGGATTAGCGGTAAAGGAGATCGGTCCGGCGGAGCTCCTCTCACACACGTCCTCTCACATGCTGCGCCAGGCCACGCCCCTCACGATGTAACTTTATTATAAGAACATTAGCACTTTAGAATTTTAGGGGATAGTGCACCCACTTTTCTTGAAGTAGCTTTTTATACATCTAGTATCGAGATTGTGTAGTGGATGCAGCAGTCTTTATTTATATTTCACTCGCTAGCACAAATCATTTATTTGGTTTTTCTTTACCCATTCATTATAATTGGGCTGCTAATGCATCACAACAAAAGAAAAAAGTACATCAATGAGTTTTTAGCAAAGCAGCCCACCACAACATACAGTATACATAAAAAAAAAAAAAAAAAGATGGTAGCTTAATTGGCATCTTTCTAAAATTAGCCCTAATTCATATAAAAAAGTTTGCACTAAGTTGCACTCTACTGTACAATGTTTTGGGGTTCTATTTACAAAAAAAAAGATTCTACAATGCACCGAGTTATGCAGAGCGTTGCTATGCATTCCGGTAATGCATTTTTTTTTTTTAACACTCATTGCTACAATGCACAAGTGTGCACAAATTTAGGCCCTTAACCACTTGCCGACCTCCAGCAGTACATATACTGCAGCAAGTCGGCTCTGTCCCGCGAAACAACGTAACTGTACATCGTTTTGCAAGACCGCTAGTGGGGGCATGAGCACGCGCCAGTTGGCTACAGGGAGAGCCAAACAGCAGGTCCGGCAGCTGCGATTGCCACCGGGCACCCGGTATCGCTGCTCGTAGAGACAGAATGGTGGTCTGCTATTGTAAATACGGCAGACCGCTGTTCTGTCAGTAATGAACACAGGGATCCTGTGTTCCTCCTATTTAGGAATACAGGTCTCTGTGCTCATTCAGCAAGCCCATCCCACACACAGTTAAAAAGCACTCCCTAGGGACACATTTAACCCTTTTGATCGCCCCTGGTGTTAACCCATACTCTGCCAATGTCATTATTACAGTAACAATGGATATTTTTAGCACTGATTACTATAGTATCGTCACTGGTCCCCCCCAAAAGTGCCAAAAATGTCAGTTAGGTGTCCAATCTGTATGCTGCAATGTCGCAGCCCCACTAAAAAATGCTAACCACCACCATTACTAGTATAAAATCAAATAAATAAAAATTACCTAAATCTTTCCCCTAGTTTGTAGCCGCGATAACTTTTGCGAAAACCAATCAATATACACATATTGGGATTTTTTTTTACCACAAATATGTAGCAGAATACAAATTGACCTAAAATGATGAAAACATTTTATTTTTACATTTTTTATTGGGAATGTTTTATAGCAGAAAGTAAAAAATGTTTTTTTTATTCATAATTGTCTCTCTTTTTGTGTCTAAAGCGCAAAAAATAAAAATCGCAGAGGTGATAAAATACCTCCAAAAGAAAGCTCTATTTGTGAGAAAAAATGTACATCCATTTTATTTGCGTGCAGCGTCGCACAACTGTGCAATTGTCAGTTATAGTAACGCAGTACCATATCGCAAAAAATGGCCTGGCCATTAAGGGGGTAAAACCTTGCGGTCCAGAAGTGGTTTAAAAGAATAATAAAAAAAGGTTACATTTTATTGTATTTTATATTGATATTAATTGCATCTCATATTGATATTAATTTTGCCCCACTACATAACTGGTAACTAGAAAAAAAGCAAGCATGTTATATATATTCTATGAGACAAAAATATGTTCTCTATTAGGGATGACAATCCCTCTCTTCATATGACAATACAGCGAGATCTCGTGAGAGCTTGCAGTTCAGGTACGAGATTTCCTAGAAGGTAATGGTGACATTGCCTTCCCAGGCTGCATCTATGCGGTTTGGGGCTACAGCACTACTCCTTTCAGGGAAACCAGGAAGTAGAAAACAAAAAAAAGCAAAGAAAAAAAAAAATGTTTAATTGTTAGGGGATTTCATATCAGCACGCTGAGATGTATTGTGATGTGGATTTTAGGAAGGAAGGGAAAAGGTCTGCTATAATAAATATGAATGCTGTATACCTCTTAACAGAGGCGTAACTAGAACCTTCAGGGCCCCTGTGCAAAAAACCATGAAGGGCCCCCTGGACCCCTGGCTAGGTCCCTTCCCTTCAAGCCAGGGGCTCTTCCCACTGATCCTGGGGCCCTTTACTCTCGTTGCAGGGCCCTTTATTACGCTTTCACAAGTTCTTCAGTGGGCCCCCTTCCTGCCATCTTGGGGCCTCCCCACGGTGGTGGAATGCCAGGGCCAGATTGCAAGTGTGACCTTTGCGATCCTGGAAGTTCACCCACTGGTGTCAGTAGTTTTTATTTTTTGGTATTTCAACTGTATTATTTTTTATCATTTTATTTAATTTTTTTACAATGTCACTGACTATGACTCTGTCCATTCAGAAAAGGAAGGAGCTGGTAAATTACATATTTAGCAACCCCTTCCTGGTTCTCTATTGTGACATATCCCCTGCAGCAGCCGGCAGGAGAGGGGAGGGAGCACAGTGGGGGGGGGGGGGGGGGGCAGTGGAGCACACAGGGGCCCAGAGACAGCAGAACACAAGTGAACTGGATAGGAGGAGTGGCGGGAGGAAAAAGGAAGGCAGTGATTTCTCTACATGCTGCCCCCACCGCCCCTCCTATCCAGGTGTACAGGGGAGCCACAGAGGCCCCCTGGAGCATGGGGCCCGGTTGCAATTGCAACCCCTGCAACCCCTGTAGTTACGCCCCTGCCTCTTAACCTACTGTATATACTCGAGAATAAGTCGACTTTTTCAGCATGTTTTTTATGCTGAAAAAGCCCCCTCGGCTTATACTCGAGTGAGGATCTCACTTACCTTTCTTCGGTGCAGTGCGCATGCATCGCCGCCGCGCGGGAAAGCCTTTACATGTTAGTCTATTTCCAGACAGATGGCGCATGCGAGGTGACGTAATGGCGCCGGGCGGCGCCATTTTTAAATGTAAGGCGCCTCACCAAAAGGTAAGTGAGACTCCTCCGCAGCCCCTGCGTCTCCTCAGGATATGAGGTGCTGCGGGCATGGTACAGGAGATTCTCCTGTACCATGCCCACAGCACTGCATCTCTTGTACTATGCCTGTACCATCTCCTGTACCATGCCTGTACCGTCTCCTGTACCATGCCTGTACCATCTCCTGTACCATGCCTGTACCGTCTCCTGTACCATGCCTGTACCATCTCCTGTACCATGCCTGTACCGTCTCCTGTACCATGCCTGTACCATCTCCTGTACCACTGTAAGACAGTGGATGGTCTCAGTAGTTTTTTCTATTATTTTTTACAACTTTATTCTTTATTATTGTTGAGATTATTATTTTCATATTTTTTTTTTTTTGCCTTTTTTTTTTTTTTTTACAATTTTTATAAGGAGCCCTGTTGGGGGACTTTAGTTGAAATATAAAGAGTCTAAATATACCTCTGATGTCCCCCTTTTGAGAGAAAGGGACTGAGGAAAGAGATTCCTGAGCTGCACTGGACAGTAAATGAATGGGAAGTGCTCTGTGGTGAGAGGCTTCCTGTTCATTCACAATAATATTTTACTATGCTTCTGTTATGAATGAACACAGTGAGTGATCTGTACTAGGGAGAGGAGAGGAGGGAAGCCAGTAGTGCCTAGGAGGGGGGGCACATTCTGTAGGGGAAACTGACACCACATCGGGTGATTAGAGTGTGCCTAGGCACATCTGTCACACCCAGTGCACACTCCTATGGTGTATATATCTCTAATTTCCCAATGCTAGTGCAGGCAGCATCAGTTGCACTAAATATAATTTAATGGAGAACTTTTGAAAATACTAAATTTATAAAGAGAAAAAATGTTTTTTAATACCAGTTTCAGACAATAACCTACCTTAGAAGACTTTGGATGATAAATTATCTATTATGCACAGTGTCATATGAACCAAAATTATCCCCTTCCTCCATCCATATAGGAAGCTTGCTTATATGCTTTGAACTAGTTTGTATTCAGCACAGCAAAGGCTATATAGCCAAATGTTACATATATTTACTACAAATCCTAATGAGAGTCCTCCTTTATATAAACTTGTCAGAGTATAAATAGCACAAGAAGAAAGAAGCAAGAAAGAAGAAAAGAAACTTCTGAATGTGACTTGTTATTAGATCTTTGTCATCCAGCATACAAAGAAAAAGAGTTTAAAGCAAAATTTAGACAAACAATATAGAAAAACATTAAAGCAAAAAAAACAAAACAAATTGGAAGACATTGTGAAATTATACCTGGAAAGAAAAGAAAAGCACAGATTCAATAACAATGAGTTACAGAAAACCCTGTAAAGAATAATAAAATATCAATTTGGTTATTTAATGTAATCAATAGTCTTAGTAAATATATTGTTTTAATAAAACAAATCAATAGAACAATAAAACATATGCTGGAGTAGGGATTCCTATTTAATGTCGTTGAAGCAGTTTTATCAGCTTTTTACTACTTTCAGTTAAAGTATTTTTCGTGCTCATCTATTCTCTACAGCAGCTTTTAATAACATTGGCTTACTAGCCTTTGAGGATGACTTACAATGAAATACAACACACATCACTAAGGAGTTTTTTTTCCAGAAATAAAAGGAAAAGAGAGTAAAATCTTCCATCAGCTTTTTTTGCTCATATTTTGCTCCCAATTATTACCCATGGGAGCTTTTCCATCAATTTATGATTTTAAAATCTATCTCAACCTTCACCTCTATTCATCCTGTGCCTACCCTTCTGAATGGCTCCTACAATGTCCTTCAGTGTTATAGTCATGCTATCTGCTCACGACAGAAGCTGGCATTGCATGGATTGTATGGTATTTTTTTTTTTTCACGTGGGGTATTTTTAAATCCCACCCAACGTTTTTGCTAGGTTGAAACCATTTTCATAATGCCTTTTTCTTTTTTTTTATATCTTTTAAAATCTGAAACATTTTTATTACAGTATGATGCCCCCAGTTTCCCCTACACCCCAAGCAGCTATACTCCCCAAGTTGTTTAATATTGAGTGGCCGTAGACAGTCTAATCAATAAAGCATATGCTTCTCATTTTGACTATTTCTTGTAATTATTGAGCCATTACTGAACTTCTAGGTTAGATTAGTGCCTCTGATAGTCACAGGTACTCATTATAACACAGGAAGTTTCCCCAACATGACGAAAAATCTCCATGTCCGTGAGTTTAAAATGCAGAGGAAAATCAAAGTACTGTCAAAATAGGGCAAATACAGCAGCATGTCCTGCTGCTTAGGCCACACATTCGCAGATGAACAAACATCTCCCGACATGGCTCTTAATGGTATATCCGACAATATATAGCTACCCTGACTGATGCTAAGAAAGTGTAAGGTAAACCGGATTCCCAGCACCAGAAAACCAGTGCGGGCTTATGCTTGTATGCATTGCTCACATGCTCATACTTCTACGCAAAGAGGCAATAGATGTACAGTGGTGATCGAAAGTTTGGGCACCCCAGGTAAAAATTTGTATTAATGTGCATAAAGAAGCCAAGGAAAGATGGAAAAATCTCCAAAAGGCATCAAATTACAGATTAGACATTCTTATATGTCAACAAAAGTTAGATTTTATTTCCATCATTTACACTTTCAAAATAACAGAAAACAAAAAAATGGCACCTGCAAAAGTTTGGGCACCCTGCAGAGTTAATATCTTGTACTGCCCCCTTTGGCAAGTATCACAGCTTGTAAACGCTTTTTGTAGCCAGCCAAGAGTCTTTCAATTCTTGTTTGAGATATCTTTGCCCATTCTTCCTTACAAAAGTCTTCCAGTTCTTTGAGATTTCTGGGCTGTATGTCACGCACTGCTCTTTTAAGGTCTATCCATAGATTTTCAATTATGTTGAGTTCAGGAGATTGTGAAGGCCATGGCAAAACCTTCAGTTTACGCCTCTTGATGTAATCCCCCGTGGATTTCGAGGTGTGTTTAGGATCATTATCCATTTGTAGAAGCGATCCTCTCTTTAACTTCAGCTTTTTCACAGATGGCATCAAGTTACCATCCAAAATTTGCTGAAATTTTATTGAATCAATTTTTCCTTCTACTCGTGAGATGTTCCCTGTGCCACTGGCTGCAATACAACCCCAAAGCATGATTGATCCACCCCCAGGCTTAACAGTTGGACAGAGGTTCTTTTCATTAAATTCTGTGCTCCTTCTTCTCCAAACGTACCTTTGCTCATTCCGGCCAAAAAGTTCAATTTTAACCTCATCGGTCCACAGAACTTGTTTCCAAAATGCATCAGGCTTGTCTATATGTTCATTTGCAAAGTTCAAACGCTGATTTTTGTGGTGAGGACGTAGAAGAGGTTTTCTTCTGATGACTCTTCCATGAAGACCATATTTGTACAATTATCTCTTTATAGTGGAATAGTGTACCACAGCTCCAGTGTCTGCCAGATCTTTCTGGAGGGATCGTGCAGTCAAACGTGGGTTTTGAATTGTTTTTCTCACAATCCTGCGAGCTGTTCTGTCTGATATTTTTCTTGGTCTTCCAGATCTTGCTTTAACTTCCACTGTTCATGATGACTCCAATTTCTTAATTACATTCCGAACAGAGGATATTGACATCTGAAAACGCTTTGCTATCTTCTTATAGCCTTCTCCAGCTTTGTGAGCGTCAACTATTTTCAGTTTCAGTTTTCTAGACAACTGCTTAGAAGATCCCATGGTGTTGATTGTTGGGGCAAGGTCAGATGAGTCTGGGCATTTAAAACCTTTGAGATTGACATCACCTGGTCTTCCCAGACGATGATTGAGAACAATCCATGACACTGGCAGGTCTCAGCCTTGCAAAGGGGGCAGTGCATGCTATAAATTCTGCAAGGTGCCCAAACTTTTGCAGACATCATTTTTTGTTTTCTGTAATTTTCAAAGTGTCAATGATGGAAATAAAATCTAACTTTTGTTGACATATTATAAGAATGTCTAATCTGTAATTTGATGCCTTTTGGAGATTTTTCCATCTTTCCTTGGCTTCTTTATGCACATTAATACAAATTTTTACCCGGGGTGCCCAAACTTTCGATCACCACTGTACTATTCCAGTTCACCGTGCTTGAATTCATGCATGCACTTGTACACATACATACTCACACGCACACTTGGCGCCCAGTGGCTTATTTAAACTGGTCACCATGAGCAGTTGCGGAATGATCTTCAGCTTGTAACTGTATTCCTGAGACCTGATCCATTAAACCTGCTTACCTGAGTATGACCCAGCTTTCTCCTGGACTTCACCTTTGCCCCTGCATTAACCTTATTCATCTGGTCTCTCTGACCTTGGCCTGTTCACTAGACTCATCTTCCCCTGCTGATTCTGTACTGCGCTGCCCCATCTGTTACTGACCTTGGCCTGCTTCCTGGACATGCTCTGCCTGCTGACTCGGTCCCTTGTTGCCTGGCTGCCACTGGTCACTGCCTGTACACTAGCTCTGCTTCCATCTCCTGCTCTGGTGCCAAGCTGTTTCAGTATCCTGACCTGAGGACTCGCGACCCCCCCAGCTTTGAGCAGACTTCACCAGCCAGCTACTCCAGCATTCGTGGCACTCTGTGCACTCACACTCACTGTCTCCACCTTCAGGAGTGTTGGGCAGGTGCAAGGTGCAAGAGAGGCCTCCACCACATTCCAGTCATCACCAGGTACCTGATAGAAAGTGTACGTTTAAATGAATTGACAAGTCCTCTGTTAAAATATGACTTAAAGTGATACTAAAGTTTTTTAATTTGTCTTCAAATAAAAAGAGGTTACACTTACCTGCTGTATTGCACAGAGCAGCTGCTTACATCTTCTTTCCCCCACCGACGCTGTCCTATCCCTTTTTCTATATGTGCCCCCTTAGCAAGCCAACTGCTGTGTGCGTCCATACAGTAGACACACACGTAGCACTAGCAAACCACGTCCCACATCCTCTTCACAGGAGTTCGACTTATGGCTCCCGCTGCCCTCAGTGTCTCCTATGAGACCAGGAAGCAGAGAGGAGGCCACTGCAAGGGTTCAGGTTTAACTTTACTGAGCAAATTAAAGTTACTATACTGCTAAAGATTCTAAATAACTTTTTGTTTAAAAAAATGTCTTCAGATGATACACTCATTCACACAGAGGCGTAACTAGAACCTTCAGGGCCCCGGTGCAGGAAACCATGAAGGGCCCCCTGGACCCCTGGCCGGGGCCCTTCCCTTCAAGCCTGGGACTCTTCCCACTGATCCTGGGGCCCTTTACTCTCGTTGCGGGACCCTTTCACAAGTTCTGCAGTGGGCCACCTTCCTGCGATGTTGGGGCCTCCCCACAGTGGCAGAATGCCAGGGCCCGGTTGCAAGTGTGACCTTTACGATCCTGGAAGTTCACCCACTGGTGTCAGTATTTATTTTTTTGGTATATTAATTGTATTATTTTTATCATTTTATTTTATTTTTTTACAATGTCACTGACTATGACTCTGTCCATTGAGAAAAGGAAGGAGCTGGCTGGTAAATTACCTATTTACCGACCCCTTTCTGGTTCTCTATTGTGACACATCTCCTGCAGCAGCCGGCAGGAGAGGGTAGGGAGCACAGTAGGGGGGGGCAGCACAGTGGGGGGGGGAAGCTCTGTAGGGGGGGGAAGCACAGTAGGGGGGGGACCAGGGGAGCACACAGGGGCCCAGAGACAGCAGAACACAAGTGAACTGGATGGATAGGAGGAGGGGCGGGGGCAGCATACAGAGGAACCAATCTCCTCCATTTTCCCCCTGCAGCTACAGGAGGAAAAAGGAGGGCAGTGATTTCTCTACATGCAGCCCCTGCTGCCCCTCCTATCCAGGTGTACAGGGGAGCCGCACAGGGCCCCCTGGAGCATGGGGCCCGGTTGCGACCGCAACCCCTGCAACCCCTGTAGTTACGCCCCTGCATTCACATGAATAAAGGTTCTATTTGATTTTAATTATATCAGTCTAACAACAATAGAAACGCTGTACAAGTTGCATAAAACACAAGTTGTGTGTGCCTCAGGGGTAGGATGGGGTACAAAGGAGCATGAGATGTGGCCCCTGTAAATCAAATAACCTATGCTGGCATGGGAAAGCTTTCAGAATCCATTGCCATACCATTACTTGAAAAGCGGCAATGTAATGGCATAATGGCATTTATGAAAGCCTCCCTGTGACAGCATTTAAACGGAACTCTCAGGAAAAAAAAATATATATATTAGCCTATTAGAAGTTTAAAAAAACAAAACTAGCTTTTGCTGCAATATCCACCTTAAAGCAAGGGATTTCCCCCATGCTACTTTTTTGCCGTCTAATGACCAGCATCATTCAACCTACTTCCTCTGAGCTCAGGTTGTATTGGACCTGCCCCGGCCTGTTACTGGAAAGTGAATTGGGAAGCATCACAGTCATTTCTCTGTCAGTTGGCTTTCTCCTTCTATCAGCATGCTTCTTGTCAGCACCTAAACTGATTTGCTCATTGTACTACATCATCTTTACACTCCAGTCCTCCTGTACAGAGATTGCAAGTGGCTGATGCCAGGTTACATTAAGATACTTACACTTGCATTTAAAGTGGAGTTCCACCCTAAATTTATACTTACCTCCATCTTCTCGCTTCGGGTCACCTGAAAAACAAATGGATAATCGCAATTTTTTTTTTTTTTACTTACCTTGTAGAGAAACTATACTTACCTTACTTCCTTCTTCCTCCCCTCGGCGGCCACGGCGATTCGTCACTTCCTGGCTTTTGCAATGATTCCTGGGAGCTGAACGTCATCGCTCCCAGGAATCATTGCGCCTGCACCGGCCCCGACGTCAGTTCCGGCGCGCGGGCGTCATTCCCTTCTAAACAGCTTCTGGGCATGCCCAGAAGCTGTGGAGGGATAACGCGCGTGCCCGGAAGTGACGTCGGGGCCGGTGCAGTGCATCGTGGGACTGAAGAAGAAGGAAGAGGACGCCGAAGAGGATCGCGCTGGCTTCAAGCTGCCCACACCTGAGATGGCAGCGCTGAAGAATACTTTTTCAAGGTAAGTATTTCTCCTAAAAGGTAAGTGCAACCCGGGACAGATCAGAGGCTAGCCATTGTGGAATGCACTAGCCCTGACTGTCCCGGGGGTATTTTTTTAAAAAAAAATGTGCACTGGGTGGAACTCCGCTTTAAAGATATATATTTAAAGTGATTGTAAAGTCTTGTTTTTTTTTCTATTAAAATAACAAACATGCACAGGGCAGCCCAAATCCTCCTCTTCTCGGGTTCCTGGCTAGAGCTCCTGGCCCTTCCCTCCTTTTGAGTGTCCCCACAACAAGCAGCTTTCTATAGGGGCACCCGAGCCGAGCTGCAGCTCCGTGTATCCATTTAGACAGGGAGTCGTGGTCAGTCCAGTCCCCTCTCTCTGCTCATTGGCTTATTTAATTTGATTAACAGGAGGGAGAGCGAAGGGCGCCGCTGCTGTGTCTCAGCCAATCAGGAGGAAGAGGGACAAGGCACCCGTGGACATCACTGGATAGGGATGGGGCTCAGGTAAGTATGAGGGGGTTGCTGCACAAAGAAGGCTTTTTATTCTAATGCATGGAATGCATTAGGATAAAAAACCTTCTGCTTTTACAACCACTTTATCGATGTGTTATTGATTACATAGCTGCATTAGGTTGTGCTTTTAATACCTGCCTAAAATTTAGCTAAAGTTTAGTGAACCTGTCACTTTTCCTATTAGCGGTGAAGTTTCCAGTTGTTTTTAGGCGCCCTCTTCTTCTATAAACTTACATCATCCCTGTGCACTACCATCTCTCAGTTATCTTGCTGCAAACCTCAACAGAAAGTTCCACATCAGTCTTGGTGCTTACCAAAAGGACCTTCCTGGCACAGGGCATTTAAACACCATGCACTGCATTGTGGGTAGAAGAGAGGTCATATGCAATCCTAAAGGCTAGTACACACTATAAGAAAATCGGGCGTAGAGAGGTCTGTGGGACCTCACCTCAGCAAAGATTTTGTAGATGGCAGATAGAGATGTTCATATCACCCCTAAACTGTGCCTTCTCTTTGCACCTATTCCTGTTATCCCTATCCCCTTAGCTAGATTGATTCACACATTATTCAGTGCCATTCAATGGATGATTGCATTTAACTGGAGATCCCCCACAATATTATGGTCCCAGGTGGCTTCTAGAATGGAGATGCTCAAACTTTCAGAATATATTCATCACTCTTTGAATAATACATTGCATATTTTTAATGGTAAATGGGATAGTTGGGACAAAAACTCATCCAACTCCTAATGATTTACTTAGTCTAAATATGATACCCACTATCTTGTATTCCTATATTACCAGTATCTAATAAACTTTATATCTCTCATTTAGCATGAGATGCCATATCTGTGTGAATATCTTGTTGTATATTTTTACATGACCTATATTTTTCACTCAACATTTTTCATGTTTTGCTACTTTTATATGTATTGTTTGGTATTGATTTTCCAATAAAATCTTTTGTAAACAAAAGAAAATCGGGCGAACATTTTCGTCCAAAGAATTTTCGTACGATTTTCGTATAGTGTGTACACAACTTTTGACAGCTAATTCCGAATTTTCGTACGATTTTAGTATAGTGTGTATACAACTTTCGACAGCTGATTCCGTATTTTCGTATGATTTTCGTATAGTGTGTACACAACTTTCGCCAGCTGATTCCGTATTTTTGTATGATTTTCGTATAGTGTGTACACAACTTTCGACAGCTGATTCCTTGTTTTCGTACGATTTTCGTATAGTGTGTACACAACTGTCGACAGCTGATTCAGAATTTTCGTACGATTTTCATATAGTGTGTACACAACTTTCAACAGCTGATTTCGAATTTTCGTACGATTTTCATATAGTGTGTACACAACTTTCAACAGCTGATTTCGAATTTTCGTACGATTTTAGTATAGTGTGTACACAACTTTCGACAGCTGATTCCGTATTTTCGTATGATTTTCGTATAGTGTGTACACAACTTTCGCCAGCTGATTCCGTATTTTCGTATGATTTTCGTATAGTGTGTACACAACTTTTGACAGCTGATTCCTTGTTTTCGTACGATTTTCGTATAGTGTGTACACAACTGTCGACAGCTGATTCAGAATTTTCGTACGATTTTCATATAGTGTGTACACAACTTTCAACAGCTGATTTCGAATTTTCGTACGATTTTCGTATAGTGTGTACACAACTTTCAACAGCTGATTTCGAATTTTCGTACGATTTTAGTATAGTGTGTACACAACTTTCGACAGCTGATTCCGTATTTTCGTACGATTTTCGTATAGTGTGTACACAACTTTCGACAGCTGATTCCGCATTTTCGTATGATTTTCGTATAGTGTGTACACAACTTTCGACAGCTGATTCTGTATTTTCGTACGATTTTCATATAGTGTGTACACAACTTTCGACAGTGGATTCCGTATTTCCGTACGATTTTCGTATAGTGTGTACACAACTTTCGACAGTGGATTCCGTATTTCCGTACGATTTTCGTATAGTGTGTACACAACCTTCAACAGCTGATTCCGAATTTTCGTACAAAACTTCTCGAAGGGACAAACTCCAAAATTTTTCTCGTACAGAAACAAAACAAAGGATTTTCGTTTAATGTGTACCATGTTCGTATGATTTTTGTACAAGAAAAATCAGAAAAGAAAGACTGCGCATGATCAGAAACAATAAACAACAAAAAAAAAGCCTTTGTCGTATTAGAATTTTCGTACGACTTTTTGTTCATTGGTTCCAATTTGCTGTAAAACAACGAGAAAAATTGGGCGATCGTTCACCCGATTTTCGTATAGTGTTTACCCCACTTAACACTTGGAAGCACTGGGGATTTCCAGTGACTGAAATGGTGAATGGAGCATTGAGGGTGTATAGGAAAGATATTAGATCTACGGACATTTTTCCTATCTACTGTTTTCCCTAACATTTTCAGTATTCATTGTTTGGAAACACCAGTTCTATTAGTCTAGCTAGCTGCATTCCTCCGCTCCCAGTATTGCCTGACACCTGATAAATCTATGTTTTTTACTACATAAAGCAGGAAATTTAATTTGATCCCTGTGTGCCAGGGATACACAATGTAATTTTCTTAATGAAAGAGGCATTAAAAATTGGAAGTCGCTGAGCCTCATAAGGTTTATTCTCCAAGCATAGTCTCAGACTACTAATTCCTGTCAAACACCCCACCAGGAAAGCTGTCACATCTGTGAAATAGCTGCCAGCACATTTGTGTGTTACCTTCCTGGTGCTAGAGGATTTTATTGCAAAGTGCAAGCCAAGCAGAAATAAAACCATGTGACACCAGGAAGCATTCCCTTCTAAACTCATTACTCCTCAGGAGGAGGTCACATTTACATAGATGAGTATGAACTGCCGAGCTGGATTTACTTTCTTTTACATGTCTGCTTAAAATTGGGAGTCTGTTCAGATTTATAATAGTAGTTTGCACAGAGCAAAAAATATAATTTCTTCAACATACAAAGCGCTGCGTAAATTGACAGCGCTATATAAGTACCTGAAATAAATAAATAAATAAATATAAAATTGTGTTTCTATAAAATTCGAATGTGATTTTAAAACATTCTCTTTCCGTCATATTTATATAGGAGGAAAGAGAGTGTGTCTCGTTACCGTCTACACAATATCCGTTCAGTCGGAAAGAAAGATCTCGCTACAAGGGCAAGGTTAAAGCACCTCTAATAAGGATTGCAGTTCACAGTCTGTTCAGGATTCCCATTGGCGCAGTTTAAAATAATGACATCAAGGAACAGTGCAGCAATTCAAAGTCTGATATCCACCCACTTGCCTAATTTGCTTGAACCGCATGTTAGTATCCCTCCATCATCAGTCAGCGAACTAGCATCATTATTTATACCATTTAAACCAAGGTGTCCTTTCGCAAACTCTCCAAGAAACTATGATTAGTATATACAGTATCTCACAAAAGTGAGTACACCCCTCACATTTTGGTAAATATTTTATTTTATCTTTTCATGTGACAACACTGAAGAAATTATAGTTTGCTACAATGTAAAGTAGTGAGTGTACAGCTTGTATAACAGTGTAAATTTGCTGTCCCCTCAAAATAACTCAACACACAGCCATTAATGTCTAAACCGCTGACAACAAAACTGAGTACACCCCTAAGTGAAAATGTCCAAATTGGGCCCAAAGTGTCAATATTTTGTGTGGCCACCATTATTTTCCAGCACTGCCCTAACCCTCTTTGGCATGGAGTTCACCAGAGCTTCACAGGTTGCTACTGGAGTCCTCTTCCACTCCTCCATGATGACATCACAGAGTTGGTGGATGTTAGGGACCTTGCGCTCCTCCACCTTCCGTTTGAGGATGTCCCACAGATGCTCAATAGGGTTTAGGTCAGGAGACATGCTTGGCCAGTCCATTACCTTTACCCTCAGCTTCTTTAGCAAGGCAGTGGTGGTCTTGGAGGTGTGTTTGAAGTCGTTATCATGTTGGAGCTGCCCTGTGGCTCAGTCTCTGAAGGGAGGGGATCGTGCTCTGCTTCAGTATGTCACAGTACATGTTGGCATTCATGGTTCCCTCAATGAACTGTAGCTCTCATGCCGCCGCACACACTTGACACCATGCCCCTTGTGCATCCAGCATGCTCTGTGATCACTGTGTCCTTCAGACACAGCCCATCACAGATCGTGGTAAAGGGCCAATCACAGCGGCCATTTACCACCTGATCTGCTGTGTCAAATTACAGCTTAAACAGACTTGTTGGTTATCAGCAGTACTTTCCTCACACATTGTCACAGCATGAGGAGACAAGAGTCGGTAACCGGCAATCCAGACAGGGGATATGTACACAGATAATCAGGGCACTAATCATCAGTACCCTGATGATCAGTGCAGCCCCTTCAGTGCTAGTCAGTGCCCATCAATGCTGTCCATCAGTGCTCATCCCTGTTGTTCATCTGTTGCCACTGAGCAAATTTTCTGGCTCTGAGGAAGGGGGCTCGCCCCTAAAACGCGTCAGCCCAGCCACAGCAGCCCCATACTGCACACTGCATGCCATTCAGCTTTGTGTGTGACCTTGGCTTCCTTGGAGAATTGATATACATGATGTTGATGTGTGTACATTCACACCTGTTTTGTGAGTATACTACTTACTTTTCAAATTTTAATAAATGGTTTTAGTGGTAATGCACTAGGTCGGTGCGCCCCTTCTTTTTTGTCTTTTTCTCAGTTCATCACTGCCTATCAGTGCTGCCCATCAGTGCCTCCTCATCAAGGTTGCCTATCAGTGCCCATCAGTGCCGCCTATCAGTGCCCATTGGTGCCTCCTATCAGTGCCGCCTATCAGTGCAGCCTCATCAGTGCACATCAGTGAAGAAGAAAAATGACTTATTTGCAAAACTTTATAACAGAAACAAAAAAAAGTTTTTTTATTTCAAAATTTTCCGTCTTTTCTCGTTTAGCAAAAAATAAAAAAAACTAGTGGTGATTATATACCACCAAAAGAAAGTTCTATTTGTGTGGAAAAAAATTATAAAAATTTCATATGGGTACAGTTTTGCATGACCTCACAATTGTCATTCAAAGTGTGACAGTGCTGAAAGCTGAAAATTGGCCTGGTCAGGAAGGGGGAATAAGTGCCCAGTAGGCAAGTGGTTAAAGGCAATACCCATAATTCTACTCCTAAAAGTGATCTTTAAAGGCGGTGCCCATAATTCTACCCTACAAGTACCCTTTAACGGCTGTGTCTATAACTTTGCATGTAATCTTTAAAGGCGGTGCCAATAATCCTACCCTTACCAAGCTCCTTTAAAGATGGTGCCAAGAATTGTGTGGTCAGATTGCAGTGAACTCCCCTGGTGAACACTGTACAGTTATTAAATAGTTACATAGTTAGTGAGGTTGAAAAAAGACACCAGTCCATCCAGTTCAACCTATGATGAGTGTGTGTTTGCTGTTAAGCGTTTATTGTATACCCCTGTACGTTGTGGTCTTTAATGTGCCCATCTAATAGTTTTTTGAAACTATTGATGCTCCCTGCCGATACCACTGCTTGTGGAAGAGAATTCCACATCCTTACCGCTCTGACAGTAAAGAATCCTTTACTTTAAGGTTAAACCGCTTTTCTTCTAGTTTTAGTGAGTGGCCCAGTGTCTTATTGAATTCCCTTTCTCTGAAAAGTTTGTTCTCTATGCTAGGGTTACCAGTACAGTATTTGTACATTGATATCATATCCCCTCTCAAGCGTCTCTTCTCCAGAGAGAATAAGTTCAAAGTTAGTCTTTCCTCATAGCTGATGTCCTCCATTCCCATTGTTGCATATGCCTGTTTTGATGATCATCGTATTAAACAAATGATAACTATACTTTCATTGTAGGGGGGAAATGCAAAGTGAATATAGTGTGCAAGTTGTAAATACTTTGAGAAACCAACCTAACCACATCAGAGAGAAGAATGAGCAGTGCATGTATTAGATATGCAGAGTATAGTCATTCTTCAGAAGTCACCAGAATGTGTGGAATCCATATAAAGCCAGTACCTAAAATGAATCCTAAGTCAGCATAATGTTATCATTCTCCAGCACGAGACAACTCCTCACACCATCGTGTCATTTTTAACTTTGATGTATGTGATGTAATACAATGAGTCAGTTATTGTTGTATGCCCAAGTACAGACAGAAAGGATTAAACATATATTTTTCTGTCTATCACCTGTTTTAGTGGTCCTTTGATTACACGCGGCCTGTCTCGTATTCGGCATGAGCAACCAGATGGTTCTTTACTATGCAGGGACAGCTGCGACTCTTTTGTCTATGTCTCTACATAACCAAAATGAAACTGGAATGCAAGGCGTGATAGCGTGTCTTTGTATACAGCACACTTCTTGCATTCCACATCAAGCATAAAACAAAAATAAATTACTGAAATATAAAGTGCCATAATACCACCATCAAACACTTTTGTCTAACAGAATGTAGGAGAAAGTAGCATTAAAATGCAGATAGAAATGTAAAGTTTATCCAAAAGTAAAAACAAAAATGTAATATATTGCAGCTTTCCAGTCCATACGTACGTACAGTATGTGGTGGCTGCATTCTTTTTTCCGGTCTTTTTTCTTTCGTGGATAACACACTTCATAGTAGCTGTTTGAATTCCAGCCTGTGTAAAAACCATGGATATCTTCACAGAATCAAGTGGTTACCCTACCAGGTCACTTCACAAAACGACTGCACTAAGTTGATTGATACGCCCCTGGAGTCCCCGCAAAGAAAAGGAGACATTGCACGCGGAGGGAACATTACCTTTGATGTACTGGGTCTGAGGCTTGTATGGCGTTGTGTGGGTGAGTGGTTTGCTGATGTCAATGTTGTGGATCAAGTGGCCCATGGTGGCGGTGGGGTTATGGTATGGGCAGGTGTATGTTATGGACAACAAACACAGGTGCATTTTATTGATGACATTTTGAATGCACAGAGATACTGTGATGAGATCCTGAGGCCCATTGTTGTCCCATTCATCCACGACCATCACCTCATGTTGCAGCATAATAATGCACGGCTCCATGTTGCAAGGATCTGTACACAATTCCTTGAAGCTGAAAACATCCCAGGTCTTGCATGGCCAGCATACTCAACGGACATGTCACCCATTAAGCATGTTTGAGATGCTCTGGATGGGCATATACGACAGCGTGTTCCACCAGCCAATATCCAGCAACTTCACACAGCCATTGAAGAGGAGTGGTCCAACATTCCATAGGCCACAATCAACAACCTGATTAATTCTATGTGAAGGAGATATCTTGCACTTCGTGAGGCAAATGATGGTCACACCAGATACTGACTAGTTTTCAGACCCCCCTGGACCCCCCAATACAGTAAAACTGCACATTTTAGAGTGGCTTTTATTGTGGCCAGCCTAAGGCACACCTGTGCAATAACCATGCTGTCTAATCAGCACCTTGATATGCCACACCTGTGAGGTGGATGGATTATCTCGGCAAAGGAGAAGTGCTCACTAACACAGATTTAGACAGATCTGTGAACAATATTTGAGAGAAATAAGTCTTAGATCTTTGAGTTTAGCTCATAAAAAATGGGGGCAAGAACAAAAGTGTTGCGTTTATAATTTTGTTCAGTGTGTATATATATATATATATATATATATATATATATACACACAGTATGTCACAAAGGTGAGTACACCCCTCACATTTTTGTAAATATTTTATTATATCTTTTCATGTGACAACACTGAAGAAATTACACTTTGCTACAATTTAAGTAGTGAGTGTACAGCTTGTATACCAGTGTTAGTTTGCTGTCCCCTCAAAATAACTCAACACACAGCGATTAATGTCAAAACCGCTGGCAACAAAAGTGAGTACACCCCTAAGTGAAGATGTCCAAATTGGGCCCAATTAGCCATTTTCCCTCCCTGGTGTCATGTGACCTGTTAGTGTTACAAGGTCTCAGGTTTGAATGGGGAGCAGGTGTGTTCAATTTGGTGTTATCGCTCTCATTCTTTCATACTGGTCACTGGAAGATCAACATGGCACCTCATGGCAAAGAACTCTCTGAGGATCCGAAAAAAAGAATTGTTGCTCTACATAAAGATGGCCTAGGCTATAAGAAGATTGCCAAGACCCTGAAACTGAGTGGCAGCATGGTGGCCAAGACCATACAGTGGTTTAACAGGACAGGTTCCACTCAGAACAAGCCTCGCCATGGTAGTCCAGAGAAGTTGAGTACACGTGCTCAGTGTCATATCTACAGGTTGTCTTTGGGACGTATGAGTGCTGCCAACATTGCTGCAGAGGTTGAAGGAGTGGGGGGCAACCAGTCAGTGCTCAGACCATACGCCACACACTGCATTAAATTGGTCTGCATGGCTGTCGTCCCTGATGGAAGCCTCTTCTAAAGATGATGCACAAGAAAGCCTGCAAACAGTTTGCTGAAGACAAGCAGACTAAGGACATGGATTACTGGAACCATGTCCTGTTGTCTGATGAGACCAAGATAAACCTATTTGGTTCAGATGGTGTCAAGCGTGTGTGGCGGCAACCAGGTGAAGAGTACAAAGACAAGTGTGTCTTGCCTACAGTCAATGTGGTGGTGGGAGCGTCATGGTCTGGGGCTGCATGAGTGATGCATGAGTGATGCCAGCACTGGGGAGCTACAGTTCATTGAGGGAACCATGAATGCCAACATGTACTGTGACATACTGAAGCAGAGTGTGACCCCCTCCCTTCGGAGACTGGATAAAATGATAACAACCCCAAACACACCTCTTAGAAGACCACTGCCTTGCTAAAGAAGTTGAGGGTAAAGGTAATGGACTGGCCAAACATGTCTCCAGATCCTAATCCTAAACCTACTGAGCATCTGTGGTGCATCCTCAAACAGAAGGTGGAGGAGCGCAAGGTCTCTAACATCCACCAGCTCCGTGATGTTGCCATGGAGGAGTGGAAGAGGACTCCAGTGACAACCTGTGAAGCTCTGATGAACTCCATGGCCAAGAGAGTTGAAACAGTGCTGTAAAGTAATGGTGGCCACACAAAATATTGACACTTTGGGCCCAGTTTGGACATTTTCACTTAGGGGTGTACTCACTTTTGTTGCCAGCAGTTTAGACATTAATGGCTGTGTGTTGAGTTATTTTGAGGGGACAGCAAATTTTCACTGTTATACAAGCTGTACACTCACTACTTTACATTGTAGCAAAGTGTAATTTCTTCAGTGTTGTCACATGAAAAGATATAATAAAATATTTACAAAAATGTGAGGGATGTACTCACTTTTGGGAGATACTGTATATATATATATATATATATATATATATATAAATATACAGTATATATAATTTTTTGATTTATCTCTCCACTTGTCTACCCCCCCCCCCCCTCTCCACTGCCTCATTTGGGACCTCTTGGGGGGGCAGGGGTACCTGGTTCGCTACGGTGGAGTGAGCCGGAAGTTTGGCCCCCTCCTCCTTGAACCCCCCCCCCCCCCCCCGGCAGCCTGCCATTCAAAAATTTGCAGTGCGATTTGTGCGTTAACAGTAGGAAACTGGCTGTGAAGCTGCAAGGCTTCACTGCCAGTTTCCCTTAGCCAAGATGGAGACGTCAGCACCCGAGAGCTGATTCAAGAATCGGCTCGGGGTGAGGACACTGCAGGATGCCTGGACAGGTAAGTCCACCTAATAGTAAAAGTCAACAGCTACAGTGTTTGTAGCTGCTCACTTTTATTTTTTGGGGTGAGAGCCAGAACTCCTCTGTAAGGAATGAATGAAACCTTGATATATATATATATATATATATATATATATATATATATATATATATATATTTCTTTTTTTTTTTCAGGGGGGGGGGGTGAAAAAGGAGGTAAGAAAGAAATTGAGATGGTCAGGGTTTATTTATTAAGCAGTGAATGTGACATTCATTTATATTAAAACACCTTCACTATGAATATTTATTAACAGTGAATCTTTAGGCTGCATTCACACCTGAGTGTAGCGACTGTGAGGGTTTTTTGCGAGCGTTTTTATGCGATTTTGGCATGTTTTTATACAGAGTTTTTTTTGCTTTGGCGTTTTTTTATTAGCCAATAGAGAAAACTATCATCTGTTGCATCATTTGTTGCTAGGCATTTCAGCTTTTTTAGCTTTTCCATTAGCTCTTATTTCTTTTTTATTATTATTATTCATTTATTATTATTTTTTTTTTCGTTAGGGTAAGGGGTTAGAGTTAAGGTTAGGTTAGGGTTAGGATTAGGGTTAGGATTAGGGGTTAGGGTTATATATTATTTATTATTAATTTTATTTTTGTTAGGGTTTTAATAATACTACTACTACTACTACTAATAATAATAATAATAATAATAATAATAATAAAAAATGAAAAAATAAATGTAAAATAAATACACAAATAAATAAAAACAATTACAAATCGTTAATAATAAAAAATGCATTCAATAAATGAGAACTAAGTAATAATACATAAATAAATAAATAACCCCTAACTTAAACATCTAACCCTAAAATAAAATACACCCTAAGCCTCCGTTCACATTAGGTCGCTCCGACTTAGGAGGCGACCTGTGAAGTCACGTGCAGCGCGACTTTGGCGCGACTTGCAAGGGACTTCATAAAATAAATGTCTATGCAAGTCGCCTCCAGGTCGCCCGAAGCAGTACAGGACCCTTTTTCTAAGTCGGAGCGTTTTGTGTCGCTCCTATTAGAACGGCTCCTGTACTACACAGTGGGAGCGTGAGGACCGCGACTTGTCAGGCTGACAAGTCACCTGACAAGTCGGATCAATGTGAATGGACACCCAACCTAATACAAAAACAAATAAATAAATAAATAAATTATTATTATTATAATTATAGTAATAGAAACGTATTTATTTTTTGGGGTTTGGTGTTTATGTATTATTGATTTTCATCGTTAATAAAAATTTATTCATAATTTTTTAGGGTTACGGGTTAATTATTATTTATGTATTATTGCATATTATTCATTTATTTTATTTATGTATTATTTATGATGATTTTTTTATTTCTGTATTTATTTTCCATTTATTTATTCATATATTATTACTATTTTATTTTGAATTTTTTTTTTTTTCATTTGAGCAGAAAGTCTCGCAAATACGCGTGACAAAATGTGCAAATGCACACAAAAACGGGAAATGGTGCGTTTCCATTTATTTCTATGGGTAAAAAAAAAAACACGCCAAAACGCTCAAATCTGCCCGATCTGAGCTACAAAATAAGCTCCAGAACTTTTTTGAGCTTCAGGCGACTTGGAGTGCAGATGTGAACCATCTCCATAGAGAATATTTGATTTTTTTCTCCTCCAGTGTTTTGGAGCATCGAGCTTCATGCTACAAAAAGCTGATGTGTGAATGGGGCTCTAGTGAATGTCACATTCACTACTTTATAAATATACCCTTGGTTTCCCCACCCAGCTTGTTTACAGAACATATGTTCTGTGTTGTAAAACAGAACAAACCAACGTTACCTGGAATCATTCACTTAACACCATGTTCCATCTGCAGCCAATTGAAAGGTTTTTTTAAACTAGCACTAATGGCTCAAAGACCCATAAATATTTGGCATAGCATTCAACTCATTTTAGATCAAATAAAATACTAGTGTGTATTTGTTCAGCTACAGCATAAGCTGCTAGTGGTGGCATTTCATGGGGAGAATTGAAAATCTTTTCAGCTTGTTAAAAATAAGAATTGCACATTTTTGAATAGTTTATATTTTTATTTTAATACGTTTACTGTAAATGGAAGGTTGGTAAGTCTCCTTAATTACTTAAGTGTAATCTACTTTTTTTGGGGTGATTTTTGGCTGATCTCAGTATTTTGTGAAAAATAAGAAATATACCGTGCTATGGATAAAAAATAAATCATACAATAACCTAAGTGCTGCTGTGCAAAAATTGGGTGATAACCAAATTCTCAATATAGAGTGCCAGAATACAGCGCAAAAAGGTACGTGCTAAGAATAATAATAATCACATCAGTTAATCATGAATAATCTTAAAGTGCCCAGTGAAAACCAAGTGCATAGAGACAAATATGGTACTTCAACAATAAATATTATAAGGTGTTGAATAAAAATAGAAATAGGACGTGTTGATAAAATATTATATGGAAAAATACAATAAAAACTGTGATAGTCCAATAAATAGTGAGATCAGCAAGTGTCCATAAAACGATCCACCATGGTGCTTAGGTGCCCGGAAAAAAGTGCAACATCATGCCATAAATCCAGTGCTGTGGACTGTGCCAATCATCCCCCTTTGGATAATCCACTTACCGGACTTAAATGACCCCTAGGCTATACAGCTATAGAGGGTCAAAAAGGCCAGTAGGGAACTTGGTAAGGAATCCTTGGAGGTCTGATGTTCTCAATACCCCGATAAGCATATATAGGGAAAGAAAGCTTGCAATAGTGTAACTCCGTTAACAATCTTTTATTTGAATAGACAAAAGAGTATCACTCACATTTGGTAGAATAAAATCAGGCAGGCAATGAAATAAAAGGCAGGCTGTTGATCCTTCCTGGTCGCGGTGTGCGCTCGGGTAAGCCTTGGTCCCGGCGTGCGTTCCACCGTCCCGGAAGTGACGTGCCAAAGGTCGTAGACCGGAAATTGCGTTGACGCGTTTCGCCCTCCCCTTGCGCGTTATCAAAGACGTATATCCATATGATAACGCCCAAGGGTAGGGTGAAACGCGTCGATGCAATTTCCGGTCTACGACCTTTGGCACGTCACTCCCGGGACGGTGGAACGCACGCCGGGACCAGGGCTTACCCGAGCGCACACCGCGACCAGGAAGGATCAACAGCCTGCCTTTTATTTCATTGCCTGCCTGATGTTATTCTACCAAATGTGAGTGATACTCTTTTGTCTATTCAAATAAAAGATTGTTAACAGAGTTACACTATTGCAAGCTTTCTTTCCCTATATATGCTTATCGGGGTATTGAGAACATCAGACCTCCAAGGATTCCTTACCAGGTTCCCTACTGGCACGCAAGCCTCTTTGACCCTCTATAGCTGTATAGCCTAGGGGTCATTTAAGTCCGGTAAGTGGATTTTCCAAGGGGGATGATTGGCACAGTCCACAGCACTGGATTTATGGCATGGTGTTGCACTTTTTTGATCATTTTTATGGACACTTGCTGATCTCACTATTTATTGGACTATCACAGTTTTTATTGTATTTTTCACTATAATATTTTATCAACACGTCCTATTTCTATTTTTATTCAACACCTTATAATATTTATTGTTGAAGTACCATATTTGTCTCTATGCACTCAGTATTTTGTGCACTCACTCATCTTACAGCCACAGATCACAGGATTTAGCATGACCCCTTCTACCAAGTGCTTCAGTAGGCCACAAACACATTTATTCAGAGGCACATTTGCAGACTGCTAAATCAATGCAGATGTTCACATAAAGCAACAGTTAGTATAGAAAACATAGTATAAACATAGTGTTCAGCCTTTAGGTATTATTCAGACCAGCTTTACAGTAAATGTGGTACCAAGTATATACTGAATGTGATATTAATACATCCATGTGTAATGCCTTTACCAGTAGGGTGGGCAAACCTGCTTGGGTTTGATTCACCAAGGGTTCAGTGGATCCTGTTTAAAATTTGGCGAACCCATACTTAGCGCCCAAACCCACTGAGATTTATGAAGGATGAGTAACGTTAGTAAATTCTGGGCATTTTTAGAACTAATAGGCAAACTACTGTTAAAAAAGGCATTGGGAGCTTGGCACTTCTACTAGGGAATTGTATTGATCTGAAATATTTTTTTTTTAAATAATACCATGCAGCTGGTAGCGGGTATTCTCATGGAGCTTTGAAGGCATCTTTACATAAGATATATTGACAGCACATATTTAGCTGTGATTTTTTTTTATTTCTTTACAATTAATTTGACTTACATACAGCAGCAGCGCACCAATTTAAATAATTTCAGTTTGAAAATAATTATTTTTTTCTCAGGCAAGGTAACAGGCACACTTTTGACCAGCAGATAGGAGTTGGATAGTAGTTTGCTGAGGCTGTCAGATTTCTCTGGTTCAAAACTATCCTACTACTAGCCAGTTTCTATCAAATTCTTATGAGATTTGTTGTGTATATATATATATATATATATATATATATATATATATATATATATATATATATATATGTCATATTTAACACATATGTAGGTTGCTGTATAGCTGCATGAAAAATGGGCAGCATCAAAACCTTTTTATGTTGGAGAATTTGTTGTAATAAACAAGGGAAAGTGTACAGGCAGTTATTTTGCTATTAAAATTATAAGACAGCAGATGTCACAAGCTTAGTCCCAAATTTACTGGAGACATAATGGTGGCCATAAATAGATCAAAATTCCACTGGTTCAGCAGAGACCAGCCAAATTTAGATCCATGTGTGGCCACTGCATTTGAGTATGTTGATTTGAGCATGTTGTTAGGAGGAGAAAGCAGAGTGACAGAGAGATTGTCTTCACTGTCCAGTCCCAACCAGGAGGCAAATCCGCGATGACTTGGTAGAAGTAAGCTAAATTATGTAGCTGCCATTAAACCTGGAGGACTAAGAACAGCTAGTGGTGAAAAAGAAGCACTGTAAGGGACAGCTGTGGATTGAAGGTGAGTATTGTAGTAACATTTTTGTTTTTATATTTTGTGTTTTAACGAACCGATAATTATTTATTTTTGGCTGACGTTCTTCTTAATTGCTGCTACTAACGACCGCTTATTATGGTTTTGTAAGAAATAAGTGTGCCTGAAGCCTGGCATACTGCAAGGATCTTGTTGCTTAATAGAGATCACAATCACATATATTCAATAACAGCAATCGCCGGGAAATAAATTAAGCAGGTGGACTTTTAGTTCCCAAGGGCAATGGCAAGGACAATGCAGGGAAGTGGAAAATACTTTAATCGTATCATTTTTTTTTTCTTTTTCTTAAACAGAAAATGATGCATTTCCACAACAGCCTTATGCATAAATGTTAAAAAAAAGGAAGTGTCATTATTTCCAGCAATAATGATCTAGGTGATTCTTTATGTTTTCTGAAATATGACTTTGATAAATGACAGTTGCATTCTAAATAGACTACTTCTCTTTTCCTCTGTTTTTAGAAAATAACATCCAATACATCTTCGTAGAATTGCACAGAGTTTATTGGTTAATAAAACATGGTACACTGGTTTGTGGAAGCTAATATGAAGCTCATTTTTTCTATAATGCTAATAGCCTTCACGTTTCTACACTTCAGGATCAGTTGACTACATCATTATTTTGATGTGTTATATACTGCACCCAGTTTTTTTTTTATAAAAGAAAACTCATAATTTACAGAGAAAATTGCTTTTGCTAGTGCAATTTACTAATGGACTCCTAGCCATTTTCCATAAATAACTGTTCAGATTACAGGAGCAAGTAGGAATCTTTTCAAACAGATCTAAATAGTCCACTGGCAATATTAATGTAGATGTATGTATTTCTCAATATGTGTAAATGTTTCATAAATAAACGAAAGAACAATCTAAAGATTTATGAAGTGTCAAGATTTTAAGAACACTGCAACTCTTGTAACTGAGAGTTTATTTTATTTTTTATTATTATTTTATTTCAGGTTCTTATATAGCGCTGTCAATTTACGCAGCGCTTTACATATACATTACACATTCACATCAGTTCATGCCCTCAAGGAGCTTACAATCTAAGGTCCCTAACTCACATATATAGTAAGGCCAATTTTATACAGGATCCGATTAACCTACCAGCATGTCTTTGGAGTGTGGGAGGAAACCCACGCAGGCACAAGGAGAACATGCAAACTCCAGGCAGGTAGTGTCATGGTTGGGATTTTAACCAGCAACCCTCTTGCTGCTAGGTGAAAGTGCTAACCACTACATCACTGTGCTGAGAGTTGTCTGTTTGTGCACACTGTACTTTGTATGACCAATCAATGTCTTTGAATATGGCATCGTTAGTAGGTGATAGGACATTTGTGCATTTTAAATTGGTCAATGTTTTTCTGTACATAGGCAACAGTGTATCATCTTTCTTGTCCTTATGCCCCTTTCACACATGCCAGTCCACCGGCGGACTCTGTTTTTTCTCAGCGGGGGATCGATCCGCCGATCCCCCGCTGAGCACCGGATGGCAGCTCTGTCTCCGTGCTGTGTACTCAGGTCCCCGCTGTTCTCTATGGGGGAATTGGATGGGAACGGACCGTCTGTCCATTCTCATCTGATCCGCTGGACGGATGGAAAATAGGGTTTCCATCTGTCCAGATTTGACGGACCGGATCGGATGTCAGGGGACATGTCTCCGCTGACATCCAATGCCCCATAGAGATGCATGGGGCATCCGTTCAAAAAACTGACAGATGGATCTGAACGGTCCGCATGTGTGAAAGGGGCCTAACTCTACCTCTTCTCTATCTTCAAGGGATATGTTCCCAGTTTACATGCTTTTGGGGTTAGGCTTGTCACTTGAGAAAAAGTAACTGCCCTAGCACACTACACTACATAGAACATCTCTTTTCTATAAAAGGTCCCCTTTATCGTCCATTTCCTGCCTGAAAGATGCATCTTAGCCAGTACTGATAAGCTGCATTTTAAGGAAAAATGTCTGTTTGTTAATTAATAAATAGTAACTAATTTAGAAAAATGTTTTTCACACACACAGGAGCAATAATGTTTACACATTTTTTTCCTTTTACAAATTTCCTTTATTTAAGACTAAAAATATGTTTAAAAATATTGTTTTCAAAGTGTAGCACTGCCCCCTAGAGGGCTGCTGGTGATTGACACCTTTGGATTCCCCTGGGTTACCCGTAGCAACTGCATGCAGAATTCTTAGCACTTTACGTTCTTGTCTCAGTCAATGATCAGTCTAGGGGTAGATGTTTTTGTTGTTTTTTTTTTATATTGGGATGGGAGAAGGGATGAGTGGGATACTCCAACCTTGAACTATTCACAAATTCTGAGGACTTCTAACTTGAGGATGCGGCAAGGCCGCCACTTCATCCTGCCACTTGAATGAAGCTGAAGTAAATGTTCCTGTTTGTACTTCTCTTCAGGGTACTCCCCCAGTACCCCCTTTTCTCTATACCTGGCTGACACCCGTCCACTGACTACACTCTCCGGAGTGGTCCCCTTCCTGGGCAGACCCCTGGGCAAGATCCTCTGTACTGACAATACTGCTTTCCAGAATCTCACAATGCACCAACTACTCAGTCAGTTCTCCTGGACCTCTGGGTTCAGCTCCACACTGTAGGTGCACCAGGCCGACTGCCTGTGACCATCACCAACTGCTGCAGAAGAGGAGGCAGCCGCCACCCTCCTTCTGGGACTCTGCTTCCCGCCAAAGACCTCTACCTCACGTGCCCCTGGCTTTTTATATCCTGCCCCACAATGCTCCGAAACAACAGTCTGTGCCAATCCCAGGGGCCGTATGAAAAGCCTGTGTGTCATTGGCCAGGTTTCCTCCACTATCCAATGTGCCTCCCCATTGTATAAGCTGGGGACTCTCCCCTAGACCAGATGAATTACACACTGGGCACCCTGAGCAGACCTAACTCACAGATCCTGCTCCCTGTCAAGCAGAGTGCAATATAGAATTTACCTGCTGCTCCTCTGATATGCAGACAGAGCCAAAACTATACTCACTCTCTAACAAATATCTAGAAGGGTGCTACAAAAGTAAATATGAAAGTTTGCAAATCAGTATTATATATCCTAACAACCATCCCAAAGAGTAGCTATAGGCTAATTTCTTCTCGCCTCTTGTTTAAAAAAGTTGTTTGTTTACAGATCTAAGTAGCTCAAGCTGAAGTTGTAAAACAGATATAAAATATAAAACCTAAATATAAAACCTAAAAAAAAGAATTTTTTTTTTTGCCCTCTTTCTTGGCCCCTCTCGATTGAAAAGTTAGGCCGACTTGTGGTACATGTGCTGGACGCATGCACTCCCCTTACATAATTGCAAACTCACGAATCATACTCATATACCCCTTTTTCTTACTAAGCCTAACCTTATTTTGATATCTTTGAATGATTCTCTCAAACAAAGCTTCATTTACAGACAACTCTCTCAGATCAACATTTTCATTATCTCCACCTGTCATCCTTATAGTTATTATTTTGAGAATCAATATTCAACTTATATTTTACTTATATTCTAAAATTAATATATATTTTTTTTGTGATTATAGTTTTCTCTCATTGTTCCTTGAGCTCGCAATGGTACCTTATTAATGTACTGTTTTTCCTAATTTTACTGTATTGTCTTGTTAACTGTATCCTCTTTACTATTGTATTCATGTAACTTTTATACAATAAAAATTGGTTTGGAAAAAAAATGCATTATATTTGACACAATGTATTAGAATTTCTATTTAAATGTGCAAATACCACATCTCCCCAAGATACCAGGTGAGTGGAGGACATCAGCACTTACTGTTAGATTTGGACATTATGTAAACTGTTGCAGATCACCATATTGTATTATGTTACAGTTAACCACAAGCTTGCAGGGCATTTGGAGATGTGAATTCTGGTTAGCCATGGCAATGAACACTGGAATTGTGGGAGAAACATAACTTCTTTACTACAAAATTTTTAACCACTTACCGCAAAGTGACGTAGGGGTACGTCGACTAACTTTGCGGGGTTATACTGAGATGATGCCTCTAGCTAGAGGCACCATCCCGGTACTGTGGTTTAGAGCCGACGGTGGGCTTTCCGTCGGTAACGACCGATGTGGCTTGGGAGCCCCTGGATCGTTACCCGGGTGAGCGGGAGGGGACGTCCCCCCCTCCCGCCGCCTTCCGTGACTTTGCCCGGGCCTCCCGTCCCACCGGGAGACCCGAACACCCAGCCGGCGAGTCCGCTGGCTGGATGGAGTCCCGATCTCAGCCGGAAGTGGCTTCGATCGGGTCTCCGATGACGTAACCAGAGGCGGCCTCCATGACGTCACTTCCGGGTTACTCTGCTGCAAAAGGCGGCAGATTTAAAAAACTACTGTGTTCAAAAATGCCGTTTGCGGCGTTTTGAATACATGGAAGTGCAGTGGAGGGGTCTAGGGTCTTTTAGACCCTCGATCCCTCCATAAAGAGTACCTGTCACTGCATATTGGTGTCACAAGGGATGTTTACATTGCTTGTGACAGCAATAAAAGTGATCAGATTTTTTTTTTAAAAAAAACCTGTAATAAAGTTAAAAAAAAATAAAATAAATAGGAAAAAAACATTTTTTAGCCGTCCCCGTCACCGTTAGCTCGCGCACGAAGGAAAACGTATACGGAAGTCGAACCGCGAATGAAATCGCTGTTCAAACCACACATGTGAGGTATCACCGCGATCGCCAGAGCGTGAGCAATAATTAAAAACAAAAGAGCTACACTCTAACTCTAAACTGGTAACCGTTAAAGAACTTTAAAGCGTCACCTATTGAGATTTCTATTGACCGTAGTTTGTCGCCATTCCACGGGTGTGCGCAATTTTAAACTGTAACATGTTGGGTATCTATTTACTCGGCGTGACATCTTTCACAATATACAAAAAAAATGGGCTAACTTTACTGTTTAGTATTTTTTAAATGCAATGAAATGTGATTTTTCGTAATTTTTCCCAAAAAATGGCGTTTTAAAGACCGCTGCTCAAAAACCGCGTGACAAAAAATATTGCAATGACCGACATTTTATTCTCCAGAGTCTTTGCTATAAAAATATATATAATGTTTGGGGGTTCTAAGTAGTTTTCTAGGAAAAAAATACTGATTTTAACTTGTAAACAAAAAGTGTCCGAAATAGGCCTGGGGCTTAAGTGGTTAAATGAACAGAATAAATTGAGTATCCTGAAATACAAGCTAATACACACAAGTTCCAGAAGCAGCTCACATAAAAGGAACAACAGTTTACATGCATATGCTTTTCATAACTTAAAGTAAACCAGGTATGGAAATATGCTAGATAAACTTTGTATGTGATTTAATTGTAGACATCTCCAAGGGCCTACATGAACTTTCTGAAGCATGCTGTAGTGTGCTGTAATCACTAAAAACGTATTCTCTAGAGAAAGTCAAGTTCCAGCAGACTCTCACTTTCTTGCACCTCACTATTGGACAAAAATTAGGTGCTGTAGATGGCACAGGGTGGGCTTAAGTAGACTTGGGCAGCTGCGGTATCTTCAATAGAATAATTGGTGGCTCAGTGGACATAACTTCTGTGTGCCCTTTTACGTAAGACAAAGCAGAGTAACAAAGAATTGGTTGGAAGCCATAAAAAACATCCTGTACCTTAACAGTAAGTACTGGGCCTTTTATGGGGAAGTGGAGTAAGGTAGTCTTGTCACTTCAACCATAATGGGCTCTTTAGTTTCACAGGTTGTAATGTTACATACAAACAGTTCCAGTAGCTCAACTTCTGTTCCACCAAGTATCTTTCTCATTTTTCTTACAGCTGCCCTTGGCATTGTCAAGGTCTACAGGTGGAAAAATAGTACTTTATGTAGAGGCCCACCAATTGAGATGATTAGCACTTTCACCCCAATTATTCTTTGTGTTGTTAGCTGTCAGCAATGCATTACAGGCTGGGCCATACACCACTTGAAGTGACAGGTGCACAGATAAGTAGCAGTGAAACAAACATGGCTCACTTCTATTTTCAGCCGAAAAAAAAACAAAACAAAAAGATGGGGCGCTTCTAAGAGTGTCAGTAAATCCTAAAAGTGAATCATCTTCACAGGTGATTGAGAAAACACAAAATGTGTACAATGGCTAACAGGTTTAGATTTTAATTATCTACGTTATATGGTGTCCAAAATGCATACAGTCATTGTCAATTTCACAGATATAAGGATATAACATATGTGTAGGGCAGCACAGTGGCTAAGTGGTTAGTCCCTCTGCCTTGCAGCACGATGGTCATCCAGGTAAATCTTAACCATGGCACTACCTGCATGGAGTTTGCCTATTCTCCCTGTGCCTGTGTGGGTATCCTCTGGGTACTCCAGTTTCCTTCCACACCCCAAAGACATGCTGGTATTTTAACAGACTCCTGTCTAAATTGGCCCCAATATGTATGAATTTGAGTTAGGGACCTTAGATTGTGAGCTCCTTGATAGCAGGGTCTGATACGAATGTATAATATATATGCAATGCATAAATTGACAGTGCTATATAAGTACCTTAAATAAATAAATAAGTGTAGTTACATCTAACAGCAAAGATGACGAACTAGCAGGTACCTGTAGATGCTTTCTGTTGCTTATCTGAAGGAAAGTACAGGTACCTGTAGAGTGTGGCTCGGGGTTAAATTTCAGTGCCAAAAGCGGTAACCCCAAGTCACACTCGGGGTACCACTAGGAAGATCGCTGGATCCTGGTAGAGGGGTTAATTACCTTGTCACCGGGATCCAGCGATGTATCCTGGCGGTGTGCGGCGGCGGATCTTCCTCCCGATCCTCTGTGTGCCCCGGCTTCTGTCTCCTGCGACGTGACGCTCGCAGGGGGGTGGAACCGGCAGCAAATTCAAATGTAAAACACACCAAACACACTGATACAATGCAAAATAAAATAAATTCACATTACATTGCCCCCCCAGTGCCCTTTCCTGCAGTTTTACTGTACTTTTTATGTATATATATATATATATATATATATATATATATATATATATATACGTATATATATATATATATATATATATATATATATATATATATATATATATATATATATATATATACATACATACAATACTATTATACATACATACAATACTATTGGAAGTTGTAAAGGTAGCTGAATATTCTTTCTGTTGCCTATCCCAAAATACCCACAGGAACCCCTAGATGCTTGTTGTTGTTCATCTGAAGCTAAGTGCCATTACCGGTTGCCTGATGCTTTCTATTGTCTATTTATAGGGGTTTGCAGGTACTGTGGATCTGCCATATTCGCTATACACAACGGGGGGATTCAATAAAGTTTCTGCACCAATTTTCTGGTGTTGATCCCTCTGGATAACATGTTGGTCCAAATTAATGAAGCATCTGCAACATTTGTGAAGCATCTGCAACATTTGTGGTTCTGTCAACGACTTGTGCGCAAAATTCAGGTAGTTCTGAAATGTGCCACTTTTACATTGTGGCACAATAAATGTGGGAAATTCAAAATAAAATATGGACAGTTTGTATCTTGTGGAGCTTAAGAGCCCATTCACTTTAGAGCGACTTGTCAGCCTGACAAGTCGCGGTATGTCACGGTCCATTGGTTAGCACAGGACCCGTTCTAATAGGAGCGACACAAGTCCCTCCGACTTAGAAAAAAGGTCCTGTACTACTTTGGGGTGACCTCGGAGCGACTTGCATAGACTTCCATTATGTGAAGTCTCTGCAAGTCGTGCCGAAGTCGCGGTGCACGCAACTTCACAGGTCGCCCCCCAAAGCCGTGTCGCGCTAGTCTGAATGGGCTCTAAGACCAACTTTCGTTTGTGTACATAGAGACCCTGGCACAGACAGATTTTATGAGTGTGTTTCGCATGCATTCTAAAAGTGATGCAGCATGCGCCAAATTCAAGTACTAGACGCGTACATAAATTTGGCCTACACTGCATCACTTTTAGAATGCACTCAAAACACTTTTGCAAAATCTGTCTGCGCCAGTTTTATGAATTCCAGGGAAATAGCTTAATTTTTTTTTTAGCCCAGCTAACAAATTGTACAAGTCAGTAGAACTCATACAAAGTATACGAAACACCTGGAAGGCCTTACATAGCCCCAGGTCATCTCCGACATACAACTAATCCAGATTGTTTAGTAATCTTTCTTGGATGAGTGCAGCAATAAAAGGTAACACAAAAACAATTGTAATCATTAGTGGAATACAGGTGCTGGTATGCTCATAAATTGAGGATTATCTACATTACTATTAGTTTCATTTACCTAGAAAATACTGTAGAGTGGAGGAGAAACAAAACACCCACAAATAAGCAGGTCAGCTCTAAACTGAAAATGAAAACTAAAAATATAAAGGAATATGGGATTATTTCAGATAATAATAGTAAGAATCTATTAGAGAGGGGCCTTTCAATGTAACTGGAAGGATTATAAACCCATTGCACTTATGGCACATTTAAATGAAATAGTAGTACAGATAAAAACAATTCTTCAAAGGAATCCCCATTCATCACACTGGCTTTAGATGGATTAAATGTAATGAGTTTATAATCTGTTCATTACATGTAGGCTGCTGAACATGTACCTCTATAACCCAACCTAATTCTAGCACACCTTACCTAAATAAAATTGGATCATTACTATGCAGTTGATCAAATCATAAAACAGAAGTATCTCCATAATTTATATTGGATTTTCCTATGTAGCTTAAAGCATTGTATTAATGCTGTACTCCATGCAGAAAAAAAAAAAACACCGATTCATACAGTATGTGTTAATTAAAAAATGTATTGCATTTTAACCACTTAAGCCCCGGAAGATTTTACCCCCTTCCTGACCAGGGCCTATTTTGCGATTCGGCACTGCGTGAATTTAACGGACAATTGCGCCGTCGTGCGATGCTGTACCCAAATGAAATTGACGTCCTTATTTTTCCACAAACAGAGCTTTCTTTTGGTGGTATTTGGTCACCTGTGCGATTTTTTGATCATGCGCTATAAACAAAAAAGAAAGCGACAATTTTGCAAAAATAACAATATTTTTCACATTTTTTTATATGAAATTCCCCCCCAAAAAATGTCAAAATCTAATTTTTTTAACATTTTAGGCCAATTTGTTTTCTGCTACTTAGGTTTGGTAAAAAAAAAATTGCAAAAAGCGAATTTTGATTGGTTTGCGCAAAAGTTATTGCGTTTACTAAGGGAAAATTTTTTGTCATTTTTATTGTTTTGTTTTTTAACGAGTAATGGCGGCGATCTGCGATTTTTTTTGCGGGACTGTGACATTGCAGCGGACAGATCGGACCCTTGACTGACATTTTTGACACTTTTGGGGGTACCAGTGACATTACTACAGTAATCAGTGCTATACATATGCACTGTTACTGTAAAAATTACACTGGGAGGGAAGGGGTTAACTTTATTGGAGATGGAGGGGTTAAGTGTGTCCCTAGGGGCGTGCTTCTAACTGTGATTGGATGTGGCTGTGTGTGTAACAGCAGAGATCTACGGTCCTACATAGCGGGACCGTAAGATCTGTGCTGTTACACAGGGGAGAATGACAGGCGGCCTTGTTTACATTAGCCGCCTGCCTTTCTCCCGCTGTAACCGACGATCGCGAGTGACCGGAGGACATCGGGTCCGCCGGTCACTCGCGCGGGGGGTCCGTGAGCGAGCGGGAGCGCGCCTCCGGCGGCGCGCGCTCGCTCCCTAGAGCCTCACAGGCTAGTGATGTACCCATACATCACTTTGCCTGCGAGGGGCTGACCGCCGCCATATATAGTCGTGCGGCAGTCGGCAAGTGGTTAAAAAGCAACATGTATGAGTACCTAAAATTGACTTGATATTAGCCTTCTACAATGCCCTGTAAAGCAGAGTTCAAGTGGTTGTAAAGGCTGAAAGTTTCTTACCTTCATGCACTATATGCATGAAGGCTAAAAAACCTTCAGTGTGCAGGTCCCCCCTCAGCTCCCACTAATACTTACCTAAGCCCGATTTTAATCCAGCGATGTGCACGAGACCTGAGACTCTCCCAGGTCACTCAATCCTTATTGGCTGAGAAGCCATTGGCTCCCACTGCTGTCATTCACAGCCAGTGAGGCAGGAGCGGGGGTGGGGCGGGCTGAACCACGTTCCTTGTGTCTTATGGACGCAGAGACCCGGCTCGGGAGCAAGCACACACAAGTGCCCCCACAGCAAGCTGCTTGCTCTAGGGGCATTCGGCAAGGGGGAGGGGCCCAGAACACTGGCGGAGCTCTTGAGAAGAGGAGAATCCGGGCTGCTCTGTGCAAAACGACTGTACAGAGCAGGTAAGTATAACATGTTTGTTTGTTTTTTCAATACATTTTTCCTTTACAATCACTTTAAGATTAGAAGAGTGAGAAGTAGCACAGGTAGCTAATATGCTGTGATGCAATACTTCTGTTCTAACAAGAAACATGCTGAAAGGGGGAGAGAGCAAGTGAAAGAGAGATAAGCTCATCAGACTGCTCTTTCTCCTTACTGTTCATTCATAGGCTGGGGGCAGGGACAAGACCTAGTTGTATTTTTTAAAGCGGAGCTCCACCCAAAAGGGGAAGCTGCCTCCCCCCTGGTTTTGACAGGTACCCGCTCCCACTTCCAGGTTCGCCCCCCTCATCTTTCACCCTATCGTGCCATTCACAAAGTGCAGCAGGGAGCCAGCTGTAAAGCCGCAAGGAATGGGGGCGGCTGCACCTGAGAGTCGACTGAAAAAAAAAGACAATGCTGGATTCGTGGACAGGTAAGTGTCCTAATATTAAAAGTCAGCAGCTACAGTATTTGTAACTGCTGACTTTTAATTGTTTTCACAAGGAGCCGGGACCTCCACTTTAACTGCTGTAAAGTCAGATCTCCAGGCTGGCTGTGCTGTTTGGTAGGCTATACCTCAAGAATAAATGAAATGAAATAAGAATCCATTGTTTTGCCAGCTAAAGCCTTTCACATATATGTATGTCATCAGCTGTTGTTCAACTTTAATGTCAACTTTAATGTTTAAAGCTGGAGTTCAACTTTAATGTCCCATGTACAACCAAACTGACAGTGACCACTTTTGGAAAAATAACAATACTATTAAAATGAAAAAAAAAAAAAAAAACTAAGCACAAAGGGCAACTTAAGTTAAAAAGCAAGTTTCCAAACATGAATACATAATTATACTTCTGGTATGGAGGAGTGTGTGACTTTCACTCAATGGTTCTGTGCTTTGTGATTGGACCAACACCAGCAGATGACTTGGTTCCCCAAATCCTCACAGACTGTGGAAAATTTTGCATTTCATTTGGAAATCAAGGTCCCAGAGTTTGGAGGAAGAATGGAGAGGCACAGAACCCAAGTTGCATGAGGTCCAGTGTGAAGTTTCCACAATCTGTGATGATTTGGGGAGCCATGTCATCTGCTGGTGTTGGTCCATTGTGTTTTATCAAGTCCAAAGTCAGCGCAGCCCTCTACCAGGAAATTCTAGAGTACTTCATTCTTATTTCTGCTTACCAGCTTTATGAGATGCTAAATTCATTTTTCAGCAGGACTTGGCACCTGCCCACACTGCCAAAAATTCCAATACCTGGTTTAATGATCATGGTATCACTGTGCTTGATTGGCCAGCAAACTCCCCTGACCTAAACCCCATAGAGAATCTGTGGGGTATTGTCAAGAGGAAGATGAGAGACACCAAACCCAACAATGCAGACGAGCTGAAGGCCACTATCAAAGCAACCTGGGCTTCCATAACCCCCTTAGCAGTGCCACAGGCTGATCGCCTCCATGCCACACCACATTGATGCAGTAATTCATACAAAAGGAGCCCCAACCAAGTATTGAGTGCATACTATACTGTATATAGACATACTTTTCAGTAAGCCAACATTTCTGTATTAAAAATCCCTTTTTATTATTGGTCTTATGTAATATTCAAATTTTCTGAGATACTGAATTTTGGGTTTTCACTAGCTGTAAGCCATAATCATCAAAATTAAAGAAAGAAATGCTTGAAATGTATCACTCTGTGTGTAACACATCTATATAAAATATATTAGTTTCACTTTTTAAATTTAATTACTGAAATAAATAAACTTTTTGATATTTGAATTTTATGAGATGCACCTGTATACACACTAGGGCCAAATTAGAAAGGATCCAATTAACCTACCACTCTTTGAAGTGTGGGAGGAAACCCACACAGGCACAGGGCAAACGTGCAAACTCCAGGTAGGTAGTGCCGTGGTTGGGATTCAAACCGACAACTAGTGCTGCTAGGTGGAGGTGCTAACCACTTAGCCACTGTAAAAGCACTATACAAGTAACTGTAATAAATAAATAAATAATAAATCACTGACAGTCAGGCAATATGCATTTACAAAAGGAGGTCAGGAATGGCACCCTACATATTTCTTTCAGTTGCGGTTTCCTTTAAATATAGTACATAACTTCCACCTATCTTGCAAGAATTGGTAGAGCAACAGAAGTAAGAAATTTAGAATTTTATTGTGAACAAAACACAGTTCAAAGATATATTATTTATTAATCATATCAGTAGTAGAAATAAAAGAAGCGCCATATAAAAAGACAATGTCCCCACCCAATCATAACCTCATCTGACAGACAGTAGGAAAAGTGAATTCCCATGTCAAATCGCTCATTTTCCATACTGCTGTGACTGACAGGTCTTTTGGATTGTCAGCATTGAATGCAGTTATAGATTTTTTTATTAAAGTTTCAAAAGATATCAGAGGAAATTGTGTAATAAAGTGACAGTATTCATGCACGACAGCTTTCCTCCTTTTCTGTTTGACATGTAGAGCCTATTATTCAGATGATATGAAGAATGTCTTACAAAAATGACAACTGTTCTGTTTCATCAAAAGAACCCTGTAATCATTAAAGAAATTTCTTGTTCGAATTGTAAAGAATAAGTCTAGTGTGAAGTCCTGAATGCCATTCAGCTATAAAAATGTGTTTTGAAGAAAAGAATTTTTATCATCAGAAAAGAAATTGAGTCCTCGTAAGGATGTTCTTGTCAAAAGACAGTTGGGAAAAAGAAGCCTGAGTTATAAAATGATCTACAGGAAGAACTCCTCCTGTTGTGATAGAAACCTCCTGTAGGCAGCTGCTTTTGACTACTTCCCACTTTGGCATCTTCCTCCTGACCTGTGTTTGTAATTAGGAATATATCTGGCCCAGGTGCTATTTTATATTAGATATTGGGTTGGAGGCATCACCAAACTGCTACACTTACACTGCCTAATCTAAAGGTTTACAGTTAGTCCTTCATGAAGTTTAAGAGTCTTGCCCTCTTTAGGTTCTTCTGCTATTCTGGCAATAACTCCAGACTAACCTTGGTTCATGTCTGCTTCCTGTCTTGACCTTCTTTCTGTATTATGACCAGGGGCGTAACTACAGGGGTTGCAATTGCAACCGGGCCCCATGCTCCAGGGGGCCTGTGTGGCTCCCCTGATCACCTGGATAGGTTAAGCGGCGGGGGCAGCATGTAGAGAAATCACTGTCCTCCTTTTTCCTCCTGTAGCTGCAGGAGGAAAATGGAGGAGATTGGTTCCTCTGTATGCTGCCCCCGCCACTCCTCCTATACAGTTCACTTGTGTTCTGCTGTCTCTGGGCCCCTTGTGTGCTCCCCTGGTCCCCCCCCCCCACTGTGCTCCCTCCCCTCTCCTGCCGGCTGCTGCAGGGGATGTGTCACAATAGAGAACCAGGAAGGGGTCGGTAAATATGTAATTTACCAGCTCCTTCCTTTTCTGAATGGACAGAGTCATAGTCAGTGACATTGTAAAAAAATAAAATAAAATGATAAAAAAATAATACAATTAAAATACCAAAAAATAAAAGCTACTTACACCAGTGGGTGAACTTCCAGGATCGCAAAGATCACACTTGCGACCGGTCTCTGGCCTTCCACCATCATGGGGAGGCCCCAAGATGGCAGGAAGGGGGCCCACTCCAGAACTTGTGAAAGGGTCCCGTTGTAAGACCTGCCCCAGGATCAGTGGGACGAGCCCCAGGCTTAAAAGGAAGGGCCCCAGCCAGGGGTCCGGGGGCCCTTTATGGTTTCTTGCACTGGGGTTCAGAAGGTTCTAGTTACACCTCTGCTTATGACTCCATCTGTCTTTGTTCCTGTCAACCTTTTCCTGCCTTATGCTGCCTGCCAAGACCTCTCCACCTGTTTATGGACAAGGCTCTTGCCTGACAATTCAATATTTTGGTTCCTTGCTTGCAATTCAGTATTTTGGTTGGCTGCCATTCAACTTGCCGGGTTTTCTTGGAGGGCTGACCTGGGAGAGGCATACTGCACCCATCCAAATCCTCTTAAAGGGATCACTGGTACATGCCAGACATTCCTCATGCCTGGCACACGCAATGACATTATCGAACGAATGATCTTGCGGGTTTTGTTTTTGCATGCTAGCCTCATATTGAAAATGAACAGTTTTCTAATGTTAAGAAAATTCTTGTACGACAGAATAAAAATTTGGAAGTGATGTAATGTGTTGTAGTGTATTTGTATTGTACTGTACTGATTAAATGAAAATCGTATTATCTGGTATTGTACACAAAAAATGTTCATGCTTCTCCCATCTGATAATTTAGCATTAATTGTCGTGATCAGCTCTTGAAAGCTGTGATCAGATTATCAGACGATTGCCTCAAACGCTGTATTTTGTTTCGTCCGATTTTCTGATTGTGTTTGGACCATTACACTCAGTTCTATATAGTATCGCAAACCTGACACTGCTGACAGGGAGGATTCCACCCATTAATGGCATGTGTTTATGGCAGCCAATCGGATTCTTCATTTAAAATTCTTATAATGTTCTGCTAAGATTCAATTATAAATCTGATTGACTGATCAAATGTCAAATATACAGTTCCGTCTCCTTTAACAACTGCACAGTGATTGTGGTATGTACCAGGCCTGCTAAAGATCATCTGCTAAATCTGTCAGTGCCCTGTATTTCATTTGTGAAAGACCACATAAAACCTGCATCACTGTACACTTTTACCATACACACTTGGGATTGGGGCTTCTGATATTTGCATGTGTTTTGGCCAAAAATGTCTCATGTGATTTAAATGCTAATTAGAATTTTCCTCCAAGAGATAGTGTTGTCCAACAGTTTACATTTCATGTACAGTGCCTTGAAAAAGTATTCATACCCTTGAAATTTTCCACATTTTGTCATGTTACAACCAAAAACGTAAATATATTTTATTGGGATTGTATGTGATAGACCAACACAAAGTGGCACATAATTGTGAAGTGGAAGGAGAATGATAAATGGTTTTCAATTTTTTTTTTACAAATAAACTGAAAAGTGTGGTGTGCATTCGTATTAAGCCCCCCTGAGTCTATACTTTGTAGAACCACCTTTCCCTGCAATTACAGCTGCAAGTCTTTTTGGGTATGTCTCTACCAGCTTTGCACATCTAGACAGTGACAATTTTGCAGATTCTTCTTTGGAAAATAGCTCAAGCTCTGTCAGATTGGATAGAGAGCATCTGTGAACAGCAATTTTCAAGTTTTGCCACATATTCTCAATTGGGTTTAGGTCTGGACTTTGACTGGGCCATTCTAACACATGAATATGCTTTGATCTGAACCATTCCATTATAGCTCTGGCTGTATTTTTAGGGTCAATGTCCTTCTGGAAGGTGAACCTCCACCCCAGTCTCAAGTCTTTTGCAGACTTTAACAGGTTTTCTTCTGAGATGGCCCTGTATTTGGCTCCATCTATCTTTCTGACCAGCTTTCCTGTTCCTGCTGAAGAAAAGCATCCCCACAACATGATGCTGCCACCACCATGTTCCACGGTGGGGATGGTTTGTTCAAGGTGATGTGAAGAGTTAGTTTTCTGCCACACATAGCGTTTTGCTTTTAGGCTAAAAAGTTCAATTTTGGTCTTATATGACCAGAGAACCTTCTTCCACATGTTTGCTGTGTCCCCCCACATGCTTCTCACAAACTGCAATGCTCAGGCTCTCTGCAGCACTTTTACAGGCTGGGCCGAGTGCCGGTCCAGGCATGTGGGTGGTTGTGATCTTTCCCGATCCTGGACCGGCTCTGTGATGCCCACTGTCTGCTGAAAATGGGTCACAGGAGTGCACTCCAGTGATCCACATTAGAAGTACAGTAAAACCTTGGTTTGAGAGTAACTTGGTTTGAGAGCGCTTTGCAAGACAAGCAAATTTTTAAAATAAAATTTGACTTGATATACAAGCTATGTCTTGATATACAAGTAGCGTCATGTCACAACTGGGTATAAAAGAGAAGAGAGGCGCCTCTAAGTGTAGCAATATGGTTACAATAAATGAAGGTTCAATATTTAGCAGCTCACATGGTTGATGAATTAAAACAAGCACATCTAAGTATGCAGGCATCCGGGGTAAAGCTGTCCACATAGACCATCCTCTGCACTACCATCTTCCTTACACCCTTCCCCGCTGCACTCCACGAGTAATTCAAAGTCTCGCTTTCAGATCACTCTACTGCAGGGTAGTCTTCCCAATCACAATTGCAGAGTGACATCGGTGAGAGCCAGTGGTCCAGAAGATGGTCTATGTGGACAGCTTTACCCCGGACCCCTGCATACTTAGATGTGCCTCTTAATCATCAACCACGTGAGTTGCTAAATGTTGTACCTTCATTAAATGTCCCCTTACTGTTACACTTACAGGCACCTCTCTTCTCTTTTATACTCGGTAGCTCCTGCTGGATTTTGCTTCTAATCCCCTTGTGCAGGCGCCATTTGTGGAAGGACATTTTATGATGACACAACCTATCACATTGCTATAATCTTTGTATATAGACTATAAACTGAAAGATTTTTGAAGAAATGGTTGTGGAACTAATCATCTGAGTTTCCATTATTTCTTATGGGAAAATTCGCTTTGATATAAGAGTGCTTTGGATTACAAGCATGTTTCCGGAACGAATTATGCTCGCAATCCAAGGTTTTACCGTATAGCCAAACAAGCTTTGGCTGTACTTCTCCTTGAAGCTAAGTTTATGTACGTCCTGTATCAGGAATAAAGTAAGTGAAGAATCTGATAGCGCTGTTCAAACATAAAAAAAAAAAATAGCAATAATCATTTGAATAAAAGTCCCAACATGTGAGGTGAAGAGAAAAGCAGACAAAAATTCTGCATATAAAATCAATTAGAACTCTTCTTTGATAAGTGCAATAATAAGTCTGTGGCACAAAAAGAAAACAAGTGATATGCTTTCAATTAGTGATGGACCGATTATCGGCAATGCCGATATATCGGGGGCTGATATGCACTTTCCCCCGATATATCGGGATCGGCCCCTGAGGTTACCGATATTGCCGATATTTAGGGAAAGTGCATGTACCAGAGTGATGCCAGCAGCTAGAGGCATCACCCCGGTACCGGCGCCCATAGCCGTCAGTCGGCTGTCTTTTAATGACAACCGATGCAGCTGAGAAGCTGCTCGGCTGTCATTACAAGGAATGGGAGGGGACGTCTCCCCCCCTTAGCCACCTTCCGCGGCTCGAACGGGGCTCCCGTCCCACCGGGAGACCCGGGCATCCTACCTGCAAGGCCGCCTAACAGAAGACCCATTCGGCATTCGGCTTTGATCGGGTCTCCATGTAAAGACCCGGAAGTGATGTCATGACATCACTTCCGGTTACTCGGCGGCAAATTAAAAAAAATGCGAGCATTCAAAACAGCCAAACTTGGCATTTTGAATGCTTTTAAGTGCCGAGGAGGGGTTTGGGGTCTTTTAGACCCCCAGATCCCTCCCCCGGAGTACCTGTAAAAAAGAAAACATTTTTAATGACCGAAAATATCGGCTGATACTGATATCCGATGACCAAAATATCGGTAACGGCAATAAAAAAACGATATTGGTCGATCACTACTTTCAATCCTCAATCCAGTGCTCCAACCACCAGTCCTATTCCTCCAGATGAAGCCATGTGTGTGCGTTAGTGGGCGTAACGCGTAGGGGTGGAGCCGTGCGGTAGGACCTTATGGATGGATCACGTGAGAGCTTTTTAGATGTTAACTGCTTGAGTTTTTATAATAATTGTGAGTGTATTTTATGAAGTTGGGAGTGTGTGAGATTCCTTTAACCCGGATACTGCACTATTGAGAGCCATTATTTTCCTTTTCATGCGTTGAGCTGGAGCCTTAAGGGACTTATGCTGGGGTTGCCAGAGAATTACAAAGTTACTGTGCCGAGGAACATTACCCTTAGTGGCTACCCCTGATATGCTGTGTTGACCCCGTGTGGGTCTTAAACGGAGATGAGCTTGCACTGCACCTGGTGGCTGGAGCACTGGGTTGAGGATTGAAAGCATATGACTTGTTTTCTATGTGTGCGAAGCACTATTTATTTACCACGGACTTATTATTGCACTTATCAAAGAAGAGTTCTAATTGATTTTATATGCAGAATTTTTGTCTGTTTTTTTTCTTCATCTCACATATTGGGACTTTTACTCACATGATTATTGCTATTTTTATTTATTTTTTTTATGTTAGAGCAGCGCTATCGCATTCTTCACTTAATATATACTTTATGTGTGAACACATGGAGTGTTAGCAGCAGCTGTTGTAGCTTATTATTTATTCATTTAGTGGCAGCGCATAATTCATTTCACATTTTTGTTTAGTCCTGTATTCAGGAATCAGTTTAGTGCAGCAGTCTCCCTTCATAAGTGACTAAGTGCGAGTTCCAAATGTTATCAATAAATAGATTATCCTAAGCAGGTCATATGCTTTTGTGTGGGCCTTGCATAGATCACATGAATGAGAGATCACCTGATTCCACTGAATATGACTTCTTCTCAAGTCTCAAGGAAGCTATATACTGTATAGCAAACTAATTTTTTGGTCTAATTTCTCTGGAAAATAATTTTGTGATGAGACATTTCACCATCATTTTTATGTACAGTATTATAGTGACTCAAAACATTAATCTGCCTTTATTTACCAAGGAACACAGGAAACATGTCTTGTTTGACACCTTTCCTCTACATCTGCTGCAATCATGAATCCATATGCATCTTTGTGGCCATTAAACTTTTCCTGTTTCCTCTCCAATGGCTGCTGTACATGCTGTACATATCTGCATTGCAGCACCCATGATCCTTGTGTAAAAGGATGGGCGCTTCCTCCTTGAACTCTGTGGGAAAACCTGAGCCAACAGCTGCAATAATAAAATTGAGATTATACAGAGAAGCACAGATTGTATATTTAAAATACCAGACTTTGGTGTCAAAAGCATAAAAGGTTTATGTTGCATTATATTTCAATAACCACTCTTGTGCAACTAAGCTTACCTTTTTACTATATGCTAATGTGAGAATAATGGGTTATTAAAATAAAGTTAAACTTACCATTCACAAAGGTTTAGAGCCATTCCTCTGGGAAGATCTCTTTTCATAATATGCACATCATTGTGTGAACTATAAGGCTGATGTATAGGTATTTAAAGAAACCTATACTGAGGCGATAAAGAGGTTTCCTTTGCTGACTGTATTCTGGAAATGCTAAATGCCAATGGCTTAAAGTCTCTGATACAGAGCAAATATTTAGATCAGCATTTCCAACGGCTCCACTTTACTTTCTGCATTCATGCAGTGACTTAGAAAGCATCCAAACCAAAGGCAGCCAAGAATTAGCATTCTTAGCGGAAGGTAAGCAGTAGCATTACCTGTAGTTCTTTCGATAAAGGTTTCCTAATAGAACTGTCATATCCTCCAATAAGATTCCAGTTTTATTTTTTTTAACAATGATTTTCCAGTGCAAGACTAAATGTGACTGGTGGATGCTCTACGATTAGGTCCAATCAGGGTGAAAAGCATCAGGAGGGAATGGCTACCAGGTGGGGACTGTAGCTGAAGCCCATACTTTAACTTTGTAATGTGATTGACCCATAGAGTTATGGAATAGGGTTTCATGTAGTCTATCTTTTTCTTATTGTACTTTATTTCATGACATATCACCTATGTAGGTACTGTAAGTAATCCACTCACAGAGGTAAGTTGGTCATATACGGCTCAAATTCAATCCAATTTCCGTGAATTGGCAAAAATTGAGCCTTGGGTGGCCTTGCAGACGCCATTGGGCTCAACAAACTTTACTAAGAAATCAAAAGAGTCAGGTGTAAAAATCAAGTGAACAGTAACTGTGGATGCCAGTTGTCAGAATGCAATAGCCAACAGTGGGAGATTTTTCCAACTATGCTGTTTAGCGTGTGTAGCGCACCCTCTAAGGACCTGCAGGTAATTGGGATCCCCCACCCTGCACAACTAGGCACAGCAAATTTTTACAGGCACTCTTGAGACAGGAAACAGTCCGTGACTTTTTTTTGTTTTGTTTATTGAGGGTTAATAACTTGGATAGGGATGAGAGGTTATGGGATGCCCACTTAACTTTGGCAAAACTTCAGGGACATTCTTCCTATACACAGTCTCTGTATACAGCTCTATATACAGCTCTATATACAGCTCCACTTTTTCTTCCAGCACTAACTTGCTTGCAGAACCCAGTTGGATCACTGTGTTAAGATCTGACATTCACTCAGTCAGAATAAAAGCACTGGCCTATTACAGGCAGGGACCCGAGGCCCCTTGGTTGTGTAGCAGAATTTCAGTGTCAAGCTTGCATTACTCCCATGGCTACTGATCCCAGCATCGCCGCTTCAGGTACTGCCAACCCACCTGGCTACAGCTTCCCCTTTACTAGCCCTCCAGGCTATCTTCTCCAGCACAGTTCTACAGACTGACAATCAGGAGAGCTCCCAATAGTGCTGACCTGCTCCTGCTGTCTTCTCTCCTTGCCCAAGTGCCTCCAGGAAGGTCCTCCTTCCTGTGTTTTGGCAGGATCCTTCCAGTACCCAAGCCCTGGCCCAAGGTCTCCCCCTCCCACAGATTAGGGGGCACCCCTGAGGGCCCCCGATAGCCTCTTTAGCACTCCATCTCCATCCTCCACCTGACTGCCCCAGCTGGCATGACTCATTCCTATTTTTGAGGTGGCCTGCCCCTGCCAGCGCTTCCACTGGGGATTGGCTGAGGACCTTATAAATATGCCAAGCAGCTCTTCTTAACCTCCACCCGCTATGCCTAGAACATTCTCCAATGTCCCAGAAAACAGGGGGAGGCACCAGAGAGGCTGCTAGGATGAGTTATCCAGCCCTGAGTCACTGACCCATGACCCAGATTCAAAGTTCAGGCTTAGCCCTGAGCTAAAACTAATCTTTACCTACACTAACAACAAACCTATCTGCAAAAAAATTAACAACAAGCCTATCTACATCTAGCACACCTACTAGAGGGTGCTACATGTGGATGGAGGAATCTAGCACACCTACTAGAGGGTGCTACATGTGTATGGAGGAATCTTTAGATTTTGTCCCAGTTTACACTATTGCAGTGCAGGAAACTCCATGTGATTCGGATAGGAATTGCACCGCATTCCTGTTCAAACCACATGTGATTCTTTGCAGTGCGATTTGAGCCATTCATTTTTCATTCATGAAAGATGCAGGCACCTGATCACACCCATGCGTTCCAATTCAGCCAATCGCACTGCGTTTTGCAAACTGTTTTTGGGGCTTTGTTAACTTAACATTGACACCCACAGCGGTGTGATTAGCTTTACAAATTGAGTGCCAGCAGATGTGATAGAATCAGAAGGTTAAAAGCCTGTAGTGTCATCTGATTCCCATGCAGTTAATGTTGCAGTCATTAGTTACTCGCACTGTGGCTCGAAGTCTGCCCACATGAGTCATGGTTTGTTTGTATCACTGAAAGCTTCAAGCAGTCACGCAACTGTGTTTAATGACACACTTTTATTTTTGTTTGGAGGGAGCATTAGGCAATTAATCATCCAGTGCCATGTCAGTTAACAAGAGCTCGTCTATGTGTATGTGACACAGTAGGGGAAATTTGATAACATACAGTAAAATAAGCAATACTCAGGCGTTGATATACGAGTATTTGGGTAGTAATATTATCTTGTCCTTGCTCTCAGACAATATTATCTAGTTTGTACCTACATTGTATATGCAATGATGCCAAGATCTTGAAAGGATCGCAAAATATTGCATTCTGGTAACTCTCTGTGGTTAATACATTTAATGAGAATGTTCAGTATATTATTTTTTATATCACATGCCTTTATTTTATATTTTTTTCTACACTTACAAGCTGACTGATTTGTCCAGCAAAACTGACAGTAACAAGGGTTGGGACAAGCTAATACTAACAAGGCACTTCAAGTTTTTAGGATTGGATTTAAACCAACTAAGTAAAAGATGATTGTTGTGATCTACTCTGGCTATGTTAGCTTGTCTCTTTGAACATTAGAGTTCAGAAAAATGACATACAGGCCTCTGGGTTGTACTACTCAACTTTATTCCTTGCACTGTTCAATTCTTAAATCTAAACGGCGCCAAAAAACGACATATACAATTGAAATACTGTTTATATATATATATATATATATATATATATATATATATATATATATATATATATGTATAAAGTTGAACAGTGCATTGATCTGTTCTTCATTGATGAAAAATGAAAAATTCACTAGCATACTTCCGGACACACCAATACATCAATTTCATCTGACAATCTGACAGTTATAAATTCCTTATAACATACTAGTTTGGAAGGGGGTATTCAGGGGACTTTGAAGATGTTGGATCAGACTGGAGTGGTGCTACATTATCTCACAAAAGTGAGTACACCCCTCACATTTTGGGAAATATTTTATTATATCTTTTCATGTGACAACACTGAAGAAATTACACTTAGCTACTATGTAAAGTAGTGAGAGTACAGCTTGCATAACGGTGTAAATTTGCTGTCCCCTCAAAATAACTCAACACACAGCATAACTGTCCAAACCACTGGCAACAAAAGTGAGTACACCCCTGAGTGAACATGTCTGAATTGGGCCAAAAGTATCAATATTTTGTGTGGCCACCATTATTTTCCAGCACTGCCTTAAACCTCTTGGGCATAGAGTTCACCAGAGTTTCACTGGAGTTTTCTTCCATTCCTCCATGACAACATCACGGAGCTGGTGGATGTTGGAGACCTTGCGCTCCTCCACCTTCTGTTTGAGGATGCCCCACAGATGCTCAATAGGGTTTATGTCTGGAGACATGCTTGGCCAGTCCATCACCTTTACCCCCAGCTTCTTTAGCAAGGCAGTGGTGGTCTTGGAGGTGTGTTTGGGGTCGTAATCATGTTGGAATACTGCACTGCAGCCCAGTCTCTGAAGGGAGGGGATCATGTATGTCACAGTACATGTTGGCATTCATGGTTCCCTCAATGAATTGTAGCTCCCCAGTGCCCGCAGCACTCATGCAGTCCCAGACTATGACACTCCCACCACCATGCTTGACTGTAGGTAAGACACACTTGTCTTTGTACTCCTCACCTGGTTGCCGCCACACACGCTTGACACCATCTGAACCAAATAAGTTTATATTGGTCTCATCAGATCACAGAACATGTTTCCAGTAATCCATGTCCTTAGTCTGCTTGTCTTCAGCAAACTGTTTGCGGGCTTTCTTGTGCATCATCTTTAGAAGTGGCTTTCTTCTGGGATGACAGCCATGCAGACCAATTTGATGCAGTCTGTGGCGCATGGTCTGAGCATTGACAGGCTGACCCCTCAACCCTTCAACCTCTGCAGCATAGCAGGCAGCACTCATATTTCTATTTCCCAAATACAACCTCTGAATATGACGCTGAGCACGTGCACTCAACTTCTTTGGTCAACCATGGCAAGGCCTGTTCTGAGTGGAACCTCTCCTGTTAAACCGCTGTATGGTCTTGGCCACTGTGCTGCAGCTCAGTTTCAGGGTCTTGGCAATCTTCTTATAGCCTAGGCCATCTTTATGTAGAGCAAAAATTATTTTTGTTCAGATCCTCAGAGAATTCTTTGCCATGAGGTGCCATGTTGAACTTTCAGTGACCAGTATTAGAGAGTGAGAGTGATAACACCAAATTTAACACAGCTGTTCCCCATTCACATCTGAGACTTAACACTAACGAGTCACATGACACCGGGGAGGAAAAATAGGTAATTGGGCCCAATTTGAACATTTTTACTTAGGGGTGTACTCACTTTAGTTGGCAGCGGTTTAGACATTAATGGCTTTGTGTTGAGTTATTTTGAGGGGACAGAACGTTTCACTGTTATACAAGCTGTACACTACTTTACATTGTAGCAAAGTGTCATTTCTTCAGTGTTTTCACATTAAAAGATATAATAAAATATTTACAAAAATGTGAGGGGTGTACTCACTTTTGGGAGATACTGTAGATAAAATTTGCTAATGTCCATCGAACCAACCAAAATTTTGAAAGACACAACACATAATAGTAAAACTGAAGGCCGAACTACAAGACAAAGCCAAGTAGAGGACAGCAGAGGACACCGGACTAGAGGTCCAGACAAGGCTAAGGCTCAGGACAAAGTTTCCATTAGAGTAAGCACACAGCAAAGCCTGGATGCATACTCCAAACAAATAGCAAGGGTAGCTACATCCAGGTGGAAACATATGATGAAACAAGGCAAGGGGACACACTGAAAAGCATTAAAAAAATAAAATAAAAGAAGGACATCAGAATAAGAATGAAAAAAAAATGGGGAGCCAGCTTAAGCAAGACGAGAGGATTACATCTATTTTTTCTTCAGTTTGGGAAGGGCCATGATGCCCAGTGTCAGTAATGTATCCCATTAGTGTGTCCCATGCTTACTTTTTACCTATAGATAAGCCTATATTAAGGCTTACCTATAGTTACTGTAAATATCTCCTAAGCATGCACCGTTTAGGAGATATTTACTGTACATGTTGTCGGTTACATCACCAGCGCATGCACTCTAAAGGAATGGCCACCCTGGCTGGTCCTTCAGAGTCCTTTGCCGTAAATGGATGCTCCAGCACGCATGCACAGGAGTGATGTCCATGAACCCTGAAGGAAGATGGGTGAAGTTGGAAGCCTTGACAACGGCGACAGCTCGCCACTAAGGGGGCTTCATTTTAAGGTAAGTTTCACATAATGTGCTAGTATGTGATGCATACTAACACATTATGGCTTTATCTTGCAGATTCCAGAAATAAATAAAAAAATACGCAGTGGTTTACTACCGCTTTAAAGATATTGTGTATTGTGTTTTAAGTTGGCACATATTTTGAGTTACTGTTGCTACATTTACTTTAACAATATTTTCATACGGCTTTCACCGTTTTCCAAGCCTGATCTTTAGAGTCTATTCACACTGCCGCGACTTGTGAGGCGACTTGTGTGCCGTCAAGTCGCCCCAAGTCGCTTGACATAACAAAAGCAATGTTAATCAATGAGTGCCGTCTTAATTGGCACTACTGAAGTCGCTCCGACTTCAGAAAAGGGTCCTGTACTACTTTGAGGCGACTTGTATCCGACCTGTCCCATAGACTTCAATGGGAGTCACCTCCTTATCTTATTTTAAGCGACTTGTGATCCTACTTTCCATTAAAATGGACCTGAACCAGAAAAAAAGATAATTTTTCTTAGAATTTTTAGTAGCACAGGGATGGGGCTCCGCTCCACCTGGGCGTTTTTGTTGCAGGCATTTATCGGGCATTTTTTTGGCGTCTTTGGAGGTAGGCATGACTTTTTTTGGATTTAGTGTCTGGGGGGTCTAGAAAGTGTACCTGAGAAGTTTCAGCTCTGTAGCATGTCCAGAACCAGAAAAAAAAAGATTATTTTTCTTAGAATTTTTAGTAGCACAGGGATATGGCTCCGCTCCACCTGGGCGTTTGTGTTTCAGGCATTTATCGGGCATTTTTTGGGCGTCTTTGGAGGCAGGCATGACTTTTTTTGGATTTAGTGTCTGCCCGATAAACGCCTGCAACAAAAATGCCCAGGAGGAGCGGAGCCCCATCCCTGTGCTACTAAAAATTCTAAGAAAAATTATCTTTTTTTCTGGTTCTGGACATGCTACAGAGCTGAAACTTCACAGGTACACTTTTTAGACCCCCCAGACACTAAATCCAAAGAAATCTCATTTTTTTTTCAATAATTTTTTCAATAATTGGCTCTCTATCAAAAACGACAATTTTTAAGAACCTTTTTTGGTGTGATTGAGCGTGACCCGGAACCATCACATTCTGCTTGGCCAAATACAAAGTCGTACAAAGTCGTCTATCATACAAGTCGCGCTGAATTCGCGCAAAGTCGCGCTGAAGTCGCGCTGAAAGTCGCGCTAACAAGTCGCCCCTTATGAGGCGACTTTCTGGTCGCGGCAGTGTGAATGGGGTTTTACATTTATTATTGCAATAAAGTCCAACTTTTGCAAAAGTAAATAAATAAAAAATGAAAATAATACACACATATTTGCAATAACAAAAATGTGCATTTATTATTTTTATGTAAAGGATCTTTCAAAGCATTGTAACCAGGATTAGTGGATCACAGGTGTAATGCACCTGTGTCTGCAGACTCTTTGTCCATCTCCTTTTAGGTACCTTATTGGGACTTTTAGTTATTGAGCTGGAGGAAGTTTCAATAGTCGATAAGGGCATTAATCATAGCACTTGTGTTCCATTGAGAACTATAAGTTCATCTGCTGAAGTCGAAGGTGGGAGTTGTAGTTCATTCATATACAGATTTCTGTGAATGAATGACATGGCATGGTCTCGGGGTGGGGTTATATGTTACAGCCTAAATATGGGTGAAACACAGTTTAAAAGGTGGAGTTAGCCTTTAAATACAGAAATGTATATATTCACCAGCTGTCAATGGCACAGTGCCATAAACGCTGTCAGTTGCACAGTGTATATACAAATATATACATATTAGGGATGCACCGATATATCAGCCACCGAAAATTATCGACCGAAAATAGGGTTATCAGGGTTTTGGCGATAGCAAAATAATGGTATGCTGCGTCCTATTGACTTCAAGGCAAAATCGCGTCCATTGACTTCAATGCAAAATCATGTCCTATTGACTTCAATGCAAAATTTGCATCCCATTGACTTTATTGCAAAAACGCCCCCTATTGACTTCAATACAAAAACGCATAACCATGACTTCAGTGCAAAAACGCCCCTTATTGACTTCAATGCAAAATCAAGCCTATTGACTTCAATGCAAAAACGCCACTTATTGACTTCAATGCAAAATGGTGCCCCACTGACTTTAATGCAAAATGTGCGTCCCAATGCAAAAACGCGAGCCACAATAATTAAAAAAAAACTGTCGATTTCGGTTTTCGTCCAAGTGCATCCTAAATTTTTGGTTTCATCCAGAATTTTCATTTCAATGCACCACTATATATAAGGTTATCGTAATTTTGGTGATAGAAAAAAAAAGTCGATCATGGCATGCTGCATCTTATTGACTTCAATGCAAAAACACCCCCGATCGGCATCAATGCAAAATTGCGCCCATTGACTTCCATACAAATTTTTAATTCAATGCAAAGTCGTGTCCTATTGAACGCCAGCCACAATAATTACATTTAAAAAGAAACTGTCCATTTCGGTTTTCAGCCAAGTGCATCCTGAATTTTCGGGTTTCGGTCCAGAATTTTCATTACTGTACACCACACTATATATATATATATATATATATATATATATACAGTGGGTACGGAAAGTATTCAGACCCCCTTAAATTTTTCACTCTTTGTTATATTGCAGCCATTTGCTAAAATCATTTAAGTTCATTCTTCTTCCTCATGAATGTACACATAGCACCCCATACTGACAGAAAAACACAGAATTGTTGACATTGTTGCAGATTTATTAAAAAAGAAAAACTGAAATATCACATGGTCCTAAGTATTCAGACCCTTTGCTGTGACACTCAAATATTTAACTCAGGTGCTTTCCATTTCTTCTGATCATCCTTGAGATGGTTCTACACCTTCATTTGAGTCCAGCTGTGTTTGATTATACTGATTGGGTTTGATTAGGAAAGCCACACACCTGTCTATATAAGACCTTCCAGATCACAATGCATGTCAGAGCAAATGAGAATCATGAGGTCAAAGGAACTGCCTGAAGAGCTCAGAGACAGAATTGTGGCAAGGCACAGATCTGGCCAAGGTTACAAAAAGATTTCTGCTGCACTTAAGGTTCCTAAGAGCACAGTGGCCTCCATAATCCTCAAATGGAAGAAGTTTGGGACGACCAGAACCCTTCCTAGAGCTGGCCGTCCGGCCAAACTGAGCTATCGGGGGAGAAGAGCCTTGGTGAGAGAGGTAAAGAAGAACCCAAAGATCACTGTGGCTGAGCTCCAGAGATGCAGTCAGGAGATGGGAGAAAGTTGTAGAAAGTCAACCATCACTGCAGCCCTCCACCAGTCGGGGCTTTATGGCAGAGTGGCCCGACGGAAGCCTCTCCTCAGTGTAAGACACATGAAAGCCTGCATGGAGTTTGCTAAAAAACACCTGAAGGACTCCAAGATGGTGAGAAATAAGATTCTCTGGTCTGATGAGACCAAAATAGAACTTTTTGGCCTTAATTCTAAGCGGTATGTGTGGAGAAAACCAGGCACTGCTCATCACCTGTCCAATACAGTCCCAACAGTGAAGCATGGTGGTGGCAGCATCATGCTGTGGGGGTGTTTTTCAGCTGCAGGGACAGGACGACTGGTTGCAATCGAGGGAAAGATGAATGCGGCCAAGTACAGGGATATCCTGGACAAAAACCTTCTCCAGAGTGCTCTGGACCTCAGACTGGGCCGAAGGTTTACCTTCCAACAAGACAATGACCCTAAGCACACAGCTAAAATAACGAAGGAGTGGCTTCACAACAACTCCGTGACTGTTCTTGAATGGCCCAGCCAGAGCCCTGACTTAAACCCAATTGAGCATCTCTGGAGAGACCTAAAAATGGCTGCCCACCAACGTTTACCATCCAACCTGACAGAACTGGAGAGGATCTGCAAGGAGGAATGGCAGAGGATCCCCAAATCCAGGTGTGAAAGACTTGTTGCATCTTTCCCAAAAAGACTCCTGGCTGTATTAGATCAAAAGGGGGCTTCTACTAAATACTGAGCAAAGGGTCTGAATACTTAGGACAATGTGATATTTCAGTTTTTCTTTTTTAATAAATCTGCAACAATGTCAACAATTCTGTGTTTTTCTGTCAGTATGGGGTGCTATGTGTACATTCATGAGGAAGAAGAATGAACTTAAATGATTTTAGCAAATGGCTGCAATATAACAAAGAGTGAAAAATTTAAGGGGGTCTGAATACTTTCCGTACCCACTGTATATATATGTATATATATACTGTATCTAAAAATGTTTAATTATACACAGAGACCAGGTTTAAAACATAGCATAATAAGAGCAATTGCGTCAACTGATCTTGCTTACATGTTTACCAAATATAATTGAAATGGCCATTCTTTTAAAAATATTACTTTCACATACAGAAAAAGAGTTAATGTCTGCCAACAAGCTTTTTACATGAAAAATTATTCACGCGGCATGCGTTCATTCTCTTGCTTTGATCACAGTCTTTGAAACAGGTGGGATGCACTACAGACGCACAACTGTGAAATGTGTGGATCAAAGCACTTGTAATTACTCCAAAGGTGCTTGTTTTTTTTTATTTTACTGACTGCTTGTTATCAGTCTGGTCAAGAGAAAAATCATAAGGTATGTCATCTTTTCGTAAACCTAGTACAAACAACACAGTATTTGACTGACACTAGGAAGCTGAGATACATTTTTATAGGCAAGCAGAGATGATAGACAAGCAGATTAAAGACTTTCCTTTTACCTTCTGTTTAACTTTAACAAAGGAATTGTGTTTTTTTTTTGGATAATAAATTTACTGAGCAAATTCTGGCACATCAATAAATTTTGTACAAAGTACACATTAGGAAGATACAAATATACACACACATTTAGTTAAAAAAAAAAATGAATGTAACCTCAAATGAGCAAGGCCCTCTGATTCCTCCTGTATTGAATTGTATTGTAACTGTATTGTCTTCCCTCGTGTTGTAAAGAGCTGCACTAACAGGTAGTGAACAAGCACGCTGTTGGTCGTGTGAAACGCGTCTACCACTTCCATTCTGTTGTACCTTGTATCAGTGGCGGCCTGTGCATAGGGGGCGCCAGGGCGCCGCCCCCCCTAAAAAAAGAAAAAAAAAAAAAAAAATGACAAAAAGATCAATAAAGTTTTCAAAAAAAAAAAATTGTGTTCGCCGGCCTATGTGGAGGCTGTGGGGGGGGTGGGGTTTACGACCCAGAAGAGGCGCCGATTGGCTGCCTTCTGGGGCGTAACCTGGGCGCAGGGTACAGCGCTAGGAAACCCACTTTCGGAATGTCCTGGCTGTGATTGGTCCAGTCTCCAGCCTGGACCAATCATCATCCAGGGCATCCGATGCTGACCCGTGACCCCGCTGACGTCGGTCAGTCACGAGTCAGTGCGGTGGACGGACGGGCACTGCAGAGCGGAGCGGACTCAGTCAGCGGAGAGGAATCGGCTTCAGAGAGAGACCCACCCGACCAGGCAGTCACCTCACCAGGCCGCAGCGTCTCCAGAGGAGTGGAGCCGGAGGTCATCTGGACTGCAAGTGCAAGAGAAGACTCGATCGATCACCACCGGGCGGTAAGTGAGTCCTTCTCAGCGGCAAAATGAAAGTACAGCAGTCAGTCACTTAAGTATGTAAGGTACAGCACAGTTTAGAAAGTGGGAAGGTCAGAGGCTTCTTAGCGCAGTCCTGATGCACTGGGGAGGTCCCCTATGTGCCCATGGAGGAGGCGTCTGATGTGACAACTTCTGCGCTCCATGATTTGGGGTACAATGCTGGCACTCTGCAATAATTGGGGGACAAAGCTGTGGCGCTCTGCAATCATTGGGGGACAATGCTGGGGCACTCTGCAATCATTGGGGGACAAAGCTGTGGCGCTCTGCAATCATTGGGGGACAATGCTGGGGCACTCTGCAATCATTGGGGGACAATGCTGGGGCGCTCTGCAATCATTGGGGGACAATGCTGTGGTGCTCTGCAATCATTGGGGGACAATGCTGGGGCACTCTGCAATCATTGGGGGACAAAGCTGTGGCGCTCTGCAATCATTGGGGGACAATGCTGGGGCGCTCTGCAATCATTGGGGGACAATGCTGTGGCGCTCTGCAATCATTGGGGGACAATGCTGGGGCACTCTGCAATCATTGGGGGACAAAGCTGTGGCGCTCTGCAATCATTGGGGGACAATGCTGGGGCACTCTGCAATCATTGGGGGACAATGCTGGGGCACTCTGCAATCATTGGGGGACAATGCTGGGGCACTCTGCAATCATTGGGGGACAATGCTGGGGCACTCTGCAATCATTGGGGGACAAAGCTGTGGCGCTCTGCAATCATTGAGGGACAATGCTGTGGCGCTCTGCAATCATTGGGGGACAAAGCTGTGGCGCTCTGCAATCATTGGGGGACAATGCTGTGGCGCTCTGCAATCATTGGGGGACAAAGCTGTGGCGCTCTGCAATCATTGGGGGACAAAGCTGTGGCGCTCTGCAATCATTGGGGGACAATGCTGTGGCGCTCTGCAATCATTGGGGTACAATGCTGTGGCGCTCTGCAATCATTGGGGGACAATGCTGTGGCGCTCTGCAATCATTGGGGGACAATGCTGGGGCACTCTGCAATCATTGGGGGACAAAGCTGTGGCGCTCTGCAATCATTGGGGGACAATGCTGGGGCACTCTGCAATCATTGGGGGACAAAGCTGTGGCGCTCTGCAATCATTGGGGGACAATGCTGTGGCGCTCTGCAATCATTGGGGGACAAAGCTGTGGCGCTCTGCAATCATTGGGGGACAAAGCTGTGGCGCTCTGCAATTATTGGGGGACAATGCTGTGGCGCTCTGCAATCATTGGGGTACAATGCTGTGGCGCTCTGCAATCATTGGGGTACAATGCTGTGGCACTCTGCAATCATTGGGGTACAATGCTGTGGCACTCTGCAATCATTGGGGTACAATGCTGTGGCACTCTGCAATCATTGGGGTACAATGCTGTGGCACTCTGCAGTGATTGGGGACAATGCTGTGGCGCTCTGCATTGAAAGGGGCTCGCACGCTGAACTCTGCATTGATGGGGGCACGGAACAGTTGCATTGAAGGGGGCACGCACGCTGAACTCTGCACAGTGTTTATTGCATTGAAGGGGGCACAGCACAGTTGCATTGAAGGGGGCATGCACGCTGAACTCTGCATTGTTGGGGCACAGCACAGAGTTCATTGCTTTGAAGGGGGCACAGCACAGTGTTTATTGCATTGAAGGGGGCACAGCACAGTGTTTATTGCATTGAAGGGGGCACAGCACAGTGTTTATTGCATTGAAGGGGGCACAGCACAGTGTTTATTGCATTGTGGGGGCACAGCACAGTGTTCATTGCATTGTGGGGGCACAGCACAGTGTTCATTGCATTGAAGGGGGCACAGCACAGTGTTTATTGCATTGAAGGGGACACAGAACAGTGTTTATTGCATTGAAGGGGGCACAGCACAGTGTTCATTGCATTGAAGGGGGCACAGCACAGTGTTTATTGCATTGAAGGGGGCACAGCACAGTGTTTATTGCATTGAAGGGGGCATGCACGCTGAACTCTGCATTGTTGGGGCACAGCATAGTGTTCATTGCATTGAAGGGGGCACAGCACAGTGTTCATTGCATTGTGGGGGCACAGCACAGTGTTCATTGCATTGTGGGGGCACAGCACAGTGTTTATTGCATTGAAGGGGGCACAGCACAGTGTTTATTGCATTGAAGGGGGCACAGCACAGTGTTTATTGCATTGAAGGGGGCATGCACGCTGAACTCTGCATTGTTGGGGCACAGCACAGAGTTCATTGCATTGAAGGGGGCACAGCACAGTGTTTATTGCATTGAAGGGGGCACAGCACAGTGTTTATTGCATTGAAGGGGGCACAGCACAGTGTTTATTGCATTGAAGGGGGCATGCACGCTGAACTCTGCATTGTTGGGGCACAGCACAGTGTTTATTGCATTGTAGGGGGCACAGAACAGTGTTTATTGCATTGAAGGGGGCACAGCACAGTGTTTATTGCATTGAAGGGGGCACAGCACAGTGTTTATTGCATTGAAGGGGGCACAGAACAGTGTTCATTGCATTGAAGGGGGCACAGCACAGTGTTTATTGCATTGAAGGGGGCACAGCACAGTGTTCATTGCATTGTGGGGGCACAGCACAGTGTTCATTGCATTGTGGGGGCACAGCACAGTGTTCATTGCATTGTGGGGGCACAGCACAGTGTTTATTGCATTGAAGGGGGCACAGCACAGTGTTTATTGCATTGAAGGGGGCACAGCACAGTGTTCATTGCATTGTGGGGGCACAGCACAGTGTTCATTGCATTGTGGGGGCACAGCACAGTGTTTATTGCATTGAAGGGGGCACAGCACAGTGTTTATTGCATTGAAGGGGGCACAGCACAGTGTTTATTGCATTGAAGGGGGCATGCACCCTGAATTCTGCATTGTTGGGGCACAGCACAGAGTTCATTGCATTGAAGGGGGCACAGCACAGTGTTCATTGCATTGTGGGGGCACAGCACAGTGTTCATTGCATTGTGGGGGCACAGCACAGTGTTCATTGCATTGAAGGGGGCACAGCACAGTGTTTATTGCATTGAAGGGGGCATGCACGCTGAACTCTGCATTCTGGGGGCACAGCACAGTGTTCATTGCATTGAAGGGGGCACAGCACAGTGTTTATTGCATTGAAGGGGGCACAGCACAGTGTTTATTGCATTGAAGGGGGCACAGCACAGTGTTTATTGCATTGAAGGGGGCACAGAACAGTGTTCATTGCATTGAAGGGGGCACAGCACAGTGTTTATTGCATTGAAGGGGGCACAGCACAGTGTTCATTGCATTGAAGGGGGCACAGCACAGTGTTCATTGCATTGAAGGGGGCACAGCACAGTGTTTATTGCATTGAAGGGGGCACAGCACAGTGTTCATTGCATTGAAGGGGGCACAGCCCAGTGTTTATTGCATTGAAGGGGGCACAGCACAGTGTTCATTGCATTGAAGGGGGCACAGCACAGTGTTTATTGCATTGAAGGGGGCACAGCACAGTGTTCATTGCATTGTGGGGGCACAGCACAGTGTTTATTGCATTGAAGGGGGCACAGCACAGTGTTCATTGCATTGAAGGGGGCACAGCACAGTGTTTATTGCATTGAAGGGGGCACAGCACAGTGTTCATTGCATTGAAGGGGGCACAGCACAGTGTTTATTGCATTGAAGGGGGCACAGCACAGTGTTCATTGCATTGAAGGGGGCACAGCACAGTGTTTATTGCATTGAAGGGGGCACAGCACAGTGTTCATTGCATTGAAGGGGGCACAGCACAGTGTTTATTGCATTGAAGGGGGCACAGCACAGTGTTCATTGCATTGAAGGGGGCACAGCACAGTGTTTATTGCATTGAAGGGGGCACAGCACAGTGTTCATTGCATTGTGGGGGCACAGCACAGTGTTCATTGCATTGTGGGGGCACAGCACAGTGTTTATTGCATTGAAGGGGCATAGCACAGTGTTTATTGCATTGAAGGGGCATAGCACAGTGTTCATTGCATTGAAGGGGGCACGCACGCTGAACTCTGCATTGAAGGGGGCATGTACGCTGGTCACTGCATTGAAAGGGGGCACGTACCATCTCCTGTACCATCACCTGTGCCATGCCTGTACAATGACTTCAAAGTCACGCAATTTTTTACTGCGTTTTTTGACGCGAAGCAATACCTATTACATTTTTCTTTTTGCGCCCCCCCAAAAATTTTGAGCACCAGCCGCCACTGCCTTGTATCCATTTTTGTACAATAAACCCTTTTCTACTATGAAGTCATTGTTTGGTGTGCGGACACTTTCTCTTCATGGTCATGTTTGCTGTGGAGATCCGAGGTCCAGCACCCAGGACTGATTGTGGATATTGCGGTGTAAATCTTCCTTCTAGTACGTAGGGATGAATGGACCTTCCGATCAGGTCAGCCTGAAAAATTGACAGGTAGACCTGATTACAAGGGTTGTGTGAAAGGGGCCTTAGTGTTATTGAACTCCAGCAGAGAAATACTAGGTCTTTTGCCCTGCCAGACAAGGCTGTGCTATTCAGCAGAGCTCTACAATGCTCAGGATTGGATGAACACAGGTTAGTAAATGTAAGCATTAGGAAGAGCTAGGGAGCATTTTTCAGATTGGTTAGGGTAATCCCGGAATTCTACTTCTAAGGGTCAGATAATTTTCAAAACACACACACGTAAGTCTAACATAGAACGTTATACCTACAGCATAACCTAGAATCATACATATGAGATGTCAATCCATATACTGGCTCCATCTAATGAGGTAACAGTGAAACCAATGTTCACTCTTTCACTATCCTAATTGCTGTTACCCTCACCTTTTATACTAAGCACATAATAGAAAATGTGTGCCCATGAGAATAAGATATTGTCTACGCATAGCACTGGCACAAGGGAGGATGATGTAGTCCATATGCTTTTATTTTCCTTTATTTGATTTGAAGGCAGGTATAAATGACACTGAGGGTCCATAATTGACTATATACAAATGCCAGTGGCAAGGCATGTAGATTGTGTAGTTAAGGTAAGGGCATGATATAGGAAGCAATCTGTACTACATTTGGTTCTATTCCACATATGGCTGCTGGAGAAACATTTTTATTACTAGCCCAAGTGCTTATTATTCTGGTAATGTAACTTCCACAAAATAAACATCCAATTTGCAATGGGAATCCAATGTGAATCTTCCTAACGGGGACACAGAAAGCAATAAAAACCTAATAGGTGTTCCAGTCCCTCTCCACTCTATCCAAAACTGAAAAAAAAAAATTTCCTTTAGTTATACATTAACTTTTATTCGCATTTCTCGTTGGGATTATTAAGTAATATTAGTATTCTGAATCTGAATTATGTAAAAAATATATTTTTTCTTCCCAATTTTGTGAAAAAACCATGCACCTGTGCAATAAAATACAGTTTAAAACTGCAAACACATTAGAGAAGGTATCCTCCCTATATACCAGATATATAAAAATAAGAGTTGCGCTAAATATCTAAATTGCTGTAAAACGTGACAGAATAAATCTCTTATACAAATTCAATTATTGCAAAATCCAAAAACGTTTTATATAGTCCACAAAAAGTCCTAATAGATAAATCGAGTGAATCGATGTCGAAGTGCTCTTAGGATGAATTTAACACCAGGTACATGTCACCAACAGCCACCAACACCCAGGTGTGATAAGGTATCTGCATACCAGATTGACATGACCCTCTTTCTCAAGAGAAGTCATGTTTCGCATGTAAAAGTCACTCGAGAGCCATCACTCTATGTGCTCAACACTCTCTAATCACTTGGAGTCAACCATTGAACATGCGAGCCAAGACTCAAAGTGGGGGTAGTTATGTAAGAAAAGAAGAGAAGAGAAGTAAAAACATAGTGTAATAAAAGACTAGTAGCGCATTTATTACACCAGTAGATACACTCACATTGGTTAAAAACAACATGCGCATGTAAAAATATCACCAAACCCGCAACGATCTCTTTTTCCACGGATGCGGTGATGTTGGCATGAGGCTCTTCCCAACACGTTTTGTCATCATAAGGACATCTTCCAAGCACCGTTTTGTATTACTTGCTGAAAGTTCTCTATATTCCACTGTTCACTTCTCTATATTGTTCCTCATATAGTTCTCTGAGATTGATTTTTTTAAAGTTGCCAGCTAGCTTAATTTTTTTTCTGCTGCCTTTTTAATTCTTGAAATATATCTATGTAGCACCCTCCTAGGTAGGTGCTAGGAAAACACATTTGGTGGCTCTGTTCTGCTTATCAGAGCCAGATCTGTTAGTTTAGCCTGTCACATGTTTCCAGGTGTGATTTATTGGGTCTAAGGGAGTCTCCACACTGTATCCAATAAGGGAGCTTGATGGACAGTGGAGGAAACCTAACCAGTAGCACACCAGAGTTTATGGCTGTCTCAGTGGGTGGGCATTGCTGCCATGCATCCTGGGATTGGCTATAAATCCGGAGGGAGCATGTGACAGGGCGTCTTTTGGCGGGAGCAAAGTCCCAGGAGGAGGTGGACGGCTGTCTCTCCTCCTGCTGATGTGAGGAAGGTGGTTCAGGCGGTCGGCCTGTTGAACCAGGTGTGGAGATGGGCTCCAGAGGATCCAGTGTGCAGACCAGTGGAGATGTTGGGCAGAAGACTTTGGGAAAAACAGTATCGTGAGTACTAAGAGAACTGCTCAAGGGTCTGTCTAGGAGAGGAGACCACTCCAGAGAAGTCAAGGGATCATGGAGCCAGCTCACACAGATTGTTACAGGAAAGGGGGTGCCAAGTAGTTAACCCTAAAGATTAGGGACAAAGGGGGTGCCAGGAAGGGTCCTAAAGTTGTTCAGCAGTACAGTCTACCTCAGAGTACAGTTACCTCAGGATACAGTTTACTTCAGGAAACTCTATTACTTCATTCACAACCAAGGGCAAAGTGAAGCAGCGGCCTAGCCGTGACTAGCTCTATTCAGCGTTACTCAGCGTTATACAGCGTTAATCAGCGCTATTTAGCTCTATTCAAGTTGTCCCAGCCTATTGTGCATAGTTCTTTAAGTTGGAGTATCCCACTCATCCCTTCTCCTATCCAAGTTCCAAATAAAACATAAAAACCAAAGATACTGGACTGTTTCTTGTCTGAGGTAAAACACTTGGAAAATGCCAGACTGTTCTGTTGTTGCTAATGGTAACCCAGGTGAACCCACACACAGCAGCTCTCATAGGAGTAGTGCTACATCTAAATTTATCTATATACTTCTTTTAATCTCATTGACTTATCTTCCTCTTGTAATCGATCCCTCTATATTTGTCTCCAAACAAATAATTCTCAGATCTTCCTTGTTACTATATCATGCTTATTCTTCCGTCTAATTATTGATCTCACTCTATATCTTTCCAGACTTTCATCCAAACAAGAATTTACATTTTTAGTTAATTACAATTCTTAGTGCATCCGAATGAGACCAAAAAAGCCCATTTTAAACATGTTTTGACATCTAAAAAGTTTCTTCATCAAGTGTGTGTAAAAAGTGCACATGCTGGTGCATGGTGATAAAAATAAACTCAAACTGGCTATCAACATTCTTTTGAGGACAAATGTTAGGTAATATAAGTAATTGAGAATAAAATAAGTAAATAGATACATTTAGTTAATTTTCAAGCAGAGCAAGATTATAGCTCGGTTCACATTGGTGCGTTTTGGGAACCCTGCGAATCTACTGCATCGCACCCGACTCGCAGGCAGTTCACAGTGCCATATGTTAACCCACGGGGAGTGTCAATACAATGGTAATGACACCCCCAGATCAGTTCACATATTGCAGTGTCAGATATCAATTCGGACAGGAATCGGATCGTATAGGTGTGAACACCCATGTGATCTGATTCTGGTGTGGACCAAAAAAAGGGTCCTGAACGACTTTGGTCCGAATGCGATGCAAATTCAGCCATGCAAAAAATTTAAACGTGGACCTTGCATATAAAGTATAATGTAAGGTCATTCTATTTCCAATCCTCTCCTATGCAGAGTTTGACTTAAAAAAAAAAAAAAAATCATATTCACCTTAGACCACGGCTTTAGGTCCCCTCCCCTAAGCCCTGCTGATGTCCCTCAGCCTCACTACTGGATCCTGAGTATGATAAGGATCTCACATTCTACTAGTGCACGTTCTCCTAAAATATGGGGTTCCTCAGCTTTCCCAGGATTCCATGGTGAGGATGAGTGATATCAAGGGTGCTTGGATAGTGGGACCGGAAGCCATGGTCTAAGGAAAGTATCTTTTCTCATTTTCTGAATTTTATTTTTTTAAGGTTAAACTTAAACTGTTTACCCACTTCAGCCCCGGATGGTTTACCCTCCATATGACCATGTCATTTTTTGTGATATGGCACTGCATTATTTTAACTGACAGTTAAGCGCAGAGATGTATAGTAACGAAGTAGAACTACTTAAGTACTGTACTTAAGTACCGAAATGCGGTATCTGTACTTTCCTAGAGTAGAATTTTTTTCTCCTACTTCTACTTTTACTTCACTACATTTTTTCGATGATTTCGATACTTCTACTCAAGTATTTTTTTTTTTGTGCTGCATAGTTACTCGTTACTTTAAAAAAAATTACCACTGCCAGAACAGTAGATGGCAGGTTGCATAAAGCTCAAAAAAATGTGTATAATGTCATTTGTAAATCAGCGCATACGAAAATAAAGGCTGTGTATAATAAAAACTGCTATACCAAATCTTTCCAATAAAAAGAAAATATGAAACAAACAAATAAATTGTGCTACAGCGCTTAAAGTGCATCAAGAAACTACTAACAAACACAACTTGGCTGTGCGAATAAAGTGCCTGTGCAATCGATATATCATCGTTGCCCCCAGTGCCCTGCCCACACTCCACACAGTGTCAAAAATAAAGTGACATGAATGTGCTAAAGCCTAAATGCAGTGAAAATAATTATTCCCACAATGTAACAGTAAATTCAATTCATATAAAATATGACAATAAATTACAATAAAATAAGTTATGAAATAAGTTAGGTCAGGTGCGTGCAACAAGTTGAAGTGTGTAAACCTATCTATAACGAAAAGTCCATAAATGAATTCCAGTGTGCAAATCTAAAGTGTCACTTCACTTGTCAGATGCTTCCACCTCCTTCAGTGCTCGAGTGACCGACCAACACACTTAATGGTGGTGGCACTGGTGGATAGCGTCTGGGTGGCACTGTGGCACTGACTGCACTGGTTCAAAAAGCCATATATATTTAATTATTTCAATTCTCAATCTCATAGGTCCTCTCCTCATAAGATATTAATAACTTAAGATTAGTTCATGAACTTCTTGGCGGCCCTGGCAGGATGACAGGGACACCCGCCACTTCTGGAGCCGAGCCGCTGTGATTCCCCAACATGTGACAAAGTGACAGCCAGGAAATCTAGTGGCTAGTAGTGCTCAACAATACCGCTTTTATATATAAAAATGAAATAAAATATATACTGACTCACAATTTAGTAGTAGTAGTAGTAGGTAGCGTGTAGCAGTAGGCAGCACAACTCAATTCAATCAATCCCACAGCCTCGCTCGCGCCGCGGCCCGCGGAATCACTGTCATGATCATCAAGTTAAGACCGCACAGGAGGAGCCATGCTGCCGTCTTCCCGCTCGAGGTCTCTGCCTCTAGACGTGTTGTGTGTCACTCAGACTACACCCCTTAGGGCCCTTACTGAGAGGAGTTGTGACACGGGCGGCGGGACTCGGAGCATTTTCTTCGTTATCTCATCTTCTTCTCTATGAGGTGAGTGAGGTGGACCGTGGAGAGGGCCTAATCCTTGCCATGGCAAATGTGCCATTTGAGAATCAAATAATCAATATAAAATATTAATATATTATATACACATGGGTCATCTGTGGCTTTTTTGAACCAAGAAGAGTGAGACTGACGGCTATGATGATTATCCGACCATCCATGGTCCATGGACCATAAGTGTTGTGTTGTGGTGGTGCCTGTGCTTCCTGCGGCCTGCCTCTGCCTGTGCGGCTGTGCCTGCACTGCAGTGGCCACTGGCAGTGGCACTTGACTTGAGCAAAGCAAATGAGCACTACTAGTATGAAGGACAGGTGGTGGAAGCATGTTCTGACAAGTTCTTATAATGAAAATAATGTAGACCGCTTTTTGAACCAGTGCAGTGCTGCTACTAAGATGAGAGGCAGAGAGAGAGGCTATCCAGTCCACCACTTTACTTAAGCAGATCACAGAAGAAAGGTGGAAGCATCTGACAGCAAGTGACAGCACTTCTTAGATTGCACACTGGAATTCAGTTATGGACTTTTCGTTATAAAGTTTAGTTTACACACTTAAACTTGCACCTAACTTATTCACAATCACAACTTATTTTATTGTGGTATTGTCATATATATTTTATATGAATTAAATTTACATTGTGGGAATAATTTGCACTGCATTTAGCACAGACATGTCACTTTATTTTTGATACTGTGGGCGATGATTTTGAATACAAGAAGAATATATATATAATTGCAGGCACTTTATTAGCATTTTTAGCACAGCCACTTTGTTAGTAGTTTTTGATGCATTTTTCACTTTAAGCGTTGTAGGTTTGATGAAGCTGGCCTGGCACATCATCCTCAATTGAGCAAATCAAATCAAACCGCGATTAAGAAGACTGCGCATGCTCCTGTTCTGCCTTTTGATCAGCTGAAAAGATGGACGAACCAAAAACACCACCTTCCACCCCTGGCCCTTCAACTTCAAGTGATCTGCCTGGCTGTGAGAGTGAGGAAGCTCAGGAAGGAGACCACCCCTGGCTTTAAAAGGTGGATGCTTTAAAAGGTGGATGCTTTAAAAGGGGAAGGGAGGGACATACTTTATCTGTTTTTTGTTTACAAAAAGTTACAGCCTAAGGAATTGTGATTGTCCTTTAGGTTAATCATTTGAATAAATCATTTGAAATAATAAAAAACAATATGATGTTCAAACTTTTGACTTCTTTCTTTAATAACTACATAACACAGTACTTCTACTTCTACTTTCAGTACTTGAGTAGAAATTTTTTTTCAAAACTACTGGTACTTTTTACTTTTAGTACTTAAGTAGCAAATTTGTTGAAAAAACTACTTGTAATACTTAAGTAAAAAAAATGTTGAATACTTTAGTACTTCTACTTAAGTAACTTTTTCTGCGAGCACTTCCACTTCTACTCAAGTCACTTTTTGATCGAGCACTTGTACTTTTACTCAAGTAGAAATTTTGAGTACTTTATACAAGTCTGGTTAAGCGGTCATGCAACGCTGTATCCAAATAAAATTGAGTTCCTTTTTTTCCCACAAATAGAGCTTCTTTTTGGTGGTATTTGCGGTTTTTAATTTTTTTGTGCTAGAAACAAAAAAATACAGACAATTTAGAAAAAAAAAAAACACATATTTTTTACTTTCTGCTATAAAACATATCCATTAAAAAAATAAAAAAAATAGAATTTCTTCATCAATTTAAGCCAATATGCTTAGCAGGAACACGAGAGCTCCATCTTCTCCTCTCACAGAACAGCGGCCTGCCTTGCTTCCATAGGCAGACCACCATTCTGCCTCTCTCACGAACGATCTCCAGGTGCTGGCGAACATTGGGTCCGCTGGACCTGCTAATTGGTGTGCGCTCCAGGCCCAGTGCACGATATGACATACAGGTATGTCATTTCATGCACGAGGGCCACCTGAAGGGACCTAAAGCCTCGTACACACAGCTTTGTTTTATTCATTCAAACCAGGACTGAACAAAAAAAAAAAAATGACAGTTCAGTTCAGGAACAGCCGCTGTACTAACAATTTGATGTTAGTACAGCTACCTCCCCTTCTGTTCTATTGTGTTCTGACAGGGGGATGGCCCCCCTGCCAGAACACTCCAGTCAGCGCTCTCAGCCATTGGCTGATCATGAGTTGAGATCAGCAGACCTTTTTTTGATCTTGCCCCTTCAGCTGTCTTCTGTCGGACCGACTGCCATACATATGGACCGAATGTCAGCCAGTTTCTTTTGAACCAGCTGTTGCTGTACGACATTCAGCCCCTGTGTACTAAGCTTAAGAAATTGTGAGACCTAACATTTTCATGCAAGGTGCACTTTAAGAAGGGGGACTGAATGATTCAAAGCTCAGTCAGATGTTTGATCTACAAACCTCTCTATTTATTAGAATAAAAATAATGAAGAACAAACTTCTAAAAATTAGACAAGCGCATCAAAAATTACTTTACCCACTTGCCGACCAGCCACCGCAGATATACAGGGGCAGGTCGGCCGGTTCCCGCGAAGCGCCATACCTGTACAGCGATTCGCGGGAAGGATGATCCTGGGAGCATGCGCGTGCGCCCTTTCGCCATTGGAGAAGTTGATCTGCGGGGGGGGGGGGGGGGGGCGGCCGCGATCACTCCTCGTGGAGAGAGAATGGCGGTCTGCTGTTGTAATCAAAGCAGACCTTTGTTCTCTCAGCAATCATTACAGGGCTTCTGTGTTCCTCCTATTTACAAACACAGGTCCCTGTATTGATTCCATAAGCCCATCCCCCTCACAGTTAGAAAGAACCCCCTAGGCATACATTAAACCCTTTGGTTGCCCCTGGGTTAACTCCTTCCCTGCCAGTGTCATTAGTACAGCAACAGTGCATATTTTCAGCACTGATTACTGTAGTAATGTCACTGGTCCCCCCAAAAGTGTCAAAAATGTCAGGTAGGGGTCCGATCTGTCCGCCGCAATGTCGCAGTCCCGCTAAAAAACGCTAATCGCTGCCTCTACTAGTAAAAAAAATAAATATAAATGACAAAAATCTTTCGCCGAGTTTGTAGATGCAATAACTTTTGCACAAACCAATCAAAATACGCTCATTGTGATTTTTTTTTTAACAAAAATATGTAGCAGAATACAAATTGGCCTAAAATGATGAAAAAATGTCATTTTTAATTTTTTTTTATTGGGAATGTTATAAAGCAGAAAGTGAAAAATATTGTTTTTTTTTTCTTTCACTCTTTTTTTGCAAAAACAAAAAACGCACAGGTTATCAAATACCACCAAAAGAAAGCTCTATTTTTTGGGGGGGGGGGGGGGGGGGGAGACATCAATTTTATTTGGGTACAGCGTCACACGACCGTGCAATTTTCAGTTAAAATAACACAGTGCCGAATCGCAAAAATTGGACTGGTCATTAAGGGGGAAAATCTTTCGGTCCAGAAGTTTTAAAAATCTGCTCACCAAAAATACAAGGTTCCTTTAAAATTGTAAATATTGTGTCAATTAGTTTGTGGTAATTAGGATACTGTTTTACGTTTAATAAGTGATTTTTATGATTTATTTCATCAACATGTAATTAACAGGAAATAAAGATAAGCAGTAACGGACTGATTCTTGATGTCACGGCGTGACCTTGTATGGTGGGTGTTTGTTCACACAAGTACTGTGTCTTCAAAAAACTTGTCAACGTCCTGATAGCGATTACAGAAACATTAGGAATGGGAGTTGTGAATTGCCCCTTGCTCAGCAAATCTAACAAAGCAGTCCTTGGGAAATCAGGAAACTCAGGAAACAAGCTGGTGGCTCCCTCCCAGTCTGTAGCCACATCATTTGATGATATTCCTGCCCTGCCCTCACTGGTCGGAAGTCTTTACTGTCTTTTAGTACTGCCAGTATTTGACAGCAAAACGTCACTAAAGTGTCATTCTACCGAAACACAATTTCCATAAATGGACTCGAGCAAATTAGGAAATGATTTCTTTGTAAATGTAGCTGTCGCGTAATTAGATTATTAAGAGTTCATTATATCTCAGCTCACTTATGAGTACAAATAAACTTGATATAAGTGTATAAGTGGAAAATGATTGTACATATTTGGCTGTATCTGCAGTAAAGTATAAACCCTTAGTCATGGCTTCATATGCGGCCAAAGGAAGATATTGGAGTGATATAGATTTTGAAGGGGATTAAAGTAGAACTATGGCCTCTAATTAAAAGTACTGTATGTTCTGAAGCAATAAATGATAAGTGCATCTGTTCTTACAGGGGTTGATTTACTAAAACTGAAGAGTGAAAACTCTGGTGAAGCTGTGCATGGTAGCCAATCAGCTTCTAACTTCAACTTGTTCAATTAAGGTTTGATAAAAAAAACCCTGGAAGCTGATTGGTTTCTATGCAGAGCTGCACCAGATTTTTCACTCTCCAGTTTTAGTAAATCAACACCACAGTTCTCTAACCCTGTAAATGTTCCCCAGATACCTGTTGATCCTACTAGTGAACTCTGCCTAATACAGCTTCCTGTGATGGTGTGGCAACAATGCTGCACTGCTCCTGAATTCAGAGCAGAGTTGCTACCCTCTTGTAGGCTGTGCCTGCTTGCAGTATAGTGAGATGAGAGGATGGTACAATTGGTATGGTTATCAGCATTGTAACAGTAGCTTCTCAGTCAGCACCTGATATGTCTAGGTCCTGCCCACTGCTTTGTGGATTAACGGCACTTCCTCTGTAGGCTGCAGTGTCTGGGAGGTGGACCATATGAAACACTGGAAGGAGCCTTGACTCAGTCAGGGAAGGTAACAACAGATTTTTGTTCATTTTATGAGGCCTGTGCATCACATAGTAACTGGATTTGGGACTTGTTTCGAATATCATTGTTTAACCACTTGCCGACTGCCACACGACTATTTACGTCGGCGGTCAGCCCCTCACAGGCAGAGTGACGTCCCTAGCCTGTGAGGGTCTAGGGAGCGAATACGCGCCGCCGGAGGCGAGCTTCCGCTCCCACATGGTCACGGACACCCCCACTCGGCGATCACCGGTGCAGAGGGAGAAAGGCAGGCGGCTGATGTAAACAAGCCGCCTGTCATTCTCCCCTGTGTAGAAACAGTGATCAGTGATCATACGGTTCTACTATGTAGGACCGTTGATCACTGTTCCTACACCTCAAGCCACAGCCAATCACAGTTAGAATCACGCCCCTAGGGATACACATTACCCCTCCCTCTCAAAAAAAGTTAACCCCTTCACTGCCAGTGTAATTTTACAGTAACAGTGCATATGTATAGCACTGATTACTGTAGAAATGTCACAGGTAACCCCCAAAGTGTCAAAAATGTCAGTCAAGGGTCCGATCTGTCCGCCGCAATGTCGCAGTCCCACAAGAAAAAAATCGCAGATCGCCGCCATTACGCGTTAAAAAAAAACAACAAAAATGAGAAAAATCTTTCCCTTTGTTAGTAAACGCAATAACTTTTGCGCAAACCAATCAAAATACGCTTTTTGCGATTTTTTTTTTTACCAAACATATGGTAAAAAAAAAAATTGGCCCAAAATGTTAAAAAAGTTTGATTTTTACTTTTTTTTGGACGGGAATTTCATATAAAAAAATGTGGAAAATATTGTTATTTTTGCAAAATTGACGCTGTTTTTTTGTTTATAGCGCCAAAAGTAAAAATCGCACAGGTGATCAAATACCACCAAAAGACAGCTCTGTTTGTGGGAAAATTTGTTTAGGTACAGCGTCGCACGACCGCGCAATTGTCCGTTAAAGTCACGAAGTGCGGAATCGCAAAATAGGCCCTGGTCAGGAAGGGGGTAAAATCTTCCGGGGCTTAAGTGGTTAACCCCTTCTGCCTGGCTGCCTGAACCTGGAAGAGGCAGACAAGCTCCCAATGGTTAAGTCCACCAAGATGGTGGCACAGGATACAGGCTCTAACACCTGATCACCAGATCACAACAGGAAATTGGATCCGTTTGGCAGGTGAGTATACCTTCTGATGAGAACTAAGTATCACAGGTACGAGGGGATAGGGTAACAGGACAAAGATAAAGTATGTAAACATCAGTTTTTAGAAGGTATGCATATCCCTTTACAAAATGGCACATCAAGTGTGTGCCAAAAACACAGCAAAACCAAAGCTAAATAATTAAAAGCTGTCTCTGTTTCTAGCATTGTTTACTGTCAGCTTACATTTACATTTCAAAGTTTGTCCATTTGGATTAAAGATCTGTAATGTGTCTTATTTTTTAATTTTCTTATGACACTCAACCCAATTTTTTGTAGATGTCCTTGTTGCCCGCCCACTTAAAGTGAATCTTTCTTCCCCCAAGCATGTAAACGTAGTAAAATCCAACTTCAAGCAGTTGTTTCAAATGCACTACTTTTTCCCCAAAAATGTACAGCCTATGGTGACTTAACAGTTTAACTATTGAGTCATCAGCTAAGCCTTCATCTCCATCTCTAAGAACACTTCCTAGATCTTGACATATGCAGAGAGCAGTGGCACATTACTCTAACAGGACAACTGGACAGGTAAAGGTGTCTTTGACATAAGGAATGTGGTTGACATGGCCTCATATTTATGCTATAGGAGAGAAACTATGGCGGTGCCCAATAGTGTCAAGGTCTTACCTTGCCTTCCTGTTGGCAGCCATCTTGGACATGTGCAGACTGTTGTCTTTTATAAACTCTGTTTGCATCATCACTTGCCTGTTGCCTGGGCATCGCTCAGTGATGATGTTGCACACCTGACTATATATATATCACCTGTTGGCTTGCAGTCCTTTGCCCTTGTGTTTGTGCTCCAAGGTGTATCACTGCTAGGAGTCTTCTGTTCTCGGTGTCCCTCCATCTATGATCTGGCTTGGCTGATGACTTTCCTGGCTCTTGATTCCGCACCGGCAGACAACCCGGCATCGGCAGATGACCTGGCATCGGCAGACTACCTGCCTCTGGACTCAACCCCGGCTTGGATGACTACCCACTTCTAGACTCGATCCCAGCTTGGATGACTACCCACTCTGGACTAAACCCCGGCTGTTTCTGATTTCGTCTTTTATATATATACACTCACCAACAACTTTATTAGGTATAGCTTGCTAGTACTGGGTTTGACCTCCTTTTGCCTTCAGAACTGCCTTATTTCTTCGTGGCATAGATTCAACAAGGTGTTGGAAACATTCCTCAGAGGTTTTGGTCCATATTGACATGATAGTATCACGTAGTCGCTGCAGATTTGTTGGTTGCACATCCATGATACGAATCTCCCGTTCCACATTGTGTGGACATGGTCAGCAACAATACCAGCGACAATACCAGCCTGAACCATTGATACAAGGCAGGATGGATCCATGCTTTCACATTGTTTAGGCCAAATTCTGACCCTACTATCTGAATCTCACAGCTGAAATCGAGACTCATTCGACCAGGCAACATTTCCCAATGTTCTATTGTGCAATTTTGGTGAGCCTGTGCAAATTGTAGCCTCACTTTCCTTTTCTTCGCTAACAGGAGGGGCATCCAGTGTAGTCTTCTGCTGCTGTAGCCTATCTGCCTCAAGGTTTGATGTGTTGTGCGTTCCGAGATGGTATTCTGCAGTAGATCAGCAGTTTTTCAAATACTCAGACCAGCCTGTCTGGCACCATAAACCATGCCACGTTCAAAGTCACTTAAATCCCCTTTCTTCCCCATTCTTCCCCATTCTGATGCTCCGTTTCAACTTAAACAAGTCGTCTTCACCGTCTTCATCTAGATGCCCAAATGCATTGACTTTCTGCCATGTGATTGGCCAATTAGCAATTTGTGTTACTATGCAATTGAACAGGTATACCTAATAAACAGGACCGTCTTTATTATTAATTGTACCCTGGGCAAACATTTTCTTGGGCCCTCCCAAATTCACCTATCAACAATTTGCGGGCAGTGCGGGCTCAAGGGGCAGCTGCTTTGGGCCCCATAACAATGACTTAGGATTTACAGCTCTTAAGAATAGCCACCCCCCCCCCCTTTTTTTCCAGGGATCAAAAGTAATTGGACAATTGAATAAAAAGCTGTTTCATGGCCAGGTGTGGGCTACTCCTTTGTTATTTCTTCAAAAATTAAACAGGTAAAAGGTCTGGAGTTGATTCTAAGTGTGGTATTTGAATTTGGGATCTATTGCTGTGAACCTACATCATGCATTCAAAGGAGCTGTCAATGCAAGTGACACCCAGGTGATACCGCTCTGTCCGGCATACGATCTCTGACCACGTGTCCTCCGAGATCGTCATGGTATGCCGGAAGGAGCCTTATCACCCGGGTGTCACTTACGGCAAGTGGGTGAGAGACGGATCGGTATCGGGTAGGTGGGAGATGGAGCGGGTGAGAGACAGAGCAGTATTGAGTGGATGCCGAACGGGTATCGCTTACGGCAAGTGGGTGAGAGATAGCGATCTGCCAGCAGATCTTCTAATGTGGAATTGCTTATATCTTTAAATTGTACATATGTTAGTGGCATTTTCAATAACATTTGTAAACTGAATTATGCTATGTGACATCAATTTACCCTTACATGAGCAATATTTGGAATGTCGGCAATATCGGCCAGTTCCGGGGCCGATACCGATATATCGGCAAAAGTCAATATCGGCCCTCAATATATCGGCCTTGCCAATAATCGATCGATCCCTAGTTCTCATGGGAAAAAGGGCTCTCTACTGAAGCTTTATCACCCATCTTTGTTTCCACACAACAACCCAAAATTTTCAAAAATCCAATTGTCATAGGGACAGAAAGTGAGGTGAAATCTTCTGAACAGGGGTACAGACAGCAAAAAAAATGTTACAGGGGTGTTAACCCTTCTCTATGCCATCCAAAAAAATTCAACACAAAGGCCCGTACACACGCACCGATTGTCAGCCGTAAATGTTCGGCCAACGTCCGATCGGCCGATTGTCCGCTTGTTAGTATGATGATTCCGACAACCGACTGCGAATTTTCGGCCGAACAAAATCTGGTGTGCATGCTATAAAATTTTTCTTGGCCGTCACCAGAACGGCCGATTGTTCGTCAGTCAGTACAGATTTCGGCCGACAAACGTCAGATGAGCAAGACTGGGCATGCTCAGAGAAGAAAAAACACACTAAAAGTAAACCAGAACATGACATCACTTCTACAGTTGGTTGTTGTTGGCCGACAAAATTTGTGTGCAGTCTAGAGCACATTTCAACCAACACAACAACACTGGACAAAAGACGGCCGATCATTCGGCCGACAATCGGTGCGTGTGTACGGGGCTTTAGAATAAACCTACAGACCCTATCGTGTTTGTAACCTGGGGACCGCCTGTACAATGCAACTGAACTGGGTCACATTACTGGCCCTCCTTCACTCAGCATGCCTTCTGTTGTGCAGGAGATTACATGAAGCTAATATAAAGACAGATTTCAAATACCTTATAATTAAAGAACATTTAACATTTTAAATAAACACATTCACAGATTTAAATGCATTTTAATGTTTGTCTGGATTTCAGCTTTAAACTTCAGTCTTCATCTTACAGTAATTCCATAACAAAGGCATAGTTTACTAGCACTTAGAGGCGTTACTTTCCAATTAGCATTCAGATAAGTAACCAACGATCTGGCATTCAAATAAGATATTTGTTTTACTGTCTTGGTTCTTTCTGCTGCACCTGCTCAAGCCATAAACTTTGAATTAGCCTCACTCATCTCAAACACTAAGTGCCTGAGACATCTAAGAACTCCTGCGTCTTTCATCTCGTTTGCCGCCAAGCTCTGCTGCTTCCATTGCCTAAACTAACACAGAAATAGTAATCCCCTTGACTTCAGTAAGGCTGTTTTTTTACTTTCCACTATTTGTTATTATAGAGGATTGGCAATATCTCCAGGCTAACATTTTTTTGTGTTTTATCCTTTTTCTCTATTGATCTAGATTTTGATTTGTTTTCTATTTCATTTCTAAATCCGCATCTCAGTGAATAAAAATAATCTTCATTGGCTAGTTTAAGGAAGTGCCTTGAGTTCCCCAGGTAAAACAAATGATTGTGTAAGTATTAAAAAATGTTATTCTGCCATAACGCCTAACGCTATTTAAAAAGGTACAAAACAGGACATTTAGTTACTATATGCCACATACAGTAAACAATATAGTATAGGAATAGGAAAGGGACATACTTACATATACAGTCAGGTCCATAAATATTGGGACATCAACACAATTCTAATCTTTTTGACTCTATACACCACCACAATGGATTTGAAATGAAACAAACAATATGTGCTTTAGCTGCAGACTTTCAGCTTTAATTTGAGGGTATTTACATCCAAATCAGGGGAACAGTGTAGGAATTACAACAGTTTGTATATGTGCCTTCCACTTTTTAGGGGACCAAAAGTAATGGGACAGATTAACAATCATAAATCAAACTTTCACTTTTTAATACTTGGTTGCAAATCCTTTGCAGTCAATTACAGCCTGAAGTCTGGAACGCATAGACATCACCAGCCGCTGGGTTTCATCCCTGGTGATGCCCTGCTAGGCCTCTACTGCAACTTCAGTTCCTGCTTGTTCTCGGGGCATTTTCCCTTCAGTTTTGTCTTCAGCAAGTGAAAAGCATGCTCAATCGGATTCAGGTCAGGTGATTGACTTGGCCATTGCATAGCATTCCACTTCTTTCCCTTAAAAAACTCTTTGGTTGCTTTCGCAGTATGTTTCGGGTCATTGTCCATCTGCACTGTGAGGCGCCGTCCAATGAGTTCTGAAGCATTTGGCTGAATATGAACAGATAATATTGCCCGAAACACTTCAGAATTCATCCTGCTGCTTTTGTCAGCAGTCACATCATCAATAAATACAAGAGAACCAGTTCCATTGGCAGCCATACATGCTCACGCCATGACACTACCACCACCATGCTTCACTGATGAGGTGGTATGCTTTGGATCATGAGCGGTTCCTTTCCTTCTCCATACTCTTCTCTTCCCATCACTCTGGTACAAGTTGATCTTGGTCTCATCTGTCCATAGGATGTTGTTCCAGAACTGTGAAGGCTTTTTTAGATGTTGTTTGGCAAACTCTAATCTGGCCTTCCTGTTTTTGAGGCTCACCAATGGTATACATCTTGTGGTGAACCCTCTGTATTCACTCTGGTGATGTCTTCTCTTGATTGTTGACTTTGACACACATACACCTACCTCCTGGAGAGTGTTCTTGATCTGGCCAACTGTTGTGAAGGGTGTTTTCTTCACCAGGGAAAGAATTCTTCGGTCATCCACCACAGTTGTTTTCCGTGGTCTTCCGGGTCTTTTGGTGTTGCTGAGCTCACTGGTGCGTTCTTTCTTTTTAAGGATGTTCCAAACAGTTGATTTGGCCACACATAATGTTTTTGCTATCTCTCTGATGGGTTTGTCTTGTTTTTTCAGCCTAATGATGGCTTGCTTCACTGATAGTGACAACGCTTGGATCTCATATTGAGAGTTGACAGCAACAGATTCCAAATGCGAATAGCACACTTGAAATTAACTCTGGACCTTTTATCTGCTCCTTGTAAATGGGATAATGAGGGAATAACACATACCTGACCATGGAACAGCTGCGCAGCCAATTGTCCCATTACTTTTGGTCCCATAAAAAGTGGGAGGCACATATACAAACTGTTGTAGTTCCTTCACCTTTCACCTGATTTGGATGTAAATACTCTCAAATTAAAGCTGAAAGTCTGCAGTTAAAGCACATCTTGTTTGTTTCATTTCAAATCCATTGTGGTGGTGTATAGAGCCAAAAAGATTAGAATTGTGTTGATGTCCCAATATTTATGGACCTGACTGTAGTTACATAGTTAGTCAGGTTGAAAAAAGACCACCTGGTTCAACCAAAAAAAAAACAGTATTGAAAACCCAACCATACAATCACATATACACAATCCTATATCCACAGTTGATCCAGAGGAAGGCGAAAAAAACGCCAACAAAGCATGATCCAATTTGCTACAGCAGGGGAAAAAAATTCCTTCCTGATCCCCCGAGAGGCAATCGGATATTCCCTGGATCAACTTTACCTAAAAAAATTTTTTTAGTACCCACTTATTAAGTACACCCAGGAAAGAATCCAGACCTTTTTTAAAGCAATCTAGTGAGCTGGCCAGAACCACCTCTGGAAGGAGTCTATTCCACATTTTCACAGCTCTCCGTATTTCAAACCTTTCCGTATTTGGAGACAAAATCTGTTTTCCTCTAGACATAAAGAGTGCCCCCTTGTCCTCTGTGTTGACCTTAAAGTGAACAACTCAACACCAAGTTCACTATATGGACCCCTTATGTATTTTAACATGTTGATCATATCCCCCCCTTAATCTCCTCTTCTCAAGAGAGAATAAATTCAGTTCCTCTAATCTTTTCTCATAGCTGAGCTCCTCCATGCCCCTTATCAGTTTGGTTGCCCTTCCCTGCACTTTCTCCAGTTCCCCGATATCCTTTTCAAGAACTGGTGCCCAAAACTGAACTGCATATTCCAGATGCGGTCTTACTAATGGTCTGTACAGGGGCAAAATGATATCTCTCTCTCTGGAGTTCATGCCTCTGTTAATACAACAAAGGACCTTGCTTGCTTTGCTTTGGGAACTGCAGCTTGGCATTGCATTGCATTGCATGCTAGTATGCTATTATTATGCTATTAAGCCTTATGATCTACCAGAACACGCAGATCCTTCTCCGCCAGTTCTACTCCACCTAGTATGTTACATTTATCAACATTAAACCTCATATGCCACATAGTTGCCCAATGAAACAGTGCGTTGAGGTCAGCTTGTAAGTTGGAGACATCCTGTAAAGAAGTTATTCCACTGCAAAGCTTGGTGTCATCTGCAAAGACTGAAATGCTACTTTTAATCCCAGACCCTATGTCATTTATAAAGATATTAAAAAGTAAGGGGGTACACCACTGATAACCTTAGACCATTCAGAGTAAGAATCATTAACCACTATTCTCTGAATTCTATCTTTTAGCCAATTTTCTATCCAATTACAAACTGATCTTTCCAAGCCAGTAGACTTTACCTTACACATTAGCCGTGTGTGGGGAACTGTGTCAAGCGCTTGTGCAAAATCCAAGTATACTACATCCACAGCCACCCCTCTGTCCAAGGTTTTACTCACCTCCTCATAAAAATAAATCAGGTTTGTTTGACAACTTCTGTCTCTCATGAATCCAAGCTGTCTGTTGCTTAAAATATTTCTTCCCAGCAAGAACTCATCTATGTGATCTTTTATTAAACTCTCCAGTATCTTCCCAACTATAGAAGTTAAACTAACAGGTCTATAGGTACTTGGCAAAGACTTTGATCCCTTTTCAAATATAGGCACCACATTGGCTCTATGCCAATAAAGAGGTACTATTCCAGTCCTTAACGAGTCCCTAAAAATTAGAAACAAAGGCTTTGAAATGACAGCGCTCAATTCTTTTAGAATGCGTGGGTGGCTGCCATGTAGTGATGGACGAACATCGGCCGGGCGGTTCGCGAACGTCAGCCGCAAATTTTCTCAAAAGTCCGCGAACCGCAAGTTCGCGGCAGGCCCCATTGACTTTAATGGGAGGCGAACTTTAAAAAACTTTAGGTCATATTTGCAGCCACAAAAGACGTACTAGCTGTGCACAAATAGTCCCAGCACATGGACAATGTCATAACAGAAGTATTGCAATTGGAAAAGTTTTTCTTTTTTTCATAAATCAGCCAGAACTGACAGCAGCCGGTAAATACATGTTTAATACATATAGGGTCCATTCACACATCTGTAAAATGGGTCCGCATCCATTCCACAATTTGGCGGAACCTTTACAGAAACCCACATGGGTTTAACTGATACCAAAGAACGTAGTGTATTTGATGGCTGGAGGTACATTAGGCATTCACACAGGATACAGAAGTAAGTGTCGGCCTGTATAGGCCCCAAAAATTAGCCCATAAAGGGGCACTCTGACAGGGACACACTGGATATAAAGGGGCACTCTGACAGGGACACACTGGATATAAAGGGGCACTCTGACAGGGACACACTGTCAGCCTGTGTCCAGCCTGTGTCCCCCCTCATCCAGCCTTTGTCCCCCCTCATCCTGTCTGTATCCCCCCGTCATTCAGCCCATGTCACTGCTGTCATGCAGCACGTGTCCCCCGCCATCATTCAGCCTGTGTCCGTGTCCCCATCAGAGTCCTCCTTTACATCCATGTCCCCATCAGAGTGCTCCGTTACTTTACATCCAGTGTGCCCCCGTAAGAGTGCCCCTTTACATCCAGTGTGTCCCCATCAGAGTGCCCCTTTACATCCAGTGTGTCCCCATCAGAATGCCCCTTTATGTGTCCCGCTCAGAGTTCTCCTTTAATATTGCGGTCAGAGTTTCCCTTTATTATTCCCGTCAGAGTGCCCCTTTAACCACTTGCCTACTGTGCACTTAAACACCCTTCCCATCCAGACCAATTTTCAGCTTTCAGCGCTGTCACACTTTGAATGACAATTGCGCTATCATGCTACACTGTACCCATATGAAATTTTTATCATTTTTTTCACACAAATAGAGCTTTCTTTTGGTGGTATTTAATCATCTCTGGGTTTTTTATTTTTTACAAAAAAAAAGAATAAATACAGAAAATTTTGAAAAAAAAAAAGTTTTTCTTATTTTCTGCGAGTAAATTTTGAAAACAAATTTTTCTCCTTCACTGATGTGCGCTGATGAGGCGGCACTTATGGGCACATATGAGGTGGCACTTATGGGCACTGATGAGGAGGTACTAATATGCCGCACTGATGAGCACTGATAGGCGGCATTGATAGGCGGCACTGATAGGCGGCACTGATGGGCACTGATGAGGTGGCACTTATGGGCACATATGAGGTGGCACTTATGGGCACTGATGAGGAGGTACTAATATGCCGCACTGATGAGCACTGATAGGCGGCATTGATAGGCGGCACTGATAGGCGGCACTGATAGGTGGCACTGATGAGCACTGATAGGCGGCACTGCTGGGCACTGAGAGGTGGCACTGCTGGGCACTGAGAGGTGGCACTGACGGGCGGCACTGATGGGCACTGATAGTCAGTGCGGCACTGATGGGCACTGATAGGCGGCACTGATGGGCACTGGCGGATGGCACTGAAGGACACTGACAGGTGGCACTGATGAGCACTGATGGGCGGCACTGATGAACACTGATGGGCAGGACCATCAGTGCCCACACTCAGTGCCCATAGTGCTGCCAGTCAGTGCTCATCAGTGCCTAGATGAGCAGGCACTGATGGGCACTGACTGGCAGCACTATGGGCACTGATTGTGGGCATTGATGGGGGGCACTGATGGCGGGCACTGTGGGCACTGATGGGGGGCAATTTGTGTATGTTTTTTACCTTTAGTAATCAGGGCACTGGTGATCAGTGCCCTGATTACATTCCTGTGTGTCCCCGGCGGCTGACAGCTCTCCTCCTTCCTCACACTGCAGGCTCTGTGTGAGGAAGGAGCGCTGGCGATGAGAGATGATCTCATATGTTTACATATGAGATCATCTCTCATTGGACGGTCCGATCACGTGGTGAATGGCCGCTGTGATTGGCCATTCACCACGATCTGTGATCGGCTGTGTCCAAGGGACACAGCCGACACAGATTTTCCTCGATGCGCGCTCGCGGGAGCGCGCGGGGAGCGTGTCACTGGGAGGCCGTATAAAGACGGCCTCCCAAAAATGTGAGTCCGTGCTGCAGCCGTATATAGGCTGCAGCGCGGATGCGAGGAAGTTAATATTGTGGTCAGAGTTCCCCTTTAATATTGCGGTCAGAGTGCCCCTTTATTATTCCCGTCAGAGTGCCCCTTTAATATTGGGGTCAGAGTGGCCCTTTAATATTGCGGTCAGAGTTCCCCTTTATTATTCCCGTCAGAGTGCACCTTTAATATTGCGGTCAGAGTGCCCCTTTAATATTGCGGTCAGAGTTCCCCTTTATTATTCCCGTCCCTGCACAGTGCACAATAATACTACTAATCCACTATAATATGCTTTCTACAAAGTATATTATACTGTGGATTACCCCCCTCCCCCCCCCCTATATAGTGCAATGCACACCAATACCAAAAAAATTGCAGCCCTTTAAATGACTTTTGTGGACATTAACAGAGTGATTTGTGCCACTGCTGCCGATCTCTAACTGCCCCTAAAGCACCGACTGGATACCTGCCACTAACCTGAAAAGATACTAGTAGACCTATACTGAAATACCAGCCCTGAAAAGGACTTTTGTGGATCTTAACAGAGCTATTTGTGTCTGGCAATCTCTCCCTCATGAGCACAGCCAACCTCTCCCTACACTGACGAAAAGCAGAATGGGAAATAGCCGACAGCTCAGGTCTATTTATAGGGTAGGGGGCATGTCCATGTGCGGAAATGTTTCAATTGGCTGTCCCGATCCACCTGATGGTTGTGTCATGTGTCAAAGTTCTTCTGAATGAAATAGAAAATGGCAGCGCGGACATATTCGCGAACATCGGCAAAAGTCCAACTTTTTGCAAATTTGCGAACAAGAAAATTTGCCGCGAACCAAACGCCGGGCGAACCGCAAGGCCATCCCTAATGCCATCTGGTCCAGACGCTTTATACACCCTTATTCTGTCTAAATATTTCTGGACCATATCACTTTTGAGCCATTGTAGATCATTTGGGGCTGTGTCAATACCATCCCCATTATGGTCATGAGCTCCCCCATGCTCCTTTTGTTTATACAGAGCTGAAGAAAGTATTTAACCACTTGCCGGCCGCCGCAAGTACATTTATTGTGGCAGTCAGCCCCGTACAGGCAAAGTGACGTAGTACTACATCGCTTGCCTGTGAACCTCTAGGGGGCGAGCACGCGCCGCCGGAGGCGCGCTCCCGCCCCCGCTCGTTCCCTGACATGTCCGCGCGTGTGCCCGGTGGACCCGATATCCGCCGGCCACTCGCGATCTCCCGGTGGAGAGGGAGAAAGGCAGGCGGCTGATGTAAACAAAGTTGTCTGTCATTCTCCCTGATCTAACTGCAGAGATCATACGATCCTGCTATGTAGGATCGTATGTCTCTGTGGTTACATCACTAGCCACACCCCTTTACAGTAAGAAGCACGCCCCTAGGGACACCATTAACCCCTTGATCACTAATAAAGTTAACCCCTTCCCTGCCAGTGTCATTTTTACAGTAACAGTGCATATGTATAGCACTGATTACTGTAGTAATGTCACTGGTACCCCCAAAAGTGTCAAAAATGTCAGTCCGATCTGTCCACCGCAATGTCGCAGTCCCGCAAAAAATAATCGCAGATCGCCGCCATTACTCGTTAAAAAAAAGCAATAAAAATGACAAAAATCTTTCCCTTAGTTAGTAAACGCAATAACTTTTGTGCAAACCAATCAAAATACGCATATTGTGATTTTTTTACCAAACATATGTAGCAGAAAACAAATTGGCCTAAAATGTTAAAACATTTTGATTTTTACATTTTTTTGGGGGAATTTCAAATAAAAAAATGTGAAAAATATTGTTATTTTTTCAAAATTGTCACTCTTTTTTTGTTTATAGCGCAAAAAGTAAAAATCGCACAGGTGATCAAATACTACCAAAAGAAAGTGCAAAAGAAGTTGCCCCGGCGCTACCTCTAAGTGACACCTTGTCACTTTAAAATATATGTGCCATAGTGTGAGTGATTGGAAAAATAGTGAATAAAAATAAATATAAATAAATAGTGCACATATAAAATTAAATAATCCTTTTGTGAACAAGGATATTTCTTTGTGACCACTGTGAGAAGGTGCTCGTGTGCAAGTTGCAAATAAATAAATAAGTTGAAAAGATGAAATTTTTTTATTCCAATCAATAAATAGATTAAATGAATTCAGGGCAATAGATAAACAAATTAATCAATTCAGTGCAATAAAAGACAAATGAATAGTGCCACTGGATAGTGTGCCAGTGTGAAATTATAATATTGCTTGTAGAAGGTGCCAGTGAGGCAAGTGAAAGGAAGAAATTCCCACTGTGAGAGAAATCAGTGAATGAAGGTTGCATACACTAGCGTGGCCGCTAGATGTCGCAACTACAATACGACCTGTTTGGTAGTATTTGCTGGATTAGGTGAGCACAATCATGAGGGTTCCTTCTCCACGGCGAACAAGTATTGCCAGTTGATGTCATGTAACATAAGAAAAAGGGGACCCCATTTGTGCAGTAAAATAAGCGGCAATTTGAAAAGAATATAGACACACTCACGGTGTAGGCTGATAGCGATCAGTTGCAGTCTCCCGGGAAGCTTCCGCGTTCCACGGTCAGATGCTGTTGAAACCGGAAGTGACGTATGACGCAATGGACCCGCCTTACGCGTTTCATCAGAGGACGTCTGCTGAGGCCTCAGCAGACGTCCTCTGACGAAACGCGTAAGGCGGGTCCATTGCGTCATACGTCACTTCCGGTTTCAACAGCATCTGACCGTGGAACGCGGAAGCTTCCCGGGAGACCGCAACTGATCGCTATCAGCCTACACCGTAAGTGTGTCTATATTCTTTTCAAATTGCCGCTTATTTTACTGCACAAATGGGGTCCCCTTTTTCTTATGTTACATGACATCAACTGGCAATACTTGTTCGCCGTGGAGAAGGAACCCTCATGATTGTGCTCACCTAATCCAGCAAATACTACCAAACAGGTCGTATTGTAGTTGCGACATCTAGCGGCCACGCTAGTGTATGCAACCTTCATTCACTGATTTCTCTCACAGTGGGAATTTCTTCCTTTCACTTGCCTCACTGGCACCTTCTACAAGCAATATTATAATTTCACACTGGCACACTATCCAGTGGCACTATTCATTTGTCTTTTATTGCACTGAATTGATTAATTTGTTTATCTATTGCCCTGAATTCATTTAATCTATTTATTGATTGGAATAAAAAAATTTCATCTTTTCAACTTATTTATTTATTTGCAACTTGCACACGAGCACCTTCTCACAGTGGTCACAAAGAAATATCCTTGTTCACAAAAGGATTATTTAATTTTATATGTGCACTATTTATTTATATTTATTTTTATTCACTATTTTTCCAATCACTCACACTATGGCACATATATTTTAAAGTGACAAGGTGTCACTTAGAGGTAGCGCCGGGGCAACTTCTTTTGCACTTTCTATTATCTTAACCCATCGGGGTTTTGTTGCTGGCAGCTTACACCTGTCTGTTATATATTATCTATACACTTCCATAGCGCTGGTCACCCTTGCCTTTCTACTACCAAAAGAAAGCTCTGTTTGTGCGAAAAAAAGGACGTCAATTTAATTTGGGTACAGCGTCGCACGACCGTGCAATTGTCTGTTAAATTCACGCAGTGCCGAATCGCAAAATAGGGCCTGGTCAGGAAGGGGGTAAAATTTTCCGAGGCTGAAGTGGTTAATAAATTTGCCTTCTCTTTGTCCCCAGTTATCCACTCCTGATTATTTTGTAAAGGGCCTACATGCTCAGACCTAACCTTTTTACTGTTAATATATTTGAAGAATTTTTGGGGATTTGTCCTACTATCTTTTTCAATCTGTCCTTCCTTTTGAATTTTTGCATTCTTGATTTCCTTTTTACATATTCTGTTATATTCTTTGTAACAATTAGACAATGATAGTGTTCCTTCATTTTTATATTTTTAAAAAGCTCTTTTCTTTTTATCTATAGCTTTTTTAACTTTGGCCGTGAGCCACATAGGTTTTATTTTTAGCCTTTTAAACGTATCACCCATGGGAATATACTTTGCAGTGAGTTTGCATAAAGTCTTTTTGAAAATTTCCAATTTCTGTTCTGTGCTCATCCATGCCAATATTCCCTCCCAGTCTAAATCCTGGAGAGCAGCCCTCATCCTTAGAAATTTGCTCTCTTAAAGTTAAGTGTTTTTGTATTTCCTGAATGCATTTTTTGCTTACAGCTAACATTAAAAGAAATCATATTGTGGTCACTGCTACCCAGATGTTCTTTTATATGAACATTATTAATAAGCTCTGCATGGTTTGAGATTACCAGGTCCAACAGAGCATCATTTCTAGTGTGGGCCTCAATAAACTGAACCATAAAATTGTCTTGTAATATGTTTATACATTTGTGCCCTTTAACTGTTCCAGCAGTGCCATTACTCCAGCCAATGTCTGGGTAGTTAAAATCCCCCATTATTAACACTGTCCCAGCCCTTGCAGCCCTTTCTATCTGTGCCAGGAGCTGAGTCTCCACCTCCTCATTAATACTGGGAGGTCTATAACAAACTCCAATGATAATCTTTGTATTACGCACACCCATGTACATTTTCACCCATACTGCTTCAGACTCAGCACACTTTCCATTAACCAGGTCCTCTTTCACACTCACTTTGAGATCACTTCTCACATAGAGAAAAACACCCCCACTCCTCCGTTTTACCCTGTCTTTCTGAAAGAGAGCATAACCAGGAATATTAATAGCCCAGTCATATGAAGAATGAAGCCAAGATTCAGCAATACCAATTAAGTCATAGTTCTCCTTGTGCACCAGAGCTTCCAACTCACCTATTTTGCTTGGCAGACTTCTGGCATTGGTGAACAAACACTTTAAATCATTGTCACATTTTGCACACTTCTTTTGCATATTTTTAATTTTGGTACAAATAGTACCATTTCCAATGGTTGTTTGAAACATGGGAACCTTCTTATCCTCTGTCATAACTCTCCCCCTATTTTTCCCAATCCACCCACCAATAGGGGCTGACCCCTGTCTGACCTGTCTGCCCCATTATAATATAATTCACCCTCCCCCTCAATCCTAGTTTGAAAACTCCTCCAACCTTCCCATAAACCTCTCCCTAGCACAAAAGACTCCCTTCCATTTAGGTGCAAACCATCTTTAGCATATAGGTTGCACCCCAATGAAAAGTAAGCCCAGCACTCTAAAAACCCAAATCCCTCCTTCTTACACCAGGTCTTTAGTCATGCATTCAGCTCTCTAATCTCCCCCTGCCTTTCCTGTGTTGCACATGGCACAGGCAATATTTCAGAGAATATCACCTTGGAGGTCCTTCCCTTCAACTTGCAGCCTAGTTCATTAAATTGGTTCTTAAGGAGCCTCCACCTTCCATATATTCTGTCACTGGTTCCAATGTCTGTGCACCAAGACAGCTGGGTCATGCCCATCTCCTCCCATTAATTTATCAACCTGGTCCACCGCATGCCAAACCCTGGCACCAGGGAGACAGCAGACCATTTGGTTGAGGTGATCCTGGCGACAAATTATTCTATCAGTTCTTCTGATTATAGAATCCCCAATTGCCATCAACTGTCTAGGCCTACCTACAGTCCCCTCACCCCCTCTACTAGACTGACTGCTCTCCTGGCTGTTAGCGATATCAGTGATATTTAGGGCTGTCACCTCTGAGCTTGCCACCCCCATATCTTCACCCAACACGGCAAATCTGCCCAGTGTTGCAATTTGCTCCTCCAGATCTCTAATGTGAGCTTCCAGAAGGACAACTTGCTTACATCTGTCGCAGTGGTATCCTATGTTCTGAAAGCAGTGGGCCTGTCTGCAAGATCATAATTTTGGCCCCATTAATCAATAAAAAAAAAGGGCATGTGCAGCTTACTTAAAGTGAATGTGGTTTTATTGCATTAAATGGTGGGTGTGGCCTAAATGGGTGTTGTTTAATAGAGTCTGAGACAATTTGCATAGTACAGAATGCAGTACTGTTAAATGGGGAATGTACAGAACAGTGTACAGAATGATTTGTGCAGAATAGGAAATGTACAGCACAGTGTACAGTATGAGTTGTTACAGAATAAGGAATGCAAAGTACAGTGTACAGAATGAGTTAGTGCAGAATTGGGTAAATATCGCACAGTGTACAGAATAGGTTGGTGTGGAATAGAGAATGTACAGCACAGTATACAGAGTTAATTGGTGCAGAATAGAGAATATACATCACAGAATACAGAATGAGTTGAGGCAGGACAGGAAAAGTACAGCACAGTGTACAGAATAGTTTGATGCGTAATTAGGGATGTACATTACAGTTTTCATAATGGGTTGGCACAGAATTAGGAATGTACAGCACAGTGTTCAGAATGGGTTGGTACAGAATTAGGAATGTACAGCACAGTGTTCAGAATGGGTTGGTGCAGAATTAGGAATGTACAGCACAGTGTTCAGAATGGGTTGGTGCAGAATTCGAAATGTACAGCACAGTTTTCAGAATGGGTTGGTACAGAATTAGGAATGTACAGCACAGTGTTCAGAATGGGTTGGTGCTGAATTAGGAATGCACAGCACAGTGTTCAGAATGGGTTGGTGCTGAATTAGGAATGCACAGCACAGTGTTCAGAATGGGTTGGTGCAAAATTAAGAATGTGCAGCACAGTGTACAAAATGAGTAGCGGCAGAATAAGGAAAGTCGCACTTATCTTTATGTTGTGCAGTGTGTGATAGCACATTTCGTCCACCCTCCTTGGGGTCCATGTGCCTGGAACCCACTCTAAAGATGGAGGTTGTGCCACTGGTTTGAAGCCAGCAGCAGCCATCACAGTGAGGCAGAATGAATCTAACACTCCCTCTGTCACATCTGTATGTTTCACAAACTTGCTGTTAAGATAGCAGAAACAGTACATCAATCTGTTTACCAGTTGTACAATATTTCAAAAATTCTGTATAGTGACGTAACTGGTAAGCATCCATGGCATACAATGGAAACAATGGCCACCACTATGCTAGTGAAGAAATTGAACCATAATCTCCCTAAATATCTGAGCCCAGAGCAAAGTTTCTTTCATTTTTTTTTCAAACCAGCTGACAGCTTTATGATAACAAAAGCATAGGGTATATTTACATCTCTGTGTCTTTTATTTGTTGTGATTGTATCGTTCCATATCAGATACATTTTAGGGGTATTTAACACACAATTCACATGTGTTACCTGTAGCCGAGTGCTAGGCTGAAAGGACTAAGCTGTGACATTCTCAGTAGCTACCTGTACACTGAGAAGACACAGACAAGTTGGACTTTAATGAGCTACCGACTCCCATCAGCAGGGGAAGCAGGAGTACCAACAGCACCCAATAGACGATGAAGCTTGCCATAGTGAATAATGGGAATTTAAGTTTATTGTGGGCCCTCATTACTCAATGGAATACATCTCCCAAAAGGGATTGGGACCAGGGGGGAGAGGAGAACAGTATCTTCCGAGACTGTTCTTTGAAACACACTGTCTTTTACTGTGGGAAGCAGAAGTGAACACATCCCCCAGAGTCAGATCTACTTGCGGGAAGAATTGAGGCCTCAAGCATACCACTGTGGGACCACAGACAGAGAGCATTGGGGAGCATGGAGATTGGGGCTAGGTTTCCACCGCTGAGAGCTTAGTGCTGCACTTACACTAAAGCAATGCAACCGGTGAAGCCAATTCCAGAGCCCCACTAAACTGGGGCAGAGGATTTCTTGCCACAATTTCCAATGCTGGGTCACTGATCCTGGTGTGAGGACCTTGCGGCCATGACCTATAGCCACTATTGTTGGTGCTGCCTTCAGGCCTTACTGTGTCTGTTCTTATGTGCACGGCTAGCATGATTGGACCCCAACTTTAGCCGGCTGAAGATCCAGGATTAAAATCTGCTTATTTACAGTTGCCACATAGAGACCATTGTTAGTTGCTTAGTGCAGATGTACCACGAGGAGGATCACACAGGCTTAGTCATTTTCTTTGGGTGCACCCTAAATAGTTGCAATATTCCTATTCACAACACAGTTAATGTTTATATTCTCTGTCTACTACTGATCTTGCTGATTTATGTGTTAATTTCAGTCTGGCAGTACAGAATTTACGTTGCTTTGGTATAGTGAACACACTATCTATCAGGATATGTCTATACCTACCTTTGGCATGTTTATTTGTTCTCAAACCACTATTTGCTCCAACCCATGCCAATCCTTTACCACTAAACGGTCTTGTGTTCATTTCCTGGTATTAGCTTGCTAGCAAGTCAAAGGTATCTTTGCTTGTGACTCTTTAAGTGTTTGCAGGGATTTCCATTAAACTAGGTGTTCCAGAGGGGCTAAGGGTTTTATCAAAGTTGGGGAGCAGAGCAGAGAACCCAAGATACCAAGTGACTCCTTCAGGGGGTTGGCGCTACATACCATTTAACCCATCTAAATGATGTGCTTTGCTGGAAACAGCATGAATGATGCAGCAGGCAAGACTTTTTCAGTGCACCATACTAATACTCATACATGTGAAAGTAACCTAAAGCCAGTGTAAAGCTTTACTTCAGAGTTGAATGTCATCAGGCAGTCTTCTAGAGCAGTGTTTTTTAACCATTTTTCAGTCAAGGCACCCTTTAAAATTCTGCACAACCTTGATGCACCCCATTATAAAATGTAAAAAACGAAACTACTAGTTTCACATAACAGAAGCAACTATGAAACATGTAGGACACACAACGTTAGGGGTGATTTATTCTGCCTTAGTGAATACACCTTTGTACACTGGCACTGACTAGTATTCCAATGTTTCTCTTCTTCTTCAATTTCTCTCCCTTACTCAGCTAATGTGACCCCAGTGCTAATGGAGAGTTAAAGTGGAAGGGCAAACAAGGATGCTGTGTAGGTGCCCAACATCCTCCTTATAAACCAATGACTTGGCTAGAAGGTAGTTATAGTGTACAATGAAAACTAGAAGCTTGGTATAACTATAAAAGGCAGGCTCGATCCACCTGCTGGCTTGTATACAATTTTTGGACAATTTTTAGGCATTTTGTCTAGACACCCCTGAAGACACCTGAAGGCACCCCGGTTGCAAAATGCTGTCCTAGAGAAACAGGTGTCATCACAAAAAACACTATTACAGATCTCCTATACCATTTTCCGAAAATGCAATGCAATATGGCTACCTGGAGCTGTTCTGTACACAGACTGTGTACTGACCACACCACAGAAACATAATTTCCTGCTTGTGTGATTAGCTCACCAATTTTCCCAGAAGTCTGCCTAAGATACAAGTCAGATTTCTGGCATCCCCTGCAACAAAAATGTCATTTTTAGTGAGATACTCCCAATAGGAACACGTCTAAAGGGATACAGGCCCAGCAGATTTCCTCATTAGCACTCTGCAGCTACACAGCTCGTTGATAATTATGAAACCACTCCCATTAGACCCACTCAGCACAGGGGAACAGACATAGTTAGGGTTAGATTATTGCATTAGGGTGTGCACTCCAAAGCTCAAACACATATGCATGTGTGTGCATGTGTATATACAGTATACTGATGGTGTCAGTAGGGCAGAGATTAGTGTCAGTAGGGCAGTGGACCATGTCAGTAGTTTTTATTTTTATTTATTTATTTATTTATTTATTTTTATATTTTTACAATCTTTTTTAGTAGTCCCGTTAGGGGGCTTTGATGAAATGTGTATATACAGTATACTGGTGGTGTCAGTAGGGCAGTGGACCAAGTCAGTAGTTTTAATTTTTATTATAATTATTATTATTTTTTTTTTTTTACAATCTTTTTTAGTAGTCCCGTTAGGGGGCTTTGGTGAAATTTGTATATACAGTATACAGATGGTGTCAGTAGGGCAGTGGACCAAGTCAGTATTTTTTATTTTAATTATTTTTTTCTTTATAATCTTTTTGTAGCAGCCCAGTTAGGGGGCTTTGGTGGAATGTCAGAGGAATCCCCGCCACATGAGGTCATTAGGGTGTGCCCAGGCACACCTTTCCCACCCTGTGCGCATGCCTATGGGAACAGAGTAACAAACGGGGATTTCTTCAGAATAAGAAAAGGTAGGAATCTGCAACAAAGATTGTTATAATCCTTGGAATGTACATAGATCACCCAGAGGGGAATGTTTTGATTCTCAACAAAAGTGGAGTTACGCTTTAAATGCGTAAAGATATTTAAGTTTACATCATTTTTTATATATATATATATATATATATATATATATATATATATATATATGTATACACACACACAGTATCTCACAAAAGTGAGTACACCCCTCACATATGTGTGATGACACACATATAACAGTGTAAATTTGCCGTCCCCTCAAAATAACTCAACACACAGTTATTAATGTCTAAAGCACTGGCAACAAAAGTGAGTACACCCCTAAGTGAAAATGTCCAGACTGGGCCCAATTAGCCATTTTCCTTCCCCAGTGTCATGTGACTCGTTAGTGTTACAAGGTCTCAGGTGTGATTGGGGAGCAGGTGAGTTAAATTTGGTGTTATCGCTCTCACTCTCTCATACTAGTCACTGGAAATTCAACATGGCACCTCATGGCAAAGAACTCTCTCAGGATCTGAAAAAAGGAATTGTTGCTCTACATAAAGGTGGCCTAGGCTAAAAGAAGATTGCCAAGACTCTGAAATTGAGCTGCAGCACAGTGGCCGTACAGTGGTTTAACAGGACAGGTGCGAATCAGAACAGGCCTCACCATGGTTGACCAAAGAAATTAAGTGCGCATGCTCTGCATCATATCCAGTGGTTGTCTTTGGGAAATAGATGTATGAGTGCTGCCAGCATTGCTTAAGAGGTTGAAGGAGTGGGGGGTCAGCCTGTCAGTGCTCAGACCATATACCGCACACTGCATCAAATTGGTCTGCATGGCTGTCACCCCAGAAGGAAGCCTATTCTAAAGATGATGTACAAGAAAGCCTGCAAACAGTTTGCTGAAGACAAGCAGACTAAGGACATGGATTGCTGGAACCATGTCCTGTGGTCTGATGAAACCAAAATAAACTTATTTGGTTCAGATGGTGTCAAGCATGTGTGGTGGCAACCAGGTGAAAAGTACAAAGACAAGTGTGTCTTACCTACAGTCAAGCATGGTGGTGGGAGTGTCATGGTCTGGGGCTGCATGAGTTCTGCCGGCACTGGGGAGCTACAGTTCATTGAGAACACCATGAATGCCAACATGTACTGTGACATAATGAAGCAGAGTATGATCCCCTCCCTTCAGAGACTGGGCCACAGGGCAGTATTCCAAAATAATAAACCCAAATACACCTCCAAGATGACCACTGCCTTGCTAAGGATGCTGAGGGTAAAGGTGATGGACTGACCAAGCATGTCTCCAAACCTAAACCCTATTGAGCATCTGGGGGGCATTCTCAAACGGAAGGTGGAGGTGCGCAAGGTCTCTAACATCCACCAGCTCCGTGATGTCATCATGGAGGAGTGGAAGAGGAGCTCTGGTGAACTCCATGCCCAAGAGGGTTAAGGCAGTGCTGGAAAATATTGGTGGCCACACAAAATATTTACACTTTTGGCCCAATTTGGACTTTTCCACTTAGGGGTGTACTCACTTTTGTTGCCAGCGGTTTAGACATTAATGGCTGTGTGTTGAGTTATTTTGAGAGGACAGCAAATTTACACTGTTATACCACCTGTGCACTCACTGCTTTACATTGTAGCAAAGTGTCATTTCTTCAGTGTTGTCACATGAAAAGATATAATAAAATATTTACAAAAATGTGAGGGGTGTGCTCACTTTTGTGAGATAATATATATATATATATATATATATATATATATATATATATATATATATATATATATATGATAATTTATTTTCCCCTTTGTTTAGACTTCATTTACGTGCTTACAAATGCGTATACATGTGTTTATACACATAAGTGCGTAAAGCACAGGTTCTTAGATGCAGATAATTGGATTCTGTGTTACAGATCCGAATGCAGTGCATGTTTACGCACCTGTGTGAATGGTTCCATTTAAAACAATGCAGCTGTGTTCAGGTGCATAATGAAAAAGCATTTGTATATGTGTTTTTTTACAGCTGTGTGCATAGAGCCATTCACACAGGTGTGTAAACATGCACTGCATTCGGATCCATAACACACATTCCAAGGCTTCGTTCACACTTACATTGTTCTAAGCTGGACCAATGTAACAATGTAATATAAACCATACATGAAATCTAGTTTTGAAAAAGTTTGGGGTTGTTACCTCAACCACATTATATACAAACATGTTTTGGTATGTTGTCATACACCTCTCACAAGGTTCATGGAGCTGTGTTTCTATCACATTGAATTTTTTATTATTATTATTATAATACAGAATGTATATAGCGCCAACAGTTTGCACAGCGCTTTACAACGCTAGGGCAGACAGTTCGGTTACAATACAATTCAATACAGGAGGAATCAGAAGGCCCTTGCTCATTAGAGCTTACAATCTAAATTTACATTTGTTTTGAAAACGACTGAAAGTTAACTCCACATCTGTAATAACATTATGCTAATTTAGGCCACCACAACCAAAAGGAAAACACAACTTGTTTACTGTAATTCTAATGACAAGACCCCTGCCATGGCAGGAAATATTTTTAGAAAAGATTGAATGTAATTAGAGCAGCTGATGAGACAAAAGGGATATTTGTCTAGAACAGCAGCCAAATAGTACATTTCTTGCTACTTCAGGGCTTATTTTGCTGTGCGGCTGTCTTCAGAACAATGAACTTTCCCAGCCGAATTCTGAAAACATTGGAAAAGTACAGGAACTCTCCGAGCACTGTGTCCAAAAACAAACTAGAGGAAGCTACTGGATTTTATCTGATGTCTCAATTACTCGGTGAGAGTGAACTGCTACTGGAGATAAACACCAGTTTACTGTGCACTATATTGGTCCTAGATTCTATAGTGTGGCCAGCATGCATGTACAATTACTATCATTATTATTATTATTATAATACAGGATTTATAGGATTTATATTTATAGGATTTTTTTAGCGCTAACCGTTTATTCAGCACTTTACAATTGTAGCACCGTCCCGTAGGGCCTGCTGTAAGATGACTTCTCGGGCCTCCTCTAATCACCAGCACACAGTCACTTAGGAAACAGTTCACACATCCCTCCTTACTCCTGATGGCTCTTTTCTCTACAGCAATAGACTTGGTGAACCTATATTATCTTCGGGACACTCACAAGCATCCCCTTTACTGACACCTGTCCACTGACTCTTCTAGCTGCAGGGGTGGCCCCGCTCAGGTCAGGCCCCTTGACACAGATCTGTACTCACTGTACTGCAGAATCAGATCCTCCAGTGTCTCCCCTCCCAGTCAGCTTCACTGGACCTCTGGGTTCAGCTCCTCACTGGCACTCTCTAGGCCCTCAGGTCGACCACCTGAGGCCTCACGACCCCTCTACAGAGGAGGAGGGGGAAGCCACTACCCTCCCTCCTGGACTCCGCTATCCAGCCGAAAGACCCCGAGCACATGTGCGCCTGGCTTTTATACAGTATCCCAACATGCACCAAGGCACTTTCCCTTTGCCAAATCACCAGGGCTGTATCAAAAGCCTGCGCACTCATTTGTCAGGTTTCCTCCTACTGTCCAATATGCCTATTGGACCAGTGGGAAACACTCTGCAGACAGAACAAGTTGCACTCTGAGCACAATGAGCAGACCTCACCAACAGATCTTGCTCTCTGGTAAGCAGAGAATAATATAGATTTACCTGCAGTCCTTCTGATAAGCAGGCAGGACCCAAAACTATACTTTCTCTCTAGCACCTACCTAGAAGGTTGCTACACAATAAAAAGGGGGACAGCATCATTTACCATACAGATCAATACAGAAGGAATAGGAGGGCCCTGCTCATGGAGCTTACAATCTAAAGTGAGGGGGTGGTGGTACAAAAGGTAGTGGCTGCAGGGGATGATCTGATGGATGGGACTCAAATACAGTTCTTAGGAGGAGGTGGGGTATGTAGGCTTCCCTGAATAAGTGTGTTTTCAAGTATCGCCTAAAGGCGGACGGGGTAGGAGCTGACAGGACATACTGGGTAAGGAAGTTCCAGAGGATCGGAGAGGCTCTGGAGAAGTCTTGGAGGTGAGCGTGGGAGGGGGTAACAAGGGAGCTAGAGAGCAGGAAGTCCTAAGAGGAGCAGAGAGCATGATTTGGGAGATCTGCAGATGAGGTTGGTGATGTAGCTGGGAGTGATGTTGTGGATGGCCTTGTATGTTGTGGTTAATATTTTGAATTTTATACGATGGGGTAGGGGAAGCCAGTGAAGAGATTGGCAGAGAGGTTAAGCAGTCACGGATGTACAATCCAAGCACCCTCAGGCAATGCATTCATAAACTAGATTTATGGAGAAAAGCCAATATACCAAAAACTGCACTAAGTGCTAAGAAAATAAAATGAAATCATTCAAATCATGATCAATAAAAAAGTAGCACTCACCAATGTTTAAATACTCCATACTGAAAAAACATATATACAAAAAATGTGTTGCACTATTTACAATAAAACATAAAATATCAGTGTAAACCATTAATCAAAAATGTACCAAAGTAATCATGCAAGAAAGTTCACTGTGATGAAATACACTTTTGCCAACTCTTCAACACATTTAGTGCTTATCCACCAGAAGATTTACCCCCTTCATGACCAAGCCATTTTTTGTGATACGGCACTGCATTTCTTTAACTGACAATTGCGCAGTCGTGCAACGCTGTACCCAAATATAATGTATGTACTTTTTTTCCCACAAATAGAGCTTTCATTTGGTGGTATTTGATCACCACTGTAAGTTTTCTTTTTTGAAAAAAAAAAACAATATTTTTTACTTTCATCTATAAAACATATCCAATAAAAAAAAAAGGAAAAAATCTAATTTCTTTATCATTTTAGGCCAATATGTATTCTGCTACATGTTTTTTGGTTAAAAAAAAAAAAAATCCCAATAAGCGTATATTGATTGGTTTGTGCAAAAGCTATAGCGTCTACAGCTTTCTGCCTGTGTACCGAACGATCAGCGGGTGCCAGCGGACTTCAGGTTCACGAGACCGGCTGATCAGCCACCTCTGTGTAGAATCACTCACACCCGATACCTGGAAGTGCAGGATCACGTATATATGTACGTGATCCTGCGCAGCGCAATGGCCCTGTAGCAGTAAAACTGATATAGTGCGGTCGGCAAGCGGTTATACCACCACCTGTATCTCCTTAACAGAAAGTAGGACTTTATTGCAAAGGAGGTTCCACAGAGCTTTCAACTAACAGCCATAAAAAATACCCAAACTCCTTGTGCTGGCCTCAGGCAGGATGAAAGGCTTTCTCCTCAGAGTACAGAAATATTTTTCACATGGCACAATATAAGATCTTGAATGCAGAGAAAATCACATAGCGTAGAATTTCTTGCTTCAGTATTTAAAGAAACGCACATATATACTCACAAATGTAGAAATATATGTATAATACTGCCACTTGCCCGAGCCAGCGTGATGAGATCACCAATTGGCTCCGCCTAATGTGTTTTGTCCCCCATAGGGATGTTTCTGTGTTCGAGATCCTATACTGTGCCTTGTGATAAATATTGCTGTACGCTGAGAGAGTGTCATCTATCCTGCCGAAGGACTGTATAAGGAGGTTCAGTATTGTTTGTGGCTGTTATCATCTTAAGGGAGTGAGTCAGTCATCCAGCCTGGGATCAGTTGAAAGCTCTGTAGGACCTCCTTTGCAATGAGGTCTTGCTTTCTGGTAAAAAGACACAGGTGATGATTCGAACACTAGATGTGGTGAAAAGTTGGTAAGAGTGTATTTCATCACAGTGGACTTTCTTGAATGATTACTTTGGGTTTTTTTTGATTTTTTGTTTATACTGACATTTTATGTTTTACTGTAAACAGCAACACACATTTTTTGTGTTTATGGAGAAAGGCAGTGGACCTGCCACAGACACCTCTGAGAGATAACACCCTTTATAAAACTTAAAGACCTTTAGGTACACAATGGATATTAGATCAATAGAAATGTATGTTAGAACAAAATAGATACTGTATATAAAAAAACATATACAGTACATCTCTGCAATACATGCACATTACGCCCTTTAACCCCATGAGTGTCAACACCATTTATAAACTTCACTGATGTCAAGGGCTTTTAAACACTCCTGAATGCTATAGCAGCCAGAAGCAGGGGCGTAACTACAGGGGTTGCAGGGGTTGCAATTGCAACCGGGCCCCATGCTCCAGGGGGCCTGTGCGGCTCCCCTGTACACCTGGATAGGAGGGGCAGGGGCAGCATGTAGAGAAATCACTGTTCTCCCTTTTTCCTCCTGTAGCTGCAGGAGAAAAATGGAGGAGATTGGTTCCTCTGTATGCTGCCCCCGCCACTCCTCCTATCCAGTTCCCTTTTGTTCTGCTGTCTCTGGGCCCCTGTGTGCTTCCCTGGTCCCTCCCCACCCCACCCCCCCCACTGTGCTGCCCCTCCCCCCCACACTATGCCCCCCCCCCCTCCTGCCAGCTGCTGCAGGGGATGTGTCACAATAGAGAACCAGGAAGGGTCGGTAAATATGTAATTTACCAGCTCCTTCCTTTTCTGAATGTCATAGTCAGTCACATTGTAAAAAAATAAAATAAAATGCTAAAAAAATAATACAATTAAAATACCAAAAAATTAAAACTACTGACACCAGTGGGTGAACTTCATGGATCACAACGGTCACACTTGCAACCGGGCCCTGGCATTCCACCACCGCGGGGAGGTTGTGAAAAGGTCACACTGCTGGACTGGCCCCGCAACGAGAGTAAAGGGCCCCAGAATCAGTGGGAAGAGTCCCAGGCTTGAAGGGAAGGGCCCCGGCCAGGGGTCCAGGGGGGCCTTCCATGGTTTCTTGCACCGGGGCCCTGAAGGTTCTAGTTACGCCTCTGGCCAGAAGCATGTGTAGTTGACAGCTTTCAGGTGGAAGTGATTCACTTCTACAAGCAACAGAACATGCCTCTAACGCCCGCACAACCCCCCGGCCATGTATCTCGGGATTCACTGTCCCACCTGAAGGACAGAGACCAGTTTGGTGTGTGCCACTTGCTAGGGTGGAGGGAGCTCGGTAAACAATTCTATGATCTTCCCTCATTGGCCAAGTAAGCAGCTAAAATAACTCAACCTGTGTTTCATTAGCTGCACTGAAGTGCAGGGGTGACATCAGCCCCGCCCCAACCCCCATGTACAATCACATACATACATTAACACATGCATCAGGGAGTCTATGCATGAAAACGGCTATTGCGCTACACGTTATATATCGCCATGCACACTAAGATGAGAGCAATAGGTCTAGAGCCATTATTGACAAATACCTTTATACCGATGACCCATAAGGGCATTGCCAATGGACAATTTTGGTTACTGAAGTTTGTTGCCATCTCACTGGCACAACACATTTGTAGGCTTGACATGTTGGGTATCTATTTACTTTGCACAACTTCATAGTTTGTATTTGTACCAAGAATTCTGTACTGTAATTAACTTAATCAAACCCATATTTTCAGTAAAAAAAATACAGTAAACATGTGCTACTGTCATGTGTGGAATTGCAACACATAAAACATCCTATTGATCCCTGCAGAAATGCACCCATCCTCTAGTTTCCTGTTGTGGACTGATCTTGCAAAGAAGAGTGGCAGTCCTGCCCAATTGACTTATGTAAACTGTATGTAATGATCTTCTATTATTTGCTCCAACTGGTCTTTTAAATATTTTGTTATACCTGTTTAATGAGTGCACAAAAGGCAACAGGTTAACTTTAATAAACCTCCACTAAAGCAACCCACGGCTTACACAATGCCTGATCTTTTTTTTTTTCCCCTGCAGGGGAGCAAAAGGAAGGTAAATATGCACCTGTAGGGGCTGCTATTAAAGTGAATATATTGCATTGACCTGAATGGATAAAACACAGGTACACTTTAAGCTCAAGTCCAACTTTAATCAGTCATTGGACCGTAGGAAGGCATGTGCAAATTTAGGGAAAGTCAACTGAAAAATGAAAAAGTCATTGTGATCTTTTGCAAAAAAAATTGCATGGAAAATCATTAGCGCCACTGTTAAGGGGAAAGGGGGACAATAAAGCTTTTGTTTAGAAAAATTAGGTCAAATACTGAAAAGATCAGAGAACCTCCTTCAATATTGCACATAAGGTGATATAACCATAATAATTACCATCTGGCAGTATGATAAGCTGCTTCCCCTGCATTATTCTCCATTATTAACCATGAATGTGGTACTCCATGTGCAGTGCAATGGTGTCAGGAAGATCATACTAGACTACAGTCAGATTCTGCAATGACGGCCTGGGCATGCACTCACACACAGGTTCATGTGGGCTTCACAGCATGTGGGCAGACGTGCATGCTCACTGCTGACAGTGACACCAATCTATTTAAAGTCCTGCCTGGCCTCACTGCTTAAAGGTCTTCAGCAGTATACCTGTGACCTGTAATCCCTTAACCTGTCTTTGTTGATGCTAGTCACCGACCTGTCACTTTTCTTTATCCATCTGTGACTCTTGCTTTTATGCTCTCCACTCACCTAATGACTACAACTCCTGCCTGTTGTCCTGGTTCCTCATTTTCCACAAGTTGCTAATATGGCCTGTCCTTGACTTCACCTCTGCTGATTATTTGATACAGCTATGCTTGCCTGTTTCTGACTTTTACTCCATCAGTGACCTGCATCATTCTGATACACCGTTCTGCTTGACAATACCATTCTAAGGTTTCAGTCAGGGCCATCTTACCGAATTGCCCAGGGGGCCCCACCTGCCCAGCGACCCAGCCCCTGTCAAGCATTAGTCCCGATTTCTGTGTGCATCCCACCGCTGAACTTAGCAGGTGGCAAGCACCTGTCGGCCCTTCGCTGCTGTCAGGGCACTGGGGCCATGGAGGGGGAGCCCACAACTGCAGGAATGCCTGTCCGCCTCCACAGGAACAGGCACTCACAGGACAGTCAAGTTTGACTCCCGTCCGTGTGTGTGTTCACCGGACCCAGCCCCAGCCACGTATTAGTCCTGATTTCTGTGTGCATCCCGCTGCTGAACTTAGCAGGTGGCAAGGGCCTGTCGGCCCTGCTCTGCTGTCAGGCCACTTGGGCCGTGGAGGGGGAGCCCACAACTGCAGGAATGCCTGTCCGCCTCCACAGGAACAGGCACACACAGGACAGTCGAGTTTGACTCCCGTCCGTGTGTGTGTTCACCGGACCCAGCCCCAGCCACGTATTAGTCCTGATTTCTGTGTGCATCCCGCTGCTGAACTTAGCAGGTGGCAAGGGCCTGTCGGCCCTGCTCTGCTGTCAGGCCACTTGGGCCGTGGAGGGGGAGCCCACAACTGCAGGAATGCCTGTCCGCCTCCACAGGAACAGGCACACACAGGACAGTCGAGTTTGACTCCCGTCCGTGTGTGTGTTCACCGGACCCAGCCCCAGCCACGTATTAGTCCTGATTTCTGTGTGCATCCCGCTGCTGAACTTAGCAGGTGGCAAGGGCCTGTCGGCCCTGCTCTGCTGTCAGGCCACTTGGGCCGTGGAGGGGGAGCCCACAACTGCAGGAATGCCTGTCCGCCTCCACAGGAACAGGCACACACAGGACAGTCGAGTTTGACTCCCGTCTGTGTGTGTGTGTTCACCGGACCCAGTCGCCGAACTTGGAAGCTGTCATTAACCTGGCACTGCTGTATCAATAAATATCGCCTTATCGATAATTAGTTGTTTTATTCCTGTGGGTGATTGTGTAGGCAGGACAATTGTATAGGAAATGGTTTGACAGCACTCCAGTGTCAGCGGATGAAAAGTCTTTATTTCTCCAAAAACATGACAGCACAATGAACAGATGCCTCAAACAGCAGACGTGTTTCACAAATCAGGTTCACTTATTCATGAATAAGTTCATTGTGCTGTCATGTTTTTGGAGAAATAAAGACTTTTCATCCACTGACACTGGAGTGCTGTCAAACCATTTCCTATACAATTGCTACTTCCAAGGTCTACGGACTAGAGGTGCACCCAGCACAGTTTGGATACTTATCTCTCACCTGGAGCGGCATCAACCTTTTTTGTGACAGTGATTGTGTAGGCAGGGCCCCAGTGCACTGCATGGACCGGGGCTCTTTGTTGCTCTTAAGATGGCACTGGTTTTAGTGACACCAACGTCCCTTTATCTGCACTCATGCCGCTCCTTCATGCTTACATTCCATGTCCTCCAATCCAGGTTTGTTAAGTCTGGAACATAATAAGAGAGTCCCACTCTGTCGCCTTTGACCCTACATCCAGGTATGTGACAAACACATACAGCACTGATCAATCTGTAAAGAACTTTACATATGACCTTAGTGCCAACACTAGATAGCAGCATTTAGTAATAAGGAATCCATATCATTATCTACTGTATATAAGTGGTAAGTAATTGGGAAGAGAGTGTATCATATGCAGAACTTAGCTTTTTGAGAGTCTACTGTGCTACAGCTGGGCTCTCATTGTACTGACTTCAGTGATCAAATTGGTTGCTAAAGATTACTTTTGTAGTCAGTCTCAAGGCAAATATATCTAGTCAAGGAAGGATATATTTATGCACTGAATTCTACAAGAGAATATGTCACAGGGTTATTATGTTAAGCTGTAAAATCCCATATATAAGTAGCTTACATCTGTTAAGATGGATCATCAGCAATCAACTAAAATTAGCAAGATGGTCAAAAATATTCCACAAAAAAAATGAAAAATGTTCAGTGTTTCAAGTTATTGCAAACCACTGAGCATATGAGCTTCTTAATAGCACTAGTGTTTTTTTCATAGGAGGTTTCTACAAAGATGAAAGAGGACTGTAAAAATGATTAAATATAACTAGTAGTAATTGTATTAAGATTATTATTATTGTTGTATGGAGAGATGTTGTAAATATCATGCAGATATCATTTTTGCTGCTATGGTTATACACTACCTACATTGTCAAACAAGGAACAATTTGCTGAAGAGTGGTTTAGCTTGTGTAATTGGATGTTTTTTTGACAAAGAGAAGGTGGTAAGAGGAGCTCAAAATGCAAACAATTTTTAGGACTGATAAAAATATTTTATTCTATTTATGCTTTCCATTAGGCTCTGTTCCTATAAACCAACTGTAGTTCTCCTTTTAGACTGCAGGTAGCCAATAGTTCTCCATTTATGGCACTCAAGGTACTGTCTTTTCATTTTGAAAAAGGAGTTTCTGTTTCTTGGACCTCATTGTGGGTATTTTTTAGCATACTGGATTCCAGTGCAGGAAAGCTGAGTTTGCAAATAGGTGGTTAATGTTTCGATTGACTTCTGTACAACCAGCCTGTCTGTTTTTTCCCAAATAATTAGTGCCGGCAGCTATAGCTGGCTACACTGATTATTGTATTCTGCTGGCAGGGAAAGCTCCCCACCGGCAGAATACAATAGCTTTAGGGTTACAGGGAAGATTGGTGTTAGGGTTACAGAGATAGTAAAGTTTAGGCGTTACAGGGAGGGATAGTGGAAGGATTACAGAAAGACAGTTAATTTTAAAGTTATATGGATGAATAGTTTAGAATTTCAGGGAATGGTTGGCTACTTTAAGCATTAATTGAACAGTTACTAGTAGAGATACAGAAAGTGTTAGTAGTAAGTTGTGCAAGGAGGGTTAGTGTTAGGGATACAGGTAGGGTTAGTGTTAGGGTTAGGGATATAGGTAGGGTTAGTGTTAGGGATACAGGTAGGGTTAGTGTTAGGGATACCGGGAGGGTTAGGGATACAGGTAGGGTTAGGGATACAGGTAGGGTTAGTGCTAGGAATATAGGGAGGGTTAGTATTAGGGAAACAGGTAGGGTTAGTGTTAGGGATACAGGTAGTGTTAGTGTTAGGGTTAGGGATATAGGTAGGGTTAGTGTTAGGGATACAGGGAAGGTTAGTGTTAGGGATACAGGTAGGGTTAGGGATACAGGTAGGGTTAGTGTTAGGAATACAGGGAGGTTTAGTGTTAGGGATACAGGAAGGGTTAGTGTTAGGAATACAGGGAGGGTAAGTGTTAGAGATACAGGTAGGGTTAGTGTTAGGGATACAGGTAGGGTTAGTGTTAGGGATACAGGTAGGATTAGTGTTAGGGATATAGGTAGGGTTAGTGTTAGGGATACAGGTAGGATTAGTGTTAGGGATACAGGTAGGGTTAGTGTTAGGGATACAGGTAGGATTAGTGTTAGGGATACAGGTAGGGTTAGTGTTAGGGATACATGGAGGATTAGTGTTAGAGATACAGGGAGGGTTAGTGTTAGGTATACAGGTAGGATTAGTGTTAGAGATACAGGGAGGGTTAGTGTTAGGGATACAGGGGGGTTAGTGTTAGGCATACAGGGAGAGTTAGTGTTGGGGTTACCGAGAAGGTTAGTTTGAAGTTACAGTAACGGTTAGTGGTAAACATATAGGGTTAGTGTTGGTTTTACAGGTATAATTAGTTTCAGTGTCATGTGAACAGTTAGTGATAGACATACAGGGAGGTTTAGTGTTAGGATTATAGGGAGTCAAACACACTATTCCTACTGCACAGGTTCAGGAAAGTGGCTGTGAGTGTAAGTGGGTGCTGTAGCGACCACCAGCTGGAAACCAAAGACATTCAAAGCAAAAAGTATGCCATCAGCACATGAAAGATTTCCAGAACAGGTCACAAGCTTTATTCTGTAATCACATTATAGATACAGAAGTAACGTTTTGGAGCCATGCAGGACCCTTTTATCAGCACCAGGTTGTCACCTGCCTGATGAAGGGGGTACCGCATGGCTCCAAAAAGTTACCTTTGTATCTATGATGTGATCATTGAATAAAGCTTTAGGCCCATTCTGGAAATCCTTGGTATGCTGGTTTGTGTTGTGGGTTAGAGGAACATTTAGTTTAGAGTTACAGGTGTGGTTAGTGTTAGAATTACAGGGAGAGTTAGTGTTAGGGTCCTTTCACACAGTCCGCCTCCGCTGGCGGACTCTGTTCTGCTCAGCGGGGATTGATCCGCCAATCCCCGCTGAGCAGGCGGATGACAGCTCCGTCTCCACTTTGTGTGCGGAGATGGAGCTGTCAGATCCCCGCTGTCCTCTATGGGGGAATCGGATGAGAACGGACCGCCTGTCTGTTCTCACCCAATCCCATCCGATCCCATCCGCAGAATGGATGGAAAATAGGGTTTCCATCCGTCCGGATTTCACGGACAGGATCGGAATCGGATAGCAGCGGGTGTCAGCGGAGATGTCTCCGCTGACATCCGCTGCCCCATAGGGATGCATGGAGGATCCGATCAGGTCCGCCTAAAAAACTGACAGGCGGATCTGATCGGATCGTTTGTGTGAAAGGACCCTTAGGGTTACAGAGAAGGTTAGTCTAAAGGTGACTTAGGGTAGAGAATCAATTTCTGTGCTAAAAACTACCAGTGCAAGTCTCCAAGTGCCAAAAGCTAATATACCTTTTCATTCGGTCCCTTGCGGCTCCGTATTAAGCTTATATAATGGCTTTATATTTTTTCCACCTAAGATGGCCTATTTTATTTTTAAAGAACAAGTTTCTGGTGCCTGCACCTTGGTGCTGTTATCTTTTGGCACAGAAAGGATGTTTTTTTTTCAAGTTGGATCTAACTGAATGTAAATGAACTTGTCAACCAGTTAAATTTATCCTCTATTTTATTCTCTGATATCACCTAAAATGCTTTTTCTTTAAATGTGACATTCACAGACTACACATTTTGGATCCATCATATGCAAAAGTAGGAGGTCAGGCTTATTCCCATATGTGTAAAGAAATGTGTAGCAAGGCATACTGTCAGGAATAATGAGGCACAGTATGAGAGAAATAACTCATAAAGGTGTCTTAACTGGATAGCCAAAGGCCCTCCAAACTCCCATGCTGTGACAGTCTGATATGACAAGACCACGTAAGCCAGCTGGATGGCATTAGCAAGACAGATGAAAGGGGCACAGGTGGCAGTGGGTGAAAGGGAGCACCCTACTGGGAAGTAGACAGTAGGAATCCTTAAAGCATGTGGAATAAATCATCCCAGTATAAAACAGTTTTATTATGACTCTTAAATAATGCAGGGAATAAAAGAGATAAAAAAAAATGTCAGGTTCACTGTCTTATCTTATATGAAAAAATCATTTTTACATGTAAATGAAGCTTAATTGTTGGATGAATTCTTAACAAAACAAAAGCTTAGTAAGTTACTTATTATTTCTTGTTTTTTTCTAAAATGAGGACATGACACAAATATATGCAGATCTGTCCAGCAATGCTTTATTGCTTAGTACAAAATAATGAGATATTTTGGCTTCGGAAGCCAAAATATCAAAAATTGAGTTTTACTTATTATATTGGGTGTCAGGTACTATAATAATATGATAATTTACTTATTCTATTATCATTTAATTACAAACATGCTTTAAAAACCTTATCAGTCTAGTAAATGACAACAGCAGCAAAAATGAAACACATGTCACCATCATGATACACCAGACTTAATCAACAAGACAGTGCAAAGAGTAATAAAAATGTATTAATACTGAATTTCAGCCAAGAAATTAATACATGGATTGAATACATATAACGTAGCTGTTTTACTTTAATTTCTATCCATCCATTTCAGAGATTTATACTGTCCAAGCACACAGCAGAAAAGATTTGTGTGGCAGTGCAGGAGATCTGAATTTTCTCTATTGCAGCTTAGTAATACAACTGCGTCTCAATTCCAATCCCCAGCCTGTGACTGAACAGTATAGGGGAAACAGAAGAATATTAGCTTATCTAACGGTAACTCTGCTCTCTCCTCCTATCATCATTTTCCTTGTTATCACATGAGCACTGCAGCACGACTAGATAGCTCATTTTGCTGCTTCTCCTTCTTCCAATCTGGGCTTGGCTGTACAGTCAGTGGATTGCATGAGGTGAAGTCAAATTCCGGTACTTAAACTGCAATTTTTATTTAAAAAATGCATTTAGACTGGTTCCATCTGTGCATTGCTGTAACCTGGTAATGCGCCATGCACAAATAGGTGCTTAGAAGTGCTTTTCCTTTTGAACAAATCAGTAAATCAAACTGCATTGCTGGGCACTATAACACACAGTAACACACTACCATGCTTAATGGCAGTGATGGCGAACCTTGACACCCCAAATGTTTTAGAACTACATCTGCAGTGTAGTTGAGCATCATGGGAAATGGAGTTCCAAAACATCTGGGGTGCCAAGGTTCTCCCTCACTGCTTTATGGTGTGCTGGATCGTGAGTCGTACTACATCACACATGAATGCACCAAAAAAGATCTGAAAAGTCTTAAGCATTTATTATTACAGAGCTGCTTTAATTTGCTTCTTTCAAATCTGCCTGCACTTTATGTATGAACAAACAAAATCTGACAGACTCGGGTCGGAGCCGCTGTACTAACAATCCAATGTTATTATAGTGATTTCCCCCACTGAGCTATTGTGTTCTAAAAGGGGGAGCCCCCCCCCCACACCAAAACACTCCAGTCAGCACTCTCAGCCATTGACTGTCGGACCGGCTGCCATACATTCTGTACATTGAACCGGCCGATATCCCCCAGAATTCGGCCCATGTGTACTAGGCTTTACTGCAGAAATCCAACTGAAAAGAACTACTAAGACAAAGCCTATTTTTGAAACAATAATGTTATCTTGTCCAGTTTAAATTGACTTTCTACTATTAATGTAATTCATATAAAATACATTGCAACTTGTACACATCAAAAAAGAAAGAAAAGATAGGACATTTTATATGGTTCATATGGTTCAACGCGTTTCACAGATAAATGAGAAGTAGCTTCCTCAGGAACCATTTATGATTTATTAGTGTCCTTTGTAGTTTTTAGAAAAGACATACATAAAAAGAAAGAAAAAAAGAAATAAGAACATATGTATTTTATTATTTATTTCAGGTACTTATATAGTGCTGTCAATTTACGCAGCGCTTTACATATACATTGCACATTCACATCAGTCCCTGCCCTCAAGGAGCTTACAATCTAAGGTCCCTAACTCACATACATACACAGTAGGGCCAATTTTTTTGTGCCGCCCTATCACATAATCACATAATCACATAATAAATTGAAAATGCATATATGTATATATTTTATCAAATATTGGTTACACAGGAACTACGGTGCTCACCCATTGGAATAGGCAATCTACCTTGACATCTGTTGCTCCAGTCAGCCCATACAGCCTGATCAAAGAGACCTCCAAAATAACCCTCAGGTGGGTCAAAGGAACCATGAGGGTATTGCGGATCGGACCAAGCCTTAGAAAGCCAGGGGTTCTTTGCAGGTTAGGTGTACACCCAAACAAAGATGGAGATATCAAACGTCTCTAACGCTTATGGATGGCAGATAACAGCCACCACTATATCTGAAATAGGATAGGATATATGGTAGATATAGGAAAAATTTGCTGCAAGCAGGATATATCATCGTAAAATTAGCCACACCATATACAGCATGTGCCTCTGGATGAATAAATCTATAAAATAGCAAAGGAATGTAAATATAATGGATGAATATGGCAGACTTTTAAGGCAATAATTAATTATTAAGCAAGTGGCCATCCACAACAAGAGGCCATCAGTAGCCAAATCTGCTCCATTAATAGAATACATAGTAGATTCAAAAGCACATGATGCATTGGCTAATAGTCAACAGAAAAGCAAGGGCTAAAAGAAGATTTCCCAAATTAGATATCTGGTTCATCAAAAATACAAATAAGTAAGGTGATAGTTTTTACCTGCAAAGACAGAGAGGTTTGGACGCATCCGCGGCAGCAAAGAGATTGCCGATAGCGGCGTCCTCGCCTCGTGTGGTCTTATATGAGGATGGTCCCACTGGAAGTGATATGCCGGAACACGAGTCCGGCGTCACTTCCGGCACGGGCGCGAAGATAATGCGCATGCCCAGATCGCAGCAGAGGTAAACATGAAGCTGCCGTGGCTGAGCAGCGCAAACACCAATCCCTAGGATGGAAGGGATGGGAGGAGACTGAGGGACAATAGGATGTCCTGCTCCTGCTTGGCGCCCTAATCCACAAAGTACAGAGGGCTATCTAGAGACAGGAGGATGGGAGGACATATGAAGGAACAGATGCCAATTACACCTCGTGGTTCCTTTGACCCACCTGAGGGTAATTTTGGAGGTCTCTTTGATCTGGCTGTATGGTCTGACTGGAGCAACAGATGTCAAGGTAGATTGCCTATTCCAATGGTTGAGCACCGTAGTTCCTGTGTAACCAATATTTGATGAAATATATACATATATGCATTTTCAATTTATTATGCGATATGTTCTTATTTCTTTTTTTCTTTCTTTTTATGTATGTCTTTTCTAAAAACTTTCTAAAAAAAAGGACACTAATCAATCATAATGGTTCCTGAGGAAGCTACTTCTCATTTATCTGCGAAACGCGTCAAACCATATGAACCATTTCAAATGTCCTCTCTTTTCTTTCTTTTTTGATGTGTACAAGTTGCAATGTATTTTATATGACAGTTTGTGATATGCTTTTATCCAAAATTATAATACAATTTTGAATGTTTTACATTCCATGTGTGCTCCCTATTAAGCTAGACCATACCCATTAAAGTCCAATATTACTAGATCCACTGTAACCCTCTGGTCCTAAGTAATCATACAGTGAGATCTTTGTCCTTTTTTGTCTTCTAAATTTACACGGATGTGGGTATGGGACTTGCATTTGTTGGTTATTTGCAGTTCTTCATATCTTTAAATATTAATGTAATTCAATTAATTATAAATTAAATATGATCCCTGTAGGAAACAAATAAGGGGCCCCTCCATCATGTTGCTTTGACACCATCCATTTCAAAAGAATATTGCTTAGGAAATCTAGCACAAATTCCATAATATACTTATGTATTGTTGTACTACTATTTTAAAATTACTAATGTAGCCCCCAAACCATAACATCAGGACCAACAACAGATGAGGGGTCATAAGGATACACCCCTAGTTAAGCAGAGACCTTGTTAGTACAGTCTTCTTTATTATAAGGACTCCTGGTTGATTTTTTACTTGGCATGTTTTTGTGTTAGAGCAGAGTTCCAGTAATCAATTTTTATTTTAATGTTCTGCTGCATTAGAGCTTCTACTTTACGATTTGAAAAATGGTATTAATTTGTTCCTTCTTCTTTCTTTTAAATCAATAAAATCTTACCTGATCTCGGAAGCAGGCAGGGGCCATTGAGGTTGTGGGCCTGAAGCCCGATTGTGTTTATTTCAGGGATTCGGGGCAGCTGGCTACACAGCATGGACCTCCCAATCTCGCGCCTGCGCAGTAATGACACTGCATGGCGCAGTTTCTTCATTAGGCAATTCCCATGGACTCCTGGGATAGATGACGCCAATATCCTAGGAGCCCATGGGAATTGCCTAATGACGACATCGCCTAGGCAGTCTACTGGAAGTGCCATGTACACAGATCAAAAAAAGGTATTTAGACATTTAAAAATATAGTTATATTATTTATTTAGAAATGCACTGCGGAAAGCCATTTGGATAAAAGTAAATTTAAAACTCTGCTTTAATAGAGGTTACCCTAGTAAAGAACATTTGTTTTAAAATCCGACAATGCTTCTTTTTTCTTTGAATCTATTGATTGAACAAATGTAATCAAGTTTATAATGATATGTGGTCAACAACCAGTATTGCAACTAACAGCAAATAAATTGGAATTCATCAATTTTTGACTCCTCTAAAAATCTGCAGTGAATCTTACAATTTAAAAAAAAAAAAAAAAAAACAGACAATGATAGCTAATAAATGGTACTATTATTTGCAGATCAGTGTGAAAAATTAAAATTGTTTGTTTATAAATATTTTTTCACATCACTATGCAAAACTAGTTACAGTACGCAAATACTAAGAGCATAATATTCCAATAAAGTTATTTGCCAATTGACTGTTTACTAACTACAGATGATAAATATGTTTTTCATAAGATCTTTACACTTGTTCAGCTCATTTACTGAATTTTATGTGTACAAATGCTTCTGCATGTAGCACCCTCCTCTTATGGTATGCCATGAGCATGCCAAAATAAAATAGAAGAGCGCTGAGCCCCATGACGCACACTTCAGTAGAAGAGCAGATGATCATTCATGATTACAGTCGACCAATGTGATACCTTGTTGACCTAAGCTTTGTTTGTAGAAATGGTAAACTTTGGGATATATAAATAGGTCTAAAGCTTAGTAGTGATGTTAATTTTATTTAAAGAGGTATACCATGTGCAAAAATGTAATTTTTCATGTTTTGGGGATGTAAAAGAGTAATGCAAGAAGCAGAACATTGTACTTGCATACACTTTTTCCTAAAGGAGAAAATAGAGGTGAAAACAATAGCTAGCAATAGGGCTGAAGGCATTATATGCAAAATCATCCAGTAACCATGTTGTCATGTCAGCATTCCCCCAAATTTCAAATCACTATTCTAAAAAGGGGCCCACCAGGAACAGCAATGTAAAGGTAATTAGCCATACAATGACCAAATAGCCATTCCACACTACCCTATGATGACCCACTTGTGATCTGAGACATTCCATTTGGTTCACTACTTGAGCCTTTTCATTAGGAGGCACAGTAACGGTAACAACCTAGCCTAAAAGCCAGAATGTATCTATGTAACTAACATGGAGGTATCATTGCACAGAAGCTGTAGTAAAAGACAATGATGGTCACTGGCCCAGGTCCTCATTTTATTACTTAATTTTGCTGAAGGGTCAAACTTAGAGACATAACAGACAGTCCTGGTTGGCAATTGCTTAACTCTGATAAGTACACCTTGTTCTTAACTTTTTTTGGTGGCATGACCTAGACTCTGTTGTAGGCAGAAATATACAGTACGTCTGGTGAGGGTGTTATGCTTCAAGTGCTGTCATCACGTCACAATGGTGAAATTAGGAGTGACGTGGTCTGTGGTCATTTACTGCAGCCTAGTTTACCTGTACCTTTAAGCTTGTTGGTCAGAAGGCTTTAGTCCACCCCGAGAAGTTAGCCTTGTCTTTACCACATTCTCAACAATTCTTAATGGTTACTAAAGTGCCAGTAATATTGCTGCAAATTACATTCTGTATAAAAGACGTCATGCCCATAGATACTGTATAACAAAATGCCTATGGACCACAAAGCAGTTGTGTTATTCAAGGTAAAATATTGTTAGTGGTATTACATCTCTATAATTTACATTTCTACTCAAGTAAATGAGACTTGACTACAATTACTATTATTAATATGCAGTATCTACAATATATCGAGCCAACACTTTGTGCTGCGCTTTACAATAAAAACATTACAGCTAAAATGCAATTCAAGACAAGAGGGTTAGGCCAGCCATAGAGGGTTCAAATTTTGTCCAGTTCAACAGAAACCATCCGGGATTGGAACCATGTATGGGCAGGCTAAGTGTACCAAGTTGATCGATCAACTTGGGTACAACAGCCTGCCGTATTTTACATAAGATTATCGCTAATGGCGAGGGATTCCTGTGATTGCAGGAAAGAAATTTATTCCGTTTATGGCCTGCCTTAGGAGGGACCTGCTCATGAGAGCTTGTAATCTAATACAATCAGAGTGGGCCAAGAGTAAGTCCTGTTGTGTGATTAACTTATTTTTAAAATAGTACTCTTTCAACATGTGCCCAGATTACTTACAAGAAAACATTGCTGTTCAGTGTCAAAAAAGTGGGGGCGGGAGTGTTTTGTTTTAAACCCTTATTATTTCAGAATATTTGCTTTTAGGAGACTTGCAGAACTCCTGAGCTTTCAATCATCACAATAAAAAAAGCCAAACACTGCACCCCATGCCTAGTTTACAGCTGCAGGCCTAGGATCCAGGAAGCACCTTGGGCTATATCACAAGCTTTTAAGAGCATGCAGGAAATAGGAGCCTAATTATTATAAATGCAGAGTCAAGGCCTGGGTAGATCATTGCAGATGGTGGAAGTAAGTGGCTGTGACAGATCAAGACCTCATTAGAGGGAGAAAGAGAATTTATGAATCCAACTTTAGTTTCATCATAACATACTATTTCAACACCATCCATCACTTATATTTTAAAATCATTTTCTTCAGGACTTTATACATAAGGATACAGAGAAGTGTGTTAAAAACTACCAAAGGGCTAAAAGCAAATGAATACCACTATATAACCTGCCATGTACAAGGGCCTTAATATAATACTATTCACATTCTGTTTTTTTTTCAGGTTTACTTAAACAAAAGCTGCAATGTTGCACAACATATGGCACTATATGGATTTATTAATTATTATTTAATTCTAGTAATGTATAAATATTTAATGTGTTATATGAAATACATATTTATCAAAAAAAGTCATAGTAAAAGGAGTGAAACATTATACAATGGGGATAAAATTCAAATAAATAAATAAGCATGAATAGGAATGTTATGGGAAAACTACATTATCTAAGTAAATTAAACTCTGGAACATATGTTGATGTCAGATGTGATTGTCTACATTAGGTCATATATACAGTGCCTTGCAAAAGTATTCGGCCCCCTTGAACTTTGCGACCTTTTGTCACATTTCAGGCTTCAAACATAAAGATATAAAACTGTAATTTTTTGTGAAGAATCAACAAGTGGGACATAATCATGAAGTGGAACGAAATTTATTGGATATTTCAAACTTTTTTTAACAAATAAAAAACTGGAAAATTTGGCGTGCAAAATTATTCAGCCCCCTTAAGTTAATACTTTGTAGCGCCACCTTTTGCTGCGATTACAGCTGTAAGTCGCTTGGGGTATGTCTCTATCAGTTTTGCACATCGAGAGACTGAAATTTTTGCCCATTCCTCCTTGCAAAACAGCTCGAGCTCAGTGAGGTTGGATGGAGAGCGTTTGTGAACAGCAGTTTTCAGTTCTTTCCACAGATTCTCGATTGGATTCAGGTCTGGACTTTGACTTGGCCATTCTAACACCTGGATATGTTTATTTGTGAACCATTCCATTGTAGATTTTGCTTTATGTTTTGGATCATTGTCTTGTTGGAAGAGAAATCTCCATCCCAGTCTCAGGTCTTTTGCAGACTCCATCAGGTTTTCTTCCAGAATGGTCCTGTATTTGGCTCCATCCATCTTCCCATCAATTTTAACCATCTTCCCTGTCCCTGCTGAAGAAAAGCAGGCCCAAACCATGATGCTGCCACCACCATGTTTGACAGTGGGGATGGTGTGTTCAGGGTGATGAGCTGTGTTGCTTTTACGCCAAACATAACGTTTTGCATTGTTGCCAAAAAGTTAGATTTTGGTTTCATCTGACCAGAGCACCTTCTTCCACATGTTTGGTGTGTCTCCCAGGTGGCTTGTGGCAAACTTTAAACGACACTTTTTATGGATATCTTTAGGAAATGGCTTTCTTCTTGTCACTCTTCCATAAAGGCCAGATTTGTGCAGTATACCACTGATTGTTGTCCTATTGACAGAGTCTCCCACCTCAGCTGTAGATCTCTGCAGTTCATCCAGAGTGATCATGGGCCTCTTGGCTGCATCTCTGATCAGTCTACTCCTTGTATGAGCTGAAAGTTTAGAGGGACGGCCACGTCTTCGTGGATTTGCAGTGGTCTGATACTCCTTCCATTTCAATATTATCGCTTGCACAGTGCTCCTTGGGATGTTTAAAGCTTGGGAAATCTTTTTCTATCCAAATCCGGCTTTAAACTTCTCCACAACAGTATCTCGGACCTGCCTGGTGTCTTCCTTGTTCTTCATGATGCTCTCTGCGCTTTAAGCTTCTGGAGAGAGTTTGCTGCACTAAAAGTAAAGGGGCTGAATAATTTTGCATACCCAATTTTTCAGTTTTTTATTTGTTAACAAAGTTTGAAATATCCAATAAATTTTGTTCCACTTCATGATTGTGTCCCACTTGTTGTTGATTCTTCACAAAAAATTACAGTTTTATATCTTTATGTTTGAAGCCTGAAATGTGGCAAAAGGTCGCAAAGTTCAAGGGGCCCGAATACTTTCACAAGGCACTGTATACCGATTTCAACAGTGGGATTCATAAGGGCATCTCTGAATATGTAACACATCTATCCTTGAAGAGGATGGTCTACAGAAGCAAAAGACCATGCCACGTTTCACTTTTGTTAGCTAAAAACAGGAAAATAAGATATCAATTAGGCACAGGGTCATCAAAACTGAAGCATTGAAGTTGCGTGCCATAATATGCTACAAAATATTACTCAACCTTGTTATTTTAGAATAAAAGCTACAAATAGCAGCATTAATCACACAGGGGCTTGTCATGGTGTCTTAAAGCATTGTAATTTATTTACAGGTACAATATATAATACACTTTATGTATGTCTACAGTGTTCCCATTTATTTTTCTAGCATCGCAACTTCTCATTTTCCTGTGAGTGTTGAAAACATTTTACTGTGTGTTGTTTTCCTTTAATATTAACAGCCTGTAAATGTATTATAATGTAGGACTATGTGGAATTATGGGGATTAAGACACACTTGAGGATCCCAGATGGCACACGGACTGGTGGTCAGACTACTGAACAGATTATTTCAGTAAAAGTTGGCCATACTGGCTGTATATTAGAAAAGGATTGAGTTCAGAGTATTAACATACTTAATTCTCTTGGAGAAATCACTATTTGCTTAACCCTAAGTGATTCTGACATTACTGACCACAAATCATAGCACACAAACTTAACATAAGTAATCTCCTGCTTAAAGGACTAGTAAACCTAAATACAAGTTATTGTATAAAAAAGGGATATTCACAACCTCCACAAACATACATATTAAAGCTCCTGTGCAAAAAGCAAAAGTGATATATTTTTTCATTGTATTTATTTTTCTGTTATAATTTTTCTAGGATAAACTAGTACAGTTTTAAGAAGCCTATATGTATATGAGCATATTATACTACATAAAATTCTTGCTGCATTTGGAAACAGAATGCAGCAAATCTGGCTGTCCACAGTAAAAACAAAAACCAGACAGAAGTAGGTATTCAACATTGGTCCCCAAAACATGGTGGGAACAATGGAATTGAGATATACAGAAGTATACCTGTATCAGGCAGACCCATGTACAATGATATGTTCTTATCCTGGTTAGTTTGCAAAGATGACATGCATAAGCCAGCATGTAGGTGGAGGCCCATACACATGCCAGTCATTAGAAAAGTCAGCATACTGTATGTCTACATGAAAAACAGTACATATATGGGTACCTTTATCAGTTTTGTAATTAAAAACTAAATTATTGTATCTGACACAAATGTCTGATTTTGTGTTTGGTGACCATAGTGTGAATGTTACACTAAGTGCAATGTGCCCCACTTTTGCTGCATTGCAAGTCTGTCAAAATCCACTAAAATATTCCCTCCAATGCAAATGACTGGTAGAACATGATCTGAGGGAGGTTTATTCCCTTAACATTATAGAACAAATGTCTGTTTAGTGCACAGATGACGTTGGACCTTTCTACAACCATTGGGTCTTGTTGGCCACCCTTTGTCTTGGAAACTGGAGACAGACTATCCTTTTCCATTGTATTGTTTGCTTTTAGGGTAATTATGGCTTTTCTGAAATCAGTAAGTTCTGTCTTCTTAAGATCTAGCTTTAGCTAAAGTAATACCTAATAGGGGGCTACCTAGGTTTTCTTGGGCTTGGGACCTCATCCAGGCATAAGTGGCAGTAAGCAACAGACAATATATGAAGACGCTGGTATATAATACTAAATGTTTGTTATCTCTCTTTGGGTATGTATTGTTTAAACATGGAACTTTATATATGAAATCTAGTGTGTAATATTGAAGATGTTTTATGATTAACATAGCTTATATAATCAATAATATAAATATGTGCTGTGCAAACTTGTGTAGCTTAGATTAATAATAAATTAATTTAAACAAATGATGAATTTGTGGTGAAAAATTTGTATCACTGTGTAGAAAAAATATATATATGTGTATATAGCAACAGTTGTGCACTGATTAAATCCAATTTAAAAACAATTAATAATTCTCTATATGCAATATAACCATACAATGAATAATCAAACACATATAAATCATGCAAAGTGACGTAGTGAGTTAGTGTCCAATTCCTTATGCCTGGTATCCAAATTATAAGTGTCCAAACAAAGTATGCTCCTCTGTATGGAGATTAGATCCCAATCACCAGTGCTCAAATATGGTCGTGAGCAACCTTGATTTCACCTCCAATCTCTGTGCACCCCCCCCCCCGCCCCCCCTCAGGTGGGTGCCTCACCTTTATGGCTGTGACCTCGCACTTAAGCTTGGTCAGTAATGGCCTTGTGCTCAATCCAATAGATATGGATGCTGGGTTGCTTTTTCTTAAATGCTGTCAGGGTGCTCCTATCCCTCACGGATGGCTCACATGCATAGGAAGAAAGATATACATGGTGCAAGTAACGTCTTGTAAATGGACTTTATTAAAAATAAACGTATTGCACTTACATTTAATTGGTGCTTGCAGCGCACCACACTATAATGCCTATTTTTCAAATAGTGGCCCAGAAGCTCAGGCGGGGGTCTTCAACAGTGGGGATATGTTACAGGCCCCCCAACATAAAGGAGTAGGAAAAGCTGGACCTCTTATCACAGTTAGAAATGGCAGTGAGACAGGGAAATGTCATCATAAAGAGAAACTTCAATTATCCCAATATTGACTGGGCAGAGGGGACAGCTAACTCATTAAAGGCCCATCATTTCAAGAATGTCTTACAGGACAACTTCATGTCTCAATTGGGGGATTCTCCAACTAGAAAGAATTCATTGCTGTTTTTTACCCCGATTTGTTATTTTTACCCACAGGTAAGCCTATAATAAGGCTTACCTGTAAGTTAAATGAATATCTACTAAACATGCACTATTTAGGAGATATTCACCCTGCATGCAGCCACTAACGTCAGCGGGACATGCGCTCTGAAGGTCCAGCATACAGTGCCGAAACTTCAGAGCTTCTTGCCGGTACCCAGGGCTCTCGCGCACATGAGTGGGAGTGACGTCATCACAGCTCCGGCCACTCACAGTGTTGGAGCCTGCGAACCCAGAAGAAATGCCGGGGGAAAATGTCAGCCCCCTCAGAAGTGACCGAGCGCCACTGTGGGGGGCTTCCTTCTATGGTAAGTATTTAATAATGTGCTAGTATGCGATGCCCACTAGCACATTATGCCATTGTCTTTCAGTTATTTTTTTTTTTTTTTTTTGTTTTTTAAGGGCATACAACCACTTTAATTACAAATGATCCAAGTCTGATTTCAGATGTGGCAATACGGGACAACTTGGGATCTAGTGATGATAGAATGATCACATTTAGCGTAAATCATAGGAAAAGGAGGCATGAGGGTAGCACAAGAACTCTAAATTTCAAAAGAGCAAACTTTTCTGAACTGTGCTCAATACTACAAAACATCAATAGGGACCTAATCCTAGAAACGCTTTAGGAACATGTTAAACAAAAGTATCACACAGTGCATTCCAATGGGCAATAAATATAGAATAAAATATGGGTATAGTTGCGCTAAAAAACTTAAAAGGTAAGCGATTGAACGCACAATAAAATAATTAACAAAGCAGCTACACTCAAATCATACACTGAGCATATGTATATAACAAAAAAGAAATAAAATATGTAGCGCTAAAACATTATGAACAAAGTCCATAAATAAAGTCCATTTCCACCAGTGATATTGCACGGCACCAATTTGCAGTAAAGTGAAAGGAATCCACCACCAAAAGGAGTGTTCAAAACACGCTTACCAGATAGTTATGTGCATTGGGCCTTGAACTATCATAGAACTGCAACACACTCGGTGACGAATTGGACCGGACCTCTTCACAAAGATGAATCCCAGAATTGATACCTTGACAGTATACCTTAAGGGAGCCACTCAAAAGAAGGAAATAAAACCCCTCATAGTGCAGTAATTTCCATAAACTTTATTGGATGTAAAGCAAAGATATATAGCACTCACATTTGAGAAGGGTATAGTGTGTGAATCACACGCCGACCTGCGTGGTTCCAAATCGGTTAGCAAGGTAGCAGCCAATGTCCTCTATTGCATGTAGGCGTCCAGCAAGGGCGGCCCGACGCGGCGTTTCGTCACATATGACTGACGTCTTCAGGGGCGTGACGAAACGCCGCGTCGGGCCGCCCTTGCTGGACGCCTACATGCAATAGAGGACATTGGCTGCTACCTTGCTAACCGATTTGGAACCACGCAGGTCGGCGTGTGATTCACACACTATACCCTTCTCAAATGTGAGTGCTATATATCTTTGCTTTACATCCAATAAAGTTTATGGAAATTACTGCACTATGAGGGGTTTTATTTCCTTCTTTTGAGTGGCTCCCTTAAGGTATACTGTCAAGGTATCAATTCTGGGATTCATCTTTGTGAAGAGGTCCGGTCCAATTCGTCACCGAGTGTGTTGCAGTTCTATGATAGTTCAAGGCCCAATGCACATAACTATCTGGTAAGCGTGTTTTGAACACTCCTTTTGGTGGTGGATTCCTTTCACTTTACTGCAAATTGGTGCCGTGCAATATCACTGGTGGAAATGGACTTTATTTATGGACTTTGTTCATAATGTTTTAGCGCTACATATTTTATTTCTTTTTTTAATAAATATAGAATAGCGAAGGTTCAACCTGGATGGCTGAACTGTAACATAAAATGTCTTATTAGAGAGAAAAAAAATGGCCTTTAAAAAATATAAAGCAGAGGGGGAATTGTCAGAATTCCAATACTACAAGGAATGCAATAAGAAGTATAAGAACGAAATCAGGGTGGCTAAAAAACACTACGAGAGACACAGAGCAAAGGAGAGTAAAAAATAAAATCCCAAGGAATATTTTAGATATATTAACAGTAAAAAAGCAAGATCAGAGCACACTGCCCATATAAAGGATAATGAAGGGAGGATGGTTACAGATGACACAGAGAAGGCAACTGTAATAAATGCTTTCTTCTCCTCAGTTTTAAAACAGGAAAAGGAGGGGTATACTGACCAATACAGTATTGTTTTAGCACATGACAGGATGTACCCTTGTGGCTACTAGAGGCTGGAATTAAGGAGAGATTAGATAACCTTAACACAAATAAATCACCAGGACCAAATGGCTTACACCCGAGAGTCCTCAAAGAACTCAGTCGGGTTATAGCTAGATTATTGTTCCTAATCTTTGGGGACAACATACTGACAGGAATTGTATCAGCTGATTTTGAGAAAAGTCAATGTGGTACCAATATTCAAAAAAGGTCATAGACATATTCCTGGAAACTACAGGCCAGTCAGCCTAACATCAATAGTAGGTAAATTATTGGAGGGGAAGATAAGGGACTATATCCAAAAATCTGCTGAAGATTTATTAGTAGTAATCAGCATGGGTTTAGGAAGGATCATTCTTGCTAGACCAATCAGTTGACATTCTATGAGGAAGTGAGCTGCCATCTAGATAGGAGAAGGCCTGTGGATGTGGTGTATCGGGATTTTGCAAAATAATTCTATACAGTTCCCCAATAAATGCTTAATCTACAAGCTGAGGACTGCAAGCATGGACCATAAGGTTTGTTCTTGGATAGAAAACTAGTTACAGGGGTGCGTCCAAAGGGTAGTGATAAATAACACTGACTGGTCTGGAGTGGTAAGTGGTGTACCCCAAGGTTCTGTCTTGGGACCAATTCTGTTTATATTATTCATAAATGATATAGAGGATGGGATAAATAGCTCAATCTCAGTTTTTGCGGCCGACACAAAATTAAGCAGGGCAATAACTTCACATCAGGATATAGAAATTTTACAGAAAGACCTGAACAAAATAATGGAGTGGGCAACTACATGGCAAATGAGGTTTATTGTAGAGAAATGTAAAATAATGCACTTGGGGGCTGAAAACATAAACGCAAACTACTCACTAGGGGCAGAACCTCTGGGGGAATCGAGGATGGAGAAAGATCTGGGGGAAGCAGCTACCAAAGTCGGCAGAATATTGGCATGCATAGAAAAGGGGATATACTCCAGAGATAAAACTATAATCCTGCCACTTTATAAAACTCTGGTCCGGCAACATCTGGAGTATTCTGTCCAGTTCTGGTCTCTAGTCCTCAGAGGGGATATGCTGGAGCTGGGGAGAGTCCAAAGAAGGGCAACGAAATTAAAAAGGGGATTGGAGAAGCTCAATTACAGGGAGCAACTACAAGCACCAAATTTATCCTCGCTGGAGAAGAGATGCTTGAGAGGGGACATGATAACGATATACAAATACCTCAATGGTGATCCCAGCATAAGAAAAAAGCTATTCAGTCTCAGGGAGTATAAGAGGGCATGTGGCCACACAATGAGATTGGAGGAGAAGCGGTTTAACCTTAAGCTGTGCAGGGGATTTTTCACTGTCAGGGCGGTAAGAATGTGGAACTCTCTTCCACAATTGGTAGTGTCAGCGGGGAGTATTGATATTTTTAAAAGACTCTTGGACGTGCATACAGGTTAAACTGGATGGACTATTGTCTTTATTCTAACCTTACCTACTATGTAACTATGTAATAATAGAGGAACATAATGAAATAATACATCCACTGTTTCATTTTTAGGCAATTGAATATTTCATTTTTAATGATCATCAGCCCATATCTATGCTGACGTCCCCACTATGAGTTCACTGTGTGTTCAATATAGTTTTAGCAAAGGAGACTGCACCACTTACAGATGGATTTGCCAAAAAACATCAGGCGCAGCAGTAGATGGCACTCCTATCTCCTCCACATACAATACAATGTTAATAGCCCTGAATTGTATGTGATGTCCCTGAGGAATTGCCCATGACTCAGAATGCAGGAGAGTGAGGAGGAAAACACTGAAGCTATCCAGAGATGGCCTAAGGTAAGTGTTTATGGCTACCCCTAGACTTAACAAGCAATTAACCCTTGCAGAGTGGGAGAGGGGGAGGAGCACTACAGGGATAGATTTTAGCTAAGTCCTGGAGCTGAGGTTTAAGTCATTTATATTGAAGGTGCAAATTTTCATAGGTTAGTCTAAAAAGTCCAGGATATGGAACCCTAACACTGATCTATCAACAGAGACATAGGGGTTTATTTACTAAAGGAAATAAACTGTTCACTTTTTTAAGGAGTATTGCACTTTGCAAGGGAATTTGCCTCAGAGCTTGGTGAATAAAGTGAAACTCTGCCGATTTCCATCATTCAATCATGTGCAAGCAAAAATGAATTTTTTTATATTTTCCTTGTATGTGATTGGGTATTCTTTGAAAAATGAAACTTCACAACATTCACTAAGGTCTGGGGCAAATTCCCTTACAAAGTGCAACTTTCTTCGCAAAGTTTACAGCCTATTTTCCTATAGTAAATTAACCCCATCGTGTGAAGCTCTCGGGTCACTGTAAAAAAATACAGGGTTGGAGAATAATATGGAAACACTTCATGATTTGCAGATGGGAAAGTGATGACATGTCTTGTGTTGAAAGTGAAATTGATATAACATTCTTTTGCTTCTGTGATGAGACACTTAGCTAACAGGTGGGAAGCCTCACTTTCGTCATTCACTGCGTGTGCTGCTAGGAGTCATGTCAGAGCTTACTGAGTTTCAAAGAGGGCAAATCGTTGGTGCCCACTTAGCTGGTGTTTCTGTGACTTAAGTTGCCAATTTATTTGCTGTGTCATATACAGTTTCTGGGAAAACAGATGATAACTGACAGAAAGAGGCAAAAGCGCATTGCACAGGATTGTGACCTGGATTTTCGCATAAAGAGCGAAGAGGGGTATCAGATTCGATTATCCACCACCCAGACTTGTATTTGTCAATTCTCAGGAGAATTCAGGTCTTCTTGGATACCAAAGGCTGTCCAATACCTTATTAGGTAACAATTTTGTTCTTTTACCATACTTGTTTCCATAATTTTGTCCAACCCCTACATCTTACATCCCAAATTCCCATAAGGTTCCTGTATCTAAAACACTTTAATCAAACTCTGTAGCTAAATACATCACCAGCTAAATACATTGTAGCTGCTCTCCCACATCCAAATTTATTCCCCACTTCTAGTATCCCCTTCTGGCCATAATCCTACACCCTTATTCAACAGCTTTCTGTCCATACACCTCAGTGAAGAATGGGAAGAAATAATCTCATACATAAAAGGTTACTATCATATTTGGATGGGTTGTTGCCTATGTTTTCCACATCCGAAATTAAGTAAAGTTGGAGATATTAGTCCCTCTAATAGTCTTATATATAAATAGTGGGATAGTAGTAGTAGCGGGGGGGGGGGGGGGGGCAGCCACAGGTGTGACTTCTGTAATCTCTGTTTTGCTTATTATAGATTTTTGAGCATGAAGTTCAACCAAGCATTCACCATATTGGCCAAAACAGTCTATTCTTACTTGCATTTGGTGCAGGACTTTGGAATGTTCACTGCATTAGCATTACAATCAAATTAAATAACACATCATTTTCACCTTCTCTAGGTACCAGACCCCATTCACACCCTTCCATTTTTGGCAAACATCTCAAGTGGTTCACATCTGCTCCAGTAAAATTAGTTTAAAGTAAACACTCAATTATAAAGGCTTTAAAAATAAGTAAAATAGAACTGGTGATCTACAGTGTACCTAACTTTGCATAAGCAGTAAGGGAGATCTTTACAGCAATCCTTTGCAATTCCTCTAGTTTGTCAAATAGCTACTGACTGCTGTGGTTCACTACTGGCTGCTGTGGTTCATCCTGTTGACCACTAGTCACTGCATGACACAGTAGTAATCAGGGCACAGTAGTAATGAAGGGGTGTTGGAAAGAACCACGTCAGCCAGCTGGGACACACTATTTTACACACTTGGAAGTGTGGGATACGAGCCAGTGCCAGCAGCTCTGATACCTAGAAAAGTTTCGGCAAATTGGCCGAAAAATATAAATACAAAGTTACTTTCCTAACGAGATGTAACTTTTCTAACCTCTAGGCAGGGTCATGTTATGATTGCCTTCCAATAAATATGATTTCATCTATGTTTTGCATACTAATTTTGAATCAAAGTGTAAGTAAAACTTTTTTCATTCCAATTAGAGTAGGAAACATTTAGGCATTCTGTCAATCTTTTGTTTCTGTGTACCCACTGGCGAAATTCACCGCTTCATTTGTACTGGTGACCATTGTCCAAAATTGTAGAGTCCCCATAACAAGAGGTAAGGCAAATCTCCTAACTGGGACACCTCTTATTGGGACAACTGTCAAAATGTTTGCAATTGTACCCCCTCACATAGTGAGATTTTCTCTAGTTTCATGTTGCGTTTCTGGGACAGAAAGTAAAGCAATTTCCCAAATGGCACACAGACAGCAAAAAAAATTACCTGGCAGCGTATTCATACTCTAAACTCCTATCCATAATCTAAAACAAACAAACAAAATAAGATTTTCCAGACTGCTCATTTGCTCTCTTTTTAATCCCACTAAAAAATAGGTTTGTAGCCTCTAAAAAATGCTGACGTGGTGCAGTTTTTCATAGGTACAAATGAAAATAATGCCCAGTACACCACTAAATAGAACTTTTGTGATGGATCAGCAATTTACAATTTGAAAATAGGCCTCATGGGCTTTGCAGCAATTTGTCACCTAATAGTTAGGATGTCATTACCCATTGTGTTTCTGACATATGGAAAAACAGGAGGAGTGTGGTACTGAGTGCTAAAAGGCACACATATTTTTCACAGCTCGCATGCTTGGACTGCTCGTTTGCCATAAAAGAAAAAGAACACAGTCAATGAACAAATGTAGCATGAAGTACTTTTTTTTATATGTTTGTAGACAAGTATTAATAATACATTTACAGTACAGTAGATTTGTGTGTATTTTTGGCCTAAAGTTTTTTAACCTTTATGTATTTCATTTGTGATCTTCAATAAAAATGTATGTGTTTTGTGTTATGGTAATTAGTGATGGACGAACATCGGCCGCAGTGGTTCTCGAACGTCAGCCGCAAATTTTCTCGAATGTCCGCGAACCGCAAGTTTGCGGCGGGCCCCATTGACTTTAATGGGAGGCGAACTTTAAAAACATTTAGGTCATATTTGCAGCCACAAAAGACTTACTAGCTGTGCACAAATAGTCCCACCACATGGATAATGTCATAACTGAAGTATTGCAATTGGAAAAGTTGCCCTAAAAATTATTATTTTTTTTTACAGCAAAAAACATTTTTTTTTTCCTAAATCAGCCAGAACTGACAGCAGCCGGTAAATACATGTCAAATACATATAGGGTCCATTCACACATCTGTAAAAGGGGTCCGCATCCATTCCACGATTTGGCAGAACCTTTACAGACCCATTGATTTCCAATTCCAGTCTGAAAAATTAGGCATTCACAGGATAAAGTAGTAAGTGTCGGCCAGTACAGGCCCCAAAAATTAGCCCACAAGCGTTTACCTGACAGCTAAGAATGTTGTATTCTGTGGCTGAAGGTACATTAGGAATTCACAGGATTAATAAGTAAGTGTTGGCCATAAAAGGCCTCAAAAATTAGCCCACATCGGTTTACCTGACAGCCAAGAACGTAGCATTCTGTGGCTGAAGGTACATTAGGCATTCACAGGATAAATAAGTAAGTGTCGACCATAAAAGGCCCCAAAAATGAGCCCACATGGGTTTACCTGTCAGCAAAGAACGTTGTATTTGGTGGCTGGAGGTACATTAGGCATTCACAGGATACAGAAGTAAGTGTCGGCCAGTATAGGCCCCAAAAATTAGCCCACATGGGTTTACCTGACAGCAAAGAATGTAGTATTCTGTGGCTGAAGGTACATTAGGAATTCACAGGTTACATAAGTAAGTGTCGGCCAGTATAGGCCCCAAAAATTAGCCCACATGGGTTTACCTGACAGCTAAGAACGTAGTATTTGGTGGCTGGAGGTACATTAGGCATTCACAGGATACAGAAGTAAGTGTCGGCCAGTAAAGGCCCCAAAAATTAGCCCACATGGGTTTAATTGACAGCAAAGAACATAGTATTTGGTGGCTGGAGGTACATTAGGCATTCACAGGATACAGAAGTAAGTGTCGGCCAGTATAGGCCCCAAAAATTAGCCCACATGGGTTTACCTGACAGCAAAGAATGTAGTATTCTGTGGCTGAAGGTACATTAGGCATTCACAGGATAAATAACCCACACGGGTTTACCTGTCAGCTGGATCCTGGGTACAGCTGTCGATGGTTCGGATGAAAGAAGGATCTCATAGCTGAAGTGACCAAGACATCTTCAAACCGCCCTCTTCTTGCAGGCGCTGTTGGATTGCTACCCGCAACTGTCTCTCTGTGATTGGAAATTCCTCTGCCAGCACACGCAAAAGCAGAATGCAGCATTTCTCGCAGCAAGGCCTGGAAGTGCTGAATTCTGACCGCCCTCTGTGATTGTGGTAACATTTCTGCCCTTTTTTGTTTGTACAGGGGTCTAAGAACGTTGCCACCCAGTATAGGTAATAGCCCCCTGAGGGGTTAATATAGCGCTTGCTTTTAAGCAATCAGGGGTGAAAAATTCCTTGTTCACACACCTGAATGAAGGAAAATACGTGAGGAAATATATTTATTTCCTAAAGGTGATAGCAGTTGTAATAAAGTTGCCACCCAGTACTGGTCCTTGCCCTTTATGCTTTTTATACGGGGGTCCCCCTTAAAACACTGGAGCATGAAGGCCCCCATTCGCACTAAACTCGAAGCGGTGTAGTGGCCTGACTCCAGCTCATCATCCAGGATAATGTCGTCCTCGTTCTCCTCCCCCCATCCACGGATAACACCAGGGTTTCCAGAAAGATTTAAAGCATGATCTTCTTGCTCCTCCTCATTCGCCCCGGCACCATCCTCCTCTGACTCCTCTTCAGACTCCTGTGGTTGACTTGTCTCAGATGGAGTAGCACCCACTGGGAATTCATCCAACATTGTGACTTCCTCATCTTCCCGCTCCTGCTCCTCGATGGCTTGATCAATGACACGGTGCAATGCACACTCCAGAAAGAAGGCGTAACGTACAATGTCACTCATGGCGCCCTGGCCGCAGAAGTCTGCATGCGTCCCGCATGAGCAGCCACTGGCGAGGTGAAAAAAACCCAAGCTCCCCAGAACCTGTTCTGCCGCAGAGTTCGTACAGGTAGTCGTTAACTGCACGTTTCTGCTGGAAGCCTATCAAGCATATGCAACGTAGAGTTCCATTGCGTCGGGCAGTCACAAATAAGACGCCTGATGGGCAGGTTGTGTCCCCGCTGAATGTTAGCAAGGCGAGCCATGGCTGTGTAAGATCTTCTGAAACCGCCTGAGATTTTCCTGGCCTGCCGCAAGACGTCCTGGACCCCAGGGTATTTGGGAACAAATTTCGGCACGACCAAGTTCAGGACGTGTGCCATGCATGGCACGTGTGTTATTTTGCCCTGTTTCAGCGCGCTCAGCAGATTGGCACCGTTGTCGCACACCACTTTACCAACTGTCAAATTCAGCGGTGTCAGCCACTGATCTGCCTGTGAATGCAAAGCTGAAAGGAGTGTAGGACCAGAGTGGCTCTTGGCTTCCAGGCACAACAGACGCAGCACAGCAATGTCTCACCTGGCATGTGGAATAGGTTCTGGGGATCTTGGGCGGCGCAGCAGAAGAGACGGTAGCAGCGGAAAAGGAGGAGTCAGCCGAGGAGGAGAGGGAGGATGGAGGAGGAGGAGAAGAAGATGCAGGCCTGCATGCAATCCGTGGCGGAACAACCAAATCTAGACAGGTGCCACAGGTTACATGCTTGACGGTCGTCAGAAGGTTCACCCAGTGGGCAGTAAAAGTGAATATGCCTTCCCTGCCTGTGTTTGCTAGACCATGTGTCTGTGGTCAGATGTATCTTGGCATCGACACTGTGTGCCAGAGATATATTCACTTGCCGCTGAACATGACCGTACAGCTCTGGAATGCCCTTCTGCGAGAAATATTTCCTGCCTGGGACCTTCCATTGTGGTGTTCTAATGGCCACAAATTTACGAAAAGCCTCCGAGTCCACCAGTTGATATGGCAGTAGTTGGCGTACTATCAGTTCCGACAAGCCAGCAGTCAAACGTTGGGCAAGAGGGTTATCCGGCGTCATCATTTTTTTACGCTCCAACATCTGGGCCACAGAAGCCTGCCTTTTTCCAGAACAACGTGACAACGGCATCATGGAAGGTGGAGTGGAGAACAATTGTGAGGAGAGAGGAGAAGGAGAAGGAGAAGAGGCTGGACGGTGAGAGCCTGGAGTGTGGCTTTGTGGGTTCTGATAGTGTTGCTCCCATTGGGCTTGGTGATGGGAGTTCAGGTGCCTTCTTAAGGCGGTCGTCCCTAGGTGAGTGTTGGGCTTACCGCGACTTATGCGTTGACTGCAAAGGCTGCACATGGCAACACTGTTGTCAGCAACGGACACATTAAAACAAGCCCACACTGTGTAGCCATGTGTCGGCGTCCTGGGAGCACCAGATGTGACTGTACATGGTTGATGGCTCGCTCCTGAAACATTTGCAGTCTGCTTTGAACCTCTTGTGCAATGCAAGTTCCGCCTGCTTCTCCTCCCTATCTGCTGGTCCGTCTCTCCCTCTGAACTCCCCTCCTCTTCCTCTCTTGTGACCACCCACGTGACGTCCATAGACACGTCATCTTCCACGTCACCTTCTCCACCACTAACATTCGAGATCTCGGAGTAGGCAGCAACAGCGGGGACCAACCTCCTTGGGCTGATCTGGGTACTGTTATCAGACTGCTGAGTGGCGGCTGTTGCTACCTCCTCTTCCTGATCCGATGCCAAGAATGGCTGTGCATCGCAAATGTCTTGTGATGGATCGGAAACGAATTCCAGTGACTCAAGCGGAGGGAAGGTGGTGGTGGTGGTGGTGTTTGTGGTGGTGTCTTTGGGGTTGCACACAGCAGAGAGTGAAGAGGGTGCAGATAGAGAGGATGAGGAGGGTGCAGAAGAGGAAGGCTGAGTGAGCCACTCAACCAAGTCTGGTGCGTCCTTTGACATAATCAAACGCACCTTCTGAAACTTCACACTTTGGCTCCGGCCTACTGTTCCTGCCCTACCACCCCTGCGGAAGGGCCTGCCTCTTCCTCTGCCTGTCATTCTTAAATTACTCAGTGACAAAAGTCTCTAGAGAATCGCAGTATATCTGGAAAAAGGTGTATAACACCCTGCTTCAATCTGTGGTATTGGGGGGCCACAGGTTTATCACACCAGTTCTACAAATAATTGGCCAGTAACTGTTGTTACTGTGTGTAGCACAGTTAACACAGCAAAAGAGGCCAAATTTTTGCAGGACTAAAATACACTCTTAGAAAAGTATACTGTTAAATAACACCCCACTTCAATATGTGGTATTGGGGGGCCACTGGTTTATCACACCAGTTGTTCAAAAAATTGGCCAGGGAGTTTGGCACTCTGTGTATCAGAGTTAACACAGCAAAAGAGGCAATATAGTTGCAGGACACAAATACACTTATAAAAGTATACTCAGGTGACACCCCACTTCAATATGTGGTATTGGGGGGCCACCCGATCTATCACACCAGATGTACAAAAAATTAGCCAGTGAGTTTGGCACTGTGTGTATCAGAGTTAGCACAGCAAAAGAGGCAATATTGTTGCAGGACACAAATACACTTATAAAAGTATACTCAGATGACACCCCACTTCAATATGTGGTATTGGGGGGCCACTGGTCTATCACAGCAGTTGTTCAAAAAATTGGCCAGGGAGTTTGGCACTGTGTGTATCAGAGTTAACACAGCAAAAGAGGCAATATTGTTGCAGGACACAAATACACTTATGAAAGTACACTCAGATAACACCCCACTTCAATATGTGGTATTGAGGGGCCACTGATCTATCACACCAGTTATACAAAAAATTGGCCAGTGAGTTTGGCACTGTGTGTATCAGAGTTAACACAGAAAAGAGGCAATATTGTTGCAGGACACAAATACACTTATAAAAGTATACTCAGATAACACCCCACTTCAATGTGTGGTATTGGGGGGGCACTGATTTATCACACCAGTTGTACAAAAAATTGGCCAGTGAGTTTGGCACTGTGTGTATCAGAGTTAACACAGCAAAGGAGGCAATATTGTTGCAGGACACAAATACACTCATGAAAGTATACTCAGATAACACCCCACTTCAATATGTGGTATTGGGGGGCCACAGTTTTATCACACCAGTTCTACAAATAATTGGCCAGTAACTGTTGTCACTGTGTGTAGCATGGTTAACGCAGCAAAAGAGGCCACATTTTTGCAGGACTACAATACACTCTTAGAAAAGTATACTGTTAAATAACATCCCACTTCAATATGTGGTATTGGGGGGCCACTGGTCTATCACACCAGTTATAATACATTAAAAGTGCTTTTGTCACTGTTTGTAGTATTGCTGCAGCAACGCTCAACACACCAGTCACAATGCTGCACAGTGCACAATACAAATCCACTATAATATGCTTTCTATATTACAAAGTATATTATACATTTATTTCACCCCTATATAGTGCACTGCACACCTATACCAAATAGCAGCCCTTAAAATGAGTTTTGTGGACCTTAACAGAGCGATTTGTGTCACTGGCAATCTCTGTCCCTGATGAACACAGCATACCTGTCCCTACACTGAAAAGAGACTGCAGCCGATCTGTCCCTGATGAACACTAGGGATGATCGAACGGTTCGGGTCCACCATCGTTTCGGCCCGAACATTGGGTGTTCGAGGTTCGGCCGAATTTAGAACTTTTTGCCCAAAAAGTTTGGAATTCGGCAACCAGAACCGCCCAAAATGCAATGCTTCAGGAAATGGGCTTTAAAAGCCCGTGATTGGACCAGAACCATTAGCAAAAGCCAATTGAGGGGGCAGGAGAATGCTAGGAATGTGATTGGAGTGACTAGGGGGTCCCTAGACCAATCATTAGTGAATACGCCCCCCAGTATATAAGATCGCCCCCGCCATATTCCTAGCATTGTTATACTGGACATGGAAGAGAGTGGAAGCAGTTCTGTTAATTTTACTTGAAATGTGTCATTTAGCTATTTATTAGTGTCAGGAAAGGCATATCTAGTGTAGTTAGAGTGCTCCTTTACACTTTAGTTAGCTTCAAAAATTTAGTTTCTGTAGGGAAAGTGTTAAGTGTCAGGGGACCGTAGTGTAGTGTAGGGTTAACTGGCAGTGACTGCTATGGCAGGGTGACAAAACCCTTCCATAGAAGGGTGACCGCTATAGAGAAATGATCATTTCTCTGAATAGCTTCGGGACAGGCATATGGCTTCTCACCAGCCAAGCATTTTTTATGCTGCAGGGGCTGCCACTGCCAGTGCTTTTTTGAGGACATGTTTGATGTCAGACATGACATCTGAACATGTGTATAGGGGCTATATATACACATATATGTCTGAATATATACCCCTAGACATATATAGGTGTGATAGTAGCTGAAATAAATGCTTGTGCTAATGAAATCATTTACAGTAATATATTTCTGCTACTATCACACCTATATATGTCTAGGGGTATATATTCAGACATATATGTCTATATATACCCCCTATACACATGTTCAGATGTTTTGCCTGCCTCAAAAGAACCCAAAAAAATGCCAAAAAACGCTAGCGTCAAAAAAAAAAATGCCAATGTGTGTTTTTGCTGGCATTTTTTGGGGGGTTTGGAGGCAGGCAAAACATCTGAACTTGTATATAGTGGTATATATACACACATCCATATATTTATATACACACCTAGACATATATAGGTGTGATAGTAGCAGAAATATATGCTTGCGCTAATGAAATCATTTACAGTAATATATTTCTGCTACTATCACACCTATATATGTCTAGGTCTGTATATAAATATATGTATGTGTGTATATATACCACTATACACAAGTTTAGATGTTTTGCCTGCCTCAAAAGAACCCAAAAAAATGCCAAAAAAACACTAGCGTCAAAAAAAAAAAATGCCCAGGTGTGTTTTTGCTGGCATTTTTGGGGGGGTTTTGGAGGGAGTCAAAACATCTGAACTTGTGCACAGTACCACTATACACAAGTTCAGATGTTTTTCCTGACTGCAAAGATCCCAAAAAAATGCCTTCTATTAAACCGGCAAGGTGTTGCAGGAGCGGAGCCAACCCCGTCAGAAAGTTTTCTAATACAAACAATCCTTTTTTTTTCTGGTTCTGGACATGCTACAGAGCTGAAACTTCACAGGTACACCTTTTAGACCCCCCAGACACAAAATCACACAAAAAAAGTTCTTAAAAATTGTCATTTTTGATAAAAAAGCCAATTATTGAAAAAAAAAAAGAGATTTTTTGATTTTTACTTTGGATTTCAGATCTGGGGAGTCTAAAAAGTGTACATGTGAAGTTTCAGCTCTGTAGCATGTCCAGAACCAGAAAAAAAAGATCGTTTGTATTAGAAAACTTTCTGACAGGGGGTTGGCTCCGCTCCTGTAACACCTTGCCGGTTTAATAGAAGGCATTTTTTTGGGATCTTTGCAGTCAGGAAAAACATCTGAACTTGTGTATAGTGGTACTGTGCACAAGTTCTGATGTTTTGCCTGCCTCCAAAAACCCCCAAAAAATGCCAGCAAAAACACACCTGGGCATTTTTTTTTTTGATGCTAGCGTTTTTTTTGGCATTTTTTGGGGTTCTTTTGAGGCAGGCAAAACATCTGAACTTGTGTATAGTGGTGTATATACACACATCCATATATTTATATACACACCTAGACATATATAGGTGTGATAGTAGCAGAAATATATTACTGTAAATGATTTCATTAGCGCAAGCATATATTTCTGCTACTATCACACCTATATATGTCTAGGTGTGTATATAAATATATGGATGTGTGTATATACACCACTATACACAAGTTCAGATGTTTTGCCTGCCTCAAAAGAACCCCAAAAAATGCCAAAAAAACGGTAGCGTCAAAAAAAAAATGCACAGGTGTGTTTTTGCTGGCATTTTTTGGGGGTTTTTGGAGGCAGGCAAAACATCAGAACTTGTGCACAGTACCACTATACACAAGTTCAGATGTTTTTCCTGACTGCAAAGATCCCAAAGAAATGCCTTCTATTAAACCGGCAAGGTGTTACAGGAGCGGAGCCAACCCCCTGTCAGAAAGTTTTCTAATACAAACGATCTTTTTTTTTTCTGGTTCTGGACATGCTACAGAGCTGAAACTTCACATGTACACTTTTTAGACCCCCCCCCCCCCCCAGATCTGAAATCCAAAGTAAAAATCAAAAAATCTCTTTTTTATATATTTTTTTTATTTTTTCAATAATTGGCTTTTTTTTATCAAAAATGACAATTTTTAAGAACTTTTTTTGTGTGATTTTGTGTCTGGGGGGTCTAAAAGGTGTGCATGTGAAGTTTCAGCTCTGTAGCATGTCCAGAACCAGAAAAAAAGATCATATAGGTGTTAAAGTTAAAGGAGGCTCCCGACCCACATCCCTGTTCTACTGAAAAATTATCTTTTTTTTTTCATCGGGTCGGGAGCCTCCTTCAACTTTAACACCTATATGATCTTTTTTTCTGGTTCTGGACATGCTACAGAGCTGAAACTTCACATGCACACCTTTTAGACCCCCCAGATACTAAATCCAAAGTCAAAATCAAAAAATCTCTCTCTCTTTTTTTTTTTTAATTTTTTCAATAAATGGCTTTTTTATCAAAAATGACAATTTTTAAGAACTTTTTTTGTGTGATTAATAGTTAATGGGGCATGACCCAGAACCCTAGGCACTTTTTAGGGGCATTTATTGGGTTTTGGGGCTTCAAAATTGTGTTTTTTTGATTACCGAAGTTCGGGTCCCATTGATTTCAATGGGGTTCTGAAATCCGGGCCGAACTTTCGGGAAGTTCGGATGTTCTGGCCGAACCGAACTTTTCAAAAGTTCGATCATCCTTAATGAACACAGCATACCTGTCCCTAAACTGAAAAGAGACTGCAGACCTATACCAAATACCAGCTCTTAAAAGGACTTTTGTGGGTCTTAACAGAGCGATTTGTGTCACTGGCAATCTCTCTCTGATGAACACAGCAGACATCTCCCTATGCTGACAAAAAGCAGAATGTGAAATGGCCGACAGCTCTGGTCTATTTATAAGGTAGGGGGCATGTCCATGTGCTGACATGTTTCAATTGGCTGTCCCTTTCCACCTGACAGCTGTGTCATGGGTCAAAGTTCTCCCCAATGTAAACTAGAATGGCCACCATGAAAATTTTGCGAACAAGCAAAATTTGCCGCGAACCGCAAGGCCATCTCTAATGGCAATGCTATTGCTGGAATATCCTACAGAACATGTTTGGATAAAAGTATATTGGAGTTGAACAATCACATATACACAATCCTATACCCACAGTTGATCCAGAGGAAGGCAAAAAACCCCAGTAAAGCATGATCCAATTTGCTACAGCAAAGTATAAATTTGGATATGTAAAATATAAATAACTTCTCACAGCAAGACATTTTTTCTTTCCAAATTCTTATTCTTTAGTACCTTGAAAATAATTTTCTATGATCAATGGCATTAAAAAGTGTAATAAGAAAAAACATCAGTTAATGATCGACTTTTGTTTTCTAATTTCTTACTAATTCAAGTTATCTAAGTGGTATTCTCACGCTTCATACAATTTGGTCATGCAGATAAATGTGGATTTCTGTGTTCATATGATAGAGCAGTTTTTTTCTCAGGTGTGTCAATCTCCTGTTATTGTTAACAATGTAGAAGGAACATTATCTAATTCCAAAACGTGTAGTTTTTTGCTTGAGTGGGGAAGGGTTACTCAACCTGCCAATTCTTTGTTGCAATATATGACCCCGGTAGGGAAATTCCATATCGGAAAAATCTGTCATTTGGAGATGTTACTAGGGCAATGATAAAAAATAGACTGTTGCAGTGACAACTGTCTAAACTTGTCCATACACTGGTATATTTTTGTACAAAAATCTCAGTACATTCAATAATGCCATGAGAGACTTGACGAATGTTGTTCCAAAGCACTTAAAAGTTTGGTTTCCCTTTCTATTCAATTTTGCAATTATTGGAATTTCCCAAATGAAAACCACATGCACTGGGAAATTTATACATTAGAGGAAAAAATTCTATCCCACAAATTTTTCATCATTACGGTCAAAAATGATAACTTGATACACTAAAAATGTAAAAATCATCTAAACGTTCCAAAAATAAAATTTTTCAAATGAAATCCTACTAATATATGGCCAACTTAATAGAGAATTTCCCATAATTGTTGAGAAAGTTCCTCTCCCTCTCTGTTGTGTCATTAGGACAGGAAATGAAGGGAAATCCCCTCAATGGGACACAGCTTACAAATAGAATGCTTAACGGAGTATCCTGGGGTAGCTATAAAAGTAAATGTTCATAATATGCAAATAAAAATTGTAATGCAAAAAGGTCAAAATAATGTGTTCAATGCAGCAAAACAAACAGACAAAACAACACTAAACAACAGAGGGGGGTTTTGAATGTTCATATTCAAAAGTGGATAAGCAGTAATTCATTATGAAAGTAAATAGGCAAGTGCATATAGTCTGATATTTTCTAAAGTCAATATATTCTAGGGATATGTTGCAAGCCATTGTAGTTACCATCCAAAAATGCCTTAAAGACATTACTTCCCCACCAACATTTGGCCAATATCACTTCTAAATTTAAAATTAGCTAAAATTTTGCCAAAACAATAGCACACAGGCTATTAGATATCTTTCCTAACCTAGTATAATCAATCAGGTCAGATTTGATAAGGTATGTCAGGGTTCAGATGGGACAAGAAGGCTACTTAATCTAATCAAATAAGCTGAAATGTCCAGTACGCCATCTCTGCCCTTCCCTTGGACGTAGAGAAAGCATTCAATAGTATACACTGGTTATAAACACAAATGACCTATGAAAAATGTAAAACTTACTGGTCCAGTCCTATGCACCATTATGTGTCTTTACTCCAACCACTCTGTGAAAGTACATAAAAGGATGTTATCTACAAAATGTCTAAGGAGACAAGAAAAGCTGGCCATTTTTCCATGATCATGAAAGCCTTAGCTAAATCAATTAGAAATCAACCAGATATAACTGGCAACAACTGGGCACATGTGACTATAAAATAGGTTTATTTGCTGACGATGTGGTCCTCATGGTGTCAAATCTCACAATGTCCTTACCACACATTCATAAACTGTTTCAGTGAAGTCTCCTAAATCACGCTATACATATTCCTGGAAGGCTGTTGCCATAAAATATTTGGAAGGTTAAGCTAAAGGCTAAATTTTACACTTGATTACAAACCTACATTAGACACATTGTCCAAAGAAAGTTAAACACCTACCCAAGTTTTAAATTTCTAAGATGGAGTGAATACCAGCATATAAAATAGTAGTCCTCCTAAGGATATTATATACTGTATATTTTGCACTTTTCTAGTTCTGGGCCCCAAACCTTAGTTTCCCTCAATTCATGAACACACTAATCATTTTAAATGGAAATATCACAAACCAAAATGGGACTTGCTTTAATATATTGACTAACATGAGCAGATGGGATGAATGGTCTCTAACCTTGACCAATTGGAATTCTGGTGGTCCCCTAATAATGACAAACTATGGACAAATATGGAACTACGCTTTTACCACATACCACAATCACATTAATCTCATACTGGCAATATTCTGTTATTGGCAAGTATGCTTACATTTTTGCAGGCAGTGATAGTGTCCCTTAAACCTTTGCAACCAATCCATGCAAATGGGATGGTTTTGTATATCTCTTGCACACTGTGTTGATGACTCTTTGGAACATTTCTCTGCTGTGACCACTAAGGGTCCTTTCACATGTGTGGTCTGATCAGACCCAACTGTATTTTTTACAGGCAGATCGTTTATTTTTCGTTTATTGGCAGGCAAATCCTAAAGGACATGTGTCAGTTTACATCTGATTACCTCCAAGTCAATCTAGGTCAGAAAAAAAGAAGGTTTGTATCCTTTTCCATTAATTTGATCAAACTATCGCAGTTTGAAGTTAAAAGGATGTAAACAGACGCATGTCTGTTAATGTCTGCCGGTCTACAGATCTAACATAAGTCTAGTTTCAGACTGGAGAGAAAAGCTGAAGAGATGGAAAGTGACATCCATTAAGTTCTACACCGATATGGATATCCTGCTGACCATAATGGACATTGCCCGTGTGAAAGAGTCCTGGGAGGAAGCTTGACTGTTCCTTTTGGATTTTTAATGAACTGTATATTGCAACTCAAAGGTGGATGCCTAGGAAAAGTACTAGGGCAATCACATGAACAAGAAATTAGTTTTATGGGGGTATTCTATACACAAAGAATGTTCATAAAACTCTTAAGCTGACCAAAGATGGATCAGAATTTGGCCGGTTTAGCAAGGACTAACTGAGTTTCTATCAGTGTGTGTGACCATCCCTCTTTGAACAGGCATGCTGATCTGTGTATTCTGACAGCAAAATGTCCCTTTGACAGGATACAATGTCCCAGTGGGGATATTCCTCCATCTTCACTTGTGTGGATGGAGGAATCTGTTCCAGGTGGCCAGCTTTACTTATGGTAGTTACAAGGAAGTAAAGTTGTTTTTTTTTTTTTCCGGTTTTAAAAAAATTGTTGCTGCACACTGAAACGGAAAGATAATTTTAAATAACTTTAAATTACAAAATGCTTTGTGTAACAAAGGGTTTACTTTTACATTTAGGAATAAATTGGACATGTAATTAAAAGAGATGGAATGTAATTGCACTGGGTGACTGTGAAGACCTAATTTATGATGGCCAACCTGTAATTTTTATGCATAGTTTGTAGCTAAGTGTGTCTTTGAAGTATCCTATACCTTTGCTGTGGTGACAGCTATACTAAAGTCCACTTTCTTTTCTGTGAAGTTTTTAAATAGTTTGTATTTAATTTGATTGTTTTTTTTTCTCCTGCTGTGCTTGATACTAAGTACACAGTTAAAATTATGTGGGGAGCTTTTGCAAAAAGTATGAAAACAAATGTGGAATGTAGAGAATTTTTCTTAGGAAATATTCTTTGATATCTTTGATCTTCTGCTTTCTACAATATTCTATTTTATTAACACTATTGCTTCGTTATTTATTCATTATTCCTTTACCTATTCACATAAATGAAACAAGATATAAGCAATAGCTTTACAGACTTTACAGTTCACAGTCATACCCTGATTTTGCTCTAGAATTTTTGGCAGCAATGATTCCATTTCTAAGGGGCTTATTTACTATTGGAGTAATACAGATGTTAGCTTTTGCTCACTTTATAATTCCATTTACACTTAAAATGATATTAAATCATGTATCATTTTTAAATGAGATGCTTATAGCAGGGCATGTATGCTCATGCTATTCTTTTTAAGTTTTTCTCCTTGTTCTTTCTTCGCTAACTGTACAACAGCCGTGCTGGTTAACTTCAGCTATGTGGTGGTGCCACCTGTGCCCACTGGGACCTATGGAGTCTCACCAGAGTCTGCACTTTGTGTGCCCTCCCATTGAGAAGTTCGAGCTCCCAGTGCCATATATATACAGGCAGAACGGAAAATACAGAGCCTCTGACCTGGGAGCCACCTCTGACTTGGGAGCCGCTGTCAATCCTTGCTGTGTAGAGGACCGGTTTTGCTTTGGTTCTGAATCTCTCGCTCTTCCTGTATGGCAGTGCTGGGAGCAGCTGCACATAAGTTTGTAGTTCTAAACAGGAGCACGCACAAAGTAATCTCCAACAGGACTACAAGGGGTTACTTTACTGTAGCACTGCCCCCTTGAGGACTGCTGTATAATACACTCTCTGGTCCCCCTGGGTTACACTGACATTCTCAGATTTATACTTTACTCCTTGGCTCGGTCAATGAACAGTCCAGGGGTATGTAGTTGTTTTTTGGTGTTTTGTTTTGAATAGGCATGGGAGAAGGGAAGAGTGGGGTACTCCAAATTAAACTGTTCACAATGGATGAGGACTCCTGTCTGAAGATGCAACCAGGCTGCAGATTCACCTTGCAACTAGATGAATTTGGGTTAAGTCTCTTTACATATGACTCAGTTGAGTAGATTATCTTCAGGATACGTGCCTGGTATCCCCTTTCCCTCCACAGACTGCCACCCCTCATCATACTATCCTACACCGGGGTGGCCCCCCTCAGGTCAGGCCCCTAGACACAATCCCCTGTACTCCCGATACTGTTTTAAGAGGGTCTCCAGTTTCTCTACCCCTCCACTCAGTTCTTCTGGACCTCTGGGTTCAGTTCCTTTCCTCCGGTCCTCAGGCTGACTGCCTGTGACCATGTGCCACTGCTACAGAGGAGGAGACAGCAACCACCCTCACTCCAGGACCCTGCTCACCAGCCAAAGACCCTGCAGCACATGTGCTCCTGGCTTTATTACAGTATCCCACAATGCACAGAGACAACCGATCTCTGCCAATCACTCGGACTGCATCAAAGCCTGTCTACCCATTGGTCAGGTTTCCTCCCACTGTCCAACATTCCTCCCCATTGGACCAGTGTGGCACACTATCTAGACCTAATGAATCACACATTGAACACACTGAGCAGACCTAACTCACAGATTCTGCTCTCTGGTAGGCAGAAAGCAATATAGATTTCCCTGCTGCTCCTCTGATGGGCAGACAGAGCAAAAAACTATACTGTCTCACTAGCACCCACCTAGGAGGGTGCTACATTACTAAAAATAGAAAGTGCAAAATCTGATGCAGCGGTATATGGCAGCCAACCAGCTTTTAACTTCAGCTTGTTCAATTAAGTTCTGACAAAAAAAACTGGAAGCTGATTGGTTTCTATGCAGTTTTGCACCAGATTTTTGAACTCTCCAGTACGAGTAAATCAACTCCAAAGGTCCTGGCAGGCATGCTGTCACCCACATACCTAAAATTTTCAGGTGCGGCTGGGGCACAATTAATGAACAGTGGACAAGCATGAACAGAAGAGGAAAATGAAAAAGAATAGCAAGAGCATGGAAGTCCTACTATAATATTGTTTTTATTTTTTTAATGGCTTTAATATCCCTTTGAGTAGCTGAGAAAAATGCTTACACCTGTTCGGGCATTTCATGTTAACACATGCTCAAAAGTAATTTTCCCTTAATTGCATAAGTTTATTTTCAAAAACATACAGATTGTTTAAAGCTGAACTTAAGGGAAAGAGTTGAATATAGAGATGAAATGCGTGTGAGCTGTTTTAACCTCCCAAAAGATTTTGTATGTGTGTCCATGCTGTCCAGAGATTAACAGAGTCCTACCACACAGCACAGTCTCCCTGACAGGACAGAGGACCTGATATTCCTCTCCTGCAGTTTCACTTTCACTTGCTTGCCCCCTGATAAGTGTAAAGAAAAGCAGCACACTGATAAACTTATCTCTCTCACACACTCTGCTCATTTTTTTCAATTGCACTGCAACACAGCTGATTGGCTCCTTGTGCTGTTTCTCCCTCTTCCACTCTAAATTCTGCTGTACAGAGTAGGCTGTACACTACTTGAATCTAAAAAAAAATACATTTAAAGCAGAACTAAAGACTGCTGTGGCTCTGTAGGACTTTTGGTAAAGTTACCTGTCAAGCACCCCACTCCCTCCAGCGATGCAACAGCTATGATTTACAGCAGGACTCTGTCGCTGCTGCTGACATCTTTGCCCAGTCTTCTTCTGGGTTCACCTTCTTTGATTATCTTAACCGCTTCCGCACTGCCCCACGCATATATACTGCGGCAGCGCAAAATCACATACCTGTACGTCTAGGAGAGCTGGATGGGGCCGTAGCAGGACTGGTATCTGATCCTTTGTGCATGGAGAAACAGGTTGAGCACTGCCAGAGCCCTACAAAATGACCTCCAGCAGGCCACTGATGTGAATGTCTCTGACCAAACAATTAGAAACAGACGCCAATGACAAGTTTTTCTGGTCGGTACAGACAGGGTAAAATCCAAAACTTTGGGCACATGATCAGACCAAGTAATAGGATTAATTTTTTTTTGATCTGGGGTGTGCCTGTGCACCGCCAGTGACCTGCTCCAGCTGTGATTGAAAACAGTGGGAGCCAATTAGCGGGTCCGGCGGACCCGATGTTCATGGCCACCCAGCGATCATTTTCGAGAGAGGCAGAATGGCGGCCTGCCTATGTAAACAAGGCAGATCACCGTTCTGTCAGAGGGGAAGATGGAGATCTTGTGTTTCTGCTACAGTATTTTACAAAAGTGAGTACACCCCTCACATTTTTGTAAATATTGTATTACTGTATTTTCTGGCATATAAGACTACTTTTGAACCTCAAAAAAATCCCCCAAAAATGGGGGGTCGTCTTATACACCGAGTATAATATCTCCAAGGTAACCTAAGTATAAGTATTACTGGTATGGTATACCAGTACAGGATTCCCACACAGCCAACGTCTTGAGATTACATCAACTGGTAATACTTATACTTAGGGTACCTTGGAGATATTATGAGAGATTACATGTATTACAGTATTTGGGGTACCTTGGAGATCTATGAGAAATCTGATGTTTTTCAATGGTGTTGCCTTGCTTCGCAAGGAGAGTAGTCTTATACGGCGAGTATAGCCCAAAACCTATGTTTTAACTTGAAAATTAAGGGGGTCGTCTTATACGCCCAGTCGTCTTATACGCCGGAAAATACGGTATATCTTTTCATGTGACAGCACTGAAGAAATTACACTTTGCTACAATGTAAAGTAGTGAATGTACAGCTTGTATAACAATGCAAATTACTCAACACACAGCTATTAATGTCTAAACTGCTGGCAACAGAAGTGAGTAACACTCTTAAGTGAAAATGTCTAAATTGGACCCAATTAGCCATTTTCCCTCCCCGGTGTCACGTGACTCATTAGTGTTACAATGTCTCAGGTGTGAATAGGGAGCAGGTGTATTAAGTTTGGTGTTATCGCTCTCATTCTCTCATACTGGTCACTGGAAATTCAACATGGCACCTCATGGCAAGGAGCTCTCTCAGGATCTGAAAAAAAGAATTGCTGCTCTACATAAAGATGAAAAGGGGTAGGAGAAGAAAAGCAGCGCCACCTCAGTGTAGATTAAAAGGTTATTTATTACATAAAAACAACGTAGTAACTCACACAGAGGAAATCGTTGATCAGCAAATGGTAATAGTTCTTCTGCAACACTGCAGGGATGTTCGGGAAGTACACTGTGGCGGCCGTGGTCCTGGCTGTGCCGGTGGAGTCCGACACTTCCTGTGGTTCTGGCAGCGTTCAGTATCCAGGCTTACATCCAATAGTGGCAGGGGGGTGCTCGCGTTCGGAGCATGCGTGCTCCTTCCTCAGGCGCAGGTCGAACGTTGTGTATATGTACCTGTCTACATAAAGATGGCCTAGGCTATAAGAAGATCGCCAAGGCCCTAAACTGAGCTGCAGCACATGACCATGACCATAAAGCAGTTTACCAGGACAGGTTCCACTCAGAACAGGCCTCGCCATGGTTGACCAAAGAAGTTGAGTGCACATGCTCAGCATCATATCCAGAGGTTGACTTTGGAAAATAGACATATGAGTGCTGCCAGAATTGCTGCAGAGGTTGAGGGGTGGGGGGTTAGCCTGTCAGTGCTCAGACCATATGCGGCACACTGAATCAAATTCATCTGCATGGCTGTCGTCCCAGAAGGAAGCCTCTTCCAAAGATGAGGCACAAGAAATACCGCAAACAGTTTGCTGAAGACAAGCAGACTAAGGACATGGATTACTGGAACCATGTCCTATGGTCTGATGAGACCAAGATAAACTTATTTGGTTCAGATGGTGTCAAGCGTGTGTGGCGGCAACCAGGTGAGGAGTACAAAGACACAAGTGTGTCTTGCCTATAGTCAAGCATGGTGATGGGAGTGTCATGGTCTGAGGCTGCATGAAACTGCTGGCACTGGGGAGCTACAGTTCATAGAAGGAACCATGAATGCCAACATGTAGTGTGACATAGTGAAGCAGAGCATGATCCCCTCCCTTCGGAGATTGGGACGCAAGGCAGTATTTTAACATGATAACAACCCCCAAACAGACCTCCAAGACTACCACTGCCTTGCTAAAGAAGCTGAGGGTAAAGGTAATAGACTGGCCAAGCATGTCTGCAGACCTAAACCCTATTGAGCATCTGTGGGGCATCCTCAAATGGAAGATGGAGGAGTGCAAGGTCTCTAACATCTACCAGCTCCATGATGTTGTCATGGAGGAGTGGAAGAGGACTCCAGTGGAAACCTGTGAAGCTCTGGTGAACTCCATGCCCAAGAGGGTTAAGGCAGTGCTGGAAAATAATGGTGGCCACACAAAATATTGACACTTTGGGCCCAATTTGGACATTTTTTACCTAGGGGTGTACTCACTTTTGTTGCCAGTGGTTTAGACATTAATGGCTGTGTGTTGAGTTATTTTGAGGCGACAGCAAATTTACACTATTATACAAGCTGTACACTCACTACTTTACAATGTAGCAAAGTGTCATTTCTTCAGTGTTGTCACACGAAAAGATATAATAAAACATTTACAAAAATGTGGGGGTGTACTCACTTTTGTGAGATACTGTAAGCTGGAACACAGATCTCTGTCTTTCCCCCAGTCAAAGCACCCCCCACACTGTTAGCAAACACTCCCAGGGAACACATTTAACCCTTTGATCGCCTCTAATGTAAACCCCTTGCCAGTGTCATTAGTACGTGACAGTGCATTTTTTTTTAGCACTGATCACTGTATTGATGTCACTGGTCCCCAAAAAGTGTCACGGGTTAGTGTCAGATTTGTCCACCACAATGGCGTAGTTCTGCAAAAAATCACTAATCGCCCCCATCCATTACTAGCAAAAAAAAAATTCTATAAATCTATTCCATAGTTTGTAGAAGTTATAACTTTTGCGCAAACGATATATACCCTTATTGGGATCTTCTTTTTACCAAAAACATGTAGCAGAATACATATTGGCCTAAATTGATGAAGAAATTAGATTTTTTCCTTTTTTTTTATTGGATGTGTTTTATAGGAAAAATTAAAAAATATTGTATTTTTTTTTTTAAATTGTGGGTCTTTTTTTGTTTATAGCGCAAAAAAAAATAAAAACCACAGAGGTGATCAAATACCGCCAAAAGAAATCTCTATTTGTGGGGAAAAAAAGGACATCAATTTAATTAGTGTACAGTGTCGCACGACTGCACAATCTTCAGTTAAAGTAATGTATTGCAAAAAATGGCCTGGTCATGAAGGGGGGCAAACCTTCTGGAGCTGAAGTGTTTAATCAGCCGGGCAGGTAGGCTTTAACTCACAAGCATGCGCATGGGAGATAATTGAACTTGCCCCTAAAGGCTCATACACACTATAACAAAATCGGATGAACATGTTTATCCAAAGAATTTTCGTACGATTTTCATATAGTGCGTACAGAACTTTCAACAGCCGATTCCGAATTTTCATACAAAAATTTCCAAAGGGACAAACTTCATAATTTTTCTTGTATGGGTACAGAACGAACGATTTTCATTCAATGTGCACCATTTTCGTACGATTTTTGTATGGGGAAAAATCAGAAAATAAATCAATGTGCATGATCAGAAACATTAAATAATAAAAAAAAAAAAAAAAAAGGCTTTGTCGCACGAGAATTTTCGTATGAATCAGTCGTGATTTGCTGTGAAACAGCGAGGAAAATCGGATCATACACCCAATTTTCTTATAGACATACTAAAAAAGGTACACTGAGCCCCACATGCACTAGACCAGCCTTTTTCAGCCAGGGTGCCACACCCTGGGGTGCCTGTTGGGTTCATCAGGGGTGCCTTGGCAAAACACCTAAAAATTGTTCCCAAATGTCCAAAAAATGTTGGGGGGAAATGTACAAGGTCATAGATAAAGAAACTCCTTTCTACAGGAGAGGCGCCACATTCAGGGCAAGGCAATGCCTATGAAGAGGCAACATGAATTTCTTGTCTTGCAGTATGCCAGCCTTTTTCAACCAGGGTTCCACAGCACCCTGAGGTGCCATCTGGGTTCTTTAGAGGTGTCTAAAACTGCCCCAAAATTGTGGAGAAAGATGGGGGGAAACTGAGGGAGAAGAGAAAAGTTAGGAATAGTATTCAGTACTAGTTTGCAAGGGTGGAGGAATCTTTAACTTTGCGTATCCTACGTGTGTTAAAACTGCTGCAGTATATAATACTTATAGTTTTGTGTTTTATATTTTAGAATGGGGTGCCTCCAGAAGGTGCAAAATTTTAAAGAGAGCCTTGACTGAAAAAAGGTTGAAAAACACCGCTCTAGACGATTACTACCAGGTAAGGTTTTTATGGCAAAAGAGAGATACAGAGTCTCTTCTGCAACAAACTCCTACTCTTTAGCTTCTAAAGCACATTAGTTCTGCTTTAAGGATATATTAATGATTACAGAGCTGCATTAATTTATGTCTTTAATATCTGCCTGGAGTTCACATTTTATTGGCTTCCTCCCAAACGGCAATAATGTGAGTGTGAATATGGGGGGTATGAAAAGACAAGGATATAAATGGTTCGGTGCTTTGTAATATCATGGGCTCATAAAAAGTGAGACATAAAATAAATGTGCAGGGGAAACCTGAAATAAATGGATTGCTACTGAATTGTTGGCACCATAAGGTGTCAGAATGTAATTTTCTGCATACAGGCAACCTTCCCAGAGCACTGCCAGAGGCTACTGAATTTTCTACATAAATACTGACTTTCTGAAAGCTAAGATTTGCATAGGTATAAAATGATAAGTCAGTGTATATACAGTACCCAGTGCTATGTATTTACTACAATATACTATAATACACGATAATACAATGATGTATATTTAAAAGTGTGCTATTTAGAGGCATTACTCTTCATTGTATATTTAGATTTACAATAAAAATTGGAAAATAAATAGTAGTAACGTTTGCTGGATCCAAAGCTGAAACAAATATAAAATAAAATAATAGTGAATGACGATGCTATAATTCGTGCTTGGCTCATGGGGGAGCAACAAACACAAGTGGCCACACTCACAATGGCCACAATGTATAGTCTTAACCACTTTACCACTAGAGGATTTTGCGGTCTTACATCTGGGCCACTTTTTGCGATTCGGCGCTGTGTGACTTTAACGGACAATTGCGCGGTTGTGCGATGCTGTACCCAAACAAAATTTACGTCCTTTTTTACCCACAAACAGAGCTTTCTTTTGGTGGTATTTGATCACCTGTGCGATTTTTAATTTTTGTGCTATAAACAAAGAAAGAGCGTTTATTTTGAAAAAATAACAATATTTTTAACATTTTTTTATATGAAATTCCCCCCCAAAAAAATGTAAAAATCTAAATGTTTTTAAATTTTTGGCCAATTTGTTTTCTGCTACCTATGTTTGGTAAAAACAATCTCAATATTTTGATTGGTTTGCGCAAAAGTTATTGCGTTTACTAACTAAGGGAAAGATTTCTGTCATTTTTGGTGTTTTTTTTTTTAACGAGTAATGGCGGCGATCTGCGATTTATTTTGCGGGACTGTGACATTGCGGCTTACAGATCGGACCCTTGACTGACATTTTTGACACTTTTGGGGGTACCAGTGACATTACTGCAGTAATCAGTGCTATAAATATGCACTGTTACTGTAAAAATGACACTGGCAGGGAAGGGGTTAATTTTATTGGAGAGGAAGGGGGTTAATGTATGCCTGGTGCTTACTGACGTGTGTGGGGGGAGGTGACTGAGTGAGTCAGGGACAGATCGGATGTTCAGCTATGCTGAACACTGCGATCTGTCACTCCCTGTCACTTAGGAGATCCGCCCGCTCTGTTTACACAGGCGGGCGGATCTCCAAACTAGATTCCCCGACAATCGGGGAAGAGCAGCGCCGCCTACAGGGAGAGGAGTCTAGCGTTGTAGTACTACGTCGCTAGACGATAACGAGCCACATTGCTGCAGTAGCAGCAACGTGAGCAGACGTTAAGTGGTTAAAATACACTGCCTGGCCAAAGTCGCCACCAAATTAAAAAGGGTCACACACTCTAATATTTAGTTGGCTTTGATTACGGCACGCATTCGCTGTGGAATTGTTTTGATAAGCTTCTGCAATGTCACAAGATTTATTTCCGTCCAGTGTTGCATTCATTTTTTACCAAGATCTTGTATTGATGATGGGAGAATTGGACCACTGTGCAAAGCCTTCTGCAGCACATCCCAAAGATTCTCAATGGGGTTAAGGTCTGGACTCTGTGGTGGCCAATCCATGTGTGAAAATTATGTCTCATGCTCCCTGAATAATTCTTTCACAATCTGAGCCCAATGAATCCTGGCATTGTCATCTTGGAATATGCCCGTGCCATCAGAAAAGAAAAAATCCATTGATGGAATAACCTGCTTATTCAGTATATTCAGGTAGTCAGCTGACCTCATTCTTTGGGCACATGCAATAACTATCCAATAGGAGGGGTTCTGCATGCTTAGTTTAGTTAGTTTCTTAGTTTATTCCAGGTGTCGACTTTTTTTTTTGGCCAGGCAGTGTATTAGATTGTGCTTTTTTTCTCTCCCTGTATAACAACATTTTTAATAGATACCATGTACAAAAATGTGTATATCCCTTATACAAAGCAAACTTAGAATGGTTACTGTGCGCAGGAGGTGTGCAGGAAAACACCCCTTCCTGCACATAGTAACCATTTTAAATTTCCTTTAGTATAAGGGCCCTTTCACACTTGTAGTCCGTCAACGGACTCCATTTTTCTCAACGGGGCATCGATCCACCGATCCCCCGCTGAACAGGAGGATAGCTGTGTCTCCGTGCTGTGTGTGGAGACACAGCTGACAGGTCCCCATGCATCTCTATGGGGGAATCAGATGGGAACGGACCGTCTGTCCATTCTCATCCGATCCGATCTGCTGGACGGATGGAAAATAGGGTTTCCATCTGTCCAGATTTGACGGATCGGATCGGATGTTAGCGAACATGTCTCCACTGACATCCGATGCCCCATAGAGATGCATGGGGTGACCATTCAGATCCGCCAAAAAAACTGACAGGTGGATCTGAATGGTCCGCTTGTGTGAAAGGGGCCTAAGGGTTATACACATTTCTGTACATAGTATCTATTCAAAATGCTGTTATACAGAAAGGGAAAAGCATCATGATACATTATTTTTTTTTAAATAAAAAGAATAACGTATACTACTGTGCGTGGTTATATCTCCCAACCAGTAAAAAGTTGTTGAAAGTGGAGTTCCACCCTTAAACGTCACTTTGCCCCATCTGCTTGATCTGTGTCACCTGAAAAATAAATGGATAATCACGATTTTTTTTTCTTTACTTACCTTGTTTTAGAAGAAAATATACTCACCTTACTTCCTCTTCCTCTCTCTTCAGCCGTGGCTCGCACCATCACTTCCTGCTTGCATTAATTCCTGGGAGCTGAACGTCATCGCTCCCAGGAATCAATGCGCCTGCACCGGCCCCGCTCGTCAGTTCCGGTGCAGGCACATCATTCACTGCTAAACAGCTTCTGGGCATGCCCAGAAGCTGTGCGGGAATGACGTGCCTGCACCGGACATGACGAGCGGGGCCGGTGCAGGGCATTCTGGGACGAAGAGGACACAGAAGAGGACGCCGAAGAGGAAGCGCTGGCTTTAGCTGCCCACACCTGAGATGGCAGCGCTGGACAAGACATTTTCAAGGTAAGTATTTCTTCCAAAAGGTAAGTACAACCCGGGACAGTTCAGAGGCTATCCATTGTGGAATGCACTAGCCCTGGCTTTCCCGGGGGTATTTTTATTAAAAAAAAACTTTCCGAGAGTGGAACTCCGCTTTAAACTCAGGCCTGTATGTTATGCTAAGGAGGAAAATAGTATAGCATGTTTTATATTATAGCCAGCTACAGTGGCATTTTAGGCTCTGTTTGTGGATTTTACGTAACATATGTCTAGATATTTTGCTCATATATCACAAATGAATCATATACTAGTCCCCCAAGTGTTTTTTAAAAGGCCATTAAATTGTAGTGTGAGTCATCTACATCTTTTAGTGAAAGCAGACACCAGCTGTATGCCTGTTTTCTATGGTGAGTCACTGTTTAGCTTCTCTAATACCCATGTAAATTGTAGAGAGCGGTGAAGTGTGTAGTCTCACAAATGTCTGTGATTACTATTTTTTTAAAATGGACTAAAAAGTGGGCAGGAGATGGATCTGTTTATGGCGGCTGGCAAGATGAATATTATGATTGCGACAAGATGTAATGGTTAAATTAGGAACGTAACTGTGTTTTACCCTGGTGACTAAGCAAGACAATTTGTCTATAATGAAATATGTAGTTCTTTTTTCCAGATTTGCTCATCACCAGGCTGGGGTGTGACTCGCTAAATGTGATTTAAGACTCCATAATATTCTTCCCTAAATAAAGAGGAACTTTTACTAACTGAGTGGTTAATATAGATCTTTCTGAACAGGTCTGTTGGGATGGGTAAATAAAGAGTACTTGGAAGGCTGAAATGTTTCTTTCCTGGAGAACATACTGCTTCAGGTCCTTTCAGTAGCAGCACTCGGTTAAGGCTTAGGCTGTTGGTGGTGTGATATTTGGTTATTGTTTTTCATTTTTATGTTATGTTTTGTAGAATGCAACTGTAGTGCTTCCATATAAGGGTGAGTGGGAATAACCAAAACACCCCAGTGGACAGGAACAGAACCAGGAATTATGGTAGGGGATTCTTGCTGTTGGAAAATCCCAAACATGTAAGAAACCAGGGGCTGACTCAGCCCAAGAAGCTCCAGCTATAATTAAAATATCTCTTTATGCATGACTGTTTATAGAACCATGTATTAATGTAGGAGAAATACATTTTAACATTCTTTTTTGAACCTACAAATCTATACTGTTCTCTGCAGTTGCCTGGCTTTCATGCTAACTCACTGCCCTGGAACAAATATGCATATCAGGAACAATATAAACAATGTCTCCAAGAGCTGGATCTCTTCGCAGCCAGCCAGTTCACATCACTTATGTGAATATTTTACGAAAAAATACCTAAATTAGCTGACGTTGAATAGCCCCTGCACATCAATGATAGCTGAAATATATTGATTTATATTTACAACCTCCTGTCACTAGACTTCCTTCCTATTTGAAGAATTACAGGGATATACTATATATATATATATATATATATATATATATATATATATATATATATATATATATATATATAAATAAAATAGAAAAAGGGGTGGTTTCTCTACAGAATTATTGAGCACACAAAAGGGATTGATGCTGTGGTAAAGGCATTGGATGGAAGAGTCACGAGTTGACCAGGTTAAGGCTGGATTTGTATTGGAAGGCATAAAGTTAGCTCTAGAGCATGGGTGTCCAACCTTTTAGCTTCTCTGGGCCATATTGAGTGTGGAGAAATTTTTTCAGGCCGCATATAAAATATATACTATAGTTAAGGTATATAAGTAATAAAATGTCGCCGCACCCTTCCCACGCGCCACGCCCCCCCCACTAATTTAGCACAACTAGAGGATGATCAAATGAAATGGAATCAGTATATAGAGGTTTACTTCTTCTGAGAGATAATAAACCACCATGAACACTTCAGTGATTTGAAGTGGTCATGGTGGTAGGAGTCAGAAACACTGCACATTCTCGCCTCCCCCCTTCGAGGCAGCCTTTGCCTACCGTTAGTTGGAAGCTGCTGTGGCCATGCCCCTGACCCGACTTCCTTCCTCCCCAGCAAAAAAAAAAAAATTGTCAGGGGGCAGTGGGCCGCATTGCCTGCGGTTCTGGGCCGCATGCGGCCCCCGGGCCGCAGGTTGGACATGCCTGCTCTAGAGAATAACACCTTTTGGTTTGGAGGGTACCACTATAGACAAATACGTGGAACAGCTATGGGTCGTAAATTTGCACCTATGCGAGCCTATTTATGGAGGCCTGGGAGGACATTTTCTTAATTGGAAGATCAGTCCCAAACACATACTTTTAGTTGACTGCTTCTTCATTTGGGGCGGGAATTACAAGAATTCCCCCAAAAGTTGAATAATCCAGACTGGAACCTGGAATTTAACACTATTTATAGTCAAAGTCGGGTCAGTTTACTTGACTTGAGCATCAGGGATATTGGGGGTTGGATTAAAACAGCAATATACCAGAAAGAGACTGACTGACTGTAATTGGTTTGTCCCAGTAAATAGTCATCTCTTATGTAAAGGAGGAACTATTCAAATGTGATCATTTAGCAACAACAGTCAGAAGGGTTGAAATGAAAGTTTCTGGAAAAAACCTGCATAAAACCTAGTTTGTGGAAAAAGCATATAGAGATGCTTTGGAGATAGACAGAAAACCCCTTTTGTGTGACAAAGGGGAGAAAATTAAGGAGAAGGAAATCCCTGCTTGTATTCTACCCTACTGTGAAAGCAAGGGGAGAGTTGTAAAGACAAAATTACCCCCAAAGTGGTCTTTACCAAGGCAAAAACCTTGAAGGGTCTGTTAGTGAGGAGTTATATTTGAGAAAAAAAACCCCTTTGAGAACATTTTGGACTGCTGAAAGTCTAGAAAGTCTATAGGCTTAAGAAAGAAAGTGCCGTAGGTGTTATCAAATTATACAGGAAAGGAATAGGAGATAAGAGACTGTGGTATGCAGTAAATGGATAAAACTAAAAGAACACTGGCAAAATGCATGGAAGAGCAAGCTAGAAATATCTTAAGAGCCGGTTCACACTGAGGCGATCCGACTTTGGGGGGGCGACCTGTGAAGTCGCGTGCACCGCTGTGCATCGCGACTTCGGCGCGACTTGCAGAGACTTCACATAATGGAAGTCTATGCAAGTCGCTCCCAGGTCACCCCAAATTAGTACAGGACCCTTTTTCTAAGTCGGAGCGACTTGTGTCGCTCCTATTAGAACGGGTCCTGTACTACTCAATGGACCGCGACCTACCGCGACTTGTTAGGCTGACAAGTCGCCTGACAAGTCGCGCTAGTCTGAATGGGCTCTAAATGGCAAGACAGACCATAACGTACCACAAAGTTTCAAAGTCTGCCAATGTGCTAACAACATGAAATTAAAGTTTTTAGCAATACAAAGAGTGATACCGAAATGCAGGGGAGGAGATTTAATCACTGCATTAGATCAACAGGAGGGAGAGTGGATATACCGCTTCATTGCTGTAGCCCTTAGAGGTTTAAATGTAGATTTTAATTTGAACTGTTTTTTTATAAGTAATCTTTTATAAATAGGAGTGAGGTGGAGAGTACTTGTTCCAGAATGACCTAATAAGGAAGGCTGGATGTGAGAGATGTGTAATGTATTTTTTTCTGTTCTTATTTACTGATATTTTGGGATTACTTTATTCTGATTTTTATTATTGCAAATTTATTTTTATATGTCTTTTTAGTCCAACTCAAGCGAGAAAACCATCTGTACCTAGTTTATGGTGCCCAAAAACCTAGTTGTTTGGGATTATAGAAGCATAGACGATATTCTAAATCTGTATTTTAATAAGAAAACATTTTAATGTTGACCGACTAATACATGAACCCTGTATATACTCCTCGGACAGAAGTATATACAACATGTGTATCCCTTTAAATGCTTGAAATTCAAGTGGCTTTGTAAGTAGGATTTTATCTTTCTAATAAAATGGTGTTTTTTATACTGCACAAGGATAATGCTCTGTCCCCTTATGTTTTTGTGAGGAAAGTAGTGACTCTGACCTGAGGGTTGATCAGTCAGCAGTGAAGCTGCATCAGCGTAAGGGTGGAAGGAAGTTTAAGGGCAGGAGTTGATTGCAAGATGGAGCAGCCCTTTGAGAGAGACAGGCTCCTGTGAGTCAGAAGGAGCAATTCAATGCTGGGATCTGCACTGTACTGCTAGTGAGGAGGGAGGGGAGCTCACCACCGCTGCCCATTGACAGCAAGGCTGGGAGAGAAATTATTGCAGATTGCAGAGCCTGTGGGAGTCCAGCTTTGGCTTTTACCATCTGTGGTATGTACTGTTTATCAGCCTACAGATCCCTAGAATGTTGTCAAAACAGATAGCTGTTTAATAGTGAATACACCCGACTAGCTGTGCTGTTGAACAACAGAGCAATGGCTGTTCAATAGAGTTTTTGAGGCATTCATCTCCAAGAAAAGAATGTGAAGCTGAGAATTACCTATTAACCCTATTCAGCAGATTGCTAATACCAGATATTTCTACATTGTCCAATTGCCCTTTTTAATTTATTTATATACATTTAAATTATGGACATTTGAGGCATAGGTTGTGTCCCCCATGAGCGTTTTTATGTGCAGGGGTTATTCAGAGCCGGCTTATTAAGGTATTTTATGGAATATCAGGTAATTAGAAGTAAAGTCAGATCTCAGTGTCTGCATAATTATTCTGTAACTGTGGCAAGAAAATTGGCTTGGCAGCCAGAAGGGACCATCAACCATGGCAGCCTCCATGCTTCTCCCATGACTCCCATTTCCTGTTAAAAAGTTGTATAGGCATAATCCAAAATTTACCCTCAGTCCTCCCTATCCTCTTCTAGATTATTTACCAGCATTCATTTTTTTTTGTACTAACCTATTCTATATCCAGAACTAAATTATATTTCTCCCAATGGAATCATGCCTAGGCTTGTAAATTCTTGCAATAGCAGCTGCTGGGAGCTCACTTGCTGTTGACATGACCCCAAAACTCCATCTCCCAAGAGTCCCCTGCCTAAAAAATGTGCAGGCAGGATCTTGGGCATCAGGTTAGGAGCCTTGTTTTGCTGGGAAACAAATCAATGAATACATGTAGAATGGGACTCAGAGAACATTTACAAGGTGCCGTGTTGCCAGCCTTAACTAGAAATCAGGAGCACATTGAATTTCCAACAGATCAATATTTTTTTTTTTTCTGCAGCATTCCGAAGTGATAAAACGTAGGAAAAAAAAGGTGCATGTATTGCAGAGATTATGTGTTATTTTGCTCTGACATACACATTAAGGGAGTCTTCATTTTTTTTTTCCACACAAAAACCTTGTCAATGCATAGTAGTTGTAGGAAAGTACTGTAAACGACTGGTTTCACTTACATTGAGATATCTAACATAGCATGGGTATGCAGCCTTCAAAGAAGTCCCTTTAAATAATAACTTTATGGTAAAAAGCGTTTCTCTATTCCTTCTCCATTGCCCTCCACATTCATCCTATACCCTCTACTACAGACCTCAGGTTAGCCAGTGACCTTTTTTACCTGCCACGGGTTCTGCCAATTTGAGAAATGTATTTCAGAACCACCAGAGTCAGAATAGGCTCATATCTGCAAGGTTTTGCCCACTGCATTATAAAGAGACATAGTCTGCTTACCCATTACATCCTTTATGCTAGCCTTTCTCATATAGAGTTCCCCCAGCGGTTGCTAGTAGGTTCCTTGAGAAATTGCAACTTCTGAATCTAACCACAGATGCCAATAACCTTTTTAACTATCTGTAAAGGAGGCATTCTTCCCATTGCGCACTATTGTAAGGATCATTCTTCCCAATGACCACCAATATAAAGTGCACTCTTCCATCTGACCACCATTGTAAAGGTACCTTTCTCCCAGTGACTACCAATGTAAAAGGTACTTCTCCCATTGATCACCATCTAAGGAAGACCTTCTGCACTTATCACCAATCTGTGAGGGCCCTTCTGCACCAACCAACAATAGAAGGGGGTATGCAGTAAAGAAGAGATGTTTGGATTGGCGGCACTCCAAAAAAACCTTTATTAGTATCCAAAAAAGCATAAAAAATGACAGTCCATACAGCAAACAAGGGAATAAGACACATCAGGCAATACAGCTAATGCGTTTCACACAATTCTTGGTGCTTAATCATAGCTGGATTAATACAAAGGGGTACTTTTAAAACTGAACCTCAATGTAGCAAAGCACTTCCCCTCTGATCACTAACGTGAGAGAACTCTACACTTTTCACTGTCTGCATTTCTTTTCAGTACAATTATATTATCATTTGTTTCATCCTAATATTTAAAACTATCGTACTTGGGGTTGGTACCTCAGGCCATATAAATATGGGGACTTTAAGGGCAAAGTAATAAATAATAATGTATAATTTATATAAGTCCCCATATTTATATGGCCTGAGGTACCAACCCCAAGTACGATTTCAATAGGGACTGTGGCAAAACCCACACTTTTGATAGGTAGATGGTGATCAAAAACCTTCAAAATATTTAAAACTAAAGATAATTCTGTTGTATCAAACAGCCCTGGGTGTCAAAGGTGCTAAGTATGCCACACTGTTATTTTTTTTTTATACTGTATCAACTCACTCTTCACACCCTTCCCTAGCTTCCCTAAGACCAGAAAGTCATTTCAAGAGATCCTCCATGCTGAAAATGTTGAAAAGCTGCATTATACAGTATTTCAGTTATCCAAATACTAAGTTTTCTATTTTTTTACCTATAAGTAGGTAATAAATTCTAAATAGATTAAATGGAACAATTCTGAAAAGGGTCCTGCTTTTAGAGAACTCCTTTTCATTGAACAACAGTGCTGCTATATCATTTACCCAGATGTTGCCTGTGTTTAAACTTAAATTAGTTGAGTTTGCCACCAGTGTATTTCCATCTCTGTAATTACCAAGCAGGTGGAGGAAGCAACAGTTATAAATATCCTCTGCCTTGAAATAAACCATATTTTTTCCTGTGTGCCCAGAACATAGATAGTAATTAGAATCTAACTTTGCTAAAGGAAAAAGGAATTATGCAAACACAAAACATCACAAGTTAGGAGTTATTTTTCTGGCATGCTAGCACCGACACATAAATAAAGTGAATCTATCAGTAGAAAACAAAAAAACAATTGGCACAACTTTCTACAGCCAACTTGCAAAACCTAGTTCTCCTCAAGCCCAGGCTTGTGTCATATTTAAATACACCAGTCAGGGCTAAGACGTGTGTGTTTCAATAGTTGTTCCTGCTGAATCAGCTGAAATTCAAGTCATGGACTGCCCTGTTGGCATACCCTGCTCAACAAAAGTCAATTTTCCAATAGAGATTGATGAAATTATTTCATCAATCACTACTGAATGGCAAGATTTTTTGAACAGCGGCATTTATAGGTTCTAAATATTAATCCATAAGGCAGGACACCCCTTTTTTTGCAATTTTCCAATAGACTTGTCAAAGAAGCCCAGTGGGCAGTTGTCAGTGAACAGTGACTGCATCCAATCATCCAACAGGAGTTAGTCATCTATACATGCTATTTAGTGTGGATAGAGAAATCTATTTGATTTCCTATGTTAAGCATGAAGGCTTTTTGAGAAAAAACTCTATATATTTATGACTACCTTTTGTATTTTATTGCATAAGGAGCATACCTTCTACAAATGACTGCTTCATATAAGCAAGATATGAGAGTTGGCTCTTCGTTTTCTACTAATAAGCTTGTTTAAAGCAGAACTCCAGTTTAACCAAACACCCCTACCAGTATTTAAATAAATTCTCTACATAACTTCTTTCCCTGCTTGCTTCAGGTGCATCCAATGATATTACGGGTTCATGTTTATTCTCCAATCTCCACAGCTGTAGAAGATTCTTCCTCCTGAATAGAGTGGTGCTCAGTGCAGGAGTACTGTAAGCCAAGGATGCATGATGTCACCAACCCAAGGGATGAGTTAATGGCAGACTGGGCTCACAGGAAATAAGCGTATTTTAACTGTTCATCTTTCAACTCAGGAGACCACCGGCCTAGGTTTGGAGAAAAGGTACTGTGGGGAACAACTCTGGGTCAATGTGCAATTTTCTCACATGCACATTGTAATGGTGTTTAGGCTCCAGGGTTTATAAATGATATTGGGAAACACTCTTTTTATTTTATTGGAATCCTTTTAAGTTCTTCTCTAAGTCCTGGATCCCAGGAGCTTTGTAGAGATTTTGGTGGGATAAAGCCTCTATTCCCATGTCCATATACATGATACAACTAATGCTCATGGCTCTTTCTCTTGTTGCTGGATGAAAAGGCTGAGTGCTAACAGAACGCTAAAAAGGTGCAAGAGCTGCTTGATTGTTTTGGGTAACCAATTATGGGGTGAACTGACTTGAGTTTAGCTAGTTGCTCGGACAAGTGGATGTTTTGTTTGTTTTAGGCTATGGACTTGCGGTACAAAGCCCTTCTGCATTGAAGCTGTGGTGTTTGTTTGCTGCCTTGCTGAATAAAAATGTAGGATACACTTGCATGCACTGTTCACGATTGTCCGTTTTCTTGTGCAATATTTACTACTGCAGTTGAGCCTACCCCCCTTATTATATACACTGCCTGACCAAAAAAAAATCGCCACCAAAAAAAAAAGGTCATACCCGTTGGACCGCCTTTAGCTTTGATTACAGCACGCATTCATTGTGGCATTGTTTCGATAAGCTTCTGCAATGTTACAAGATTTATTTCCGTCCAGTGTTGCATTCATTTTTCACCAAGATCTTGTATTGATGATGGGAGAATCGGACCACTGCGTAAAGCCTTCTCCAGCACATCCCAAAGATTCTCAATGGGGTTAAGTTCTGGACTCTGTGGTGGCCAATCCATGTGTGAAAATGATGTCTCATGCTCCCTGAATAATTCTTTCACACTTTGAGCCCGATAAATCCTGGCATTGTCATCTTGGAATATGCCCGTGCCATCAGGGAAGAAAAAATCCATTGATGGAATACCCTGGTCATTCAGTATATTCAGGTAGTCAGCTGACCTCATTCTTTGGGCACATGCAGTGACTATCCAATAGGATAGTTACTGCATGCTTAGTTTAGTTAGTTTCTTAGTTAATTCCAGGTGGCGACTTTTTTTTTGGCCAGGCAGTGTATATCTTTGTCCTTTAACCGCTTCAATACTGGGCACTTTCAACCCCTTCCAGCCCAGGCCAATTTTCAGCTTTCAGCGATGTTGCACTTTGAATGACAATTGCACGGTCATGCAACGCTGTACCCAAATGACATATTTATCATTTTTTGTGACAGATAGAGTTTTCTTTTGGTGGTATGTAATCACCACTGGGCTTTTTATTTAAAAAAAAAAACGAAAAATACCGCAAATGTTGAAAACATTTTCTCCTAGTTTCTGTTTGAAAAATTTGTAAATAAGTAATATTTCTCCTTCGCTGATGTGCACTGATGACGCAGCACTGATGGGCACTGATGAAATGGCACTGATGAGGAGGCACAAATATGCAGCACTGATAATCGGCACTGATATGCAGCACTGATGAGCACTGATAGGTGGCACTGATGGGCACTGATTGATAGCACTGATGGGGAACTGATAGGTGGCACTGATAGGCGGCACTTATGGGCCATGATAGGCGGCACTGATTGGTGGCACTCATGGGCACTGATTGGCAGCACTGATAGGCACTGATTGGCGGCACTGATGGACACTGATGGGCACTGATGAGCAGGCACTGAGGGGCACTGAAAGGCAGCAATGACTGGAATCACTGATGGGCACGGATTGGCATTACTTCTGAGCACTGTCTGCCATCGTAGCTGGGCACTGTTAGGGTGGTACTGATCAATCAGGGCACTGATGATCAGTGCCCTGATTATCTTTGCACATCTCCCCTGTGAGGAAGTGCCACTGAGTGGCTCCCCTCTCCTCACACGCTGTAACCGGGATTTCCTTGTTTACATGTGATCAGCTGTGATTGGACACAGCTTATCACATGGATAAAGAGCCCCATCATCAGCTCTTCACCAAGATCGAGGACTTGCCGTGTCCAGGGACACAGGGCAGAGAGATATTGTCATATGATGTCGTCCCAGAGCGAGAGAACCACCCTGCCGCCATCATTATATAATATGGGGGGTGGGGGAGGGTGGTGCTTAATAACGTTTTCTGTTTTTTACAAATGATCTTTGGATTTCCCAAAGGAGGAAAATTGCCTGGGACATGTATTGCAGTCAACTAAAGGCGCTTTTCCACTGCATGGTACAGATCAGTTTGGCTCGGTTTTGCACTTTTCCACTGCATGGTACCGCATGGTATGGGTTAGAACGGTTCGGTGCGGTTTGGTACAGCGACGCTTTTCCACTACATGGTACGGCATTGGTACGGCCCACTTAAACAGTACCACCTCGGTTGGGGTTCCAAGCAGGCTGTACCGATACCATATCCCACAATCCTTTGCATGCAGCATTGATTGTTTGTCACTACTAGCCACTGATTGGTCAGAGAATCGTTGTAATCCCACCCACTTAGTACTAAGTACTACAACAGTGGAAAAGCAAACCGAGTCGAGTAGAGCCTATACAGTGCTGAAAGGTGCCGACTCGTACCAGGCAGTGGAAAAGCAAACTGAGCCGAGCTGGGCCAAGCAGTGCCGAGTGGAGCCGAGCCGGTACTTGCAGTGGAAAAGTGCCATAAGTTAGTATAGGGGGTGCTATAGATGCTCACCTACAACATATATGTGCAATCGTCTAATGTGGACATGTTTTTACCACAATCGTTCATCAGTAGGGTCAGTCAATGGTTTCCCTGCATGATCTCGCAGTTGAATCACTGAAGTCTGAGCTTTGGGTCTAAGCATACAGAAAAATGGTTTCAGCAGGCTCAGCTAAACCAAACACTGTTGCATATCTCCTTTCTTCTTTAGGCTTAAATTGATGTGTGACACAAAAGAAGGCTTGTACAGTTCATTAAGTGCCTATGGGGCCTGCCATCAGCATTCTAAAAAGCAGGACAGCTGTTATTTTGTTCACTTGTTGAGAGTGTAGGTGTTCCTGCTGTCCCACAAAAGGATCTTATGTAGAGAATTTGCCTCAGCTGCCCTTTTTTAAACTTGTATAACAATGGAGAGTAGGGACCTTGTCAGATCTTTGAGGTTCCAGCCAACATTTAGCTTATGAAGTCATAAATCAAAGTACGCTAAGAAAGTTTTATGTGAAAGATGAAAACTTTTTCATGCCATTTTGAATAGTAAATATTAATGTTTTATAATAAAAATTTACTGTGAGAAAGAGGTTTAATGCTGCACTTTCAAATCATAAAACAAATAAAAAATAACAATATTATCCTAACCACGGTATATATATATATATATATATATATATATATATATATATATATACCGTATCTCACAAAAGTAAGTACATCCCTCACATTTTTGTAAATATTTTATTATATCTTTTCATGTGACAACACTGAAGAAACGAGACTTTGCTAAAATGTAAAGCAGTGAGAGTACAGCTTGTATAACAATGTAAATTTGCTGTCCCTTCAAAATAACTCAACACACAGCCATTAATGTCTAAACTGCTGGCAACAAAATTTAGCACGCCCCTTAGTGAAAATGTCCAACTTGGGCCCAATTAGCCATTTCCCTCCCCAGTGTCATGTGCCTCGTTAGTGTTACAATGTCTCAGGTGTGCAGGTGTGTTAAATTTGGTGTTATCGCTCTCACTCGCTCATACTGGTCACTGGAAGTTCAACATGGCACCTCATTGCAAAGAACTCTCTGAGGAGCTGAAAAAAATAATTGTTTCTCTACATAAAGATGGCCTAGGCTATAAGAAGATTGCCAAGACCCTGAAACTGAGCTGCAGCACGGTGGCGAAGACTATACAGTAGTTATACAGGATAGGTTCCACTTAGAACAGGCCTCGCCATGGTTGACCAAAAAAGCTGAGTGCACGTGCTCAGCATCATATCCAGAGGTTGTCTTTGGGAAATAGACGTATAAGCGCTGCCAGCATTGCTGCAGAGGTTGAAGGGGTGGGGGGTCAGCCTGTCAATGCTCAGACCATACGCCGCACACTGAATCAAATTGGTCTGCATGGCTGTTGTCCCAGAAGAAAGCCTCTTCTAAAAATTATGCACAAGAAAGCCTGATCAAAGACAAGCAGACTAAGGACATGGATTACTGGAACCATGTCCTGTGGTCTGATGAGACCATGATAAACTTATTTGGTTCTAGAGGTGTCAAGCGTGTGTGGTGGCAACCAGGTGAGGAGTACAAAGACAAGTGTGTCTTGCCTAAAGTCAAGCATGGTGGTGGGAGTGTCATGGTCTGGGGGAGGGTTAAAGCAGTGCTAGAAAATAATGGTGGCCACACAAAATATTAACACTTTTGGCCCAATTTGGCCATTTTTACTTAGGGGTGTACTCACTTTTGTTTAGACATTAATGCCTGTGTGTTGAGTTATTTTGAGGGGACAGCAAATTTACACTCTTATACAAGCTGTACACTCACTACTTTACTTTGCAGCAAAGTGTAATTTCTTCAGTGTTGTCACATGAAAAGATATAATAAAATATTTACAAAAAACGTGAGGGGTGTACTCACTTTTGTGAGATACTATATATATGGCATATACAGTACAACAATGACAGTTGAAGACAACCCCTTAATGACTTGTTTTCCCATGGGACAAAATGTACAAAAATTTGAGCGGTGTACTCATATACTGTATATACAGTATATATATATATATATATATATATATATATATTGGCAAAAGTATTAGTACACCTGAGCGATGAGTGAGAAACTTGACTGGCCAGACCTCAACCAGATAGAAAACCTTTGGGATAAATTCGAGCGAAGACTGCAAGTCAGGCCTTCACACCCATCATCAGTGCCTGACCTCCCAAATGCACTTCTGGAAAAATGGTCAAAAATTCCCAAAGACACACTCCTAGACACTGTGGACAGCCTTCTCAGAAGAATTGAAGCTGTTACACGGACTAAGACTGGGATGCCATTAAAGTTCATGTAAAGGCAGGCGTCCCAATACTTTTGACAATATAGTATAGATAGATAGATAGATAGATAGATAGATAGATAGATAGATAGATAGATAGATAGATAGATAGATAGATAGATAGATAGATAGATAGATAGATAGATAGATAGATAGATAGATAGATAGATAGATAGATAGAAGGTTATTCAGAGAGAGCATTAAAGCCCACCAAGAGTAACTCCAGACCCAGTATATGGACCTGAATTTTATAGCTGCTTTTAATATGAAGTTATTTATTCTCAAAGATCCTCAAAGTTCACAAAAATACTGTAAAGTCTTTTTCAGGTGGTTTCACAGCTTAGACACGCCTGCGGGGTGTTTACATTAGAGTGCTGGCAGCCTGACAAGATCTGCTCTCATAGAAAGAAATATTGCCTGTGTTGTTAACTTTGAAAATGAATTTCTCTACAATGCTTACAGACGCAGAGGTAAATACAAGTTTGTTTTAAAGTGTTTTTACTTTTATTCACAGAATACTGTCTGCAAACACTTTAGTGAGCATGATTTTGACACAGATTCACTTTCATGTATAAATCCTTTTTAAGTAATCTTGTTGCCATAAAATGTTCTTTAAATAACACCTTGCAATAAAAGAAGATTACTGCTTACTATTCTTTTTCATTTAACAAATTTCTGTGTGTTGGATGCCTGGTCCCTCTAGGTGTTGTGGTTTGATCTGCCATCCCCTATGTCACTACTTTAGCAGGAGTCTGAAACTCCTGGACAATTAGATGCAGAGAATTCTTAAGCACCTTTGGCTTCCTAACAGAGTAAAAATTGAAGGGCACTGTTTGCCTGAGAAGGAAAGATGGCCATGGGTGGTTTGCATGTTTTTTGTATTTGTTTTTTGTATTTCATTGTAAAGACTTGATGACCTATCTTGAAACAGGCTTTATGTATAAAAATGCAGGATCTGAGCCAAGGAATGTGACGCTTTTAGTTTTCTGTGATTTATTTGACTTAGGTGGTGATGTAACCATGAGAGGACCTTCCACCAGGATTTAAATACTTTATACTCTGGTATGAAGGTAAATCTGTCAGCAATATTATTTATTATTATGGATCATAGTTATGGGAAAAATAATAAATCAATTTTTGTGCTATGTGCCCTATCAGCATGTATCCACCTATAAATCCGTATATTGTAGTCCACTTATAATAAGACTAAATGTCCCACTGATAAATAAGATTTTGTTTAGATAAGAAATGAGGCACATCTTAAAGCCACTGAGCCTGGTGCTCAAAGGTCCCTCTGCTCTAAATAAGACTTAAAGTGTTACTAAACCCAGGACCCTGCATTCACTATATCTGGTCTCACACAGTACACAGAACATGTAAATGCAAATTTTTAGTAAATATAAACTGCTAAATACCTTTTTTCATCAGCAGTATATAGCAGTCTTGGGACTTCTATCAGTGTCCAGCCGAGCACTGGTTAAAGCTTGTAGGAGGAGGTTTCATTCTCTCCTCTGACTGTCCTACAAGGCTGCATGACCCCAAACGTTCTGTCTTGACAGTGCCTTTTGGCCCTGTGCTGATCCCATGCACCCCCCCCCCCCCTAAAAAAAAAATAGAAAAAAAACCCTCTTGCAATACTACACAAAACAGACCATGGGCTGAGTGCCTCCAGGGCTCTGTACTATTAGCCAGCTCCAGAATGGCCATAGGGCACAACAGGCATTCGCCCAGTAGGCCGGGGCCGCCGGCCACTTGTCCTTGTGGGGCCCAAAGCTGAGCTGCCCCTTGAGCCCAGCCTTTTCCATTAAGTTCATGGCCCCCTCTGTTCTGCTTTGTCCTCCCCTCCACCTGTCTGCATATCCCCTCTCTCCTGTCCACCTGGCACTGTTCTCCTCTCCACCTGGCTGCACCCCCCCTCTCTTCTGTCCACCTAGCTCCATCCTCCCTTTCCCCTGACTGCATCCCCCTCTCCTCTGCCCACCTCGCTCCTCCCAGCTTTGTCCCCTCTTCTCCTCTTTCCACCTGGATGCAAGACAATTGCCTCAGGTGGTGGTCTGGAAATTTTATAGATAGCAATTCCTATCCTCATATTGATTAGTGGTTCCAAACTAGTAACTACTTCAGTAGGGATCAGACACACTCAGCATCTTTCCAAATAACTGTTCTGTTAATTAGATGCAATTGAAGTTTTTTATACACATGATTACGTAGGTATCACATTATTATTACAATTGTACTTTTATGGTAACAAGAGGTGTTACATAGACAGGCCAAATTCTAATCAGGACTCAAAAGAATGAAATTATGTAATGAAAACATTATTAGTGCCATGTACACAATGAGTGCAATGTGCAATGCATAGGCAAACATACAAAATAGAATACAATTATATACAGATTTTACAGTTTCCTTAACAGTGGCCACACTAGGCAGGTTTGTGGAGCAAAGTGCCAGATGCTTTTGTTTTATTTAACCATACCCCTTAAATCCCCTCCCACTGTTAACACAATTTGGCCACACCCATTCTTTGCCCGCAACGCCACATTGCTGCTCTCCTGGGGAACCCAAAGATGTCCCAGGTCTTTTACAATCCTATAGTGTATACAACAAAAAAAATTTACAAAAAAACATTGAACATGATGCCGGCGCTCAGTGTAACTGCCTGTAAAAGCCCAGCAGCGGAAGACAGAAAACAGAATCTCTTTTGCGATGAGCGTAGCCAGATTCTGTTTTGTACTTCAAAATGAAGCAGGCTAAATATAACTTAGGCTCCATGTACACGGGACGTTGTTAAAAGTCCCTTTGAATGCTGGAATTTTTAGGACGTTTGAAACGTCCGTTCGGCCGCGTTTGTACCCACGTTTAGCGGGCGTTTAGCAGCGTTTGCGGGCGTTTGCGTTTAGAAGCGTTCCTAGAGGTCAAAAAAATTATTCCCCTTTAAAATGGAAAAACGCGAACGCTAAACACGGGTCATCGCGTTTGGACGCGTTCAGACGCGTTCGGACGCGTTTGTGCGTTTGAAACGCCGGGAAACACACGTTCGAACGCAAATAATTGTGTTCTAAAAACAGTCCCTGAACGCAACTGCCTGCAAATGACTGTAAACGACCTGGTGTACATGGACAGATAAGATAAAATGTAGATGGGTTCAGGGGCTTCTGAAAAAAACGCCCAACTGCTCCTAAACGGCCATTTCCAGCGTCCCGTGTACATGGAGCCTAAAATACATCAAGAAAACGGTAGTTGTATTTATGTGTAATTTGGTTTAAAAAAAAAAAAAACATTACCTGTTCTCCTTCTGGGTCACAGCTTGAACCCATTAGGGGTGACCCATAGGGAGGACATGGACACGCTATTCCTATTATTGCAACCCCATTGACTTCCACTTCTACATTATTTATTATACTTATTAACTTTTCATTATCGCTCATTGACTCTCTCTATCTCTTGTATACCATTTGCCCACTCTATATTTGGACTCTATCTTTTTACATTTTTGTTGTATCCTTTTTACACTTCTGTTGTATATATTGTATGTACATAACTGTAATAAAATACTTTGAACAAGAGAAAAAAAAATGGACAGCCTAAAATGGCTGGGCCTATTTTTTTGTCCCAGTCCAGGCCTGCGATCAGCAGATGGATTGGGGACAGTAAAAGAAGGGGAGGATCAGAGAAAACAGGATCAAACAGCCTTTTTACACAATGCAGAGGATTAACCCCTTCCACAGTGAGTATAACAAGCATGTTTTCCTGCATATACAGACTGCTTTTACTGTTGTGGGTTTAGTAACACTTTAAGCTGAGCATACATGGATCATGCAGGGACCGCCCAAATTTAGATCCTTGAATGGGTGGGCTGGTTGTACCCAAGCTGATCTATCGATCAAGTTGTGTTACAACCAGCTTGTTGAAAATGTACTCTCAATCAGCGTCGCTGGCAATAACCGTTGGTGCTGATCAGTGTACTCTGACTGCGGGGAAGTTTCCCTGCTGACAGAATAGAATAATTCAGTGTGAGGGATTCCCCCCATCTACCTTAACCGGTTGCTGACCGCCGCAAGTACATATACTGCGGCGGTCACCCCCGGCCAGGCAAAGTGACGTATGGGTACGTCACTAGCCTGTCACTTGCTTGTGAGCCAATAGCGGGCGAGTGCCCGCCCACGGAGGCGCGCTCCCACCCCAGCTCATATCCTGGGAAGTCCATGCGTGTGACCGGCGGACCCAATGTCCGCCGGTCACTCGCGATCGTCCGCCGTGAAGTGAGAAAGGCAGGCGGCTACTGTAAACAAGCCACCTGTCATTCTCCCCTGTGTATGAATAGTGATCATATGGTTCTACTATGTAGGACCATTTTTTTTTCAAAACAGTGAGGTTTATTGAAATTTTGGTACAATACAAAAATAAACCGTGCATTGAAACTGCAATCAGGTTCATAACACATTGGGGTACAAAAATACAAATATACAAAATGATCAGCACCGAGAGACAGAACAGACATAGTAAAAAACAAAACAGTAGTCAGTGGCTCTCCGTCGATCCAACCCTCGAACAGAAAATATTGATTTACCAGGGGCGGTCAACATAGAATAGTTACCCACTGCATTACCGAGCCGTATCAGGGCACTGCACCCATTTGTCCCAAATCTTGTTGAACTTCTGAGGGCACCCCCTATGTTTATATAAAAGTTTATGAAATGGGATGACACTATTAACCTCCTTAATCCACAAACCTAGAGTAGGAGGAGTAGGTCTCATCCACCTCCTGGCTATCAGTTTACGTACTATAAACAAAGTTTCCTGAAGAAATATGACAGTGGATTTGGGCATTTCTCCATCTGGGTAAACCCCCAGGAGACACTCCTTAGGGGAGAGTTGCAGAGGAGACCCCATCTTGTCATGGAGGAATGTGACTACTTGTTGCCATAAAGTCTGTAATTGGGGACAGCTCCACAAGAGATGAAAGAAGGAGGCGTCAGGGTCTCCACACATAGGACAAGAAGGGACCAAGTCAGGGTGATATTTGGACAGTCTAAGTGGGGTGAGATAAGCCTGGTGTATTATAAAGGTCTGAGTTAGGCGATCCGACAGTTTTGGCGACACTCTGCGGCACGTCTCCAGGGCATCCTCCCATTCCTCATCCTCCATGGCCCCCACACTGCGCTCCCAGCGGGTCTTAAGTGCAAAAGCCAAGGTGGTCGAGGAAGGTGTGTGAAGTTCAGAGTAGAACATGGAAATAAGGTGACTGGGTGCTGTACTTTTAACAATCTCAAGGGTGGTAACCGATTCTAGCTCAGGAGGGCCATCAGGGAATTGAGATCTATAGGCATGGGAGAGCTGTAAGTATCTGTAGTGCATGGGGCCCTGGATCGCAAACTGGTCCTGCAAGGCCTCGTAAGACCGCAGACCAGTGGTCGTGGAGATATGGCTAAGGAGAAGAATACCCCTCCCGCTCCATATCGACAGGTCAGGGATGGAAAGGAACTCGCGTAATGCGCTGTTATGCCACAGAGGGGTGAATGTGTGAAATGGAGGGCACCGAAGCCTGGACGCTACCACCTCCCAGATCCGACAATAGTGGTATAGAAGAGATCTGGGGCACAAGGGCTCCGGCGAGCCCCTGACACCCCTAAGGATAACTAGGAGGGGGTCCCCGAGGGGATGAGCCCACCCAGGGCAGAGCAGGGTCAAAAAACGTTCTCTATCCGTTTTATCTATGTGAAAGAACTGGGACAACTGAGCTGCCAGATAGTACAGATTAAAATCCGGCAGGGCCAATCCCCCTAAGTTTGTAGGATTCTTGAGTTTGCGCCAGGAGATCTTGTGCCGGTTAGCACCCCAAACAAAGGTCTTGAGGAGTGATTCCATCTGCTTAAACAGCTTGAGTGGCAGGTCTATGTAGGACCATTGATCACTGTTCCTACACCAGTAGCCATGTCCAATCACAGTTAGAATCACGCCCCTAGGGACACACTTAACCACTCCTTCCCCAATAAAGTTAACCCCTTCCCTGTCAGTGTCATTTTGCAGTAACAGTGCATATGTATAGCACTGATTACTGTAGTAATGTCACTGGTAACCCCAAAAGTGTCAAAAATGTCAGTCAAGGGTCCGATCTGTCTGCCGCAATGTCGCAGTACCGCAAAAAAAATCGCAGATCGCCGCCATTACCCGTTAAAAAAAAACACCAAAAATAACAAAAATCTTTCCCTTAGTAAACGCAATAACTTTTGCGCAAACCAATCAAAATACGTTTTTTTGCGATTTTTTTTACCAAACATAGGTAGCATAAAACAAATTGGCCTAAAATGTTAAAAAATTTTGATTTTTACATTTTTTGGGGGGGAATTTCATATAAAAAAATGTGAAAAATATTGTTATTTTTGCAAAATTGACACTTTTTTTTGTTTATAGTGCAAAAAGTAAAAATCGCACAGGTGATCAAATACCCCCAAAAGAAAGCTCTGTTTGTGGGAAAAAAAGGATGTCAAATTTGTTTAGGTACAGCGTCGCACTACCGCGTAATTGTCAGTTAAAGTCACGCAGTGCCGAATCGCAAAATAGGCCCTGGTCAGGAAGGGGGTAAAATCTTCCGGGGCTTAAGTGGTTAAACGTGTGAATGGGGGAATTAGGTCATTTTCTTTTGTTCAACCCACTGGTTGAACAAAAATGAATAATTACTCATATAGCCAGCGTTACCTGCATGTATTATTGTTGGCATGGATGAATATAGTAATCATTTAGATACATTTTAGATTACTGCAGACTCAAAAAATAAACTGAAATGCACTCAGATGTATATCCCATAAATTTTAGTGTGCCTTCACTGTTTGATTAAAGGAGACTGAAGTCAAAAGCTCTCCTGACTTGCGTTTGCCGTAAATGTGGTTAGTTTCTAATGTGGTTAAAAGCAATGCTGGTTCAGTAAAGTTAAATAGCTTGTGGCATAAGAGTCGTGCAGCAGCCGTTCCTATACTATTGAACCCTTCACCCTATGGAAACAAAAAAGCAACATCAACTTGGACGTTAATTGTATGGCACCTGAAGGCATTTTTTTTTTTGGACTCTGGGAATCCACCCTTTCACATCAAAGCATATTCCCTTTTTATCTTCTTTTCCTTTCATATTCACTGTAAGTCTAAATGAAAGACTGCTTTTGAAGTCGAAATATTTTGGAGAGCTGACAACACAAGTATAGCCGGAGAATGACCCATAAAGCATAAAGACAAGCTTCTGCAGTGAGATTTAATTGTATTGTGCTTGCTAAATAATCATGTTTACATTATATTATGTCCCTTTTAGCTTCATCATTAGACTAGTTTATTTAAATAAAATAATGGTTCTGTGTTATTGTTCTAATTTTTATCTGAAATGAACAATTCTGAAATAAAGATACATGAAACAAATGCAAATATGCTCATAAAAGGAAATGCTCACAAGTACTCATTTACAGAACAGAAAGGGAACACTGGAGGTGCTAACCTCAGCAATTGGATTAGTGCAAATACTTGAATAAATAATCTGATTGATTGCCAATGGTAACAATGCCTGTAAATGTTGATGTCTATTCATTCTATTGGGAATGGTCAGAATCTGAATGATATTCCATGCAACATGAATATCTAGTGGAACAGAGCAATGTTCAATTAGTGCAAATGATTTTAATAAATAATCTGATTGATTTCCAGTGGTAACAATGCCAGTACATGTTGATGTCTATTCATAATATTGGGAATGGTCATTGGGAATTATCTTTCATTCAACCTGTAAATCTAGCGGAGTACAGTGTACATTTTATTGTTGGCTTGGTCAGAAGAAAACAATAAATTCCAATTTTGTAACACAATCAACCAATGTTTTTTGTTCCAATTGTTTTGTGCCCATATATAGTTAGGCTCTTGCAGAATTGCATCAGAAACATTAAGATTATGCTACAGTTTATAACCATGTATTAAACCATAACAGTGAACTTCAGGCAGATAAAAAAAAAAGCTATTTATAATTATAGATTTATTTAAAAAAAATTTTTTAAAAGGGTAACTCCACTTTCGTGGGGAAAAAATAGCAAATAAAGAGAAAACATAGCGTTTACAATTGCCACACAAATCATATTGTATTTGAATGTTATTATAAATGACCTTTCCTTTTCAATCTGCAGCTGTTGTAATTTTCTAAAAATGCAATGCAATATGGCTACCTGAAGCTGTTCTGTACACAGAATGTATACTGACCACACCCCAGAAACATCATTTCCTGCTTGTGTGATTGGCTCACCAATTTTCCCAGAAGTCTGCCTAAGATACAAGTCAGATTTCCCTGGAACAAAAATGTCATTTTTGGTGAGATACTCCCAATAGGAACACGTCTAAAGGGATGCAGGCCCAGCAGATTTCCTCATTAGAGCCCTGCAGCTACAACAGCTGACAGATAATTATGAAATCACTCCCATTTGACCCACTCAGCACAGAGGCACAGAGGAACAAACAATGATTTCTTCAGAGCCGGTTCACATACAGGCGACCCGACTTGCTGGGGCGACCTGTGAAGTCGCGGTGCACAGCGCGCACCGCGACCTCGGAGCGACATGAACGGACTTCATATCATTGAAGTCAATGCAGGTCGCTCCAGGTCGCCCCAAAGTAGTACAGGACCCTTTTTCTAAGTCGGAGCGACTTGTGTCGCTCCTATTAGAACGGGTCCTGTGCTAATCTATGGCAGGCGACCCACGGCGACTTGTCAGGCGACCAAGTCGTCTGACAATTCGCCCCAGTGTGGACCGGCTCTCAGAATAACAATTGGTAGGAATCTGCAACAAAGTTTGTTATAATCCTTGGAATGTACAGAGATCACCCAGAGGGGAATGTTTTTTTTCTCAACAAAAGTGAAGTTAAAGGATAAGTCCAGGCAAAACCTAACTAATGCTAAACCTGCTCTTTGCCACATTCTAAACCTAATCTATCTAACCCTGTAATACAAAAATCACTGTACTTACCCTTTCTGCAGCTGTCCCGGTCCAGTCTCCAGCGACAGAAGCTCTGTGCAGGAGAGGACTGACAGCTGACAGATCAGCATATGACCGGACTGGATCGGCTGAAGAATAGGTAAGTAGAGTGATTTTTGCCTTACAGGGTTAGATAGATTAAGTTTAGAATGTGGAACAGAGCAGGTTAAGCATTAGTTAGCTTTTGCCTTGACTTTACATTTTTTCCTGTAAAGCTGAAAAAAGTATTTTAGTGTTCAGTCTCACATGCGGCAGCTTTTGCCGCCCCTCTGAAAAAGGATCAGTGGTGGATCACTTTTCAGATGCCATTTGACAAGCAGTGAGGGGGCGGTATGTCACCAATGTGAAGGAGATATTACAGTGTAGCTAAAATAATCCATAATAGAAAGTACAGTCTTTTCAAAGTTTGTAGACAAACATGTACAAGAGATTAGCTTGATATGATAACACTTGCTAATGTGTGGTTATACTTTAAAAAACATCCTTTTTTGTAAAATTTGTCATTACATAGACAGGGAAAAATTATAATGGTTGTGCGTAACAGCTTCATCTCACTATGAACGCCAAAACAGCTGCTGACAAGGCCTGTGCTTGAAATCACACGGGAAGAAATAACATAAACCCTAGGTTCAAATCTATGTGGTTGCGGTTGATGCAGTTTTCTGATGTGTTTTGCGTTTTAGAACACGTTATTTTGATGCGTTTTTTACATGCAGTTCTCATGCATTTTGCGTTTTTTTTTCTCTTTAACAAACTGTGTAAAGCCGGTTGTTAAGGAGTGGGCAGCTGCTGTATCCTTAACAACCAAGAGTCATCAGCTGTCAGCAAGCTTCCCGGCTGACAGCTGAATGTACAAAAAAGAATTGCCGACATGCCCCTGGCCGACGATGTTACAAGGGGGAGGGGACAACCAGTTACATCACCGGGTGGCCCTGCCCCTTTGTAATTTAGGAACTGCCAGACGCCAGAGTGGGCAGACAGTGGGAGTGGACTGTTTTTTGTTTTTTTTTTTGTGAATGAGTAGGGATACTATGTACCCCATACTCATTTACATAGGGGTGGGATCTGTGGGCCCCCTTGTTAAAGGGGGCTTCCAGATTCAGATAAGCCCCTCGCCCACAGACCCCCACAACCACCAGCCAGGTTTGTGGGGAAGAGGCCCTTTGTCCCCATCAACATGGGGACAAGGTTGCATTGCCCTGCCCCAAAGCACCCCACCATGTTTTCAGACATGTGGCCTGGTATGGTTCAGGTAGGGAGGGGGTGCTTGCTCGTCCCCTCCCTTTACTGACCTGCTCAGTTGTATTGTCGGATAGGGGTCTGGTAAGGATTTTGAGGGGGACCACACACCATTTTTTCTAAAAAAAAACGAAGTGCTGGGTATGCATTGGGGGGGGGGGGGGGGGGGACACCATGCTGTTTTTTTTTCAGTTTTTTTTTAGTGCCAGCAATTTGTAATTCAGCTGTCAGCAGGGAACCCTATTGACAGCTGATGACTTATAGATTGTTAAGGATGCAGTAGCCACCCCGCTCCGTAACAATAAGCTATTCACAAATTGTTATGGAGAAAAAAAAACTCAAAACGCATGTAAAAACGCTTTAAAAACGCAACATTTGCATTTTTGGTGCGGGTCCATTTAGGTCTTTTACACGCAAAGCGCAATCTGTTGCGGGAAAGAAAAGTCCCTCACCCTTTCCATAAATGTAGCGGCTGAAAACCACAAAGATGTAAACGCATTCCATAGGAAATCGTGTTAAATTTACTGTAGTGCATTTCTGCAAACTGAAAAATTCCACTAAAAAAAGCATAGGTGTGAACCTAGTGTCAAGGTCCAGTTCACTTCTAGTCCATTCACATTGTTTTCAAACAAGCCCTGGTGAAGGGACATTTTTGGAACCCCAAAACATTGGCTACTCTTTAGAATCTTCCCCTGACTTTTTTTTTGAATAACATTGTATCTGGACTTTTTAGCAGTGGTGTGACTCTTCAATGTCCATTTTCAATTTAAAAACAGGGCATGCTCAGCAAAGTTTACATCCCGGCAAAGTGCCTGTGTGTGGAAATTAGTACACTCCTGCACATGTGTGGGAGCGACATTATCCCACACCGGGCAAGTAAGATGGCTGAAGACCAGTACCCAGGAGAAGCCAGAATGCTGGCACCAGCAAGTGACCTTTTGGGTGTGAACCGTTGAAGCAAAGGTAAGCATTGCAGACTTTAGTTCCACTTTAAATATGTGATTTCATTAGTTTTTTTTCTGTCTTTTTCTCTTTATTTATTTTAAATAATTTTTTGTAATCTTTCAAAAAACACCCCCTGTTCATTGGTGCCCAGGGTTAGTCCCCCACTATATCCATGAAAGAGTCTATAGTTGCCACATGCCTGATACTGTTCATCTCCATTACATAAGATTTTGTCTTCAATGCACCTCACAGGAAGTGACAAGAATACTACATTTCTAGGAAGATCAACATATTTTCTGAAAATGGTCTGAAAAATGAAAACAAAAGCAGCCATCTAAAGACGAGGAAGCTGCAATATAATACATTTTTGTTCTGGGGTTTAGTTATCTTTTAAGGTGAAAACTGCAATAAAAACTCAAAACAGGGGCTCGCTGAAAATAAACTATATTTTCGTTTTAACAAACAGACTATTTAGGGTAGTAAGGAGGCCCATTTATTCAGAAGAGGAAACCAGACCCCCCTTATGTTGGGACAGATGGGTACCAATGTAGACTGCCAGATTTCAGATGTGAGCCCGCAATGGCAAATCTTTCTACTGGTGTTCCCAAAATGTTTAAAAAAGCTATTTGGTAATTTATTGCCTTAGGGTGGACATACTACATGATTAATAAAACTGAAATTCTGCAAGTAATTTAAGCACCAGCTACAGAAACTCTGTACATAAGATATTATACATTTATGGCTAATGCAAGGCTACAGATCATAAAAGTCAATGCCCATGGAAAATCCACCAGCCTGGTTCTGAATTAACAGACTGGCTGTCTAAAGGTCAAGTAAATCTTTTATGGACATTCATATGGCCTGGAGTATTTGAGAAAAATTATTTGATGTTATAGTTACAATAGATGAGATCTGATCTATTTAGCAATTTTGTTTTTTGGCAGTAATGCTGCATTGTGCATACATATGGCCCAGCAAGAGCCAAAGATTTAGAGATGATGGATAGCAAAGATTAATTTACATATCAATCTCAAACCCCTGTAGTGATGGTCATTAGCATTCTAATTGGCAATAATTACAAGTAAATAATCCATCTATAGTAAAGAGACAAACGGCCCCCTGAGGTTGTTATTTAAAAGATCAGCAGCTAGCCATTAAGTTCACAAAGGTAATGTTTTGTTGGATTCCCAAGAACTATAGAAAGGGTTACAGTGTCAGGTTCATTTTGCAGAGTGACCAGTTTAGATGGATTGATTTAATGGAAAAATAGCATTTTTTAAAGAAAAATACACCAACAAAAGCCGTTCTTGAACTGATCAGAGTTTGATTTTCAGAACACAATTTGTCACTAACTAAACAGGAATTTAGTAAAATTCTAAAGAATATAAATATTTCATTGTCAAAAATGCAAAAACTTGAGTTGAAAGAGGTATTGTAGGGGTAGATATTTCTAAAGAGAAAACAAAATACCTGTTCAGGAATTACTTTGAAGAACAACTACTCAAGTTAAGCCACTCCTAGCTAGAAATGTGTACAAAATAAAAGAATAGAAAGCATTTCACTTTCTGTGTGCTTGGTTACACAAGAAATTCCACAAATTTGATATTTTTACCAGGAGTCTGGAGGTGGTAGTTTTTGGTTTTCTTTTGTTCAGAAAAATATGCAGCTCCCCTAAACACTAAAACCCTAACAAAACACCACGTGACACAAAACCAGTATCAGCACATATTAGGAATATGAAATGTTAGGGTAGCATACTCTTTAATGTCCACTGAAATACTCTCATTGAACAGTGAATTATTAGTTGTCAGGGTTTAGGCTAACCATACATGCCTAGAAATTTAACTGATTTCGCTAATCAGAGAGTATGGAGGAATCTCCATTGTCAGCTCGGCTCCAATTTTCCATTCTGGTACCAGTGGGCCACCCATGGCTCCAAATACAGCTGATCCAGCAAGAATAAGCCAAATTTCAAGCCATGTATGTCTAGCATTAGCCATGAACTTAGGGAGTATCAAACTCCAATAACAAAGTGACACATTATTGGGGAGAAGCACAGAAGAAGCATCTTGTGCTGTTTATGTAAGACATTAAAGTAGTTATGAAGGCAGACTTTTTTTTTTTACCTTAATGCATTCTCTACATTACAGTAAAAAAACCTTCCGCATGCAGTTTCCCTCCCCAGTCCCCCTAAATATATTTCTGAGCCTAATCTTAATTCAGCAATGTGCACAAGAGCACAGGTTATCTCTGGTTCCTCCATCCACATTGGCTCAGACACAGCAGTGGAAGCTATTGGCTCCTACTGCTGTCAGTCATAGCCAGTGACGATGGAGCGGGGGGGGGGGGGTTCCAAAGTCCCGCTGTCTGTGTCAATAGATGCAAACAGCAAGGCTCGGAAGCAAGCCCCCATTATTCCCCCCATGTGGCTTACTATGGATGCACTTGGTGGAGGGAGGAGCCAGGAGCACTGGCAGGAAACCCGAGAAGAGGAGGATCGGGGCTGCTCTGTGCAAAACCAGTACACAGAGCAGGTACTGTACAACTTGCAGGGGCGTTGCTAGGTGGGAAAAAGACCAGGGGCTTCAGCCCGAAGATAAATTTGATAACCCCCGCCCACATTTTAAAGTAAGCCCCGCCCAAGCTCCTCCCATATTTAAAAGTAAGTACCGCCCAAGCTCCACCCAATGGTCCCCTCAGTCAAGGGTCAGTCAAGGGGTGGTATGGAGAGGAGTACAGGGGGTGAGAAATTGGGTGGTATGGAGAAGAGAGAAGTAAAGGGGGTCAGTCATGTGGTGGTATGGAGAGGAGTACAGGAGGTCAGTCATGGGGTGGTATGGAGAGGAGAGGAGTACAGGGAGTCAGACATGGGGTGGTATGGAGAGGAGTACAGGGGGTCAGACATGGGGTGGTATGGAGAGGAGTACAGGGGGTCAGACATGGGGTGGTATGGAGAGGAGTACAGGGGGTCAGACATGGGGTGGTATGGAGAGGAGTACAGGAGGTCAGTCATGGGGTAGTATGGAGAGGAGAGGAGTACAGGGGGTCAGACATGGGGTGGTATGGAGAAGAGTACAGGGGGTAAGACATGGGTTGGTATGGAGAGGAGTACAGGGGGTCAGACATGGGGTGGTATGGAGAGGAGAGGAGTACAGGGGGGTCAGTCATGGGGTGGTATGGAGAGGAGAGGAGTACAGGGGGTCAGTGATGGGGTGGTATGGAGAGCAGAGAAGTACAGGGGGTCAGACATGGGGTGATATGGAGAGGAGAACAGGGGGGCAGATATAGGGTGGTATGGAGAGGAGCGGAGTACAGGGGGTCAGTCATGGGGTGGTATGGAGAGGAGAGAAGTACAGGGGTTCAGTCATGGGGTTGTATGAAGAGGAATACAGGGGGTCAGACATGGGGTGGTATGGAGAGGAGTACAGGGGGTCAGACATGGGGTGGTATGGAGAGGAGTACAGGGGGTCAGACATGGGGTGGTATGGAGAGGAGTACAGGAGGTCAGTCATGGGGTAGTATGGAGAGGAGAGGAGTACAGGGGGTCAGACATGGGGTGGTATGGAGAAGAGTACAGGGGGTAAGACATGGGTTGGTATGGAGAGGAGTACAGGGGGTCAGACATGGGGTGGTATGGAGAGGAGAGGAGTACAGGGGGGTCAGTCATGGGGTGGTATGGAGAGGAGAGGAGTACAGGGGGTCAGTCATGGGGTGGTATGGAGAGCAGAGAAGTACAGGGGGTCAGACATGGGGTGATATGGAGAGGAGAACAGGGGGGCAGATATAGGGTGGTATGGAGAGGAGCGGAGTACAGGGGGTCAGTCATGGGGTGGTATGGAGAGGAGAGAAGTACAGGGGTTCAGTCATGGGGTTGTATGAAGAGGAATACAGGGGGTCAGACATGGGGTGGTATGGAGAGGAGTACAGGGGGTCAGACATGGGGTGGTATGGAGAGGAGTACTGCCGGCATCAGATGGAACATAAATTAATGCAGCCTAAACTCAATCCTATTAAACTCCTTTGGTGTAAATGTAAACAGCCAGGTCTTCTTGTCCAACATCAGTACCTGACCTCAAAAATGCACAAGTTCTCACAAGCTCAATACAAAATCTTGTGGAAAGCCTTCCCAGAAAAGTGGAAGCTGTTTACAGATGCAAAGGTGAGACCAACTCAATATACCACCCCATGACTGACCCCCTGTACTCGGCTCCTCTCCATACCACCCTATATCTGCCCCCCTGTACTCCTCTCCATATCACCCCATGTCTGACCCCCTGTACTTCTCTGCTCTCCATACCACCCCATGACTGACCCCCTGTACTCCGCTCCTCTCCATACCACCCTATATCTGCCCCCCTGTACTCCTCTCCATATCACCCCATGTCTGACCCCCTGTACTTCTCTGCTCTCCATACCACCCCATGACTGACCTCCTGTACTCCTCTCCATACCACCCCATGTCTGACCCCCTGTACTCCTCTTCATACCACCCCATGTCTGACCCCCTGTACTCCTCTCCTCTCCATACCACCCCATGACTGACCCCCTGTACTCCTCTCCTCTCCATACCACCCTATATCTGCCCCCCTGTACTCCTCTCCATATCACCCCATGTCTGACCCCCTGTACTTCTCTGCTCTCCATACCATCCCATGACTGACCTCCTGTACTCCTCTCCATACCACCCCATGTCTGACCCCCTGTACTCCTCTTCATACCCCCCCTTGTCTGACCCCCTGTACTCCTCTCCTCTCCATACCACCCCATGACTGACCCCCTGTACTCCTCTCCTCTCCATACCACCCCATGTCTGACCCCCTGTACTCCTCTCCATACCAACCCATGTCTGACCCCCTGTACTCCTCTCCTCTCCATACCACCCCATAACTGACCCCCTGTACTCCTCTCCATACCACCCCATGCCTGACCCCCTGTACTCCTCTTCAGACTCCATACCACCCCATGTCTGACCCCCTGTACTCCTCTCCATACCACCCCATGTCTGACCATTGTCCCATCATTTTTTTTCCCTCCTCTTACATGTTATACGTGGGAACACTCACCTGCCCAACCCAACAGATCCAGCAAGCATTGTCCTGCTGTGATTTGCAGCACCTCTTCCACAGGCCTGTGAATGGAAAGCGAAGCATCCCGGTATATGTGGTGAACACATTTCAAAGTCTTAGAGACGTCATGGTACAGGAGATGGTCAGAGACTGCAGACATGGTACAGGAGATGGTCAGAGACTGCAGACATGATACAGGAGATGGTCAGAGACTGCAGACATGATACAAGAGACGGTCAGAGACTGCAGACATGATACAGGAGATGGTCAGAGACTGCAGACATGGTACAGGAGATGGTCAGAGACTACAGACATGATACAAGAGGTGGTCAAAGACTGCAGACATGATACAAGAGGTGGTCAAAGACTGCAGACATGATACAAGAGATGGTCAGAGACTGAGGACATGATACAAGAGACGGTCAGAGACTGCAGACATAGTACAGGAGACGGTCAGAGACTGCAGACATGGTACAGGATATGGTCAGAGACTACAGACATGATACAAGAGGTGGTCAGAGACTGCAGACATGATACAAGAGATGGTCAGAGACTGCAGACATTAAACAGGAGAGGGTCAGAGACTGAGGACATGATACAGGAGATGGTCAGAGACTGAGGACATGATACAGGAGATGGTCAGAGACTGAGGACATTAAACAGAAGATGGCCAGAGACTGAGGACATGTTACAGAAGATGGTCAGAGACTGAAGACATGGTACAGGAGATGGTCAGAGACTGCAGACATGATACAAGAGGTGGTCAGAGACTGCAGACATTAAACAGGAGAGGGTCAGAGACTGAGGGCATGATACAGGAGATGGTCAGAGACTGAGGACATGATACAGGAGATGGTCAGAGACTGAGGACATGATACAGGAGATGGTCAGAGACTACAGACATGATACAAGAGGTGGTCAGAGACTGAGGACATGATACAGGAGATGGTCAGAGACTGAGGACATGATACAGGAGATGGTCAAAGACTGCAGACATGATACAAGAGATGATCAGAGACTGAGGACATGATACAGGAGATAGTCAGAGACTGAGGACATGATACAAGAGGTGGTCAAAGACTGCAGACATGATACAAGAGATGGTCAGAGACTGAGGACATGATACAGGAGACGGTCAGAGACTGCAGACATGGTACAGGAGATGGTCAGAGACTACAGACATGATACAAGAGATGGTCAGAGACTGCAGACATTAAACAGGAGAGGGTCAGAGACTGAGGACATGATACAGGAGACGGTCAGAGACTGCAGACATGATACAGGAGATGGTCAGAGACTGAGGACATGATACAGGAGATGGTCAGAGACTGCAGACATGGTACAGGAGATGGTCAGAGACTACGGACATGATACAAGAGGTGGTCAGAGACTGCAGACATGATACAAGAGATGGTCAGAGACTGCAGACATTAAACAGGAGAGGGTCAGAGACTGAGGACATGTTACAGGAGATGGTCAGAGACTGAGGACATGTTACAGAAGATGGTCAGAGACTGCAGACATGATACAGGAGATGCTCGGAGACTGAGGACATGATAGAAGATAGAAGAGCACTAGGGGGGCTGGAGAGCACAGGCGAAGCAGAGAGCACTGGAGGAGCTGAAGGGCACGGTGGGGTGGGGGTGGGGGACTGGAGAGTATTAAGAGGGGGTTTGGAAAGCATTGCAGGGGGGTTGGAAGGCGCAGGGGGTGGAGAGCACGGGGGGGACAGGGAGCATAGGGGGGAGGGAGATGAAAAGCACCAGGGGAGGGCTAAAGAACAGGGGGCAGTCCAGTGCACTGGGTGGGGGGGGTTAAGAGCACTGAGGCGGGGATAAGTGCACTGAGAGTGGGGGGGGGGAATAAGAGCACCGAGGGGGGGGGGAATAAGAGCACCGAGGGGGGATTAGAACACTGGAGGGGGGGGGGGGTTAAGAGCACTGGTGAGCCAGCAAAAGAAGTTGTATAGGAGGGGGATGGGGCAGCTGCATATAGAGGAATTGATCTTCCCCTATTCTTCCTGCAGGAGGGAGAGGAGGACAATCAGTTATTCAGCAGCTGCAGAAAGAATAGGGAAAGATGAATTCCTCTATATGCAGCTTCCCCATCCCTCTACTACCCAGCACACACACACTTGGGCAATGGGCACTCACCTTCTTCCCGCCGAGGCTCCGCCCCCTTCTTCCCGCCGAGGACCCGCCCCCTTCCCGCCGCGGCTCCGCCCCCGCTAGTCCCCGGACTGAAGGAGCTGCCACTGCCTGCCCTTTACACAGTGCCCTTTACGCCACTGCATCCAGTGATTGGTGGGCGATCTGGGGCAGCCGCAGGGCAGGAGGGTGATTGCCGCTGTCAAGTAGCATTGATTTCGGGTGTGGGCGGGACCGGTATGCGGGGCTCCACCCCATTTTTCCGTGCATAGAGAAACAGAAGCTGTCTGGGGAGGAAGGTGGGCGTGGCATACCGGCCCCGCCCACACCCGACATCAATGCTGAAACTTGACAGCTGCATTCACTCTCCTTGCGGCTGCCCCGGATTGCCCACCAATCATTGGATGTGCTTTATAAATCTTACACTGCTGAGGTATGTAGCCCCGAGTTCTCGGCCAAACCCAGGCTTTGGGACTCGGGGCTAATCATTTTAAAAAAGCAACAGGAGACTCGGGGCTTTTGGGGAGCACACTCGGGGCTATAGCCCAGGTCAGCCCCCCCCTGCCGACGCCACTGTGTACAAGTATGAGATTTTTGTTATTAGAAAAAAAAAAAGTTTAGAACCATTTTACCTTTTAAAAGTATAGAATGAAACACTGGTTCATTTTAATATAACAGATTATTGAAGACTGAAAGCCAGTGCAGCAAAGTTGAATTGCTTTTGGCTATTCTGGGTTCTGCTGGTTGCAAGCTCAACTGCTTTCCCCTGAATTTTGGTATATTTCAGAATTTAGCGGGTGGAAGAGGCAGACTCTCACTTGCAAATTCATATAGCCTTAGCAATTTCTTGGCATGAAGAATGTCTAGTAGGGGGCTAAGGTGTGTATAAATAGGCTGGGTCCTGAAACAGCAGGGTCCTTGTTCTGTGGAAAGAGGCCCAACCTGAGGGCTGTGCCTTTGGGGCACATAGCTGAAGTTTAGAAAAGGCAATCTGGGTTCCAGCTTCAGTTAGGGATGGGGGACTCATGTCCAAGTTTCCTGAGAGCAGCTGCAGGAAGTTCCACAGAGGATCTGAGCTGAAGACATACCATACTGGAGTTGTCTGGTACTGAAGGAAAACATTCAAGTACCCAGGGCAAAGTAAGTACAAGCCTGGAAAGATCCCACAGACTGTCTTTGCTAACTTTTGGGAAAGTTGCTTTTACCTTTACTAGCTTAGGTTTAACTTTCGCACTGGAGCCTCCTGAGCTGTGATCAACCAATCACTAGCTTCAAGAGAGTGGCTGCACCCTAAAGCGATAGAACAGTTAGTTAGAAGTGTCCTCCATTATCTTTTCTGCTAAGTTTGGAGTATCCTAAGGTTCACTCCGCACCCTACCTAAGTTAAATCAGCATTAAACTGTAAAAAGACATGCACTGCCTGTTTCTTGAGTTGAGAGACTGTACCTCACAGGAAATGGAACCTGGGATAAATCAGCCAACCCAGTCTGGGGTCTGTGCTACAACTCTTTTAATTAAACATGTATGTATTATGTACTTTACTTTAAATTCTTTTTAACTTTGAAGCCAGCCATAGACGGTTCGCATATCGGCCGGTTCAGCAGAGACCAGCCGAGATTCGAACCATGTAGGAGTAGGCTGATTGTACCCAAGTTGATTAATCAATCAACTTGGGTACTTCCAGCATTTTTGGATATTTTTTCTGATTATTGCCAGCAGCCGGCTAAGCCGTATAGGAAGACTCAAAGGAACTACAAAGCTAAGAACTGTTTGAAAATATAGTGTACAAACAGTGTACAACTTTGCATGTTTAGCGTTTTACAGGCTACATATGATTCCTCATATAAAGCTATCTTAGCTTGGGTTTCCTGAACCTCACTGAAATGTTTCTACAGAAGAACAATATAAACTATAAAAGGAGAAATAAACATGGGGGTGTCTTGTGTTATTAGTCTGTTTGTTTTACTTAGGCATATAACTTTGCATTGCGCAAATATGTGAATCTGGCCTAAATGTCAGTGTACTATATGTCTGGAAAAAATGAACACAGCTGCTGCCTTGACTCTCAATTGCCTGCCCACACATTTTGTGGAGGAAAAGAGCTAATGAGGAATTCAGTTTTTGATGGGAGTACCTATCAATAGGAAATGACGTTGGACACCCTGCTGCTCTCTTCTTCCAGCAGCTGCCCCTTCAAAGAGTTGGTGTTGGTGATGATGTCACGAGTATTAAAACTGTTTCTCCCCAAAGGAACAAGGCAAAATAAAAACGGAATGCTGGGACATGACCTAAAAGGTTTAAGGGTAGCTTTGTCTCATGTGCATTCAAAAGTTTAACAAGTTCATCGAAATATCCTTTTTTCATTTTCTTTTATTTCTAAGGTCATAATTGTACAACATAGTTTGAAGGTAAAGTCTGAGTCCCCACGAGCTTCTGTATGTGGGCTTATACCCTGATCGTTCTTATTATAATCTACCACTAAATATCCAATCCACTCAATTTGAGGCCCAGAGGCCCAGGAATGCATAATCCCCTCTCTTGCCAAACGTTTCTTCTGTTACTTGTTGGAAGTACTGCAGTACTGTAGAATCCCCCTGTCACTGAGCAGACACATTCCCTGGCCTCAAACTCAGATATATAACATCAAATTTAAAAAAAAAAATAGTCATACACAGACATTTTATCAAATAAGATAAAGAGCTAATTACTATATATTACATATTTTGGAAGTGTATAGTTAATATTCAACTGAAAATGAGCATTTCAAAGTTGCAAAATCAGTAACTGAAATCTTATCACATGCTGAAAGATGTTTAGAGATTAAACCTTTCTGAATAATTCTGTAATCTAAAAGTTGTTTGAATACGAATTTTTGCATTTTTAGAGACTGTTTTGCTAGATTTTGCTATTTGGTCCCACTGCAAACGGTGGTGTCTCAGGTAGGACATAAATGCTATTGCCACAGTGACATCCCATTATAACGCAATGCACTTTGGTGATTGATTCCAGTTGCTGGAAAATGACAACAGCAAGCTTTACAGAAGAGGTCACATAGGACTGTATAAACAATTTTGAAAGTGTTTTTTGAGATTACTAATGCTTTTAATAGCAAGTGAATAAGTAATTATCATGGTTGACAAATAACCATTTCCATACAGTAAAATGATGGGCCTGAGAGCAAATCGGTTAAACAATCATAATGCAAAAATGTATATGGCATAATGAATATCCATTGAATCAGAGATTCAATTTAATAACTCAAAGCAGCAAGCTTCTTGTTTAATGCCAGCTTCTTATACTTTACATATATACTCAGTTAGTATAGAAATTACTCCCTCTTGAGCTGCTGGAATGTTGGATTCTCCTTCTATTTCCAGGGGTTTAATGGGACCTAACAACTTACCGGCACACCAGTAGTGATGCAATAGGCTTTATTTAGTTTAGTTCAACATTTAGTTATTATTATTATTATACATGATTTATATAGCGCCAACAGTTTGCGCAGAGCTTTACAATGTGAGGGAAGACAATATAGTTACAATACAGTTCAAAACAGGAGGAACTTGAGGGCCCTGCTCGTTAGCGCTTAGTTGATGGTATATATAATTCATGGGTGAGGGGAAGTCCCAAAAGTTTCCCAAAAATTCCAGAGAGTGAAAGGGCAATGCAATCCCCACTATACAGAGCTCTGCTGATGGCAGCAAGGTCCCTGAGGCAGTAGATCAACAGAAACAGAGGTGGCCAAAGATCTCTCACCACACGGATTTTGTGTATATGTCCTACTGTCAACAATCAGTCTCTCAAGTACTGTCCCAACAGACTGGACAAATGCAGGTGCAGTACTGGCTACTCCACAGGTGGGCAGTATAGCTCTTATTTAATACTGACCGCTCAGTTCTTAGGTGCCTTTGCATTGCTCACACATCTTCTGGAGGCCAGAAAAAAAAATACCACAGAACTCTGAGGTCCCCCCACTCCAAATCCGCACCTATTTTATTGTGCCATAAACCAGCAAAATGCACTACAAGTCCCAGGTTTCAACTATCAGTGGTTAATTAATGAAATTCAACCCAGTCAGATTTGGTCAAGGGCCATATAACAGGAGGATCCTGCTGCTTCCTGAGGAGATTCGGGGTGATCCAGAACAGCTCAAATAACAAGAAAACTAAATTCTCATTAGCATTAAAGGGAAACATTAAGTGAAAGAAAAAAAATAGCACACTTACAGTTAAAATTCTTGGAAATAAGCATACGTAGTAGGAATCACCAAGGTGGAGACAAAGCAAGGCTGTGTATAGGAAACAGCAACTTCAGATCCCCTGGCTGATATCACATGGACATGGTTTGAAGAGCATTCCTTCTTTCTCAGACCTGTCCCTAAAGGTCGAATGGACTTATAAGGGATCAGGTGGGCCTGTCAAACTCCCGACTGACCCCATTTTTTATAAGTCCAACAGTTATATTTAGAGGCAAGTTTGAGAAGTTTGAGAGCAAGTTTGAAAAGAAAGGTTGGCCTTCGAAACATGTTACTGCCCCTCTCTTTCCACCAGCATGTAGAGGTCACCACGATGCATTAGGCAGCAGCACTGGATGCCTTTTATTGGTGGCTATTTGGCAGCTGTCAGAGCACGTCCCTGTGATGCTGGCCAGGGGATCTGGAGTTCCCCTTCCCTGTACATACCCTTGCTTTGTTTCGATCTTGGTGATTCCTACCACCTGTGCTGGTTTCCAATAAGTTTAACTGTAAGTGTCAGGGCCTGGCCAGTGCATCGACATGCACCGCCACTTTTTTATTTTCTATTTATTTTCTTGCACTGTTTGTCACTCTTGTATGTGTTTATCTCACTGATGAAGGGTGTGAGTCCTTGGGCTTGCCCTGATGTCTAGGGGGAGGATGTGTGACCCTCAGGTTCCTTCCTCCCCTGCCTCTGAGGGGTCTTTCTTTGGGAGAGCCCCTTGACCAAGTATTCAGGGTCAGCTTCGGCTGGCCTAGAAGAACGGGGTCTGCAAGGCCTTCTGGCTAGGCAGACCGTGGAAACCCTTAGTCCCTGTCAGTGTCCTTTGTCCCTGTTGTTGCCTCATGCCTCGGGGATCAGGGTAGAGGTCCTACCCCCTCAGGGGGTGGACTATAAGAACACCCTTAGGTGAACTTTTTAGTGTGTGGTCACATGCATGTTTTTTGTACACTTACAGGTTTTTTTTGTTCTAGGTTTTTGCACCACTGCAGACTTAAAGAGAAGACAGTATCTATCTGAATATATATCAGATAACATATAAAAATCTTATTGGAAAAAAAAAAAAAAAAAGATAACATGGTATGCATATTCCTTATTGTTATTGGGTTAATATAGTGTATTTTCTTATTCATTAATTTTTTTTCTTCAAGATTTATTAATATACTGCTGCTGTTTATTATAGAGCCTTACTATTTTGTGTTGTCTACTTGTGAGTAAAACTGTGAAAATGCACACAAGTAAGTAATTTACTGCACTTTATACCTTGATTTTGTGAAAATTACTCAAAAAATAAAATTTTATTGCACTCTAAAAGTTTAATTTAGATGTTGAACATCTCATTTATAAGGTGAAAATGTAGTTTACCCATTTAGTGCAAAAAAAACCAAGTCTGCTTGTTTACCTCCCTTCTCACCCATCATGCCTATGCAACACCCCATTTTCCAACCAGAACCAAGTGAAACACCCAGACCTTCTGCACAGGGGGTAAAATGTGACTTTCTTCTTTTCTCAGGCAATCATTGGACGACATAGGTAGACCACTGGTATGATCTTTCTGCATAGTTAACTGTTTGAACTGGCTCTAGCATACAAATGACATGTTGGGGTAGTACAGGAAAGGTTGCCAGCAGTAGCAGGGCCAGGGACTGTCAAGGTAACTCATTACTGAAATGGCAAAATACAGATTCACTTAAAAATAGAACTGGGGCTGGGTTATGGACATTCAACTGCTTACGAATTCTTAACAAGTAACCTACCAGCCAGTAAACTGTGATGTAAACAGCATAAGCCCCCCTGCCCACAGACTCCCACAACCACCAGGCCAGGGTTGTGAGGATGACACCCTTGTCTTCAACAACATAGGGACATAGTGCTTTGTAGGTAAGGGGGTCCCTCTGGCAAGGTACCCCCCATGTTAAGATAATGTGACTTGTATGGTTCAGGAAGAGGTACATCCTTGCCCCCCACCCCTTTCCTGTTTTTGCCTGTTCAGATAGGGGGCTGGTTTGAATTTTTTGGGAGGACCTCAAGCTTTTTTTTGTGGGGTCTCCACAGAATGGCCTGGTATGAATTAGGGGGGAAATTCAATGCTGGTTTTTCTTTGTGTGTGTGTGTGTGAAGGTTTCCCATAACATGCATATCAGATCCTCATCTAGGATAGAGCCCCGTACACATGGGGCGAATGTTAGAAGACTTCAGCCGGTTCAAAAAAAACGTCCGACTGGCTCACGATCAGCACTTGCAGTCAATGGGTGAGAGTCAGAGAGGTCAGAACACAACAGCTCAGCGGGGGGAGATCCCTGTATTAACATCGGAATGTTAGTACAGCCACTCTGACCGGACCGTTCAAACCCGCTGGGTTTAAACAGAAAAAAACAAATAGTGTGTGCCAGGCTTAAGGGTCTGGTATAATTGATTAATTTGTTTACAAACCCAACAATGCAACTTAGAGATATGCCACTTCAAAAACAGGGTCAAGGCATTCCCCAGGAATTTTTTATTATTAAAATCGCTTCTCCCAGTCAAACTTTTACATTTTTTTTTGCTTTCGTACATAGTCTCCAATGGCAGTGTCCAGATCCCCAATGCAGTTTGATTGACAATCACTGGCATATTAGCTTAAAAATTGCCCATTAACTTGTTTTACCATTCAGCTCCCATTGCCTTTAACAGGGTTTGGATTCAACACCAGTCGTGTTTGCCAAACCTGCCCCAAGCAGAACCCAACTCTTCAATACCAAGTGTCCTGTACTGTGCAATTAATCATACAGGATTTTTTACTGTCCTGTAAAATCTATTCTTGGGGTACAGTACAGGACACGGGTTCTTCCTCTCAGATTCACTCCGATTACTTACTAAATGTACTTACTTACTGGGGGTAAGAGGATTTAAATGGAGGCTTTCCTAACAACTCAGTTTGCTATCATCCAATCACCTAAAGATGGCTGCATATGACCCAGTAGTTTAAGATTAAGCCTCTGCCCCGTATTGTATTCCAAGAAAAGGATTTTACAGGTAAGTAAAAAATCCGATTTTATTCTTTTTTATATAGTAGCGGTAAAATTGCTATTAGTTTTTTTGCCATCTCAGGCTTGTAGACTTAACAGGCAGTAAGAGTCCCCACTGGGAGATTTTCTCCCATATTCCTGTCCTGGTGGCAATAATTTTGGATTTACCTTCATGTTTATTCCTTGTGCTATTCTTAATCAGAACAATTAGAGAGAATGAATTTTCCTAACAAAAGAGCACAGTCAACAATAAAAACATTACAGGTGTTCTAACCCCTCACCATTATGACCAAAGCTAAAGCTTGCTCACTGCTTTTTTAGAATATGAATAAATATTTTAGAATATTGCTTTTTTAGAATTTGAATGTCCACAGACTGATCAAAATAATCTGATGTACTTTTAAAGGCTAAGTTAATTGTTGGAACATGTTACACACATATTTAGAATGTTTCGGCTCCTGCCTCCCTCTCCCCCTGACCGCATTCCCTGTGACAATGGGAGGGGGATCCTCACACACTACAGCTGCTGTCACATTTAAAATTGTTGCAGATATGCAGGGTTTAGCCCACACAGCCGTGTCCTTCATTCATAGAGATCTGTGAATGAATAAACTACAAGTCCTGTCTGCCATCATGGTAGATGACTCATAGTTCTCAATGGACTACAAATGTGCTGATCAGCGCACTCGTTTTCCATTTACTCTTCCTAGCTTTCTAAGTAATAGCCTGTACAGAGGCAGAAAGTTGGCTGGAGAATGTGCAGGAACCTGACTTTGCATCCGCAATCCACCAATTGTCGGTGCAATACTTTGCAGGCACCTGTGGGTAAAAATAATAAATGCACATTTTTTTCAAGCAAAAATAGGCTAATTTATTATTTAATAAAAGGTGAGCTTATTCTTTAAACTGCTGAATCTTTTTTTTTTTTTTCAATTTTAGGCACCTTTGGGAAAAAATAGGAATATAAACTTTTTTTTTTTTTTATAAAAAGACAGGGGACATATCATGTAGATTTTTTCATCACAATTTACTATTTATATTTGAGGTTTTATCAATTTGCATTCTGTGTGAAATGTAGCTCTTGAAACCAATTATTTAAACATATTCTGTATTCTATAGATAAGAAACATCTGTTTCTTATATTTTTGTTTCACTACTGGAGGTATAAATGACCACAGGTTTCCTTCTACAGTGATATTCTATACACTGCTTGGTTATCAGGCAGGTTTGATTATTTTATACATAATCTGCTAATACTGGGGCTGTGATTGGAGTATCCTAATTTTTAAGATGTGCACTTGAGAGTCAATATTGTTGTACAAGGATCAGGGGCGTAACTACAGGGCTCCCCTGTACACCTGGATAGGAGGGGGGCATGTAGAGAAATCACTGTCCTCCTTTTTCCTCCTGTAGCTGCAGGAGGAAAACGGAGGAGATTTGTTCCTCTGTTTGCTGCCCCCGCCACTCCTCCTATCCAGTTCACCTGTGTTCTGCTGTCTCTGGGCACCTGTGTGCTCCCCAGGGGTCCGAGGGGCCCTTCATGGTTTCTTGCACCAGGGCCCTGAAGGTTCTAGTTACGCCTCTGACAAGAATAATCTATGCACACATATGCAGTAAATGTATAGCAACTTCTCTTGAGCCCCAACCCCCCTTAACCCCCTTACCCTACCCTTACCCTACAGGAATATTAGTAGTATAGCAAATGACCAGATTTGGCTATCACTACCTGTGGTTAAATCTTTTAAATCAATCCTCAGTCCTCACATGTAGGGCTACCCTTAAGGCCTGTACACACGTTCAGAAATTCGTAAAAGAAATACTGCTTGCGAAGTGATCGCACAATAATCTTATATATTATAATATTAGTACACAGCTTTTGTCCGAAATTTTCCAAAAGGACAAACACGAAAATGTTTTGCGTACAATACCAAATCGTACGATTTTCTTTTAATCAGTACAGTTTTCTTCCAAAAAACAATACAAACACACTACAACACAGTCCATCACTCACATCTCTTTATTCTGTTGCATGAGAATCTTTTGTACTTTAGAAAACTCTTCATTTTCGATATGGAGACTAGCATGCAAAAAAAACAAAAAATGAACAATCATTCTTCCGATAATCTCACCATGTGCACTAGGCTTTAGGGGATGTAGTTTTGAATGATGATTGTAGAATAATCAGATTGTACTATTTTCCAAGGGAGGGACAAGCATGTAGATGTGCACATGCAGCATTCTTTCGGGGGCATTGTGCTATTATTAAAGTGACTGCAGCACCATCACAGAAGTCACTTTTAGAAATTAAAACAATTAAAACACCAAAAAAGTCCCAAAATGCCTTTTTTGGAACAATACCTTTTCTAGAAGGCTATGGTCATAAAGCTAAAGCTGAACTCCAAGCAATTATTTGAATGCATAGTTGAAATACATTCTTCAGAGTTATGAGATTTGCAAAGTTCCACCACACAGTACAATCTTGTTTGCCACACTAGGAAGCTTGATTTTTCTCTGCTGAATTTTGCAGGAAACACTTATCGGTCTTGTCTTTTTCTCAGCCTATGACTGGACAATAAAAGGAGAAGCAGCAGGCTAATGATCTAAGGGGCTACAAGAGGCTGATATCAAGCCAAATTCAGGCAATTTCACTGCTTGAATTATTGGAAGAATTTCACTGCTTGCATTTAAAAAAAAAGACATTTAATGTTATATTAAATAAATACTGAGCTGCAATAATGTGTGTATTTTTATATCAGCCAAATTTAAGTAATTTGATGACTTACGTTAAAATTCTTAGAAGGGGTTAACCACTTTATTATAGAGATATTATAGAGGTTTTTATATAATTTCTTTATTTACCTATTACTAACAGAACACATTTTTTTTAAATCAGGCAAATACTACATATGGGCGGGGCTTATGTTTGGCTATGGTGCAGAGGGATCAGGTGACACGAGGTAGGCTCAGCCTATCGATCTGTCGCAAGAGGGTGTCTGTAACTAACTGCTTTCCCCACACTGCAAAGGTCTCAGACTGACCCAGTAGAAACTATACACTCACTGGCCACTTTATTAGGTACACCTTGCTTGTACCGGGTTGGACCCCCATTTGCCTTCAGAACTGACATTCCACAGAGATTTTAGTCCATGTTAACATGATAGCGTCACGCAGTTGCTGCAGATTTGTCGGCTGCATATCCATGATGCAAATCTCTTGTTCCACCACATCTCAAAGGTGCTCTATTGGATTGAGATCTGGGGACTCTGGAGGACATTGGAGTAGAGTGAACTCATTGTCATGTTCATGAAACCAGTGGTGAGATGATTTGAGCTTTGTAACATGATGCATTATCCTGCTGGAAATAGCCATCAGAAGATGGGTACACTGTAGTCATAAAGGGATGGACATGGTCAGCAACAATACTCAGGTAGGCTGTGGCATTTAAACGATGCTCAGGACCCAAAGTGCGCCAAGAAAATATCCCCCACACCATTACACCACCACCAAAAGCCCAAACCTTGATACAAGTGTCCCCTGATTTAAATCCATCGTCAATCATGCCGCCCGCCACACCCACCGACCCGAAATGAAAAAATAAAAAAATAATACGTTTTTATATAGGAAATGGGTGGGGCCACGCCGGTGATGTCACCTGGCAGCACTGCCCCTCATGGCATCACTGATGTGGCCCCACCCATTCCCTATATAAGAACTGTCAAACTGTGAATAGGCAGTCCGCGGGAAGCGTTCACCGAGAGTGGAGCATTTTTTTTCTTTCTTTTTTCGGGTTGGCAGCTGCAGCAGGCGTTGTGATTGATGATGGATTTACATTGGGGGACACTATCTTTTTTTTTTTTTGAATAAAGGACTTGTCAAAAACTCTTTTCTTGTGTGTTTATTTTTTTGGACACTTTTTTGGTGAATGGGCACCCCCATTCACATAGGGGGGGCCGGGATCCGTGGGCCCCCCTTGTGAAAGGGGGCTTCCAGATTTCAATAAGCCCCCCACCCGCAGACCCCAACAACCACAGCCCAGGGTTGTCGGGAAGAGGCCCTTGTCCCCATCAACATGGACACAGGGTGCTCTAAGGTGGGGGGTAGTCAGAGCATGTTGAGGGCATGTGGCCTGGTATGGTTCAGGAGGGGGGGCTCTCGCTCATCCCCTCCCCTTTCCTGACCTGCCAGGCTGCATGCCCGGATAAGGGTCTGGTATGGATGCTGAGGTGGGACCCCACGCCGTTTTTTAAATTATTTTTTTAATTGTATTGCCAGGAGGCGGCAATACACTGCAGCCGCGAGCAAGTTTAAATCACATTTATTCCTTTAGAAATGTCAGTATTGCTGCAACAGGCTCTATATATCATATAGATGCTCCACTTTATAGGCAGACTAAGGGGACCCCTCAGGCACTATATTTAAAGGAATTTTTATTGTTTCACTTTAAGCATAATTAAAATCACTGCTCCTTTAAATCAATTGTTTTAAAACAAATGTTTTGCATCAATGCATGTCCCCCAGGGCAGTACTCAGGTCCCCATTCACTTTTTATGGCAATAACTTGCATATAAGTCTTTAAAACGAGGACTTTTGATTTTGTCATGTTCAGTGACCAGCGTACATGCCCCCTTTCAATGTAGTGACCAGCGTACAGGCCCCCTTTCAATGCAGTGACAAGCGTACATGCCCCCTGCAGAGGTATGGCAGTGGGAGAGATGGGATCAGGCAGAGGGATGGTGGTGGGAGAGATGGGATCAGACAGAGGGATGGAGGTGGGAGAGATGGGATCAGGCAGAGGGATGGAGGTGGGAGAGATGGGATCAGGCAGAGGGATGGAGGTGGGAGAGATTGGATCAGGCGGTGGGCGGGATGAGATCAGGCAGAGGGATGGAGGTGAGAGTGATGGGATCAGGCAGAGGGATGGCGGTGGGAGAGATGGGATCAGACAGAGGGATGGAGGTGGGAGAGATGGGATCAGGCAAAGGGATGGCGGTGGGAGGGATGAGGGCATGAGGCAGAGAGGGATGGCAGTGGGAGGGATGGTCATGGGATGAGGCAGAGCAGAGGGGATGGCAGTGGAAAGGCTGGATGGTTGGATGATCATGGGATGAGGCAGAGCAGAGGGGGATGGCGGTGGAAAGGCTGGATGGATGGATGGTCATGGGATGAGGCAGAGCAGAGGGGGATGGCGGTGGAAAGGCTGGATGGATGGATGGTCATGGGATGAGGCAGAGCAGAGGGGGACGGCGGTGGAAAGGCTGGATGGATCGATGGTCATGGGATGAGGCAGAGCAGAGGGGGACGGCGGTGGAAAGGCTGGATGGATGGATGGTCATGGGATGAGGCAGAGCAGAGGGGGATGGCGGTGGAAAGGCTGGATGGATGGATGGTCATGGGATGAGGCAGAGCAGAGGGGGATGGCGGTGGAAAGGCTGGATGGATGGATGGTCATGGGATGAGGCAGAGCAGAGGGGGATGGCGGTGGAAAGGCTGGATGGATGGATGGTCATGGGATGAGGCAGAGCAGAGGGGGATGGCGGTGGAAAGGCTGGATGGATGGATGGTCATGGGATGAGGCAGAGCAGAGGGGGATGGCGGTGGAAAGGCTGGATGGATGGATGGTCATGGGATGAGGCAGAGCAGAGGGGGATGGCGGTGGAAAGGCTGGATGGATGGATGGTCATGGGATGAGGCAGAGCAGAGGGGGATGGCGGTGGAAAGGCTGGATGGATGGATGGATGGTCATGGGATGAGGCAGAGCAGAGGGGGATGGCGGTGGAAAGGCTGGATGGATGGATGGTCATGGGATGAGGCAGAGCAGAGGGGGACGGCGGTGGAAAGGCTGGATGAATGGATGGTCATGGGATGAGGCAGAGCAGAGAGGGACGGCGGTGGATTGGCTGGATGGATGGATGGTCATGGGATGAGGCAGAGCAGAGGGGGATGGCGGTGTAAAGGCTGGATGGATGGATGGTCATGGGATGAGGCAGAGCAGAGGGGGATGGCGGTGGAAAGGCTGGATGGATGGATGGTCATGGGATGAGGCAGAGCAGAGGGGGACGGCGGTGGAAAGGCTGGATGGATGGATGGTCATGGGATGAGGCAGAGCAGAGGGGGATGGCGGTGGAAAGGCTGGATGGATGGATGGTCATGGGATGAGGCAGAGCAGAGGGGGATGGCGGTGGAAAGGCTGGATGGATGGATGGTCATGGGATGAGGCAGAGCAGAGGGGGGTGGCGGTGGAAAGGCTGGATGGATGGATGGTCATGGAGGACTGACAGGACAGGAGGACCACGAGGACTCACTTACCGGTGGTGATGTCTTCTCTTCTTCCAGCAGATGACCTCCGCTCCTCGAGCTGCGGCCTGGTGAGGTGACCGGTCCGGTCGTCTGGATCAGATGCTGGTGGTCTGGTCTCCTCTCCGGTGCCGCCGTCACTCCCGTCCGGTGTCCACCCGACTCCATCGTCCGTCCGGGTCCGGTCCACTGCTGCGAGTGACGTCAGCGGGGTCAGCGTCGGATGTCCTGGATGCTGTGATTGGTCCAGGCTGGAGGCTGGACCAATCACAGCCAGGAATCCACGAAGTGGGGGTTTCCAAGCAATCTGCCTTGCGCCCAGGTTATGCCCCCACGCCCCCCAGAAGGCAGCCAATTGGCGCCTCTTCTGGGTGGTAACCCCACCCCCCCACCCCCTCCACATCGGCCGGCGGCGGCGGCGAACGCAATTTTTTTTTTTCAAACTTTATTGCTCGTTTTGTAATCTTTTTTTTTTTTTTTTTTAGGGGGGGCGGCGCCCTGGTGCCCCCCATTGCACCGGCCGCCCTGAGGTCTGCACTTGACATGGAGTCTCCAGCTTGCATTCCTGGAACCACTACAGCTTTTGGATTCTGATTCTGTTCCTGGCAAGTATCAGAATACAGTGTCAATCTCAAAGAAGTGTTCTGCATAACTTGAAGTATATTCATTTCCTTTAGCACAATTATACCTAAAACAACAGGTACTGTTGTTTAAGGCCACTTCAATTTGATAAAATATATGATTAAAAACTTGAATTCACAACCGGGTTATTCCTACTTTCTTATTGTCAGCCTCCAACACTTTCTCAGGAGATTCAAAAGTCTGATACTGTTTGTATTGTTTTTGATAGAAGGCATAGTTCATTGAAGCAACCTCAGATCATGTATCTATCACACAGCACACTGGCCTTTCATTTGTGGTTGCTATTCAAGACGAGAGGCAGCCACCTTAGTTCAGAGCTGGGGACTTTACTAAGTAAAATGTAGAAAGATTTGACCGCACTCAGGTGAAGATATTTCTTGAAATCAAAGATGTTTCCTTTATTGTTCCAATAAAATCAGATGACAGACAGTGTACAAGCAGACAAGGTTGACGCTTGGCGTCAACCTTGTCTGCTTGTACACTGTCTGTCATCTGATTTTATTGTAACAATAAAGGAAACATCTTTGATTTCAAGAAATATCTTCACCTGAGTGTGGTCAAATCTTTCTACATTTTGCAAGCTCCCGGATTACGGCTCCGACCTGCACCAGGGTATCAGACATACACCTGAGCGGCTACACTTTCTTGCTTCCTGACTAGATGAAGTACTCTTGCAGCTTGTCCCCCTACCCCTACGATTATTTAGTTTGGGGGTGATGTCTTTTGCAGCATAACCACCACTTTCCTGCAATTCTGACTAAATTGACCAGAGCAGCCCCAAAACCAACAGCTTTGATTTGTGCTGCACCCCCCTTCCCCCTGAAGGGGAAAAGGGAACAGACATTTTATTTATCAAACATTTATTTATGATTATCAAACATGTATTTATGATTAAGCAGATATATTGGATGTATATGTTGTTAGAAGTCATATTGTACAACAGCTGTTGTGTTCAAAAGCCATTTACACCTCCAGCTGTATAGATTGCTATCTAAGCTTTTGAAGAACTGTTTAGCTAAACAGCTACTGGAAATAACAAGCCTATGTGAACAACTATTCCGCATTTCAATCAAGATGTGATTTCAAAGAAACTTTAGATAGATAGGTCCCACCCTTTGTAAAACATAAATTGTATTACAAGTCCTTAGCCAGATAGAGCAATTGTTTTAAAACCATCACTATGTAAAGTGACTGTGTTTGCTCTCCAAACATGTCGTTCTACCTACATGTTTGTAAAATAAATATATTTTTCAATCTGGCTTCAACATTTAAAATGTTACTGAAACCCCTGAGTTTTGTGGTTTCCCCACTCCCCTAACTGGAACTATTCCTATGTTGAACTCGGTGACTTCCTGTTTAACAGCTGTCACCTCCCAGCCAAAGGCAGTCATGAACTCTTCCTTGTCAGTGGTTACTTAGCTTAAAGACGCAGCTACAGAGAAGATGTTCATGTCACTTCCAGTTCTCCTAAGTGACACAGGTGCCAAAATGATGCTGGTATTTTCAGAAGAAATAATAATCTGCCTATGGCCTATGATGTGACCGGATTACTTTCATTCACTAATAGTATTCAAGCCAAAATTTTGACTTTGTATGGTCCTAAGGACTTTGGATGCAGATACACAGACCTCAGTATCTTAAAATGTTTTTTTTTTTTCTCAGAGCCTTCAGCTATCATTTTAGAACTTTTTGTATGGGATGGTAGACAGGACTTGTTATTAGCTTAACTTAATACTAATTAAATAATGAGATCTTACACAGCTTTGGAATTTAAAGGCCGCGGCCGTTTAATGCTTGTTAAAATTATCATTAACAAATTCATAAATCAGAATTGACCTGATTACCAAAATCCGGGTCAAACAAATCCAACTTAACTTTTTAGAAATTATCCACATCAAAATTCAATAATAAAACATACACAAGCATCGTCCACCTTTGCATTACACACAGGTGACCAAAACAGGCATAAACTGACCGCGACAAAATTAAGAAAAACAGGGGTGGGGGGGAGGGAGACAAAACTTGAACTTGACACGGCGATCTCTTCTGAGGTGATTGAAGACTTGAGAGAATGAGCCCCCTTTTATAACCATAGGCAGGCTCTAAAGGCGGGATAAAAACAGGTTAAAACCAGAATTAAACTTAAACTCCCTAGCTACACATATCTTTTAATATGATTGGGGGGTTATCTGACCAAACAAACACCTGAATTCTTAATCTAACCCAGCAACAGTTCAAAACTATAGCCTGTCCTCTAACTGCCTTGTTAAAATTTTTTAAATTGGCCTGTCACCATCCCATCTGTAAAAAGGGGCTTATTCAAACCCCTTTTTCCTTACATGGGATGGTAGACAGGACTTGTTATTAGCTTAACTTAATACTAATTAAATAATGAGATCTTACACAGCTTTGGAATTTAAAGGCCGCGGCCGTTTAATGCTTGTTAAAATTATCATTAACAAATTCATAAATCAGAATTGACCTGATTACCAAAATCCGGGTCAAACAAATCCAACTTAACTTTTTAGAAATTATCCATAAGACAGGAGGCTCACGCCCTCCTGTCACCACCCCACCACGCGGCCTTTTCTACACATGTACCCAGGTTAGCATTAAAAACATCTATCCCCAGATCCGACAGATGTACATCGTCAGACCTGTAAAAATCGGGGGTCCCACCTTCCAGCTCTAAGTGTCTGAAAGAGAAGACACCGATCCCGCTTAATAATTTAGATAAGGCTCGGTTAATTCTCCTCCTGACTCTTTCAAGGGGCTTAAGCTGAGCATGTCTAAACCACAAGAGTCTGGGTATAATTTCGGAAAATACAAACCGTATACCTGGATAGACAGACCTCAAATAGTTAAAATCGTCACGAATTTTGAAAACAAGATCCAGAGTCCTAAACTTCCCTATGTCGTTCCCCCCCAGATGAACCAACATCACATCCGGGGGAGGAAGGACTCCTAGTAGCCTAGAGATTTCCGGTAAAAACTCATGCCAGAGCATGCCCCGTTTACTAAACCATTGAATATGATACTTCCGTGGATCCAAGCCAATGTTTTCGGTATAACAGCGTCTCCTGGCCCTTGCGCGTGCCCAATGTACGAACGAGTGGCCGATGATCCAAATCGATAAACATTGATATCCTGAAAATATCAACAAGACACATTAGGACGAACATACGTACGGAATGCATCCGATTTCCATCTACCAATATTTTTTAACATTTGAACGTTCACTCCTAATCTGGCGGCCTCCGTGGCAGCGCCAATCCTGAAAGAATGAGAAGAGATACAACAGTGATCTAATCTCAGGTATTTCAAACATTTTTTCAACACTGCGTCAAACTGATACTTGGTTAAACTCCTACCAGTTTGATGAACAAACAAGGAGCCACTGCAGGATAACCTCACAGATAAAAAACGCTTCAAAAGCAAAACTGGACATATATCTGAATTCACGTATTGATTAAGATGAATCCATTTGCCGACACCAAGCTGGTCAGTTTTGGAGGATCGCAGCAAAATACTGATAGAGGACGCATAAATCTTAACATCCGAAAATCGCAAACCGGAATCGCTATTAACATTGTGTATTAACTCTGAAATTCTCAACGCCGCAAAAAACATAAGCGAAAACGCCGCCTGAAACATATCCGACTCGTACTCGGAAAAACAAACATGCACAGTTGCACGACACAACCGCTCCAAAAGGCGAGGGGTAACCGCCTCCCTGCGATCAGGGTGCCAATTCGACCTCCTATAGCCTTTTAGCGCCTGGCGCACGGAAAAAAACGACGAACAAGGTGGATGATTATCCAATTTCATAAAAAAGGAAACACCCGCCAGCAATTTGTTAATATGCGACCAAGAGTAATTTTTTGAGAACAAAAAATTTAAAAAGGAAAGAACCAAAGACTCGGAAAAGGAATCATGAGAGACGCCAAGCGAAGTTAGGTGTGATTTCCAAACTTGCCAGGCCGATAGATATCCGGCCAGTGTAGACGGGGCGAGCGAAAGTGCAATATTATGCGATACCAAGTCTGAACTATGTCCCAAAGCCGATCTGGATAAAGGCAGCTGGTCCGGTCCGCTTCTGGAAACAGCTGAAAAAACCGCTCCATCTGCAGACGAGATAAAGAATCTGCCATACAGTTGTCTTTACCAGGCACATAAGAAGCCTTGATCCATATGTTCAACCGCAGACATCTGGAAACAAGGTATCGCAACAACCTAATGACAGGTGGGGATCTGGAGGAAAGACAGTTGATAGCAAACATCACTCCCCTATTATCTGTCCTTACCATTAAACGTTTATTCCTAAACTGGGTTCCCCAAACCTCCAGAGCAACCACAATAGGAAATAACTCCAGCAAAACGCTGTTCCGAGTATAACCCAACTGTAGCCATCTGTCCGGCCAAGAATCCGCGCACCAGTGGGTTCGCCAAATAGCGGCAAAACCCACGGAGCCCGCAGAGTCCGTAAAAAGACAAAAGTCCTTGTCAATAACAAAGTCTTCTTGCCATATTGTCTTACCATTAAAATAAAACAAAAACTGTAACCAGACCAGCATATCTTCCTTAACCTCAGAAGACAACCTAACATGGGATGATGGGGATTTCAGACCCGATATAATACTGTACAACTTACGGGAAAACAACTTACCTAACGGTATGATCCTGGAAGCGAATGCTAACAAACCTAGCAACGATTGCATTTCCTTTAGCGTCGCCTTTTTCCTTCGAATCATTTGCAGCAGGCAGTCCTGTAACTTTTCAACTTTTTCAAGTGGTAGACTAAATTCCATGAGTTCGGTATCAATAGTAATACCTAAAAATTGAACCCTAGTAGAAGGCCATTCCGTTTTTTCATGAGCCAAAGGAACCCCAAACTGCTCGCATACCTCAAAAAATGTCTGAAGCAAATGCAAACAATCAATGGAATTCGCCTGACCCATAAACAAAAAATCGTCCAGATAATGAACGATATCATCAAGACCAGCCCTGAATGAAACTACCCACTCTAAAAAAGTAGAAAAGCATTCAAAATAAAAACACGACAAGGAACAACCCATAGGGAGACATTTGTCGAAAAAATAATGATTCAAAAAGAAAAAACCGAGAGAGTTAAAAGAATCAGGATGAACCGGTAAAAGGCGAAACGCGGATTTAATATCGGTCTTTGCTAAAAGAGCCCCCCTTCCCAACCTCCTCAAAACCACCAGAGCATCCTCAAAAGAAGAGTATTGAACCGAAGCTTCATCTTCGCCAATCTCATCATTCAGCGACGCCCCAAAGGGAAACGACAAATGATGGATAAGACGATAAGTATTAGGTTCCTTCTTCTGAACAATGCCCAACGGAGATATCCGGAAATTGGGAAATGGGGGGGAAAGAAAAGGACCTGCAAACCTACCCGCAGAAATTTCCTTACCTATTTTTTCTAACACTATGTCCTCAAGGTGATCGACCGACTTGAGGTTCTTAACAATTGTGCAACCATAACCCGAAAAAGAAGGCAAATAGAACCCGTCAGAAAAACCATCAGTTACCAGAGTGGCTTTCTCCCGGTCTGGGTACAGCTGCAGCCACGGTAACATTGCGCGAAGTTTCACCGGGGTTATGGCCTTTTGAAAAATTACTGGATTGTTGTGAACTGTGCATCTTTTTGAAGCACTTGGCGATGGGGTGGGAACCTGCGCAAAAGGAACATTCGTGTTTATATTTGCAGGTTCCCGGCCACTTACACTAGGAGTCATTGTATGAAAAACAAACTCCTTTGCGAAAAGAATGAGGGGCGGGCTGCTGTTGAGCCCCCGGGACGGCCTGTCTACCGAAATTGGATTTGGGCAAAAACAGATCCAGCCAAAGGCTGACATCCTTCACACCCCATTTTAAATGCTGTTGTACGGACAACTTCTGGCGGAAGGCTACGTCATAAGAAAACCAAGCCGTTCCGCCAAAGTTTTTATAAGCTTCCAAAATTATATCTAAGTGTTGAAATAAACCAACACTCTTACCCGGGTGCTTCTCACATAATACGGCAGCATAAATAAAAAATGCCTGTAACCAATTATTAAAAGTCTTAGTAACAGGCCGCCTCCTGTCGTCCTCATCTTTCTTGTCCCCCTTTGATACAAATTCCCTGACTGATGGCAGAAGAGAGAGTAGATCGATAAACTTACCATTCCATATCTTCTCCTTTATACCGTCAGAAAGGTGATAACCCAATGGCGACAACTCGCATGGCAGAGCCTCCCTGAGACATGTCTCTGGGAGATTCTGTGACTTAGCTAGGGCAATAGAAGCAGGGACCGGAGGAGAAGCAATACTGGGGGTCGGTTGACCCACTGGAGATTGCACATTCACAGCTAAAAGCCCACCAGATGGTGCCCAAACGTCCAAAGGGGAAGGTTCATGTACCGCAGTCAACATAGATGTGGAGGATACAGGAAGGTTGTGAGGACTAGAAGCAACATGCACAGCTGCTACTGCAGCCGCAGAGGACACAGGCATAGGTGAAGAAATAGGCATAGCATCAGAGGATAGTGACAGTGAAGGATTGACATCGGTAGATGAAGCCGGCAAAGGATTGGAGGACTGTAGAATAGCTTGGAAAGAGCTTAAAAACCCCTTCATTAATTCTGACAGTGCCTCCGTCGTATTGGGCCTGGTAATAGGCCCTCCTGGAGCCCCCCCTACCCTGCTGATCGCATCGGGAAGGGGGGGGCAAGCAGACCCTCCTATCGCTGAATGGGGAACATTAGTTGAACTCCGAGCAAGTGAGGGTGATTGGAAAGCCATCGGGGCCTGAACAGTGGAAGCTAGTGAGGTAGAGGGGCCCTGAGACCCCTGTAGTGCAGCGATACCCTGGGACCCTTGAGCCATGGCAGATGCAGCACCCTGAGACCCGTGTAGCGTGGCCCGAGAGGTGTAGGCAGTATTAATCTCACCTGGCCCTCGGACGGGCGGACGATCCGGAACCCTCAGGCGACGATCCTCTTCCGGTGCAGGAATCGAAGGACCCCCGGCGGAACGAGGAGTAGGCCCACTCCTCTCCGATGTCCGCGAAGATGGACGTGCCGACTGCACCCGTCCGGCGTCGGTGGTCGGCGAGAAGCGTCGTCGCGGAGCCCGTCTCCTCTTCGCCGGGGCGGCATCCTCTGCTGCAGGTCTTCTCGATCCTCTTCTGTGCAGGTCCGCGCTCCGGACGTCAGGATTCTGCGCCGGAGACCTCCGTCCCTCACCGATGACGACATCCGACACCCGACTTGACCCGGCGACCGGCTCCGTCACAACCGCGGGACGAACAACCTCTTCCGGTGACGCGCCTTGACTCGCGGCGGACGGCATCTCCAGGCAACGTCGGATCCACTCCTCGGCTCCCGCTTCGCCGGCCCGCTCGATGAGGCGTCGCAGAAGACTCATGTTGCTAGAAGACCGGAACTGGTAAGTTGACCCGAAGCTCCAATGCTATCCAGGGAAACGAAACTTGACCCGAAGCTCTTCCTTCTTCAGCGGTACCGGGGCCTTGACCCGAAGTCTTCCTCCCGAAACACCGGCAGCTTGACCCGAAGCTCCAGGAACACCAGCACGGCAGTTGACGCGAAGAACCTGCAGACACCGGCGGCAAGAAAGCCCGACGGCCCCTTAGAAAAAGGTCAGTCAGACAAAACTTGAACTTGACACGGCGATCTCTTCTGAGGTGATTGAAGACTTGAGAGAATGAGCCCCCTTTTATAACCATAGGCAGGCTCTAAAGGCGGGATAAAAACAGGTTAAAACCAGAATTAAACTTAAACTCCCTAGCTACACATATCTTTTAATATGATTGGGGGGTTATCTGACCAAACAAACACCTGAATTCTTAATCTAACCCAGCAACAGTTCAAAACTATAGCCTGTCCTCTAACTGCCTTGTTAAAATTTTTTAAATTGGCCTGTCACCATCCCATCTGTAAAAAGGGGCTTATTCAAACCCCTTTTTCCTTACATTCTTTTTATTTAAACTGTAGGCATGTAGGCAGTTGAATCAAATTCCATACAATGTAAAACATTGTCCAACTCTTCCATTTAGATGCTGGTGTAAGTGGGATGAATTAAGAATTGGTACAAGCCAAGAAAATTCCTTTTTCAGCTTAATAAGACATTTGAAAACTTTTCACATTTCATAAGCTATACTGCATTTTGTCTAAAGTTCTCATAACAAATCCTCAGAGTATCTAAATTAAACATCAATAAAATATTTTTCCATCATAATGCGTTTGGAGAACGCTCTGTTTCAGACAGTTTCACCCTTGTGCCCTATGTTAAAAATAAAGTCCACAATTTCATGTTTGAACTTTGTACAGTGTTAATCTCCTAAACTCCTAAAAACATGCTTGCATTTGTTGCGTAACCAATAAAGAAAAAGCAGAGTACATTGTGTGCGATAACACAAACAGAATGAAAGACAGCGTGTGTTCATGGGCACCCTATATACGTTCCACTGATATTTCCAGAATATTTGCCCTTTTAGAAGGTCAAGAGAAGAATGTCTCTTTCGGATGGTCAGTAAGAATTTAAAGTCAGTGATCATAAGGACAAGGACAATTCTATAATCCAAGGAAAGAAAATTCAAGCCTTCGTTTTTAATCTTATTTTACCCATTTACGGTATTGTTATGAAAGAGCTTTCAATGCTCCCATTATTTGTAGCTCCATAAGTGCTTCCAAAAGAATGAAAGTAAAAGACTGCTTGAGGCAAAAGGTTGCATGATGTAACTAATAAAGCTTTTTCTCTCTGAAACACTACTGTTCTGTAAGGGTTCTGTTAAATGAGTTTGCAGCTATCAATATAATTAAATGTGTATCAGGCTGTCTCATCTGGTGATTTCCTAAACATATTTCCAGAAGCCTCAGATGGTGGTAAATGGCAAACAAAATAAACAATTAGAAAAAAATAACACAGCCACATAGAACACTAGAGAAAAAATACATCCAATACCACTTTTAAAACAACGCTCAATAATAGTGAAAAACACAAATTAAAGAAACATATTATTTTTATATATATATTTGATATAGCATAGATTAAACTGATTGCAAAGTCTTATTTTTTTTTTTTAAATAACCAGTACATCCTCTGTACGGTGGTTTTGTACATGGTAGCCTGGATCCTTCTCTTCTCAGGTCCCTCTTCGCTCCTCCTGGCCCCTCCCTCCTGTTGAGTGCCCCCACAGCAGGCAGCTTGCTATGGGGGCACCCGAGCCGAGCTGCAGCTCCGTGTGTCCATTTAGACACGGAGCTGCTGTTTGGCCCGCGCCTGTCTCTCCTGATTGGCTAACTGATTTTGATTGACAGCAGCGGGAGCCAATGGCACAGCAGCTGTGTCTCAGCCAATCAGGAGGGAGAGTTCCGGATGGCCAAGGCACTCATGGACATTGCTGGACAGAGATGGGGCTCAAGTAAGAATTAGGGGGTGCTGGAAGGCCTGTTTTATGAATATAAACGACAACGAACACAAGGGCGCACCGGCCTAGTGCATTATCTCTTATGGCCCGTACACACGTACCGATTGTCGGCCGTAAATATTCGGCCAACGTCTGATCGGCCGATTGTCGGCTTGTTAGTATGATGCTTCCGACAACCGACTGCGACTTTTCGGCCGAACAAAATCCGGTGTGCAGGCTATAAAATTTTTGTAGGCCAGCAAAGAACGGCCGATTGTTCGTCAGTCAGTACAGAATTCGGCCGATAAACAGCAGATTATCAAGACTGGGCATGCTCAGAGAAGAAAAAACACACCGAAAGTTAACCATCACATGACATCACTTCTGAAGTTGGTTGTTGTTGGCCGACAAAATTCGTGTGCAGTCTTGAGCACTTTTCAACCAACACGACAGCACTGGACAAAAGACGGCCGATCGTTCAGCCGACAATCGGTACATGTGTACGGGGCTTTAGACAGTTGTTTGTTGTCGTTTATAGTGTCTTCCGGACCACCCTGGTCCAGCGAGGGGCTGCAAGGCTGTAGTATTATCAAGTTGCCGTGTCATCTGTTCTCATCTACAAGCCTACAGTCAGGTTGGATAAGAAGATTGCACCACTCAGAGCGCAGGGAATAGGTGCTGCATTGACAGTACATTTGCTTGTTTGTTCCTGTTTTATGAATGCATAGAGTGCATTAAGATAAAAAAAAAAGTGTCTGCCTTTACAACTCCTTTAATTAAAGGCTGATTGGGTGGCATTCTATTTTGTAAAACTACAATCTTATCCTAAAAGCAATAGTAGTGGACATGTTTGGAGTACAGGTAAACTCTAGCCCACAGAACTCCATGACAAAATATCAGCGGTAACTATGACTAGGGATCAGTCCAAAACTAGGCTCAGAGCAAACTTTGACTGTTCAGGCATTCAGATAAGTGACCAAACTGTTGCCCGTTAGACCCCCTGTTCAGTGGGAGCCAAAAATCATAATCTCCTGCCACTTCTATATTTGACAGCTTCCCACTCTCACTGGTTTCTAAGGAAGCCATGGGGACTAACAACAGCAGCATCCCTAGGGACTGCTGACATCATGGGGAATCCCTGTTCCTTTTGGTCAATGATGTCACTACTATTCTCTCCCCTTCCTTTATATAGATGATGACAGCTAGTTGGTGTGCTGGATCATAGGGTATTTTTTGTTTCAGTGAGTCATCGGGTGGCGGCATTGTGAGTTATGATTTACAATAGAGGACTTTTTTTGCAGAATTATTTTTTTTAATGAAGGACTCGTCAAACCTTGGGTGTCTTTATTTCTGGGTTTTGGTTTTTGTGAATGAGTAGGGGCACTATGTACCCCATGCTTATTTACATTGAGAGTCAGCTCCTGGGACCCCCTTATTTTTAAAGTTGCTTCCATATTCTGCCTGCAGACACCCACAACCACCGGCCAAGGCTTTAGGGATGAGTCCTTTGACTTCATAAATATGTTGAGGACATGGGGCCTAGTATGGTTCATGAAATGAGTTGGGACACACACAACCCCCCTTTTTGTTTTTGTAAATGAGTAGGGGTACTATGTACCCCATGCTTATTTACATTGAGAGTCAGCTCCTGGGACCCCCTTATTTTTAAAGTGGCTTCCATATTCTGCCTGCAGACACCCACAACCACCGGCCAAGGCTTTAGGGATGAGTCCTTTGACTTCATAAATATGTTGAGGACATGGGGCCTAGTATGGTTCATGAAATGGGTTGGGACACACACAACCCCCCTTTTTGTTTTTGTAAATGAGTAGGGGTACTATGTACCCCATTCTTATTTACATTGAGAGTCAGCTCCTGGGGCCCCCTTATTTTTAAAGTGGCTTCCATATTATGTCTGCAGACAGCCACAACCACCGGCCAAGGCTTTAGGGATGAGTCCTTTGACTTCATAAATATGTTGAGGACATGGGGCCTAGTATGGTTCATGAAATGGGTTGGGGCACACACAGCCCCCCTTTTTGTTTTTGTAAATGAGTAGGGGTACTATGTACCCCATGCTTATTTACATTGAGAGTCAGCTCCTGGGGCCCCCTTATTTTTAAAGGGGCTTCCATATTATGTCTGCAGATCCCCACATCCACCGGCCAAGGCAGTAGGGATGAATCCTTTGACTGCATCAACATGTTGAGGACATGGGGCCTAGTATGGTTCATGAGATGGGTTGGGGCACACATAACCCCCCTCCTTTCCTGGCCAGCCAGGATCTGGTATATGTTTCAGGTGGATCTCAATGCACTTTTCTTGGGTTTTTTTTTTTTTGGGGGGGGGGGGGGTTTGGGGTATTTCTTGGGGGACCTCAAACATTTTTTTTTTTTTTTTGCGTGAGGTACCCCCTTAAAATCAATACCAAATCTAATTGTCATTCTTGCTGTAGGATTTGCTACAGCAAAAAAGACATTTACAAAGAAAAAGTTAAGCTTTCTAACAAATTACATTTATTTATTTTTCTTTTTTTTAAGCAACATATGTCTGTTTGCTATTGTTTGCTATCAATAACATATCGTTTACCATTGATTTTAAAACATTTTCTTTTCCCTTGTAAGTGTTAGCTCATTAAAGAGATGCATCTTTTCACAGGCACAATTAGACCCCTCCCTCCTTTTCACCCCAGGCATGTTATTAAAAGCAATGATGCATTTTTATTGTTTCACTGCTCCTCTGGCTGAATTGATTTTTATTTTTATTTTTGCATTGATACATGTTCCCCAGGGCAGTGCTCACCCCATGCTATTTTTGACACCCCCCTGCCTGTTAGCTCAGAAAATGGGCATTTTAATTTGACAGATTTGGCTCCCATTGATTTCAATTGGGTTTGAGTTCAGGCTTTAAACTTCTTTGAAATGCTCTGAACCCTACTCGAACTGGACCCAGGTCAGTTTGGGCCAAGCCTTATTGTGTGCTTTTTATTAAAACTTTAGCATATTGTTGAATTTGTCTTTTTTTTTTTTGCATTATAGGTGAAAAGTATTCCTGAAATCATGGCAGATTTCACCATTGAAATGCTAATTTTAATGAATAGTAGATACGCCTGTTAAACTAGGCAAGTATAATTGTCAAAATAAATCACAAGCTGATGTTTTCTTTATCTTCTGGAAGGACTCTGCATTTCTGTATTTTATGTCAGAAAATTTTTCAATGTATCGTGATAATTGGTAAAATGATGCTGAAAGTAGAATCACGTTTTCATCTACGGGGTAAGCCTGGTACACACTAACATTTTTGTTTTTGTTGAACCTAGCTGTCAGCTCAGGTGCGGCTCCGGTCAGCAACGATCCCATGTACATTAGTACAGCGGTCTCCCCCACTGAGCTGTTGTGTTCTGACAGGGGGACCCCCCCCATTCTGACAAGGGGACCCCCTCCCTCCCCCCCCTTTCCCCGGTCACACAGCCAGCTCTGTCAGACCGGCTCCCATGCACACAGCCGATTACTGAACGAGTCGATGTCTGGCATTCTGTCCATGTGTACAGGGCTTGAAATGACAACAAATACAGAGCTGAAGAGGCTATTAAAATACTTCTCAAGATGCTGGGATATAGCCAGTGCTGGTCAGAAGCTCAATAATGGCCTAAACCATTTTATTCTGCCTGTGATGTTTTCTTTTATGCAACAAAGGACTGCAAAAGGGGAACCTTGAAGTGTGCCGCTATTCACATTTTCATCTGTTACTCCAGTGTGGCCTGCTGCAATACACATGTAGTTAGGGGTATATAGTGGCCACTGCTGTTCTCTTCCAACTATTTCTATAAGCATGCCCTATTTTTACAAATAAGAAAATAAGATTTTTCAATTTGTTAACATGATTATTGGCTTGTGCTGTCTTTCTGAGTGCTTAACCTTCCTAGCGGTATTTCCGAGCGTGACTCGGGGTTAGATTTTAGAGCCAAAAGCGGTAACCCCCAGCCACACTCGGGGTACCGCTAGGAAGATCGCTGGATCCTGGTAGAGGTTTTACTTACCTTTTCTCCGGGATCCAGCGAAAAATGCGGGCGGTATGCGGCGGCGGAGCTTCCTCCCGATCGTCTGCGAGCCCCGGCTTCCGTCTCCGTCGACGCGACGTTCGAAGGGGGGTGGAACCGGCGGCAAATTCAAATGTAAAACACACCAAACACACTGATACCATTCAAAATAAAAAAAATTCACATTACATTGCCCCCCCCAGTGCCCTTTCCTGCAGTTTTACTGTACTTTTTATGTAAATATATATATACATATATATATATATATATATATATATATATATATATATATATATATATATACATACATATACGTATATATATATATATATATATATATATATATATATATATATATATATATATATATATATATATATATATACATATATACATATATATATATATATATATATATATATATATACACACACACACACACGTATATATATATATACATAATTCTTATGAATGAGCAGCCCAAACCAACTGTATACATTATATATATATATATATATTTATATATACGAATATATATATATATATATATATATATATATAATATATGTATACATAATATATGTATACATACATACATATATATATATATATATATATATATATATATATATATATATATATAATATATATAATAAATGTATACAGTTGGTTTGGGCTGCTCATTCACAAGAATTACATGCAAAATAATGGTACCGCTTTCAGCACCTAAAATCCAAAAGAATCATACCGCCAGGGAGGTTAAAGCCTCGAATTTTACACTATAGTTGTCAGTGTTGCAACAAATGATCAGTCAACGTGTTATACACTTCTTGTTATACACTTGTAGCAGTCCTGCCATAGCAGGTGAGAGCCTATACTTTAAATTTAGCATTTCCAGGCTGTTTGCAGCCTTTTGCAGGCTCCCCCAAGCTATTTTAATTGTTCTTTTCTCCTGCTGTTGGGGAATGTTCCTGTCAATAGAGTAGGAAGGCGAAAATTTCCTGAGTGATAAATATTTATATTCCCCGTGGCTAACCACTAGGTGTTATGTTTGCCAGTGGTAAAACCTGGGGGAGAGTATAAACATTTGGAGGATTGTTCAGGAAGCTTTCTTACCTCCTGGGCTCTGCTGTGGGGAGGATGTGTGCTCTGTGTCTCTTTCCTCGCAGGCTTGCTGCTTTGGGAAGGCTACTGAATAGAAAAAGCCCTGGGTCCTTAGGTTTAAGGTCTATACCACTCTTCTGGAAGGTGACTACAGGAGAAAGGGAGCAAAAGGATGGCTGCCAGTTAGGAACATCCAACAGTTGTAACCAACTGTTATAAGACTCATGAGGGCTGGACACAAGCCAGTAGACCCCACAGGAAACCTCACCATTTATTTATATTTACCAAAGACGTACAATCAATTATTGCTTAGTTTGGCTTGAAGGAAAATCAAAACAGCCCATGGGAGAAGCTGAACTTGTTTATAAGCCTGCAAGAGGGGCTGGAGTTGTTTTCACTACTTGAGCTAGTTATGGAAAGAATAGTTGATGGGTATCAACTATTGTTCAATGATTAAGCACAAGATGCATGTGTGAAACGCGTCTACGAGACTTCATGTTGGTGTCTTTGGTGTCATCACTTGCAACATTTTGGAATTAAAGGTATTTGAAACGTATTGGAATCCCTGGATGTGCGGCTATTTTTTTTTCTACAAGAATAGGACCAGGTAGCTACAAGATGCCTTGAGTCAGCCTATACATAGCCTTGAAGCCAAAAGACTGGTAACAGTATGAGTGTGTAAATTCCACCATGCATTGTTGCTCCAACTTTCTAGTTACATTGGAAAACTCCTTGAACGTGGCTGGTGGATTTGCGTGGGTTACACTCACATGTACACATTTATCCTTAATTCTCTTCTTATCCTCAGATCAAGAGGTTAAAAAAAAAAAAAAAACATCTATTCACCCCATAGGTATAAATACCTAAAAAAAACATAATCTTTTACATTAAAATCATACAAGCACACAGGTGTTCTTTAACCACTTGCCGACCGCTCACTGGAGCTCTACTGCGGCAAAGTGGTTAGTTCCCGTCCAGCGATGTAGACCTACGTCGCTGGACTCCTCCCCTTGTGGGCGGCGCACGCGCGCCGCCGGAGGCTCGCTCCCGCTGTATTCATTCACAGCGGGAGTTGGGCCAGGGGAGGAGCGGCGGCGATCGCCGCTGCTCTTCCCCGATCGTCGGGGAATCGAGTCTGGAGATCCGCCCGCTTGTGTAAACAAAGCAGGCGGATTTCCTAAGTGACAGACAGTGACAGATTGCAGGGTTCAGCATAGCTGAACCTGCGATCTGTCCCTGTGTCACTCAGTCACCTCCCCCCACACACGTTAGTAAGCACCAGGCATGCATTAACCCCTCCCTCTCCAATAAAATTAACCCCTTCCCTGCCAGTGTCATTTTTACAGTAACAGTGCATATTTATAGCACTGATTACTGTAGTAATGTCACTGGTACCCCCAAAAGTGTCAAAAATGTCAGTCAAGGGTCCGATCTGTCGGCCGCACTGTCGCAGTCCCGCAAAAAAAATCGCAGATCACCGCCATTACTCATTAAAAAAAAAAAAAAACACCAAAAATGACAGAAATCTTTCCCTTAGTTAGTAAACGCAATAACTTTTGCGCAAACCAGTCAAAATATGCTTATTTTTTACCAAACATAGGTAGCAGAAAACAAATTGGCCAAAAATTTTAAAAAATTTTGATTTTTACATTTTTTGGGGGGGGGGGGAATTTCATATAAAAAAATGTGAAAAATATTGTTATTTTTTCAAAATTTACGCTATTTTTTTGTTTATAGCGCAAAAAGTAAAAATCGCACAGGTGATCAAATACCACCTAAAGAAAGCTCTGTTTGTGGGAAAAAAATGACGTAAAATTCGTTTGGGTACGGCATCGCACGACCGCGCAATTGTCAGTTAAAGTCACACAGTGCCGAATCGCAAAAAGTGGCCTGGACGTAAGACAGCAAAATCCTCCGGTGGTAAAGTGGTTAAAAAATAAATTTTCAATTGCATTCATTGACATGCAAAAATATATAATTGCAGACACATTTATTCAGAGTTTAAAACAGGGACAATCTTGACATGGTAAGTCATCCTTATAAAAGTTGATTTTTAAATCTGCTGATGTCAGATAAAAATGTTGCAGCACCCCTGCAACTGATCATGGATACTAATGTTTGCAACCATCTAACTGTTGGCCATACCAATCATAAAAAGAGGCATCTGTCCCTGATAGATAGACAAAGAATGCCAGGTGGGCCAAGAGGGGAAGGAGTGGGACTTTTAGCAATGCCAGAAATCATATGATCAATTGAAACATAATTGTATAAAAAGGTTATAAATTTACTGTTAACATGAGTTAAAACATCCACATAAACAATAAAACTCATGTAGCACATCACAGCATGGACTTGACAAAGTTAGTGCACAGCAGGGTACAATCCCATAGGTTCTTGTCCAAAACTCCAACACGTTTCAACTTGTTCAGTCTTCTTCAGGGGGGATACTGGACAATAGGGTTATACTGATATTTTTGTGTGTGGGGACCAGTGCCCAGGAAAGACTCTTAATCACATAAGATACAGCTTTGTGTCTATATGGGAGCAAGGAGACACATGAAGCCCCAAGCTAGTCCCTGAGGGAGGCACAGCTCCACCGAAAACAAAGACAGCATGTCCCTTGGGGATTTTTGTCCCCTTTGTCCTGGCACTCTTTGTCTGATTATGGGCACTGAAACTAAAAGCATTATTCTAACTACACAGGGGCTTGTAGCAACTTTTGACCTTTGTGGTGTTGTCTATTTGTTAGAATAGCTTCTGCTGTGGACCTTTAGGACTAAGACTGTTTATAGTTACAAGGAAAGATAAGCATGGAGAATTGCCCCTATGCAGTGAAGCCCTGCTTACAATTAAGCTGCAGCAAGCATATGCATAGGATAGGTGTTTCTCTAAGAAAGGAAGAAGAAATTAGTATACATACCTTTTTTGCAGCCGATCCAACCCGATCCCACGTGGAAGAAATAGTGCAGTAAAAGAACCAGATAAGGACAAATGGCCACATCCAGCCCACAGGCCACAGTTTAGAGACCACTGCTGTAAACTTACAAATTCATGTATGTTACCTTTCTCCTATTGCTAGTAGTTTTGACACTCTCTACATAGGTTATTGTTCAATGGCTTTAAAACCTTTGCTAAAAATGCTAACAAGGTGGCATTATCTTTTAATGCACTATATGGAGCTGTGGCGTTTTCACCCTACTATGTGTTTCATAGAGAACTATTAGTGGAAGACACATCCAGCATTAAAATGGTTCTAAAGGCTGAAGGTTTTTACCTTCATGCATGAATATAAAAAACGTTTATGTGCAGCACTCCATCCCCCCCCCCCCCCCAATCCTTACCTGAGTAAGGATTCAGCGATGTTCACAGTAGCCTCGACTGTCCCGAGACTCTCCCTCCTTATTGGCTGAGACAGCAGCGGGATCCCATTGGCTCCCACTGCTGTCAATCACAGCCAGTGAGCTAATGAGGAGAGAGCAGGGGGCAGGGCCCAGCCGCAGCTCCATGTATCTTATAAACAGGGCAAGTGGCTTTCTCTGTGGGCACTGCTTGAGGGGTAGGAGCTTCGATTGGGGGCTCGAAAAGAAGAGGATCGGAGCTGCTCTGTGCAAAACCACTGCACAGAGCATGTGAGTATAACATGTTTGTTTTAAAAAAAACAAAAACAAAAAACAAAGCCTTAAGGCCCCGTTCACATAGGGGTGACGCTACTTCGCACCGCGACCTCGGAGCGGCCGCCACGGACTTCATAACATTGAAGTCTATGGCGGTCGCCTCCTGGTCGCCCCAAAGAAGCTCCGGACCCTTTTTCTAAGTCGGAGCGACTTGTGTCGCTCCTATTAGAACGGGTCCGCAGCTTCCCTATGGGAGGCGACCTACGGCGACCTGTGAGGCGACCAGGTCGCCTCACAGGTCGCCTCAGTGTGAACCGGGACTAATATCACTTTAAGCTAGTCACATCATTTGACTGCATCTGCACTGAGCACCACTAGGTCTTGCTTTGCAGGTACATACTGAGGCACAGGAAACTGTTGCACTGTGCTATGGCAAATACACAGCACTAAACATAAAAACGAACCTTTAAAATGTAGGCTGGTGGTTTTTTTCTTATCAGAGATGTGGGAAAAATAAGTAGAAAGTTTCTTTGATGAGAGTTTAGGTGGACTTTAAAAATTAAACAGGGATTTCCCTTGTTGAGCAAAGGATGGATCCCATGAAGCCGCATATCAATACAGGCCCACTGGTTCCTGGAATGAATGGCTGCCTGAACGGAGAATGGAGACTGCCATTTCAATACCAGTGGGACTGCATTGACGTTGACGTGCGGCTTCATGGGATCCATCCTTTGCTCAACAGATGTTTGGAACCGAGATGAGCGCCTTCCCTGGCCTGCTCTCACAGTGATGGACACAGGATTTCTTTCCCTTATAGCCTGAACAGCACACATCTTCTATTACCGGTTCACAGGGATTTCCCTTATGCATGATGTATAATGGAAGTAAAGAAAGCTTCAGTAAGATAACTGAAAATGTTGTTTCTTCAGTGGATTAACCTCCCTGAATCCAAGTTTAGTAGTACAGAGAGTGCAAAGCCTAAGTGTGAAAATGTATTGAATAACGCCACCTAATGGAATTATGTAGTACCAGCAGGGTAAGCTGGAAAATTATCTGAAATGTACAAAATTCATAGCTATCATAAATAACTGTTGCAAAACTAGTATTGTTGGATAAAATACAAAGTATATATGTAAAGCTGGTGTGAGGAAGTAGATTTCTGCAGAATAGAGAAAAGGATTTTCCCTTCATTGTAGTTTTGAATGGAACAGCTGCAGGCTTTGCAGTGTGCAGATTACTTCCTTTTTCTTGTGAACTGATATAAACCATCAACACAATAGAGAATGTACACTCAGCTTAGTAAATGAAGAATAGCTGCATTTATTTCAGCAATCCAATTGTTGGCAAGGATAAAATCCTGTTTTATTTTTAAATTCCCCTGCACTGATATTGATAAAACTCACTACTCCTTTGCTCAGTCAATCCTTATCTCTCTGTCCTCTGTTTATCCATGTATTATTCTCCGCTACAATTTAATTCATGTTACTATAATGGCACCCATCCCTCCATCCAGCCATCAATTGCCTGCGTGTCCTCCGGTCTGTCTGTCTGTCTCAAAAATCTTTGTTTAATGACCTAAGTCAGATTAGTCATTCTGAAAATTCCAAAGGGAAAGCGCTGTTTACATACCAAAAATGCTCCTTGCCTGATTTCATGTGACTTTATGTAGCCTTCTAGAGGTACATGTTAGCACAAGTGAAAAGTGAAATGAATGACTGTAAATGGCTTGAGATGTTATGAATCAGCATATGCACAGGTCATATTAGAAGTTTTACTTTTGTCTACCTTAGTGAGATGAAAGTTTGGCAAAGGTGGTGTAATGCCAGTGGATTGGGACTGAACCCCAGACATTTGTCTGCTAAACTTTGAATCAAAAGATAAAAGTCTTCTAGTGTGAACAATAAAGCCATGAATAAAAAGTGTCAAAACCAGTATGTGTCATTGCTTTCCTATATATCCTCATGTTGTGCATATAATATACTGTATATCACAAATTATAGTGCATAAAATGACACAAGTAACAAAACCAGCAAGTAATATTATCGCTATAGATGCACCCAACATGGCAAAATCTATAGACAAAGTAAAGTCAAAGCATGTGTAAGTTCACACTCTGTAGATAGATCATTATATGATAAAGTCATATAGGTCGTTTTGCATATGGCCATTGAACCTACAGCGTATCTAATGCTGAAACCATTTTTTTTATATTTGAGTTTGATGGTGAAGGGTTTGAAACACTGTCAAGTTATTTTTTGTTATCTGTGTCCCCACTGAAGTGATTTACTATACAACATAGATGAGTTCTTGTTGTAAAAAAATATTTTAAGCAACAGACAGCATGGATTCATGAAAGACAGAAGTTGTCAAACAAATCTGATTTCTTTTTATGAGGAGGTAAGTAAAACCTTGGACAGAGGGGTGGCTGTGGATGTAGTATACTTGGATTTTGCAAAAGGGTTTGACACAGTTCCCCACACCCGGCTAATGTGTAAGGTAAAGTCTACAGGTTTAGAAGGATCAGTTTGTAAATGGATAGAAAACTGGCTAAAATATAGAATTCAGAGAGTAGTGGTTCATGATTCTTACTCTGAATGGTAAGGTTATTAGTGGTGTACACCAAGGTTCAGTGTTGGGACCCTTACCTTTTAATATCTTTATAAATGATATAGGGTCTGGAATTAAAAGTACCATTTCAGTCTTTGCAGATGACACCAAGCTTTGCAGTGGAATAACCTCTTTACAGGATGTCTCCAACCTACACTGTAGACAAAAACAAAAAGAAGGGCGCACCAGCCTAGCGCATTATCCTCAGCAGGCTTTAATTGATAAAATATTAAAAATGTCTACTCACAAACATGCGATGGCTCAGAGGAAGAGGCATCGCCTCAAAACGCGTTAGCCATTCACCGTAACGAGAACATTAGACTCCAATATCATGGACGTTGTTTGATGGCGCTAATATGCTGGTTTACATCGCATGTTTGTGAGTAGACATTTTTAATATTTTATCAATAAAAGCCTGCTGAGGATAATGCGCTAGGCTGGTGCGCCCTTCTTTTTGTTTACAGTGTTTTGTCGACCACCCCGGTCGTAGAGGGCAGCAAGGCTTAGCCATTAGTGAATGCCAAGTGAGAATCGAGGGATAGAGCCATTTTGAGAACCACATTCTGAGCGCAGGAGCAAGGTGCCAAGCATCACAAATTTCTTTTTGGTGTCTCCACTCTCCAACTTACACGCTGACCTCAATGTACTGTTTCATTGGGCAACTGTGTGGCAAATGAGGTTTAATGTTGATAAATGTAAAGTTATGCACTTGGGGGCTAAGAATATGCATGCATCATACATACAGGGGAGTATAACTGGGGGAATTAATGGTGGAGAAGGATCTGGGGTTTTTGGTAGATCATAAGCCTAATAATAGCATTTAATGCCAAGCTGCAGTTTCCAAAGCAAGCAAAGTAATTTCTTGTATTAAAAGAGGTATGTACTCCAGAGAGAGAGATATAATTTTGCCCCTGTACAAATCATTAGTAAGATCTCATCTTGAATATGCAGTTCAGTTTTGGTACCAGTTCTCAAAAAGGATATCGGGGAACTGGAGAAAGTGCAGAGAAGGGCAACCAAACTGATAAGAGGCATGGAGGAGCTCAGCTATAAGGATAGATTAGAGCAGTGGTCTTCAAACTATGGCCCTCCAGTTGTTGAGGAGCTACAATTCCCATCATGCCTAGACATGTCTGTTAATGTCAGAGTTTTACAATGCCTCATGGGAGGTGTAGTTCCACAGCTGGAGGGCCGTAGTTTGAGGATCACTGGATTAGAGGAACTGAATTTATCTTCTCTTGAGAAGAGGAGATTGGGGTAGGATATGAACAACATGTATAAATACATAAGGGGTCCATATAGTGAACTTGGTGTTGAGTTATTCACTTTAAGGTCATCACAGAGGACAAGGGGGCCCTCTTTACGTCTTGAGGAAAAGAGATGTAATTTCCAAATACGGAAAGGCTTCTTCACAGTAAGAGCTGTGAAAATGTGGAATAGATTCCCTCCAGAGGTGGTTCTGGCCAGCTCACTAGATTGATTGCTGCTGGTTACATCAGTAAAAAAGTAACTAATTACCAGGGAAAGTAACTATTGTGTTACTTAAAAAAAAAAAAATCAAATATGTCAAATAACTTGTATGTCCCTAGTATGTGTGGTATTTGCTAAGTGGTACCTGCGTGGTATTTGCTAAGTGGTACCTGTGTGGTACACTGGTACGGTACCTGAGTGGTATTTGCTGAATGGAACTGGTGGCACCGGAGTGGTATTTGCTGAGTGGCACTGGTGGTACCTGAGTGGTATTTGCTGAGTGGTACTGGCTGGCTTCGTGGTACACTGGTACCTGAGTGGTATTTGCTGAGTGGTATTTGCTGAGAGTGGCACTGTGGTACCTGCGTGATACACTGGTACCTGAGTGGTATTTGCTGAGTGATACTTACTGAGTGGCACTGGTACCTGAGATATTTGCTGAGTGGTACCGAGTGGTATTTGCTGAGTGGTACCTTAGTGGGTATTTGCTCAGTGGTACCGGTTGGCTGCATGGTGGTGGTACACAGATACTGGCAGTGTACCTGACCTGAGTACTCCTGAGTGACTCCTGACTGAGTGGTATTTTCTTTTTACTCTAGTGGCACCTGCTGCTGCTGGTGGTGGTGCTGGTGCACTGGTGGTGGTGGGCAGTGGTGGCTGGTGGTGTGGCACTGGTGGGGGTACTGGCAGTGTGGTACGGTGGTACCTGACCTGAGTCTGACTCCTGAATCCAGTCCTGACTGTGGTATTTTATGTTTTTTTTTTTTTGGTACCTGCAGGCTGCTGGTGGTGGTGTGGCATACTGGTGGGGTCTAAGTCCTGACTGTGGTATTTTATGTTTTTTTTTTTTTTTTATTGGTACCTGCTTGCTGCCGGTGGTGGTGGTGGTGGCTGGTGGTGGCGATGTGGCACACTGGTGGGGTATGAGTCCTGACTGTGTTATTTAATGTTTTTTTTTTTTATTGGTACCTGCTGGCTGGTGGTGGTGGTGGTGGTGGCTGGTGGCGGTGTGGCACACTGTTGGTGTCCATCTGTCTCCATCCTCCAGGCTGTCTATGACTGTACACTGTACTCTGGCTAACTCCTCCTGTGCTGCTGTCCCTCCTGTGACTGTCCTGCTCCTGACTGAGCGCAGAGTGCAGTGGCTGTGCCTGTGGACGACTGGACGGTGGTGGTGGTATATATCGCCAGGGTACCTGCTGGACGATGGCTGGGGCGCTGTAACTCCCGTCTCTCTCCACAGGCCAGTACCTTAAGGGGTGGACAGCGGCAGGGTCATAGAGGAGTGAGGAGGTAGAGGTGTTACACTACTACCCTCTAGTTGCGGTAATGCCACTTAAGTAATCAATTCGATTACTAGTTACCCGCAAAAGTAACGGCATTAGTAACGCCGTTTACTTTTAACACCATTATTCCCATCACTGACCACAACAAACATATTACCATGCACTACCGCATAATATATTTTTGAAGTGGCCCTTAAAAGTAAAGCAGAATGTTCATTTTATTTCATAATAAATTATATTATCTGCTGTAGAAAAGAAAGACTGCACTACAAACAACAGCTTTTTTTTTTTTTCTTTTTGTGGATATACTAGCCTAAAATACGTGTGAAAATATTCCTCCTTTTTCCCGAAGAAAATGAACATGGCTTGGCCTTCTGGGGTTTTAATCTCATTCCCTGTTTCATTCGTTATTGTACGTTTTATCTAATGCCATTTTCAACAGTACTCAATTCCAAAACACAGTGGTAGTAAACTGAACAGCTTCCAGGCATTTCCAATATTCAGGGGGGCCATGTGACTTATTTCAACAGCTGAGCTGGGAATTAACTCCGAAGCTGTGTCTGAAAAGCAATACTTTTCAAAAATGGTCTATTTGCAGAAGATCTGTGATTTGAATAGGCTATTTTTTTTCCTTTGTGTAAAATTGTTGATGTTTTCAGCTAGGATGTACTGTATCTTCAAAATGTGTAATGTTCCTTAGCTGTTTAGAAATTTCTTATTTATCATATTTAATATAGAAGGTAAATATATACTATATACAGTATCTCACAAAAGTGAGTACACCCCTCACATTTTTGTAAATATTTTATTATATCTTTTCATGTGACAACACTGAAGAAATGACACTTTGCTACAATGTAAAGTAGTGAGTGTACAGCTTGTATAACAGTGTAAATTTGCTGTCCCCTCAAAATAACTCAACACACAGCCATTAATGTCTAAACTGCTGGCAACAAAAGTGAGTACACCACTAAGTGCAAATGTCCAAATTGGGCCCAATCAGCCATTTTCATGTGACTCGTTTGTGTTACAAGGTCTCAGGTGTGAATGGTGAGCAGGTGTGTTAAATTTTGTATTATCACTCTCACTCTCTCATACTGGTCACTGTAAGTTCAACATGGCACCTCGTGGCAAAGAACTCTGAGTATCTGAAAAAAATAATTTTTGCTCTACATAAAGATGGCCTAGGCTATAAGAAGATTGCCAAGACCCTGAAACTGAGCTGCAGCATGGGGGCCAAGACCATACAGCAGTTTGACAGGACAGGTTCCACTCAGAACAGGCCTCACCATGGTCGACCAAAGAAGTTGAGTGCATGTGCTCAGTGTCCTATCCAGAGGTTGTCTTTAGGAAATAGAGGTATGAGTGATGCCAGCATTGCTGCAGAAGTTGAAGGGGTGGGGGGGTCAGTCAGTCAGTGGATTACTGGAACCATGTCCTGTGGTTTGATGAGACCAAGATAAACTTAGTTGGTTCAGATGGTGTCAAGCATGTGTGGCTGCATCCAGGTGAGGAGTACAAAGACAAGTGTGTCTTGCCTACAGTCAAGCATGGTGGTGGGAGTGTCATGGTCTGGGGCTGCATGAGTGCTGCCGCCACTTGGGAGCTACAGTTCATTGAGGGAACCATGAATGCAAACATGTACTGTGACATACTGAAGCAGAGAATGATCCCCTCCCTTCAGAGACTGGGCTGCAGGGCAGTATTCCAACATGATAACGACCCCAAACACACCTCCAAGATGACCACTGCCTTGCTAAAGAAGCTGAGGGTAAAGGTGATGGACTGGCCAAGCATGTCTCCAGACCTAAACCCTTCCGAGCATCTGTGGGGCATCCTCAAATGGAAGGTGGAGGAGCTAACATCCACCAGCTCAGTGATTTCGTCATGGAGGAGTGGAAGAGGACTCCAGTGGCAAGCTGTGAAGCTCTGATGAACTCCATGCCCAATAAGGCAGTTAAGGCAGTGCCTGAAAATAATGGTGGCCACACAAAATAATGACACTTCGGGCCCAATTTGGATATTTGCACTTAGGGGTGTACTTACTTTTGTTGCCAGTGGTTAAGACATTAATGGCTGTGTGTTGAGTTATTTTGAGGGGACAGCAAATTTACACTGTTATACAAGCTGTACACTCACTACTTTACATTGTAGCAAAGTGTCATTTCTTCAGTGTTGTCACATGAAAAGATATAATAAAACATTTACAAAAATGTGAGGGGTGTACTCACTTTTGTGAGATACTGTATATATGGCATGTAAAGTACAACAATGACAGTTGAAGACAACCCCTTAATGACTTGTTTTCCCATTGGACATTATAAAATATGGATCCTGCAGGGCATAAACACAGCTTGCTTTTTTCAAGGTCACACGTTGTTGGTCTTAAAATTTGGTAATCCCCAGCTGACAATGACATTGCCAGTGGTCCTGAACCTCATTGTGATAAAAAGTCTATGGCTTCAAATAGTATATCCCTGTTCTTTTATTCTCAAAGCAGGTAAGCCTTCCATAGACTGAGAACTAGAATGTGGTTTTTAGAGAATATACACTTAATTTAATTATTTTGCACAATAGTTTTGCACAGGGCACACTCCTGATGGGATTGAAAATAAAATCCTAAAACGTATATAGGGAGCCCAAGCTGCCTGTTCAGAGCCTCAGTTATTCTTCCAGGTAATGCACCACTCCATCCCACTCTTTTTTTTTTTTTTTCAAATATCTGGAAACCCCTTTATCTTATTGGTTGTATTATAAGACGAATATTCCCACACATACTCACTAAAGACTCCTAGCTTTCTCTCATATGCAGAAAGTCTGGAAATTGCCAACCACAGCTGCCTGTTCTGGTTTACTGCAACCCAGTGAGGCTCAGTATGAAGCATGCCCATGTAGGACAAGGCAACGGTTTTCCTTTAATAGCAACCCCATAAACAGCATATACTTATCCTCCCTTCACTACACTTAATTTGCTGATTTTGCATATGTGTGACCTTGAGACAAGCATGTTGTATTTATGCCCTGCAGGGTCCATATTTTATAATGTCCAATGGGAAAACAAGTCACTAAGGGGTTTTCTTCTCTTCCTTTGTTGTACATGCCTGATATACATTTTTAATGTTCTATAATAACTAAAAAATATTTCCAAAAGAATAAAAAACATTAAACATTTTTAGATATATAAAAATGTATACATACAAGTATACAAGGTATACATCGATACTTTAAAAATACAGGATAAAATGTATATTTAAATTTTCTGCAAATTGACCACATTTAACCACTTAAGCCCCGGAAGATTTTACCCCCTTCCTGACCAGGGCCTATTTTGCGATTCGGCACTGCGTGAATTTAATGGACAATTGCGCGGTCGTGCGACACTGTACCCAAACGAATTTGACGTCCTTTTTTTCCCACAAACAGAGCTTTCTTTTGGTGGTATTTGATCACCTGTGCGATTTTTTGATCATGCGCTATAAAAAAAAAAAGAGCGTCAATTTTGCAAAAATAACAATATTTTTCACATTTTTTTTATATGAAATTCCCCCAAAAATATGTAAAAAGCAAAATTTTTTAACATTTTAGGCCAATTTGTTTTCTGCTACATATGTTTGGTAAAAAAAAATCACAAAAAGCGTATTTTATTTAAGTTATTGCGTTTACTAACTAAGAGAAAGATTTTTGCGATTTTTTATTGTTTTTTTTCTTAACAAATAATGGCGGCAATCTGCAATTTTTTTTTTTTTGCGGGGCTGCGACATTGCGGCGGACAGATCAGACCCTTGACTGACATTTTTTATACTTTTGGGGGTACCAGTGACATTACTACAGTAATCAGTGCTATACATATGCACTGTTACTGTAAAAATGACACTGGCAGGGAAGGGGTTAACTATTTGAGAAGGAGGGGTTAAGTGTGTCCCTAGGGGCGTGATTCTTACTGTGATTGGATGTGGCTGTGTGTGTAACAGCACAGATCTACGGTCCTACATAGCAGGACCGTATGATCTGTGCTGTTACACAGGGGAGACTGACAGGCGGCTTTGTTTACATTAGCCGCCTGCCTTTCTCCCGGTGTAACCGCCGATCGTGAGTGACCAGCGGACATCGGGTCCGCCGGGCACTCGTGCAGGGGGGGTCCGTGAGCGAGCGGGAGCAGTAGCACGCCTCCAGCGGCGCACGCTCGCTCTCTAGAGCCTCACTGGCTAGCGACGTAGTACTACGTCGCTTTGCCTGTGAGGGGCTGACTGCCGACGTAAATAGTCGTTAGGCAGTCGGCAAGTGGTTAAAAAGTATTGCTGTTCCATTCAGCTGCTGGGTTCTAAGGCAAAATACCAGAATTTCCAGGTATTTGGAACATGTGACTTACCCCTCTTCTTTCCATGTTACAGTATTGGTTCTCTGTAAATGGCCACTTACATGACAGTGTTGTCACACAGGGGTTAAGAGAGAATCCATAGTCCTGTGTAAGCTTTAAGGACTTTTTCTTGCTCTTGAGACCCAACAAGACCAAAGACGGAGTGAAGCCGGTGGGCTGGGACTAAAGTGAACCAGTTGCTTTAGACAAAGTGTTAATTCACGACAAACAGTTCACTTTGCAAAGGAATTTTTCCCAGAGCTTAGTAAATGAAGTGAAATTCCACTTTGCAAAGAACACCCAATCACATGCAAGGAAAAAAAAATAGCATTTTTGCATGCACGAATGAATTCTGGAAGTCAATGGAACAGCTCATTTGCCTTTAGTAAATCAACAACCCCTAAAGACTAGTATGCATGGGCTGAATGTTGGATGGCATCAACCGGTTCAATAGAAACCGGCCATCATTCAGCCCATGTGTACTGCAGCCGGTCCGACAGAAGTCAGCTGAAAAGGGCAAAAAGACCAAAAAAGGTCTGCCGATTGGCTCCCGATCGGCGCTCTCAATGGCTGAGAGCACTGACTGGAGTGTTCTGGTGGAGGGGGCAACCCCCCCCCCCTGTCAGAACACAATAGCACAACAGGGAAGATCACTGTACTGACATCACATAGTTAGTACAGCCCCTTCTCTAGAGCTGCCAGTTTTTTTTCCTTCAGCCCTGGGTCGAATGAAAAAGAAAAAAATTAGTGTACACCAGGCTAAAGTCTTAAGTAGGAAGCATTATGTAAGTGTATTTATAAAATCAATTATAAAATGAATTCCACTCAAACACAATAAACCTGCATGTGTAGCTCAGCATGGAAAAGTCTTAGCATCCATTACCTGTCCTGTAACTTCTCTTAGGTGTAAGTGTTTAAGTTATAAGTTCAAATCATTTGGTGGAGTCGGATTATGGTGTGGGGTTTTTTTTCAGGGTTGGGCTTGGCCCCTTGGTTACAGTGAAGGGAACTCTTAAGGCGTCAGCATACCAAGACATTTTGAACAATTTCATGCTCCCAAATTTATGGGAACAGCTTTGGGATAGCCCTTTCCTTTTCCAACATGACTGCGCACCAGTGCACAAAGCAAGGTCTATAAAGACCTGGATGAGCGAGTTTGGGGTGGAGGAACTTGACTGGCCTGCACAGAGTCCTGACCTCAACCCCATAGAAAACCTTTGGGATAAATTAGAGCGGTGACTGCGAGCCAGGCCTTCTCTGTACTTTTGGTAATTTCCTTACACTTTTGGTAACATAGTGTATGTGCTTAAGCCCTCAAACTGTCAAATATAGACATTTCAAATGTTAAGCAGTCCTCTGAACAGTCATGATTGATGTCCGCTGTCTTTACTGTGTGGGTACTGTATGTTGAAATTATAACACTTTACCTGCTTGCTGACCAGCCGCCGTAGTTTTACTGTGGCAGGTCGGCTCTGTCCTGAGATACGATGTACCTGTAAGTCGGTTCGCGTGACGACTAGCGGGCGTCCATTGGCCATAGGGGTTGGCAATCAGCAGGTCCGGCAGCCGCAATTGCTCCCCATGGAGACAGAACAGCGGTCTGCTGTTGTAAACACGACAGACCGCTGTTCTGTCAGTTATGAACACTTCCTCCTATTTAGGAACACAGGTCTCTGTGTTCATGCAACAAGCCCATCCCCCACACAGTTAGAAAGTACCCTCTAGGGACACATTTAACCCTTTAATGGCCCCTGGTGTTAACCCCTTCCCTGCCAGTTTCATTACTACAGTAACAGTGCATATTTTTAGCACTGATTACTGTAGTAATATCACTGGTCCTCCAAAAAGTTTCAGAAATGTCAGTTAGGTGTCCAATCTGTCCATCGCAATGTCGCAGCCCCGCTAAAAATTGCTGATCGCCTCCATTACAACTAAAAAATAAATAAATAAATAAAAATTACGTAAATCTTTCCCCTAGTTTGTAGACGTGATAACTTTTGTGCAAACCAATCAATATACACTTATTGGGATTTTTTTAACCAAAAATATGTAGCAGAATACAAATTGGCCTAAAATTATGAAAAAAAATGATTTTTAATTTTTTTTTATTGGGAATGTTATATGGCAGAAAGTGAAAAATATTGTTTTTTTTTTCAGAATTGTCGGTCTTTTTTTGTTTATAGCGCAAAAAATAAAAATTGCAGAGGTGATCAAATACCACCAAAAGAAAGCTCTATTTGTGGGGAAAAAGGACATTAATTTTATTTGGGTACAGCGTCGCACCACCGCGCATTTGTCAGTTAAAGTAACGCAGTGCCGAATCGCAAAATTGGGCCTGGTCACAAAAGGGGGAAAATATTCCGGTCCAGAAGTGGTTAAACAATGGCAAATTATAACTTTACTAAACCCAGCATGTTTTTTTTCATGGCCTGCTGCCAAATAAATTCAAAATCTGCATTAAAAATAGGCAGAATGTGAATATATTAGGATAAAACAGATGCTTCCACAGTGAATCCATAGTGAATGACAGCAGGGGTATTAAGATGCATGACCACGGGGAACAACATCAAGATAAGACCTACCTATTCAAATACCTGTAGTTAATTAGTATACAAAATGTTGAACAAATTGTTAATTTTAGAGCTCTAGCTGCAGGAAATAATTCAGATTGGGAAGATACTGTCAGGACTGTGTGACTAAAGGAGACAAGGTCTTGCAGCAGCAATGAACTATATGGTGCATTTAATAATAGCTAGACAGCTTATTCTATCTAATAGGACACCCGTAATAAATAAATAACCCAGGGACACAGAGATTCAAAGCCTAACAAGGTCACTTTTGTCTTCTACAACGTCAGCACACACCTTCTAATACAGAGTGGAAAGCATTATTATTAAAACCAATAACATGATTTGCAGGCTTAATTCAGTAAAATGGTCTTTTTTCTTTTTTTTTCTCTTAGAACATTTTTTCCTTTTTTTCTCCATACATGAATCAACATGAATGGTAAAGAAAACAATTCAGAAACCAGTTCAAGCAACACAAAGCAATTGAAAACACCTTGTCCTGTCCGCTGCTCTCTAGATTAATAATGTGCTGCCCCACTTTTATTTTATTTTTTTTTCTGTGTTGTATTGAACTATATTAGGTTGTTTTTATTTTGTAGTATGCTGATATCTAATGGTTGTTTTGGGACAGTAAAACTTGTTTATTAATGTGATTTTGGTATCTTCATCTGTCCTCACCTCCTGTTTAGTGTTAGTTGGTTTAGACCCTCCCCTGATCTTCCATGTTCCCTTAGTCAGTTGTGAGTTGGGGAGTTTTGTAGCTCATTTGTAGTACGAAACAGTGAGTTTACTCCACGCTAGAAGTGTCTTTTCAGGGCTTTTTGTGCTCACTTTTATTTAAAAACTTCCCGCAAACCGATGCATCTGTACGTTGGCTTGCAGAAGTGGTTGTACCGGGATGATACCTGCAGATGAAGGCATCAACTCAGTACCATTTTATAGAGCCAGCGGTCGCCTTCCATGGCTCTGCCCGGGTGTTGAATACTGAAATTTTTTTTAAATCGCAGCCATTGGCACGTCACTTCTGGGTTTCATAATCAGAGACCCGATCAAAGTCGAATCTGGCTTCATTCAGGACTCCAACCAGCCGGCGGACATGTCGGCTGGCTTGAGTCCCGAACAATGCCGGAAGTGGGTTTATGCTACTTCCACGTGCTGGGCGGGTTCACATGCTGGCGGGTTCCATTTTGAAACCTGTTTCACAGACTATGACGGAAGGGATTGGGGGTTGCGGGAGTCTTTGGACCCTGAGACTGTTCCTCCAGAACAGCTGGAACTGTTGTACCAAGTGATCCAGGCTCTGGTGTTCCTGTGTGATGCGTCTATGGATTCAGCTCCCCTGATTGCCAGGGTTTCGGCCGTCAGCATTGTTTTAAGATACATGGTTTGTTTGAAGAACTGGTCGGCTGACCACGCTTCCAGAAAAGCCTTAAGCTGACCTCCCCTTTTTGGGAGACAGGTTGTTTGGTGACTCATTGGATGAGTTGATCAAAGGACTGACTGGCGTGAAGAGTACTTTTCTTCCTCAATCCTGCAAGGGTAAGACTCCCCATGCTAAGCGGGGTCCCTACTTTTCTGCTCACAAACGTTTTTTCACAAGAAGAGGGTAAGTCATTCAGAACTTCTGGAGGTGCTAAGAAGCCCTGGGGCAAGAGCAAGGCCGGTCAGTCCGGTGCTGCAGACAAGTCCTCTTCAGCATGAAGATGCACCCTCTCCTCTCTTAGGGGTGAGGGGCCATCTGTGCTTCTTTCAAGAACCCTGGACTTCTTTCATTCAGGACGATTGGGTTCGCAACCTGGTTTGTTCCGGGTACAAGATCAAATTCTGGTCTGAGAATTGGCAAGTGGATTATCTGAGTCGTCAGGTGTTGGATCAGGGGGAGTGGTCCATGCATCCGGAGGTGTTTCATCTCCCAGTGGGGGAGTCCAGTGTTTGCCCAGTGGGGGAGTCCGGAGGTGGATCTGTTTGCGTCTCGCCTCAACAGGAAAATTCAGAGGTCTGTGGCTGGGTCTCGGGATCCTCTGGCCGATGCCACAGACGCTCTGGTGGCTCCTTGGAGTCAGTATTGCCTAAATTTATGCCTTTCCTCCATTCGTTCTTCTGCCGAGGTTTCTTCCCCGGGTGGTAATGGAAGGCATTCCGGTCATTCTGGTAGCTCCAGACTGGCCTCCGTGGTCTTGGTACGCAGAACTGGTGAAAAAGGTCGAGGTCTCTGATTCCTACCCTTTTGAAGGCCAGGGAATCGACTTCTAGGAAGATCTATCATTGTACGTGGTGTGAATTGATGCAGCTGCACCCTCGCTTGTTTCTATAGCTCGGGTTTTGGCCTTTTTACAAAAAGGAATTGAGCAGCACTCGGCATTGGGGACTATCAAAGGCCAGGTGTCGGCCTTGGCTATTTCTTTTCAACATCTGTTGGCTACCCCTAGTGTGGTTCGCACCTTCATTCAGGGGGTGCGTCATCTGGCCCCTCCAAGGCGATCCCCGTTGCCTCCGTGGGATCTTGATCTGGTTTTGTCTGTTCTTCAAAAGCCTCCTTTTGAGAATATTAGGGAGATTTCTCTGCTTTCTTTGTTGCAGACGGTTGTCTTCCTAGTGGCTATCGCTTCTGCCCGCAGAGTTTCTGAGTTGGCGGCGTTGTCCTGTCATTCACCTTATTTGGTGTTCCACAGGGATAACGTGGTCATCCGATCTAATCCGTTCTTTCTTCCTAAGGTGGTGTCGGATTTTCACCTGAATGAAGACAGTGTGTTGCCTTCCCTAAGTCCTAAGACTAAACATAGCAAGGAAGTTGCCTTGCACTCTCTGGATGTGGTGCGGGCGATAAGGGTTTATCTGGTCGTTACTGAGCCCTGCAGGAAGTCAGACTCTCTCTTTGTCCCTCCGGATGGTCCTCGCAAAGGTTTGGCTGCGTCCGCCGCGACCATTTAGAGATGGATGAGGCAGGCGGTTGTTCAGGCTTATTCAATCAAGGGTCAGGTTCCTCCTTTACCTGATTTCTACTAGAGCGCTGAGTGCATCTTGGGCATTTCGCCATCAGGCCTTGGCTGTATTTGTAAGGCGGTGACTTGGTCGTCTGTACACACCTTTACCAACTTTTACAAGGTGGATTTGTTGACATCTTCGGATGCCTCTTTTGGCGGCAACGTTTTGCAGGCTGCTGTTTTGTGAGAGAATGTTTTTTTGCTATTCTCTTAGGGGTCTCTTACCTGGATGAGCTCCTGTTGTTTGAGTGAGCTCCATGTTGCGTGGTTGGCTACATTTAGACTTTTGGAGTTGTTACTGTCTAGTAGCATTTTCCCACCACTCATTTCTTTACTACTTTGGGATATCCCACTCAGCTAATGGAGATGAGGCTGCGTCTGTCGACGGACGATAGAGACATTAAGATCTTACCGTAAAATCTTTTCCTCTGATGTCCGTCGACAGACGCAGCACCCGCCCCTCTGTTTGGGTTGGTTCTTTGTTCTCATTGCTTTAAACTAAACTGAAGTGCTGAGTCATGCAGAGAGGAACAGCCCCCTGGGGGGTGTAATCATGTTTTTTTATGCCTAAACTACATCTGATGGGAGGAGCATGAACCCACTCAGCTAATGGAGATGAGTCTGCGTCTGTCGACAGACATCAGAGAAAATATTTTATGGTAAGATCTTACAAAAATCATATTTTTTTTTAAAAAAAATTGTGTTTGTAAGACCACTGCGCAAATACGGTGTGACATAAAGTATTGCAACGATCTCCATTTTATTCTCTAGGGTCCCTGCTAAATATATATATATATATATATATATATATATATATATATACTATATATATATATATATATATATATATATATATAAATATATATATAAAATGTTTGGGGGTTCTAAGTAATTTTCTAGCAAAATCTACTGATTTTAACTTGTTTACAAAAGGTGTCAAAAATAGGCCTGGTCCTTAAATAAAAGAAAAGTTGATAAATGTACATCTTCCCAGGCAGAAGGTTCTCACCATCAATGCAACAATACATATAATTCAGTCTCCTGGTTCTTTATCAGCCCTGTGGCTCAGGCCTTGTGCCTCGATCCTCCTGACTGTCAAACACACTTCCCAGTGCTCTGTCAGCTTGGCTTTCTTGTAGCTTGCCAGCTACTCCATCTGATGAATTAGAGTTGAGACTGCGAGCCAGGCCTTGTTGTCCAACATCAGTGCTTGACTTCACAAATGCACTTCTGGAAGAATGGTCAAACATTCCCACAGACACACTCCTAAACCTTGTGGACATCCTTCCCAGAAGAGTTGAAGAGATTATAGCTGCAAAGGGTGGGTCAACTCAATATTGAACCCTATAGACTAAGACCTAGATGCCATTAAAGTTCATGTGCGTGTAAAGGCAGACGTCCAAATGCTTTTAGTAATACATTGTACATGAGTACTGACTTTCTACTTTGCTTGAAACATGCATGTTTCATTATTTAGCAAGCTGCTGCTATTGTTTTTTCCCTGTTATAATATTGACATGGGCAGACCTAAGTGGTCCTTGCCAGAAGAGAAGGCACAAAGCAGTGCTATTTACATGTTTCGACACACACAGCTTCCTAGAACCTCATCATGCTCATTTAATTGAATATTGGTGTACCATTTACTAGATTGCTAGGTGAGCCCACAACGCAGGCATACCATAGCTCCTGTTCATTTCCTTTAAAATCAGTCTCAATTAGTCCATATCTACATTCCACCTGTAATTGTGGATTGATATTGTTTTAAAACTGTAATCACATGTAATTTGAATATGTAAATATCACCAGAAGAGTTGATATATTGAATATCTTAAGAACCTAAAAATTTCCCGGCCTCTAAAAAAAGGACCTGACAAAAATAAATGTAAATCCTAACAAAATCTTAATTTAGCTACAAATCATGTAGTGCCTACTGCTCTTTACAAATATTTATACAGAAGAGTCCCACGGAGACTTTTTAATTTATTCATTATACAGACATATGTTAATTTGCTATTCCCCACTCTGGGAAATTTAAAATGCACAGACTGTGAGGTTATTTGTGCAGTTGTTAAAAAAAAATACTACATTGATGTTTGTTAAGGGAGAAGCGCAGTCAAAACTGTTATTTTTTTACTTTTAGATAGGATGCTTGGTATGGTTAGAACCTTTGTCCGGTGTTAGGGCCGGTTCACATTAGTACAATCACAGAGATTGCATGTAATTCGGAGCGCACTGCTCCTAAATTACATGCGATCTCTGTGTGGTGCAAATTTCAGCCATACAGTTTGTATGGCTGAATTCGCACGGCAATCACACTAAACACGCACATGACCCTTTTTTTTAATCCGCAGCAGAATCGGATCGCATGGTGGTTCACACAAGTGCGATCCGATTCTGTGCGAACTTGCAGATCGCACTGCGATATGCGATCTCAACTGGGGGTGTCGTTAACTTTTACTTGACACCCCCTGCGTATTGCATATGGCAGTGTGAACTGCCAGGGGTGCGGATGCGATACGGGAACACGCTGCATATTCGCAGCGTTCCTGCATTGCAGAAGTGTGAACCGGGACTCAATGCTGTTTGCGAAAAGTTTCTTTCTTTTTTAACCTTTAGAAAAGAACTTAACCCTTCCCAGGTATTTTTTTTATTATTATTTAAATCCCCCTTACATATTTTAATTTGGTTATTCTCAAGAAACATACTCGCTCTGAAAATCCAGCATTGACCTGGTATGATAGGCTGTTCTGCTGCTATATGGGGGTCCCTCACCTGCAGTCTTCCTCTCTGATGTTATCGGAAGCTTGTTGTCTCTTCTGGGTTTGTGCAGCATGTAGGTGGGGTGTGCCGTGGTGCGTTGGAATAACATACTCAGTCCCAATGCAAGGAAAGAATTTGAATTGAAATATTGCAAAGATAGTTTACAAATAACCCGCTGGGAAGGCAGCCCAACCGGGAACCCTCACAGTTCCAGCAGTGTGTAGAGAGCAGAATGTAGCCAACTGTCAACATCTATAGAGAGGGGAAGAATGTGGTCTGCCCATCTTGTGCCCAACAGGCAGGTGTAAAGAGAAGTTGCCATCCCTGCGCTTTCCCTCCTTTCCCTGCCACTTGTGCTGTCCCTAACAGGCGGGGTACCTGTCCCTACTTTAAACTCGCAAATGCATGCCAAACCTAAAAGCCAGGGTCTTAAATAGGCTCTGCCTAAACCTAGATGGCTGCCAGAGTCACATGGAGCGGCAGCATACAATTTGATGCTTCTACAGTGACTCAGGAAACCATAGAGGAACTATGTCCCTCTTTAGTTCCTCTCCAACTGCAGTCCTGCTGCGGAGAGCACCACTTACAGTGGAGAAATTAGACTGCACCTGCCTACAAGCAGACCCCTTGATCCAGAGCCAGGTCCTTCCTCCAGCACTTTTTCATTTCTCGCCTGATGCCTTCTGGGATTTGATGTGGCTACTCCTAGAAGCTCCAGAAGCTAGGCTGACATCATACTCGCTCACAATAAAAAAAAAGAAAAAAATGCAAAACAAGCACAAAAAGTGGTCAGCTTTTCTGTGTTAAAGAAAGGGATGGGTTATATTGATAAAAGGTGGTATTTTTTTCTGAACGGTCAGGGCCACCATCAGGGGGGGATTAGCCCACACACATATAGGGGGCCCGGTCGCCGGGCCCAAACCATGGCTGACGCCCCTGCCCCTCCCCCAGGCTTCTTTGGATGCTGTGCAGGGATACTTTCTAGGTCAGGCCTGGCATATTCAGCAGGGAAGAAAGGGGGTGGGCGGAGGCAGAGAAGAGACTGGGCACCATGATCTGCAGGCTGTAGCTATTTTTTTTTTTTTTAATAACTTTCCCCAGCCAAGCGCACTCTTTCTTCACTTTCTGGTGCTGCCATGCCGGTGTAGTAATCCCCTGTGTGAGACAAGTACATGACAGTCCCTGCCTCTTCTTTATCAATCCACTGGGCAGGCCAGGACTGTCATATACTTGTCTCACAGGAGATTACTACACCGGCACGGCGGCACTGGAAAGTGAAATAAGAGTCTGCTTGGCTGGGGAAAGTTTTTTGTTTTGTAATTGCTACAGCCTGAAGAACATGGCCCCCTGTCTCCTCTCTGCCTCTGCCAACCTCTTTTCCTTCTGGGGAATTCCACATGTCGGTGTGGGATAGGAGGGGGTCTTCCATCTGAAATGTGTGGAGGTGCCCACTAGCAGGACCTAGCAGTGTGTGTTAAATGTGCCATCTTTTAACAATTGTTTTATGGGGCTGTCTCTTTGCTGGACTGGGCAGTCTCTTTGCTGAATTGGGGCTGTCTGCTGGACTGGGGCTGTCTCTTTGCTGGACTGACTGTCTCTTTGCTGGATTAGGCAGGCTGTCTGCTGGACTGGGGATGTCCCTTTGCTGGACTGAGGCTGTCTCTTTCCTGGATTGGGTTGTCTTTTTGCTGAATATATGGGGATGTCTCTTCGCTGGATTGGGCCAACTGTTTGCTAAATATATGGGGATGCAAGCACTGATGACTTGGAATACACTTTGAATTTTCATACATGATGTTGTAAGAGTGTTCAAATAAAAGTGGGTGCACTAAAGGACTTGGTGGGATGGCCTGTGGGTGGGCCCTGGGGAATATTGGTGGTCAGGCCTGGGGGGGCCAGGCCTAAAGCTGTGTAAGGGCCCCCAAAATTTCTGATGGCTGCCGTACTGACAGTGCTGCTATCCAAAGCCTTCATCCAGAGTGGATTCACACTAATACAGGAGGTGTGTTACTGGCCAGATCACCAGGTGAAAACAGAGGTGAAAAGCCTAGAAAAAGAAAATGAATGCACTCACCACATTTAATGATTGCTAAGGTGCAATATATTATGTTTTTGGTTTTGGGATTAATATTGCTATAACATGTATACTGCTTATGTGTACACAGTTCTGGTGAGTTAAAGTTAGAAAAAATGTTGCCATGGAATCCATTTTGTTTTTAAAGTGATACTACTTTTTTTTTTTTTAAATAACAAACACGTTACACTTACCTGCTCTGTGCCATTGGCTCAGCCAATAAGAAGGGAGAGTCCCGGACAGCCGAGTCTTTCATGCAACATCGCTGGATCGAGATGGGGCTTAGGTAAGCATTAGGGGGATAAGGGGGGCTACTGCAATATATTTTATCTTAATGCATTGAATGCATTAAGATAAAAAACTTTCTGCCTTTACAACCACTTTAAGCTTAGTGAATGAAATGAAGCTCTGCTGGCATCCATCATCATCCAATCATGTGCAAGTAAAATGCTGTTTTTCCTATTTTCCTTGCATGTGATTGGGTATTCTTTGCAAAATGAAATTTCACCGAATTCACTAAGCTCTAGGAAAGATTCCATTGCAAAGTTAACAGCCTATTTGCCTTTAGTAAATCAACTCCAATGAATAAATTCCAGCCTGTCACATTTTTTTCAACCATTATTATGTATATTGAGTGAAAAGAATAAAACAGTACATTTGAGAGTATATGTGGAAATAAAATGATATAATCAATAAGCCATTGAAAAACAATTATTGTACAAAGGTGAGCAAATTTATTTTGATAGTTTTATTTGATGTGACACATACTCATATAATAACTATGACAATGATGCTAAGAACCCTCATAGCAGCAATGTAACTATGGTATGTTAAATTCATTGTCGCCTTATCAATAAAGACTAATACTTCCTATATCCTCTATGTGCCCTTGATTACAGTCTGTTAGGGGCATTCCTAAAGTAGGAGCACAGATTGGGGTTAATTTACTAAAACCAAAAAGCATGTTAACTGTGCAAGGAAATTGCACTTTGCAAGAAAATTTTCCCCAATGCTTAATGAATGAGGTGAAGCTCCGGTGAGGTTTTCCTTCCTTCACCACATTCACTAAGCTCTGGGGAAGATTCCCTTGCAAAGTGAACAGACTATTTGCCTTTATTAAATAAACCCTTTGTCTCAAATTGAAGGCAAGTACCTGAACTAATAATGCATTTCAGATGCTTCTCAGCTCAAGCTAATAACCATGATTAGCCTTGGGGAGAATTAATATTGCAGCTTGATACCCCCAGTCTTTTACCATTAAAAACAATTCATATTATTGCGATGGAGTTCCAAAGATTACAAAAACGAACTTGTCTTAGTAAATATCAGAATTTATCAGTATTTGTATCTGCTAACAGAACTTTGTGTTGAATTTAGACAAAAAAAGCATTTAATGAAAGGTCCAATGAAGTCCATGTAATAACATACTGTATACTGTATTAGCATGGTGTACTGTAGCTCAAGATGAATGCCTGAACCACAAATGTCAATGTGCATTCATCCCGTGAAGACATGATTCATAGGCAAGGAGTAAAGTTTAATCCCCAGTTCCAGTGGAAGATTGGCATCTGGGTTTACATGTACATGGTCAAATTCAGTAAATACATTTACTTAAAATACCAAGGGAGCATTACATGGTTTTTTTTTTAACAAATGAAACAGAGTAAGTATTTAACAAAGTCAAGTAACTAAAACCGCACAGGAAACCTGGTATACTATATTCCAAGAAAAGCATTACTAAAAAGCAAGGGTTGATTTACTAAAATTGAGAGTGCAAAATCTGGTGCAGTTGTGCATGGTTTCCAATCAGCTTCTAACTTCATCTTGTTCACTTAAGCTTTGACAAGAAAACCCAGAAGCTGACTGGTTCCTATGCAGTTTTAGTAAATTAACCCCAATATGCTTAACCTCTTGCCACATAAGTAGTGCATATGTGCAATGGCAAAGAGGATGGGCTTTAATGCCCTCACACCACACATACAGTGAATCCGGAAAGTATTCACAGCGCTTCATTTTTTCCACATTTTGTTATGTTACAGCCTTATTCCAAAATGGATTACATTCATTATTTTTCAAACATTTTACATTTTACAAACACAATACCCCATAATGACAACGTGAAAGAAGTTTGTTTGAAATCTTTGCACATTTATTAAAAAGTCACATGTACATAAGTATTCACAGCCTTTGCAATGACACTCAAAATTGAGCTCAGGTGCATCCTGATTCCACTGATCATCTTTGAGATGTTTCTACAACTTGATTGGAGTCCCCCTGTGGTAAACTTAGTTTATTGGACACGATTTGGAAAAGCACACACCTGTCTATATAAGGTCCCACAGTTAACAGGGCTAATTGTCTGTAGACCTCAGAGACAGGATTGTATGGAGGCACAGATCTGGGGAAAGGTACAGCATTGAAGGTCCCAATGAGCACAGTGGCCTCCATCACCCATAAATGGGAGAAGTTTGGAACCATCAGGACTCTTTCAAGAGTGGGCCGCCTGGCCAAACAAAGTATTCAGAAGAGAAGGGCCTTAGTCAGGGAGATGACCAAGAACCCACTGTAGTGATGTCGCGAACCTAAAATTCGCGGTTCGCGAACGGCGAACGCGAACATCGGCAAATGTTCGCGAACCGGCGAACCGGGCGAACCGCCATAGACTTCAATAGGCAGGCGAATTTTAAAACACACAGGGACTCTTTCTGGCCACAATAGTGATGGAAAAGTTGTTTCAAGGGGACTAACACCTGGACTGTGGCATGCCGGAGAGGGATCACGCAAAAAAAGTTCTTAAAAATTATAATTTTTTGATAGAGAGCCAATTATTGGAAAAATTAAAAAAAAATAAAAATAAAAAATTTCTTTGGATTTAGCATCTGGGGGGTCTAAAAAGTGTACCTGTGAAGTTTCAGCTCTGTAGCATGTCCAGAACCCCTAAAAAACAGCATTTTTCTTATATTTTCAGGAATATGGCTTCTCTGCGGCTGGCTTTTTCTCTTGCAGGCATTTATCGGGCATTTTTTTAGGCAGGCATGTCATTTTTTGTATTTAGTGTCTGGGGGGTCACAAAAGTGTACCTGTCAAGTTTCAGCTATGTAGCATGTCCAGAACCCCTAAAAAACAGCATTTTTCTTATATTTTCAGGAATACGGCTTCTCTGCGGCTGGCTTTTTCTCTTGCAGGCATTTATCGGGCATTTTTTTAGGCAGGCATGTCATTTTTTGTATTTAGTGTCTGGGGGGTCACAAAAGTGTACCTGTCAAGTTTCAGCTCTGTAGCATGTCCAGAACCCCTAAAAAACAGCATTTTTCTTATATTTTCAGGAATACGGCTTCTCTGCGGCTGGCTTTTTCTCTTGCAGGCATTTATCGGGCATTTTTATAGGCAGGCATGTCATTTTTTGTATTTAGTGTCTGGGGGGTCACAAAAGTGTACCTGTCAAGTTTCAGCTCTGTAGCATGTCCAGAACCCCTAAAAAACAGCATTTTTCTTATATTTTCAGGAATACGGCTTCTCTGCGGCTGGCTTTTTCTCTTGCAGGCATTTATCGGGCATTTTTTTAGGCAGGCATGTCATTTTTTGTATTTAGTGTCTGGGGGGTCACAAAAGTGTACCTGTCAAGTTTCAGCTCTGTAGCATGTCCAGAACCCCTAAAAAACAGCATTTTTCTTATATTTTCAGGAATACGGCTTCTCTGCGGCTGGCTTTTTCTCTTGCAGGCATTTATCGGGCATTTTTTTAGGCAGGCATGTCATTTTTTGTATTTAGTGTCTGGGGGGTCACAAAAGTGTACCTGTCAAGTTTCAGCTCTGTAGCATGTCCAGAACCCCTAAAAAACAGCATTTTTCTTATATTTTCAGGAATACGGCTTCTCTGCGGCTGGCTTTTTCTCTTGCAGGCATTTATCGGGCATTTTTATAGGCAGGCATGTCATTTTTTGTATTTAGTGTCTGGGGGGTCACAAAAGTGTACCTGTCAAGTTTCAGCTCTGTAGCATGTCCAGAACCCCTAAAAAACAGCATTTTTCTTATATTTTCAGGAATACGGCTTCTCTGCGGCTGGCTTTTTCTCTTGCAGGCATTTATCGGGCATTTTTTTAGGCAGGCATGTCATTTTTTGTATTTACTGTCTGGGGGGTCTAAGAAGTGTACCTGTCAAGTTTCAGCTCTGTAGCATGTCCAGAACCCCTAAAAAACAGCATTTTTCTTATATTTTCAGGAATACGGCTTCTCTGCGGCTGGCTTTTTCTCTTGCAGGCATTTATCGGGCATTTTTTTAGGCAGGCATGTAATTTTTTGTATTTAGTGTCTGGGGGGTCACAAAAGTGTACCTGTCAAGTTTCAGCTCTGTAGCATGTCCAGAACCCCTAAAAAACAGCATTTTTCTTATATTTTCAGGAATACGGCTTCTCTGCGGCTGGCTTTTTCTCTTGCAGGCATTTATCGGGCATTTTTTTAGGCAGGCATGTCATTTTTTGTATTTAGTGTCTGGGGGGTCACAAAAGTGTACCTGTCAAGTTTCAGCTCTGTAGCATGTCCAGAACCCCTAAAAAACAGCATTTTTCTTATATTTTCAGGAATACGGCTTCTCTGCGGCTGTCTTTTTCTCTTGCAGGCATTTATCGGGCATTTTTTTAGGCAGGCATGTCATTTTTTGTATTTAGTGTCTGGGGGGTCACAAAAGTGTACCTGTCAAGTTTCAGATCTGTAGCATGTCCAGAACCCCTAAAAAACAGCATTTTTCTTATATTTTCAGGAATACGGCTTCTCTGCGGCTGTCTTTTTCTCTTGCAGGCATTTATCGGGCATTTTTTTAGGCAGGCATGTCATTTTTTGTATTTAGTGTCTGGGGGGTCACAAAAGTGTACCTGTCAAGTTTCAGCTCTGTAGCATGTCCAGAACCCCTAAAAAACAGCATTTTTCTTATATTTTCAGGAATACGGCTTCTCTGCGGCTGTCTTTTTCTCTTGCAGGCATTTATCGGGCATTTTTTTAGGCAGGCATGTCATTTTTTGTATTTAGTGTCTGGGGGGTCACAAAAGTGTACCTGTCAAGTTTCAGATCTGTAGCATGTCCAGAACCCCTAAAAAACAGCATTTTTCTTATATTTTCAGGAATACGGCTTCTCTGCGGCTGTCTTTTTCTCTTGCAGGCATTTATCGGGCATTTTTTTAGGCAGGCATGTCATTTTTTGTGTTTAGTGTCTGGGGGGTCACAAAAGTGTACCTGTCAAGTTTCAGATCTGTAGCATGTCCAGAACCCCTAAAAAACAGCATTTTTCTTATATTTTCAGGAATACGGCTTCTCTGCGGCTGTCTTTTTCTCTTGCAGGCATTTATCGGGCATTTTTTTAGGCAGGCATGTCATTTTTTGTATTTAGTGTCTGGGGGGTCTAAAAAGTGTACCTGTCAAGTTTCAGCTCTGTAGTATGTCCACAACCCAAAAAAAACAGCATTTTTCTTATGATTTTTAGTAGAAAACTAATGCAGTGTCTTTCCAGCTGTCTTTTTTTCTTTCTGGCAAGCTGAAATATGATATGCCAAGGCAAACATGCCTATCAGTTGAGCTATGACACAGACAACACTGCACACATGGGGAAATATGTAAAACAAAAAACAGGAAAAGGAAATTAGGTGACGGTAACAAAACATGATATTGTGATTGGCCAAATAAAAAGTCACCTCGCGATGAGGTCGCGCCAAAGTCGCGCTAAGTCGCGCCAAAGTCGCACTGGAAGCGACGCTACTTTAGTGGTAGCGGCAGTGTAAACCAGCACTAAAACATCCAGTGTGTGAATACGATCAGGTATGATGTTTTATCGGTCAAGTAGTGTAAGGGTTACGCCCGTTGCCCGCTTCACAGTGACAGACCAAACTCTGACAGACCAAACTCCCCGTTTAACAGTCAGTCAGTCCATTTGCACAACCGCAAACTCCCAATTTGCACAAGGTTGGATACCAAGCTAGCCATGTCCCGTTCCTTGTCCTCACTGACATCATTGAAGGTCTCTTCCTCCACCCAGCCACATACAACACCAAGGGTCCCCGAAAGGTGAGAACAAGCCCCCTGGGACGCCTGCTGTGGCTGGTATTCCACCTCCTCAAAGCCACCTTCCTCCTCTGACTTCTCTTCTTCAGACTCCTCTCTCTGCGTTGCCACAGGTCCAGCAATTGACAACGACAAGGCTGCTTCTGGTGGTGATGAGGACCACAACTCTTCCTCTTCATGCTCATCTACAGCCTGATCCAGTACTCTTCGCAGGGCACGCTCCAGAAAAAACGCATATGGGATGAGGTCGATGATGTTGCCTTGGGTTCGACTGACCACCAGGGTTGTCATCTCCGCAAAAGGACGCATGAGCCTACAGCCATTGTTCATGAGCATTCAGTAACGCGGCCAAAAAATACCCAGCTCCGCAGAAAGAATGAAAGAAAATGAATGTTTTTTTTTATGAAAAATTATCCTGCGGATCGCTTTTGGTCTGTACACAATGAAGCAACGACCTTATCATCTGGGGTGTGCCAACACAATCCTAGAGGTGATCGCTTCATTGTGATACGCAAGCCCCTTCACCACGACAAGGTAACGATCACGAAGGGGAATTGACACATGTATGTGCCTTTTTTTTTGTTTTTTGTTTTTTTGCAGCCACAGTGTAGCACCAGAGGCCAGAAAAATTAGGCATGTACACATGCATGAAAAAGTAGGTATTGTTGCAGCCGCTGCTGTAGCAGCGGCCTGAAAAATTGAGGTTTTAAGGCAGAAAGTGCACTAAAACATTGCTGCTTGAACCGTAGTTGGTGGCGGAGACGTCACGTAAGTCATCCGGCATGCAGAGAATGATTATATACAGCAGCGTGTGGACCATTTTTAGGCCAAGGCATCTCAGTCATCACCAGGCCTTTTTTAGTCAAATGCATCCCCCACTGTCAGTCCCTTCGGGATCCATGCCTCATTCATCTTAATAAACGTGAGGTAATCAAGACTTTTTTGACCTAGGCGACTTCTCTTCTCAGTGACAATACCTCCTGCTGCGCTGAAGGTCCTTTCTGACAGCACACTTGAAGCGGGGCAGGCCAGAAGTTCAATGGCAAACTGGGATAGCTCAGGCCACAGGTCAAGCCTGCACACCCAGTAGTCAAGGGGTTCATCGCTCCTCAGAGTGTCGATATCTGCAGTTAAGGCAAGGTAGTCTGCTACCTGTCGGTCGAGTCGTTCTCTGAGGGTGGACCCCGAAGGGCTGTGGCGATGCATAGGACTAAAAAAGCTCCGCATGTCCTCCATCAACAAGACGTCTGTAAAGCGTCCTGTCCTTGCCGGCGTGGTTGTGGTGGTAGGAGGAGGATTACTTTCACCTCTACCCCTGTTGGATTCCCGTTGTGCTGTGACATCACCCTTATACGCTGTGTAGAGCATAGTTTTTAACTTATTTTGTAGCTGCTGCATCCTTTGCGACTGCCGGTAATTGGGTAACATGTCACAGACTTTCTGCTTATACCGGGGGTCTAGTAGCGTGGCCACCCAGTACAGGTCGTTCTCCTTCAGCCTTTTTATACGAGGGTCTCTCAACAGGCATGACAGCATGAAAGACCCCATTTGGACAAGGTTGGATGCCGAGCTACTCATGTCCAATTCCTCGTCCTCACTGATGTCATTGAAGGTGTGTTCTTCCCCCCAGCCACGTACAACACCACGGGTACCAGATAGGTGACAACGAGCACCCTGGGATGCCTGCTGTGGTTGGTGTTCCTCCTCCTCAAAGCCACATTCCTCCTCTGACTCCTCTTCCTCACACTCCTCTTCCAGTGTTGCCGCAGGTCCAGCAATCGATGGTAAGGCTGTTTCTGGTGGTGGTGATGGTGACCACAACTCTTCCTCTTCCTCTTCACGCTCATCTACGGCCTGATCCAGCACTCTTCGCAGGGCACGCTCCAGGAAAAAAACATATGGGATGATGTCGCTGATGGTGCCTTCAGTGCGACTCACTAGGTTTGTCACCTCCTCAAAAGGACGCATGAGCCTACAGGCATTGCGCATGAGCGTCCAGTAGCGTGGCAAAAAAATACCCAGCTCCGCAGAGGCTGTCCTAGCACCCCGGTCATACAAATACTCGTTGACCGCTTTTTCTTGTTGGAGCAGGCGGTCGAACATTAGCAGTGTTGAATTCCAACGTGTCGGGCTGTCGCAAATCAAGCGCCTCACTGGCATGTTGTTTCGCCGCTGAATATCTGCAAAGTGCGCCATGGCCGTGTAGGAACGCCTGAAATGGCCACACACCTTCCTGGCCTGCTTGAGGACGTCCTGTAAGCCTGGGTACTTCTGCACAAAACGTTGCACAATCAGATTCAACACATGTGCCATGCACGGCACATGTGTCAACTTGCCCAAATTCAATGCCGCCAACAAATTGCTCCCGTTGTCACACACCACTTTGCCGATCTCCAGTTGGTGCGGGGTCAGCCACTGATCCACCTGTGCATTCAGGGCAGACAGTAGTGCTGGTCCGGTGTGACTCTCTGCTTTCAGGCAAGTCAACCCCAAGACAGCGTGACACTGTCGTATCCGGCATGTGGAATAGCCCCTGGGGAGCTGGGGGGGTGCAGTTGGTGTGGAGCAAGACGCAACAGCAGAAGAGGACTCAGCCGAGGAGGTTAGCATAGAGGATGGAGTAGGAGGAGTAGAGGAGGTGGCAGCAGGCCTGCCTGCAAGTCGTGGCGGTGTCACCAACTCCTCTGCAGCAGAGCCACGCATTCCATGCTTGGCAGCCGCCAGCAGGTTTACCCAATGCGCAGTGTACGTTATATACCTGCCCTGACCGTGCTTTGCAGACCAGCTATCAGTGGTCAGATGGACCCTTGCCCCAACACTGTGTGCCAGACGTGACATGATTTCTTTTTCCACAATAGAGTACAGGTTGGGGATTGCCTTTTGTGAAAAATAATTTCGGCCGGGTACCTTCCACTGCGGTGTCCCAATAGCGACAAATTTTTTGAAGGCCTCAGACTCCACCAGCTTGTATGGTAAAAGCTGGCGGGCTAAGAGTTCCGACAAGCCAGCTGTCAGACGCCGGGCAAGGGGGTGACTCTGCGAGATTGGCTTTTTGCGCTCAAACATTTCCTTCACAGACACCTGACTGTGGGCAGGTGACGAGCAGGAACTGCTGAAGGTGAGAGGCGGAGGGGCGGGTTGTTGATAGGGGGCATGGAGGACAGCAGTGGTTGACGTGGCTGAAGATGCTGGACCAGGAGGAGGATGGTGGCTTTCAGTTTGTGTGCTGCTTTTACTCATGTGTTGATCCCATAGGCGTTTGTGATGTGAGATCATGTGCCTTCGCAAAGCAGTTGTACCTAGGTGGGTGTTGGACTTCCCACGACTCAGTTTCTTTTGGCACAGGTTACAAATGGCATCGCTGATATCAGAGGCAGACACACAAAAAAAATGCCACACTGCTGAGCTTTGCAAGGACGGCATTCTGGTGGTGGCAACAGCTTGCGTTGATTGGCGTGCTGTCTGGCTGACCCCGGGTGCCGAATCTACATGCTGTCTGACTGCGCCACTAGCTCCTTGCGATGACCTCCTCCCCCTGCTTCCAACTCGTCTCCTCCTCCTCTCTGTCTCCCCATCTGAACTTTCCCCCTCTTCTTCTGCTCTTCGAGCAGGCACCCAGGTGACATCCACAGACACATCGTCATCATCAGCCGCTTCACTTGACAACTCAGCAAAGGCAGCAGCAGCAGGTACAACATCATCATCATCACAATGTACGTCCATGTGTATAATGCTGCCTGACTGAGACATATCCCCGTTATCTACATCCTCTGGCACTAATAGTTGCGCATCACTTATTTCTTCAAACTGATGTGAAAATAACTCCTCTGACGGATCAAGTGAAGCGGCTGTGGTGCTAGTGTTGGTGGTGGTGCCGGCGGGCTGGCGAGTGGTAAATTGAGAGGTGCCCGAAGCTGAGCTGGAGGAGGATGGTGCATTAAGGTTCCGAGCGGAAGCTGTAGACGATTGGGTGTCCTGTGTAAGCCAGTCAGAATTTTTTGAGTTCAGGGGCTGTGGTGGCCTCTGAACACTGGGCATTATTCAAGAGCCTAAGGAAATCACAGCACCACGACCACGACGGCCCTTGCGGGGTGGCCTGCCTCTGCCTGTCATTTTTTTTTTAATGTGTTGTTACTGTTGTACTATGAGTGCAAGCTGCTGTGCCACCTTATATATCAGTGGTGGGTGGGCAGTGGCACAGTACACTCTCTGTGGACCTGACAGCAGTCACTGGCACCCAGGCAACTGCAATTTAAAAATATATATATTTTTTTTTACTTTGCAAGCTGCTGTGCCACCTTATATATCAGTGGTGGGTGGGCAGTGGCACAGTACACTCTCTGTGGACCTGACAGCAGTCACTGGCACCCAGACAACTGCAATTTAAAAAATATATATATATTTTTTTACTTTGCAAGCTGCTGTGCCACCTTATATATCAGTGGTGGGTGGGCAGTGGCACAGTACACTCTCTGTGGACCTGACAGCAGTCACTGGCACCCAGGCAACTGCAATTTAAAAAAATATATATATATTTTTTACTTTGCAAGCTGCTGTGCCACCTTATATATCAGTGGTGGGTGGGTGGGCAGTGGCACAGTACACTCTCTGTGGACCTGACAGCAGTCACTGGCACCCAGGCAACTGCAATTTAAAAAAATATATATATTTTTTTTACTTTGCAAGCTGCTGTGCCACCTTATATATCAGTGGTGGGTGGGCAGTGGCACAGTACACTCTCTGTGGACCTGACAGCAGTCACTGGCACCCAGGCAACTGCAATTTAAAAAAATATATATTTTTTTTTTACTTTGCAAGCTGCTGTGCCACCTTATATATCAGTGGTGGGTGGGCACACAGTGGCACTGCAGTGGGCACAGTACACTCTGTGGACCTGACAGTCACTGGCAGCCCAGGCAACTGCAATAATAAAAAATATTTTTTTTTTCAATTTATTGCAACAAGATGCTGTGCCAACGTATATATATCAGTGGTGGGCAGTGCACTGCAGTGGGTACAGTGCACTCTGTGGACCTGACACAGCACTCACTGCAATTATGACAGAGAAAAAAAAAATATTTTTTAAAATGCCAGGTACTGTGCCTGTGCCACCCGAAATGAGTGTGGTGTGCACACAGTACAGTCTGTGGTAGGTCTGTGGCCTCTCACACACAGCGGGCAGGCAACTGCAGTGTACAATAGATATATATATATATATATATATATAAAGAAAAAAATCTATTACCTTACCAGCCCTTGAAAGGGCTTTTGGGGACACTATATATATATATATATGTATATATATAAAAATAAAAAAATCCTCAATTACCAGCCCTTAAAAGGGCTTTTGGGGACACTAGATAGATATAGATATATATATATATGAAGAAACAACTCAATTACCAGCCCTTAAAAGGGCTTTTGGGGACGCTAGGTATATATATATATATATATATATAAAAAAAAAAAAAAACACAAATACCAGCCCTTAGAAGGGCTTTTTGGGGTGCTGATATTACAGCAGTAGTGGACCAAGAACACTGCAAGACCAGGAACACTGACTAACTGTCCCTAGCTTAACAGCAGCAGCAGCAGCAGCAGCTCTCCCTACTCTCACTACACACACTGCTTCAGAATGATCTAAGATGGATGCTGCCCTTGCTTATTTATAGGAGGTGGGAGGGTGTGGGAGGGAGGTACGCTGATTGGCTGGAAATGTGTCTGCTGACTGTAAAGTTCAGGGTCAAAGTTTGCCTCAATGATGTCTTATGGGGGGCGGACCGAACATCGCATATGTTCGCCGGCAGCGGCGAACGCGAACATGCTAAGTTCGCCGGGAACTGTTCGCCGGCGAACAGTTCTATACATCTCTACCCAATGGTCACTCTGACAGAGCTCCAACATTTCTCTGTGGAGAGAGGAGAACCTTCTAGAAGAACAACCATCTCTTCAGCACGGAAGCCACTCCTCAGTAAAAGGCACATGGCAGTCTGGCTGGAGTTTGTCAAAAGGCACCGGAAGGGCTCTTTGACCATGTGAAACAAAATTCTCTGGTCTGATGAAACAAAGATTGAACTTTTTTTGCCTGAATGGCAAGCATCATGTTTGGAGGAAACCAGGCACTGCTCATCACCTGGCCAATACCATCCCTACAGTGAAGCATGGCGATGGCAGCATCATGCTGTGGGGATATTTTTCAGTGGCAGGAACTGGGAGACTAGTCAGGATTGAGGGAAAGATGAATGCAGCAATGTACAGAGACATCCTTGATGAAAACCTGCTCCAGAGCACTTTGAACCTCAGACTGGGGTAAAAGTTCATCTTCCAACAGGACAACGACCCAACGACACAGCCAAGATAACAAAGGAGTAGCTACAGGACAACTCCGTGAATGTCCTTGAGTGACCCAGCCAGAGCCCAGACTTGAACATGATTAAATATCTCTGGAGAGATCTGAAAATGGCTGTGCACCGACGCTCCCCATCCAACCTGATGGAGCTTGAGAGGTCCTGCAAAGAAGAATGGGAGAAACTGCCCAAAAATAGGTGTGCCAAGCTTGTAGCCTCATACTCAAAAAGACTCGAGGCTGTAAATTGGTGCCAAAGGTGCTTCAACAAAGTATTGAGAAAAAGCTGTGAATATTTATGTACTTGTGATCAATAAATTTGTAAAGATTTCAGACAAACTTCGTTCACATTGTCATTATGGGGTATTGTTTGTAGAATTTTGAGGAAAATAATGAATTTAATCCATTTTGGAATAAAGCTGTAACATAACAAAATGTGGAAAAAGTGAAGCGCTGTGAATACTTTCCAGATTCACTGTATGCATCCATAGATGGCTGAGGCTTCTTTGCTGAGATGGGCTCCCTGCCTGCTCTCAGCACAGTGAATAAGGTGTTTTGGACAGCCTCAAGTCATGATCAGCAGTTGGCAGAATCAGCCCTTGATTATGTGACCACTGTGATAGCCAGCTGTGGTCACATTATTGGGCAGTCTTTCCTGCCCCCTGGGCGCAAACACGTAGTAAAAGGGATGCTGGGGCTGGGCTGGCAAGGGTTCAAGTATATTTGGTAAATGTATTTGCAAATAAATAGCTGCACATTTTAGGACATTTTTTTTACAGAGTCTGCTATGAGAAGCAGTTCCTACCAGTTTTGTCTCGCATAGCGACTTCTCAACAGTTAAGGTGCTGAATATGGTTGTCTGAAAGAAAGCAGAAACAAAACATGAATGCATATACAGTACATCCAAATATGATACAGAAAAAGAATGAAAACTGCATTTGAAATACTGTTATTTTTTATTAGAAATAAAGGAAATAAAGTATTTAAGTTGTAGTAATAAAGTCATTTTGTTTATCTTTTACCAATAGGTATGCCTATAATACCGCTTACCTGTAGATACTGCAAATATATCCTAAACATTCACGTTTTAGGAGTTATTTACTTGTGTAGCAGCCAGTGACATCACCAGCGCATGCAATTTGAAGGAATGGCATACTTGTGCCATTCCTTCAGACCTCTGTGCCATGGCGGTGACTCCCACATCACCGCTCGGCCATTCAAACTGCTGGAGTCCATGAAGACCGGGTAAAGATGTAAGCCCTGTAAGCAGTGACAGTGCGCCCCTGGAGGGCTTTGTTTTTAGGTAGGTTTCACATAATGTGCTAGTATGTGGTGCATACTAGCACATTATACCATTGCCTTACAGGGGGAACGTTTTTTTTTGTCTTTTGCTCAATTTGCTGCTGCTTTAAGGAACCTGTTTTTCAGTTGGATCCAATCAGTGATTACATACGGTTGGGGGCGATGTCTGAACCAGGATGCATCTGTCCCTAATGGCATGTAGCCACTAAGGATGTGTCTACATGAGAACAATGAATGCCTCTCTCGGCCCGCCATTTTGTGGCCACAGAATGTGGAATGATACAGTGTATGCATGTAATCATGCATGTGATGGCCTTATCATTTTTTTCTATTCAGTTCCCCATTGGCCAAAGAATGTGTAGTGCTTTGTCCCATCTTCCTAGGTGCCCTGTAACATTAGTTGTGGCCTATAACACCAGCCTCACTTCCCTCAGCCCACAGAAGGACTAGAAACACTCAGTCTGGTAGGCAAACACAACAATCAGGATCTCTATGACTAAAGGCAGGCCATAGACGGTGCAAATTTTTTCCTGCAACCACGGTTTGCAAGAAATAAATTGGTGCAATTCCCCCATCAAAACAGATAGTGCTGACAGGGGAATCCCTCCTGCTTAGCCATTGTCTGCTCCCGGAGGGGGCAGGTGGGGGAAGACATCCCCGCCAGGAGAAGTTAGTGATTATTGCTAGCGGCTATAGCAACCGCTAGCGATAATCACAAGTGAATCCGGCAGGCTGGTTGTACCCAAGTTGATCGAACAACATGCCCACACACGGTTCAAGTCTCGGCCGGTTCAGCAGGAAATTTGAGATTTGAACCATCTATGGCCGGTCTAAGTCCGGCTGGGTGAAACTTGATAAAGAAGGTTGGCTCTGGGCAAAGACTGCATATTGTGGATTCTTGTGGAATAAAATGCTGAGTTGTATAAAGTCATTGGAGTGTGACTCCCTTTAATTTTTTTTATCTTTATATTTAATGGATACACACACACACACATATATATATATATATATATATATATACATTGGAAAGGTAGTGAACAAGACAAATTTCCCCAAATGCTTAATACCTTCACTCCAACAATATATTTTTACTTTATTAAATTCTCTCCATAATCTACAAAGCACTTTCTCTGATTTCTCTGATCTATTTTTTTTTTTTTTTATTTCCTTTTTTTCTGCTCCACCCGACTAGGCAAGAATGTCATCTCCTCTGCTGCCCCCTGGGATATGCATATCACATAACCCAGGAGGCATGAGTTTCAGTACAGTGGCCAGACCTTGAGGTGTGTAATCAGGGGTCCTAGTAGTCAAAACCAGGAACAGACAGCCATCTCTCCTTGTCAAATTTGTTTATTGTTTTGAATTAAAAAAAAGGTGAGCAATCTAAATTTTACAAGGATTGTGGTATATATTTAAAGGATAACAAACTAATTATTTCAATTAGAAAGAGACAAATAAAAATTAAAATGCAATATCGCACAATATAAGCATCAAATAGATTGTCAACGTCGGTTGTAAAAATGTAATATAATTGAAAAGAAAGAGAAAGGTAGATTATTGACTGTCGGTCTAGTTTGAAAACAACGTGAATAATAAATCAGTAAAGCAAAAGTACATTTCAATGGGTCTGGGGAACAACCCTGAGAGTACCACATAAGAACTGATAGAAAGGAAGGGGTCATGAAGAAGGAGTAAGAGGTTAGAAGAAGTAAAGAAAAGCGTAAAAATACAGTGGGTGTAAAGGGTAAATTTAACCACTTCCATACCGAGTCATGTAAAATGACGTCGGCAAAGTGGTTGTCTAGATCCGGGCCGCCGTCATATGACGTCGGCCCGTTCTAGCTGCTACTGCGCGCCCCCGGCGGCGCGCAGCGGGGCGATCAGGGATGAGGCTCGTCCCTCGGACATAGCCCATCACTGATCAAGGTAAACAGCCAATAGAAATTGGCTGTTTACCACGTGATCGGCTGTGTCAATCACAGCCGATCACATGAGCGGCTCCAGCACGAGCCGCTCATTCTCTCTGCAATGCGTGCCCCCGGGGGCGCGCAGAGCAGCGATCGGGGACGAGGCTCGTCCCTCGGACAGAGTCGATCCCCGATCTAGGTAAAGAGCCAATGAAATTGGCTCTTTACCACGTGACCGGCTGTGTCCAATCACAGCCGGTCACAAATGTCAACAGAGAACACGGTAACTAGCTGTCACCGTGTTCTCCTCCTCACACACTGATCCTGTGTGAGGAAGAGTGTGGTAACAGCTAGTTACCAACTACAGTGCACCCTAAACACACTGATTGCCCCCCCCCCAATAAAGAGCACCTGTCACTAGCCCATCAAAGTACCCGAGTACCTGTCATCAGGTACTCAGATGACAGGTACTCGGGTACTCTGATGGGCTGGTGACAGGTATTCGGGTACTCTGATGACAGGTACTCAGGTACTCTGATGACGGATACTCTGATGACAGGTACTCGGGTACTCTGACGGGTACTCGGGTACTCTGATGACGGGTACTCGGGTACTCTGATGACGGGTACTCGGGTACTCTGATGACGGGTACTCGGGTACTCTGATGACGGGTACTCGGGTACTCTGATGACAGGTACTCGGGTACTCTGATGACGGGTACTCGGGTACTCTGATGACAGGTACTCGGGTACTCTGATGACGGGTACTCGGGTACTCTGATGACAGTTACTCGGGTACTCTGATGACGGGTACTCGGGTACTCTGATGACAGGTACTCGGGTACGCTGATGACAGGTACTCAGGTACTTTGAGTACCTGTCAACGGAGTACCCGTCATCAGAGTACCTGAGTACCTGTCACCTACCCATCAGAGTACCCGAGTACCTTCCACCTGCTCATCAGAGTACCTGACGCCTGAAGTACCCAAGTACTTGCCGCCTGCTCATCAGTACCCATCACTACTCATCAGTACTCATCAGTACCTATCACGTATCAGTACTGATCATCAGTACCCATCAGTACAGTATCACCTATCACCTATCAGTCAGTGAGTACTACTCATCAGTACCTATCACCTGCCTGTCACCTGCCCATCAGAGTACCCGAGTACCTGTCACCTGCCTATCGGAGTACCCGAGTACCTGCCACCTGCTCATCAGTACCAGAGTACCTGTCACCTGCCCAACAAAGTACCCGAGTACCTGTCACCCTTCATACAGCCACCATGTCCAAGTCCAAAAAGGTTTATATACGTCGTCCGTTTAAACCTAAATACCGGTGTTATGGCAGCAGATAGCTGCCATAACCCTGGTATTTTTTTAAACGGTGGACGGTTGGCTTTCCGATAAGGGTGGTCCCAGCGGCGGATTCGCCGTGGGATCACCCTTCCGGGATGGCGGAAGAGGCGCCCCCCCCCCCTCCCGACGCGTTCCGGTCCTTTTCCCCGCTTACCGGACCCGCCGGCAGAGGTGAAAACGATCCGGTCCCGAATCCTCACAGACAGGATGTCGAGTGAGGGCAAGCTTGCCCTCACTTGACTCTATGGTCTTGGAGGACCGGAGCTACTGAAAATGTTGTTGCCTAGCAACCGGTTTAAAGGTCCTTTTTTTTTTTTTTTTTCATTTTATATTATAATTATTTTTTTTTTTTTTTTTTCTATCTTTTAGTGTACTTGTGAGATCTGAGGACTTTTTGACCCCAGATCTCACAAAAAAAAAAGGGTCCTGTCGTGCCTATTTCTATTACGAGGAATATTTACATTTCTTTTAATAGAAATAAAAATGATCAATTTTTTTTTTTTTTTTTAAACGGTGTAAAAATAAAAAATAATAAATAAAATAAATAGTAAAAAAAAAAAAAAAAAAAAATTAAAGCGCCCTGTCCCCGTTAGCTCGCGCGCAGAAGCGAACGCATACAGAAACCCCGCCCACATATGTAAACGGTGTTCAAACCACACATGTGAGGTATCGCCGCGATCGTTAGAGCAAGGGGAATAATTTGAGCCCTAGACCTCCTCTGTAACTCAAAGATGGCAACCTGTAGAAATTTTTAAATTGTCGCCTATGGGGATTTTTAAGTACCAAAGTTTGTCACCATTCCGTGAGCGTGCGCAATTTTGAAACATGACATGTTGGGTATCTATTTACTCGGCTTAACATTATCTTTCACATTATGGAAAAAAATTGGGCTAACTTTACTGGTTTCTTATTTTTTAATTAAAAAAAGTGAATTTTTTCCAAAAAAATTGCGTTTGGAAGACCGCTACGCAAATACGGTGTGATAAAAAATATTGCAATAATCTCCATTTTATTCTCTAGGGTCTCTGCTAAAAAAAAATATATAATGTTTGGGGGTTCTAAGCAGTTTTCTAGCAAAACAACTGATTTTAGCTTGTAAACACCAAATGTCAAAAATAGGCCTAGGCAAGTGGCTAGGATGCATGATGATGCTCCTTGGATGTTCGGCCCCTCTATATGGCTAGGCTGTGAAAAAGTCTCACACATGTGGTATTGCCATACTCAGGAGGAGTGGCAGAATGTATTTTGGGGTGTCATTTTTGCTGTGTACATGCTATGTGTTAGGAATATCCTATAAATTGACAACTTTGTGTAAAAAAAAAAAGTTTTCATTTTTTTCCCACATTTTCCAAAAACCTGTGGAAAAAAATGATATGTTCAAACGACCCATTATGCCTCATAGAATATACGTTGGAGTGTTTGCTTTCCAAAATGGGGTCATTTTGTGGACTTTTCCATTGTATTGGTGCTCTAGGGCCTTGAAAAGTGTGATAGGTAGTAAGAAAGTTTTATGTGTATTTATGCTCCTAGAACGCCTGAATGTGCTTCTTGGACGTGGAGTCTCTTTTTGTGGCCAGGCTGTGTAAAAGTCTCACACATGTGGTATCGCCATACTCGGAAGGAGTAGCAGAATGTATTTTTGGGTGTAATTTTTGCTGTGTACATGCTATGTGTTAGAAATAGCTTATAAATTGACAACTTTGTGGGAAAAAAAAGAAAAAAAAAATTTTTTCTTCATTTTCCCAAGAATTGTGGGAAAAAATTACAACTTCAAAAAACTCACCATGCCTCTTACTAAATACCTTGGACGGTCTACTTTACAAAAAGGGGTCATTTGGTCGGTATTTGTACTGTCCTGACATTTCAGGGCCTCAAGAAAGGAGATAGGCAGTCAGTACATCTGGTGTGATCAATTTTCAGTAATTGGTACCATAGCTTCTAGACTCAATAACTTTCACACAGACTAAATAATATACACTAATTTGGGTTAATTTTACCAGAGACATGTAGCAGTATACATTTTGGCCCAAATGTATGAAGAAAAATTTATTTTTTGCAAAATTTCATAATTGAAACTAAAAAAAAGTGTTTTTTTTTCAAACTTTTTGCTCTTTTTTTGCATATATCACAAAAAAAAAAAACCCCAGTTGTGATCAAATACCACCAAAAGAAAGCTCTATTTGTGTGAAAAAAATGATAAAAATTTTGTTTGGTTATAGTGTAGCATGACTGAGCAATTGTCATTCAAAGTGTGAGAGTGCTGAAAGCTGAAAATTGGTCTGGGCAGGAAGGGTGTCAAACTGCTCTGTATGGAAGCGGTTAATAGTAGTGCGGCTTCAACTGAATGAAAGGGGATGAAAGGGTATATGAACAATTTTTAACCCAAGGTAACATATGGTTTTCAAATTTTCAAATCCGATCACTTTCAATTACTCCCATTTTAGCATGGGCAAGAGTTCTATTGGTTCTGTGAATGGTTTTGTTTACAATCAGATTTTAAGTTTTTCATGCCTTAGCTATGGTTTGTTTTGTGGCTGGGAGTTGTAAAATAAGGCAAAATTGATTCTGCGTAATTCTGTCTGGTTTTAGATTCAAAAGAGCTTGAGCAGGATTAGGTTGTATGGAAGTTTCAAACATTTTAGAAGCTAAATCAAAAACTGCCTTCCAGAATTTTTGGGCTATTGGACAATCACACCAGATATGAAGTTGAGTGTCAGGATCTGAACAGCTGCGAAAACAAGCTGCAGGGTAATCGGGAGTATATTTTGCTATCCTAGCAAGGACTAAATGCCAATGAGAAAGCACCTTATAATTTGTTTCCACAGCAGCAACATTAGAGGAAGCAGATTTAGTGGCTTACCATATACTGGACCATTCAGTATCATCAAATGAGCGGTTTAGATCTTGCGAGTAGAACATATAGAGGAACGTGCTGATATACTGTAGCTGAGAGACAAATTTCAGACAACACTAAAGCATATAACGATATGGTAACTGCTTTTGAGCAGCAATCTTAGCAGCTCAGGTACATGCAGGTTAAGATGGCGGACCTTGAAGACAGGTTGCGCTGTAATAAATAAAATTCCGCGGTATACCTGAGAGCGTCAAACCTGGTGACCTAAATACAGTACATACCTGAAACACCTTTTTTCTTAAACTACTCCCACACCTAATCATACCTGATCTCATCATAGATCGAGCTCACAGGCTACCTAAACCAGCCTACCTACCCAATGATGTACCTCGTGATGTATTGGCACATGTCCATTTTTATCACGTCAAAGCTCAGATCCTCAGAGCAGCCAAAACCTCACCTTCTCTTAAGGCTCCTTACACAGGGATCTCACTATATGCTGACATATCTGCAGCTACTGCTCAACACAGGAAAGAATTTGCCTCAGTTTCCTCTGTCCTACGGGACCGCAACATTCCCTAGAAATGGGGATTCCCGGCTAAGTTCATTGTGACATATCAGGATCACTCTACAACCTTCACCATAAACGCTCTACCACTCTCTCCTTAACGCAACCTGCCTCCCCAACAGCACTCAGAGCCACTGCCTACCAAACAGCGAACATCATAATACATCATAATACAATTCTATTGTTCTATGGCCTAATGGCTCAGTACATCCAGGACTAACCTGTTCTCTGTTGATTAGCCAAAAAAATGTCCCGATGGCTGTTCATCATTGTTCTTGTTACTTGTCACCTCCATTTTATATAGGGTGCTATGCACACCTATAGGTTCTAATACAATATTATTACTTGTAAAACTGCTTACACTAACACGATAACCAAAAAAAAAAAAAGGAACAGTAAGCAACCAAGCGCTTAATGAGGACATGTATCTAAAATAATGTGGTATAAATGCTGCTACTTAATAGGTAAAATACATGAGCAAACAGAATACATATAAAATCAAAGCAATGATCAATATTCCAGTAGCGCAAAAAGGGACATCAAACTCATGTCCCCAACCAAACAGTCAATTAAGACTGTGTTATCAAATTAAAACAGCGCTAGCATAAATATTGTGACCAATAAATATAACAATATACAAATATAAGCAAATAAAATTGATATAACTAATAAAAGTCCTTCTTGATGAAAAGAGTGACTTTAAAGTGCTTAAGTGCAGATCCTTATTCCTGGTGCAAAAGATACTTAAAGTGCTCAGGTGCAAAACCGTCCAAACAAAAATTGGTGCTCTTGTGAGTGGCCCTCCAGGTCCCCTACTCACCACAATATAGATATATCAGCGCGTGTAGTAATAATGCGACTTGAGATATACAGGCTCCCAGTACTGGTTCCAAGTGCCCTTGATGGGATCGCTCCGATATGGCAGTAGTTGCATAGCCAAGATATGTAATAAAAAGAGGGGCCAATAGTGTAATACGTCCTTATATTTATTTCCCCAAAAATTACATGCTATACTTACAAACAAAGGTATTAAAAACACATTGGATACAGGTCGGAACGCCGCAGCGGCGTGCGTTCCACGGAAACCAGGAAGTTGGACCGGAAGTTTTTCTAGACAGCATTCTGATTTAGAAAAAATTATCAAAAAACATTGGCCCTTATTGATGAGAGATGATGTTTTAAAAACCTTGGGGAACTGGCTACGCAACATCCAGCGCGGGCAATTCATGAGAGTGAGACGCAATTGCACGTTTGATGAGGATTTTGTGTCTCAAGCAGGAGTATTAAAGAAGCGGTTCATTGAGAAAGGCTACAAAGAGGAGACTCTGGAGAATGAAATTAAGAGTATTCTAGAAATTCCAAGATCTGCATGTTTACAAAACACCAACAGACCCCAAAAAGAATCGGATGATAGACAGTGGTGTTTTTTATCTGATTATTCAGAGGACCATAAAAAAGTAGAGGCCATTTTTAAGTCACACTGGCATGTCCTACGTATGGATGCCACTTTGGGACCTGTCTTGCCGGAAGTTCCGAATTTCATCTACAGGAAAGCCCCTAATTTTGGCGATAGGGTAGTAAAGAAGGTGATAGACACGCCAAATACATCTTTTTTCCCAGGACAGCGAGGTTTCCACATGTGTGGAAGATGTAGAACGTGCTCCTTTACTACTGCGAATATGAGGAGACGGGACTCTTTTTATGTGCAGGCCATTGACAAGGAATTTGATATTCAACATCAAATTACGTGTGATACTACGCATGTAGTTTATGCACTGATGTGTCCTTGTAAATTAATTTATATTGGTCACACGAAACGCACTTTAAGTATTAGGGTAGGTGAGCATGTCACTAATATTATTAAAGGCAAGTAAGAACATAGTGTGCTGGCCCATTTTAGATCACACCACCAACGTGACCCAAGCTGTCTCCAATTTTGGGGCATAGAGCGAGTCACACCATCATGGAGAGTTGAAAATTGGGTCAGGGAGTTGTCCAAGTGCGAAACCAAATGGATATTCCTGGCCCAATCCCTTAGCCCTATTGGCTTGAATATTGAACTGGACTTGAATTGTTTTATCAGTGATTCTTAATAGGTTTTAATATTTTGATAGAGGAGTTTTAGAGATATATATGTATTTTAACATTTTGAGGTTTTAGTATATATATATATATATTTATTTATTTTTTACTATTATATATATATATATATGTATGGCCTTTTATTACTTTTTCTGTACATGCGTGAGTTGTCTGGAATTTTAGGTTTGCCATATTCCGGATCACCGTACATATGTTATTAGTACCTGGACTCTATTTGAGCTAGCTCATTATTTGAGTTGTCTCATATTTTCAATAATTTTTCTTTATTTTGTTTATTCATGTAATATGGCTGTGGAATAGGGTTTTAATACCTTTCAGTATTTTATATGCTTGCTATATGATTATGAATATGAGTATAGATTGTATTATGTGTGATTTATATTGTAATGTTTGTTTGCAGTATATCCTATTGTGTATATGCTATATTCCTGCTTTGCCACTCACGGAGTGAATGCGGTACATAATATCCCGGTATAGTTCGCCTCCTAAAGTTATGTTGAATACAGAGCGGCAGGATATGTCTGCTATGCATTTTAGCATTATCCTGCTTTGGGAGCGGGCGCGGGGCTAGAGAGGGCTGATTTGATTTGGTAACCTGATTTGTTTACCTTGGAGACCGCTATTAGCAGGAAGTTGCAGTACCAATAGGATATCACGCACATTATGGACCCGCTCAAATGGGCGTGGAATTGGTGGTATTTAATTTGCTGCCATAGCCGCCGTGGCCATGCCCCCGTGAGGAAGTCGGAAGTACGAAACGCGTCGGGGCGTGGCCAGGCGGCGTAACCTCATTCCTGTACCCGAGGAGTCTGAACACCCGGAAGGCGCGCAGTCCACGGCGTGGAGTCTGGACACAGGTCCCGAAGGGTGCACATCTCCCTTTTGTGCTGATGATCGAGTGGATACATGTGAGTGCAATATTGTTTATGTGCTGAAATAAAGTTAGTTCAAACGTTATTACACTAGTGGAGATATTTTCTTCCTCTACATGTCTGTTTGAACCTGACCGGTCCTAAACCATTGCCTCGGTCCCGGAAGCCTAAGTGGATGGTGTTGATATTAGCCTGTCGGCTCAGTCACGAGAGTGACTGAGCCTTTGGAGCTGGTGAGTGCGCATTGCTTCTCCCCCTTCAGAGCACAGTGGTGACGGTTCTGGTGATCCATTACATCTGCACCTACAACTTTGTTTCCCAACCACTTTTGTGGACTTTTGTTGTATATCACATCTTATCATTTGTGCTGCTTTGGTGGTTTTATGTGCAGTTCTTTGCTTATTGTCAATATTATTACTTGGTACTGTTTGCTCAGTTCTTACATTGTTTGTTTGTTTTTTTCTTTTTCTATTCTTGCATTTTCCTTGTTTTCTCTTTATTGATAGGAAAACCTTGTACATAAAATTACCATTTTCTCCTTATTGTATGTATACTGGACACCGTATACATTATACCACATAGATTATACCACAAGGTATAATTTTATCGTATACACTTAGACATCTCCCTACACACTTAATATGGCCTACACAATAATCTCAATCAATGTAAATGGCCTGAAACACAACATGTTATGGAAAGAAGCCCTAAACCTACAAATCGACATTCTATGTGTACAAGAAACGCATTTTTCAGCCAGAAACCCCCCAAATGCTCCCATAAACAATTCTCCCAATACTTCTTCGCTAATGCCCCTACAAAGAAGACTGGAGTAATGATAGCTGTTAATGCTTCCCTTGCCTTCAAGCTGGAACACTTTGAAATTGACCCTGATGGGCACTATCTGAATATTTCTGCCACTTTTAAGTATCGTTATGTATCTATAGCTAACATATACTCTCCCAACAAACTTTAGAGCCGCTTTTACAAAGATCTTTTTCTCAAAATACAACCCCTTAGAAGATCTCACCAAATTATCCGTGGAGATTTTAAAGACATTGTAGACAGTTCCTTAGACACTACTAACACCTTTAGAATGCAATCTTCGGCATTGTCTTCTTTTAAAGACAGAGAAAATGTATACAATCCATGGAGGTGCCATCACGACAAAGAAAAAGATTATACCTTTTACTCTAACACTCAAAGATCTTACTCAAGAGATCTGTTCTTAATCAACTCAACCACTTTACAAACAATGCCAGACACCAAAATTGATTTGATAACTTGGTCGGACCACGTGCCGATCAGTATGAAACTTTTTACCACTTCCACAATACCCACAGGGAAAGTTTTGAGACTAAATACTTCCCTAATAGCCCGATCCCCATATAAAAAGCAGATTGCTTTTGAGATTGAGACCTTCTTTAAAGAAAACAAAGGCTCTGTGACCAACCCCAATGTTTTATGGAATGCTCACAAGGCCTTCTTAAAAAGGGACACTGATAAAAATGGGAGCTCAAGAGAAAAAAATACGGAATGCCAAGATCACCCAACTCCTACACCAGATTAGATCTCTGGATGAAATCAACAATTCTAACCCCTCCCAGCAGACTGCTGACACTTTAAAATTACTTCACCAAGAACTAGGAAACACCTTGCGTCATAGCTTTGACTTCTCCCTCAAACGACTGAAAATGACATGGTATGCCCAAGCCCACAAACCTGGCTCCCTTCTACCTAGACAATACAAACACTGACAAATGAAATCTAAAGTCCCATATATTCTCAATGACACAGGCAAAAAAATCTACAAACCATAAAGATATTGCAAAGCAGTTTGCAATCTTTTACTCCAAGCTTTATAATCTGACAGCCTCAGATATGCTGACCACTCTGAACCCTTTAGAAATCCAACAATTTCTGCAGGAACTACAACTACCCTCAATATTGCGAGACCGCCTGGACCAAATATTGACCCCCTTCATATTAAAGGAAATACAAACTGTCATCTCTTCCCTTCCTCTCCACAAGGCACCTGTACTACAAGACATACTCCTTTCAAATTTCTCCCCATCTATGTGATGCATTTAACCATACGGCTGACAATGGAACTATCCCAAGAGAATCCTTAGAAGCCTTAATAACGACTATCCCCAAACCTGGTAAAGCCCCTGACTCCCCTGCCAACTTTTGACCCATATCCCTTCTCAATACAGACAACAAAATATTCGCAAACATTAATAGTGACCAGACTCTCATCCATCATCCTGCTGTTAGTATATAAAGACCAGGAGGAATTTGTCACTGGCATACAGGCCTCAGACAGCACCAGAAGATATATAGATTTGATACAATAGGCGGAACTTTATAGAACACCTTCTCCTGGAAAGCTCGGAGAAGAGTGGGAGCATGAACATCAGTGGAGGGAACCCAGGAGCGCTCTTCAGGACCATAACCTTTCCAGTGAACCAGGTATTGAACCTGACCTTGGAACAGACAAGAATCCAAGATGTTGCTAACCTCATACTCCTAATGATTGCCCACAGAAATGGGACGAGGACGAGGAAGTGAAGAAGTATAGAAACTGCAAACCAGTGGCTTCAAAAGTGACACGTGAAAGACATTGGAGATACACATGCCAGGAGGAAGATCAAGGGCATAGGCCACCGGGTTCAACTTATGGAGGATGCGAAAAGGACCAACAAAACAGGGTATCAGTTTTGGAGTGGGCACCTTGAGGTTGAGATTACGGGCCGACAACCACACCCTCTCCCCAACCTGGTACAAAGGAGCAGATAAATGTCTCTGGTCTGCCTGGAGCTTCTGACGCTGTGCAGAAACCCGTAAAGATTCTTTGAATCTGCACCCAAGAGGAATGGAGGGCACGAAGGTGATCCTCCACAGCCGGAATGTCCTGAGGCGAGAACGACTCAGGCAACACAGCCAGTTGGAACCCATAATCAGGCATGAATGGAGACATTCCGGAGGACGAGTTGACGGCAGAGTTCCTAGCAAACTCTGCCCAGGGTAGCAAATCAACCCAATTGTCCTGATGGTCAGAGATATAGCAGTGGAGGAATTGTTCCAGAGCTTGGTTGGAACGTTCAGCGGCACCATTGGACTGGGGATGGTAGGCAGAGGAGAAGGAGAGTCGAATACCCAACTGAGAGCACGCCAGAAACTAGAGACAAACTGACTCCCACGGTCCGAGACAATCTCCTTAGGCAACCCATGTAAGCGAAAAACCTTCCTGGCAAACACCAAGGCGAGCTACTGAGTGATAGGCAGCCACTTAAAAGGAACACAGTGGCACATTTTGGAAAACCGGTCAACAACCATGAGGATAACTGTGTAACCTCGAGATGTGGGAAGTTCCACAATAAAATCCATGGCCAGATGAGAGCAGGGATGCTCCCCATTGGGAATGGGATGCAGTAGGCTCAAGGGAAGGTGCAGCGGAGATTTGTTCTGGGCACAGACCAAACAAGCAGCCACATACGCAGCAACATCAGTGTGGAGAGATGGCCACCAGAACTGACAGGAAATAGCCCAGTACATCTGGTTCTTACCAGGATGACCGGCAGACTTGGAATTGTGGTACGTGCGCAACAGTCTGATGCGCAAACCCTGAGGTACAAAACATTTGCCAGCAGGTCTCTCAGTGGGAGCATCAGGTTGGGCAGCCAAGATCTATTCCCCAAGAGGAGAGGTTAAGTTGGTACGGATGGCAGCCAGGATATGAAGGTATGGCCGGTGTTGGCACGGAGTCCTTCCTGGACAACTCAGAATACTGGCGAGACAAGGCATCAGCTTTAACATTCTTGGAGGCAGGCAAATAGGAGACCACATAGTTAAAACGAGACAGGAATAAGGCCCATCTGGCCTGAGGGCGTGTGAGATACGTCAAATTCTTATGATTGGTGAGAGTGAGAACTGGAACCACAGAACCTTCGAGCAAGTGTCTCCACTCCTTGAGAGCAAGGATAATGGCCAAGAGCTCTGTCTCCAATATCGTAGCTGCATTCAGCTGGATACAGCTTCCTGGAGTAGAACCCACAAGGAAGTTGAGGCTGAGACAGGCGGGTGCCTACCCCCGTCTCAGATGCAGCCACCTCTAGGACAAAGGACAAACCAGGATTGGGATGAGACAGAATGGGAGCCGAAGCGAAAGCAGACTTGAAGGCCTCAAGAGCTTGGATAGCAGCAGGCGTCCAATTGTGGGGATTGCTGCCCCTCTTGGTCAGATCTGAGATAGGTTTGGCCAAAGAGGAAAAGTTCCTGATAAATTTCCGATAGTAGTTGGCAAACCCAAGGAAACGCTGAATGGAACAGGGACCACTAGGATGAGGCCACTGTAGAACAGCTGAAACCTTCTGATGGTCCATAGAGGACCCCTCAGCAGAAATGATGCAGCCCAAGAAGGCAACCTGAGACAGGTGGATTCACATTTCTCAAGCTTACAGAAAAGCCCATTCTCGCGTAACCGTTGCAGCACCGTCTGACATCCAGGTAGTGTGATTTAATGGAGTCCGAGTAAATCATGATGTCGTCCAAATAGACTACCACACATTACTGCAACATATCATAAAAGACATCATTGATGAACTCCTGGAAGACAGCGGGCGCTTACACAAGCCTAAGGGCATTACTACATTTTTCATAATGACTTGTTCTGGTATTAAACGTGGTCTTCCACTCATCGCCCTCTTTGATCCTTACGAGGTTATACGTGGCCCTTAGGTCAAGCTTGGTAAAGACTGTTGCTCCCTTGAGGCGATCAAACAATTCAGTAATCAAATTAATCGGGTATGCATTCTTGACCATGATGTGATTGAGACCCCTATAATCAATGCAAGGTCTCAACTCACCCCCCTTCTTCTTTACGAAGAAAAATCCGGCACCCGCTGGAGAAGTGGACTTGCGAACGTCCCCTTGGGCAAGCGCATCCACCACATACTCCTTCATGGCCTTATTCTCCGCAACCGAGAGAGGATAAATCCTGCCACGAGGGGGAATGGCACCAGGTTGCAAGTCTATGGCACAATCGTACGGACAATGAGGAGGAAGAGTACCAGCACGCACCTTGTCAAATACATCTTGAAACTCATGATATTCAGTAGGCAATACTGAATCTGGGGAGGTACAAAGTACCTTAACAGGCCCATGGATACAAACAGCGCCACACTGTGGAGACCAAGAGGGGATCTCAACCGACTGCCAATCAAAGGTTGGATTATGTTTCTGAAGTCAAGGGTACCCAAAAACAACAGAGTAGTGTGGGGACCATATAACCTGGAAACAGGCTGACTCCCTGGGAACAGCCCCTATTGCCATGTCAACTGGAACAGACTCGTGGGTAACCTGTGCCGGTTGCAGGGGTCTGCCATCATTCGCCTGGATGACAAGTGGAGCAACACGGAGCTGCAAGTGTATGGAATTCGCAGCATCAAACGTACTGTCAATAAAGTAACCGCCAGCACCAAAGTCTACTAATGCCTGGGTAACCACCGAGCCTGCTGCCCAGGAGAGGACAACTGTGATTAGCAGTTTCTCTTTACAGGAAACTGGGGACGAGGAAATTCCACCTAAGATCTGCCCCTGACTGGATCTTAGGTGCGAGGGTTTCCGGGACGTTTAGGACAAGATTTTAGGAAATGTCCACCAATGCTGCAATACAGACACCGGCCCTCCCTCCTCCTAAAGACCCGCTCAGCCTCAGAAAAGTGAGTGAACCCTAGCTGCATAAGTTCACAGCTAGACGCACCATCCCCAGGAGGCATGGGAGGTGAGAGAGGAATGGGTGGGAAAGAAAACGTAGGAGCCAATCTGGCAGGAGGCCTCCGCAGGCGCTCCTTAAACTTTGGTCTCTCCCTGAGCCTGGTATCGATCAAAATCAGGAAGGAAATGAGAGCCTCAAGCTCATCAGGGAGATTCTTGCCCGCGATCTCATCCTTCAATGCATCAGAGAGACCATGAGAGAAGCCACCAGAGCCTCATTATTCCAGGACACCTCTGCTGCCAGGGTAGGAAATTTGATGGCAACAGTTTGAATTAGGGATCGACTGATTATAGGCAAGGCCGATATATCAAGGGCCAATTTGCACTTTCCCCGATATATCGGAATCGGTCCCGGAAGTTACCGATATTGCCGATATTGTGCGCGGCCCACATGTGACATCATTGCGTGTATTGCTTCACGTGTCTCCGCACGCTGGGCCTATCATTTGACATGTTCTGCCTTTTAAGACCGCCTCCCACGCCTTGGACAGCCTCAGACAGTGTGTGCAGCTGCAGTCCGGTCACAGTGCAAGCCAGCCAGCCACCCACAGACCCTGTCCTCAGCCACCCACCACAGGGTGCCAGCCAGCCACAGCAGGGTGCCAGACCAGCATCCAGCCCCCCACCCCACAACAGGGTGCAAGCAGCCAGCCACCCACCCCACAACAGGGTTCCAGCAAGCCAGCCACCCATAGGGTGACACCATGCCAGCCGCCAGCCACCCACCACAGTGTTCCAGCAAGCTAGCAACCCATAACAGGCCAGGGTGAGTGACACCAAGCCAGCCACCCACAACAGGATGACACCAAGCCTGCCACCCACAACAGGGTGATACCAAGCCAGCCACTCACAACAGTGTTTCAGCAAGCTAGCCACCCACAACAGGGTGACACCAAGCCAGCCACCGACAACAGGGTGACACCAAGCCAGCCACCCACAACAGGGTAACACCAAGCCAGCCACCCACCACAGTGTTCCAGCAAGCCAGCCACCCACAACAGGGTGACACCAAGCCAGCCACCCACAACAGGGTGACACCAAGCCAGCCACCCCACCACAGTGTTCCAGCAAGCCAGCCACCCACAACAGGGTGACACCAAGCCAGCCACCCACCACAGTGTTCCAGCAAGCCAGCCACCCACAACAGGGTAACACCAAGCCAGCCACCCCACAACTGGGTGCCAGCAAGCCACCCACACTGCCAGGCACCAGCCACCAACCCACAACAAGGTGCCAGCAAGCCACCCACACTACCAGGCATCAGTCACAAACCCGCAACAGGGCGACAGTCACCCCACAAGAGGGTGCCAGCAAGCCACCCACACTGCCAGGCATCAGCCACTGACCCACAACAGGGTGACAGCAGCCAGCCAACCCACAACAGAGTGCCAGCAAGCCACCCACACTGCCAGGCATCAGCCACTGACCCACAACAGGGTGCCAGCAAGCCACCCACACTGCAAGGCGTCAGCCACCGACCCACAACAGGGTGCCAGCCAGCCACCCACACTGCCAGGCGTCAGCCACCGACCCACAAGAGGGTGCCAGCCAGCCACCCACACTGCCAGGCATCAGCCACCAATACCCAACAGGATGCCAGCAAGCCACCCACAGCAGGGCAGGGTGCCAGCATCCAGCCAGCCATTTTTTAACCTTATTGTCTCTTTCAAATTGCAATGGAGATGGATGAAGACAAAAAAAGTAAAAGTGTGGGGGCCGATTTGCACTTTCCCTGATATATATCGGAATCGGCCCCGGAAGTTACATATATTGCCGATATTGTGCGCGGCCCACATGTGACATCATTGCGTGTATTGCTTCACGTGTCTCCTCACGCTGGGCCTATCATTTGACATGTTCTGCCTTTTAAGACCGCCTCCCACACCTCGGACAGCCTCAGACAGTGTGTGCAGCTGCAGTCCGGTCACAGTGCCAGCCAGCCAGCCACCCACAGGCCCTGGCCTCAGCCACCCACCACAGGGTGCCAGCCAGCCACTGCAAGGAGCCAGGCCAGCATCCAACCACCCACCCCACAACAGGGTGCAAGCAGCCAGCCACCCACCCAACAACAGGGTTCCAGCAAGCCAGCCACCCATAGGGGGACACCATGCCAGCCACCCACCACAGTGTTCCAGCAAGCTAGCAACCCATAACAGGCCAGGGTGAGTGACACCAAGCCAGCCACCCACAACAGGGTGACACCAAGCCAGCCACCCCCAACAGGGTGACACCAAGCCAGCCACCCACAACAGGGTGACACCAAACCAGCCACTCACAACAGTGTTCCAGCAAGTTAGCCACCCACAACAGGTTGACGCCAAGCCAGCCACCCACCCACCACAGTGCTCCAGCAAGCCAGCCCCCCACAACAGGGTGACACCAAGCCAGCCACCCACAACAGGGTAACACCAAGCCAGCCACCCACCACAGTGTTCCAGCAAGCCAGCCCCCACAACAGGGTGACACCAAGCCAGCCACCCACAACAGGGTGACACCAAGCCAGCCACCCCACCACAGTGTTCCAGCAAGCCAGCCACCCACAACAGGGTGACACCAAGCCAGCCACCCACCACAGTGTTCCAGCAAGCCAGCCACCCACAACAGGGTAACACCAAGCCAGCCACCCCACAACTGGGTGCCAGCAAGCCACCCACACTGCCAGGCGCCAACCACCAACCCACAACAAGGTGCCAGCAAGCCACCCACACTGCCAGGCGTCAGCCACCAACCCACAACAGGGTGACAGCCACCCCACAAGAGGGTGCCAGCAAGCCACCCACACTGCCAGGCATCAGCCACCAATCCACAACAGGGTGACAGCAGCCAGCCAACCCACAACAGGGTGCCAGCAAGCCACCCACACTGCCAGGCATCAGCCACTGACCCACAACAGGGTGCCAGCAAGCCACCCACACTGCAAGGTGTCAGCCACCGACCCACAACAGGGTGCCAGCCAGCCACCCACACTGCCAGGCATCAGCCACCAACCCACAACAGGATGCCAGCAAGCCACCCACAGCAGGGCAGGGTGCCAGCAGCCAGCCAGCCATTTTTTAACCTTATTGTCTCTTTCAAATTGCAATGGAGATGGATGAAGACAAAAAAAGTAAAAGTGCGGGGGCCAATTTGCACTTTCCCCCGATATATCGGAATCGGCCCCCGGAAGTTACAGATATTGCCGATATTGTGCGCAGCCCACATGTGACATCATTGCGTGTATTGCTTCACGTGTCTCCGCACGCTGGGCCTATCATTTGACATGTTCTGCCTTTTAAGACCGTCTCCCACACCTCGGACAGCCTCAGACAGTGTGTGCAGCTGCACTCCGGTCACAGTGCAAGCCAGCCACCCACAGGCCCTGGCCTCAGCCACCCACCACGGGGTGCCAGCCAGCCACAGCAGGGTGCCAGACCAGCATCCAGCCACCCACCCCACAACAGGGTGCAAGCAGCCAGCCACCCACCCCACAACAGGGTTCCAGCAAGCCAGCCACCCATAGGGTGACACCATGCCAGCCACCTACCACAGTGTTCCAGCAAGCTAGCAACCCATAACAGGCCAGGGTGAGTGACACCAAGCCAGCCACCCACAATAGGGTGACACCAAGCCAGCCACCCCCAACAGGGTGACACTAAGCCAGCCACTCACAACAGTGTTCCAGCAAGTCAGCCACCCACAACAGGTTGACGCCAAGCCAGCCACCCACCACAGTGTTCCAGCAAGCTAGCCACCCACAACAGGGTGACACCAAGCCAGCCACCCACAACAGGGTTACACCAAGCCAGCCACCCACAACAGGGTAACACCAAGCCAGCCACCCACCACAGTGTTCCAGCAAGCCAGCCACCCACAACAGGGTGACACTAAGCCAGACACCCACCACAGTGCTCCAGCAAGCCAGCCACCCACAACAGGGTGACACCAAGCCAGCCACCCACAACAGGGTGACACCAAGCCAGCCACCCACCACAGTGTTCCAGCAAGCCAGCCACCCACAACAGGGTGACACCAAGCCAGCCACCCACCAGTGTTCCAGCAAGCCAGCCACCCACAACAGGGTAACACCAAGCCAGCCACCCCACAACTGGGTGCCAGCAAGCCACCCACACTGTCAGGCGCCAGCCACCAACCCACCACAAGGTGCCAGCAAGCCACCCACACTGTCAGACGTCAGCCACCAACCCACAACAGGGTGACAGCAGCCAGCCACCCCACAAGAGGGTGCCAGCAAGCCACCCACACTGCCAGGCATCAGCCACCGACCCACAACAGGGTGACAGCAGCCAGCCACCCCACAACAGGGTGTCAACAAGCCACCCACACTGCTAGGCATCAGCTACTGACCCACAACAGGGTGCCAGCAAGCCACCCACACTGCAAGGTGTCAGCCACCGACCCACAACAGGGTGCCAGCCAGCCAGCCACCCACACTGCCAGGCTTCAGCCACCGACCCACAACAGGGTGCCAGCCAGCCACCCACACTGCCAGGCATCAGCCACCAACCCACAACAGGATGCCAGCAAGCCACCCACAGAAGGGCAGGGTGCCAGCAGCCAGCCAGCCATTTTTTTTAACCTTATTGTCTCTTTCAAATTGCAATGGAGATGGATGAAGACAAAAAAAGTAAAAGTGTGGACTGGGACTATTTCTCGTCTCAACCATCTCCAGGAAAAGCAGCAGTGTGCAACACATGCACAAACAATATAAGCATGGGATCAGTAACTGCAAAAAACAAAAGTACATCAAAACTTTGGGCCCATCTAAGAGTTCATGATATTAAATTATATCATGCAGCACAGAAAAAACAAAATGAATATCAATGTGATTTTGAAATACCTCCTCCACTATCCCAGGCAACAATAATGCTAGAAGATACCTCTCTCTCTCTGCTCCTCTGTCCTCCTCTCCTCCTGTACCAAGTGAGCATGTTAATGAAGTGGCAGCATTATATGAAAAAAACAGAAGCCGTTTAACAGGTGAACATGAACATGCTGAAATGTTCTGCTTTCTGCAGTATAATATTGTCCTACTTAACTTGGAGTATTGAAAAGTGTAGTAGTACTAATGTCCACTCCAATTCACTATTTTCTAGCAGTTTTGCACTGACTGCAGTAGTGATTAAAATCAATGCAGTGAGTGCACTACTGCAGCAGTAGTCCACTGACTCCAAATCCACTGTCTACTTGTTGTCTAGCTTGTTTCTAGCAGTTTTGCTGCCACTGAATGCAGTGCTGCAGTAGTGATTTAAAATTATTGCAGTGAGTGAGTGCACTACTGCAGCCGTTTATGCATCATTCACAATCAGATGATGTGAAACTGATGTCCCTGCAAGTGCAGTTTTCCTATCAGTTTTCATGCAGTTAAGATGTGAAGAATGAGCCCTTAATGTTAAAAATGTATAAACCTTTACGTGTTCAGTAACAGATTTGTGTCGAAATTTGTGTTTATTTTGCAAAACTTTAAATGTACAAAATATCGGCCCATATCGGCCGATACCGATATGTGATGGCCAACATATCGGTATTGGCAACGAAAAACCGATATCGGTGGATCCCTAGTTTGAATTCCCTGTTGAATGGACAGGAGCAGCTTAGCAGCAGAAGCAGAGCGAGCAGGCACATCGAATATCCTACGAAAGGAGGCAACAAAACTCGGGTAATCGAGAATCACGGATTTATCATTCTCCCATAAGGGATTCACCCAGGCCAAGGCTTTGTCTGAGAGCAATGAGATTAGGAAGCCCACCTTGGGCCTGTCAGAGGGAAACGCCTGAGGAACCATCTCGATATAAATGCCCACTTGGTTTAGGAAGCCACGACACTGACTCGGTTCACCCCATAGTGCTGTGGGAGGGGGGCTGAACCAGTCATGCCTCTGGTAACAGCGAATTTAGCTGCAGAAGCAGGAGCGTAAATGGGAGCAGCAGCGGGTGCAGCAACAGGAGGAACCACCAACCTAGAAGCACCAGGAGCAAGGTGTGCTGTGCGTGCCAGTAAAGTCTGCAACGCCTGAGCGAACTGACTCAAAAGGTGATCTTGTTGATCGAGCCTGGTAACCAGCATGGGAAGTGTAGGAGCACCTGCATCGTCAGGATTCATGGCCCTTGCGTACTGTCAGGGTACCAGGAAACCAGACCACGCGAAGATGCAAGTAAAATAAAGCGATTTATTAATGCAACAATAATAATCGCACAGCAAGAGAGAGGAGTGAAATCAAGAACAGTCAAGTTCGTAAGCGGGTAGTCATCCAGGCCGGGATCGATTCCAGGAACGGGTAGTGATCCAAGCCGAGATAGAGTCCAGAAGCGGGTAGTCTGCCAAAGCCGTGTCATCATCCGATGCAGGGTCGCCTGCTGATGCAGAATCAAGAGCCAGGAAGGTCGTCAGCCAAGCCAAGTCATGCACAGAGAAACCACAGAGACCAGAGGACTGCTAGCAGTGATGCACCTTGGAGCACAAACGCAAGGACAAGGTCTAAAAGCCATCAGGTGATATATATAGTCAGGTGTGCAACATCATCACAGTGATGCCCAGGCAGCAGACAAGTGATGATGCAAACAGAGTTTATAAGAGACAGCAGTCTGCACATGTCCAAGATGGCTGCCAACAGGAAGGCAAGGTAAGACCTTGATAGTTTGGACCAATGAAATTACATCCGACCCCTTCAATATTTCCAATGGCACCAGACAGGGGTGCCCTAATATTCACTTTGGTAATGGAGGCTCTAGCCCGTGCCATCTGAATCTCCCCCTCAATCTTGGGCATTCAAATAGGTAATGTCTCACACAAAATAGGTTTATACGCGGACAACATCATAGTATCTGTGACTGAACCCCTCAAATCATTACCAGCACTGCAAAATCTCCTAGACAGGTTTAGCCGTATCTCCCTTTACAAAATCAATTATAGTAAATGTTTGGCATCTCCCTAACGCAGTCCACAAAAAAACAAAAGAACTGATTTCGGCTAACCTTTTCTCGTAGGCCCCTAATTCAACTCTAAGCTATCTTGGTATCCAACTAACTTCTCCCTCTCTAGACTCCTTCATGTAAACTTACAAGACTTAATATCCAAACTTTCTCAAATTTCACATGGTCTTCAGAAGACTGCTGCTTCACATGTGCTGTATCTATTTAGATCAATTCTTGTGCCAATCATTTCATCACACATTGCAAAACTCCAAACCATATTCAACACCTGCCTCTGGAAAAGCAATCCTCCTCTAATCCATCATAAACTACTAGATTTGCGGGCCTGGGCGTCCCCAATATTGGAGCTTATTACAAAGCAGTCATACTGGATCAAGCTAAAGTATAGTGAGTGGGCTCCCTCCCACCAACCAACCTGGCTTGAGCATACAGCCTTTATGATGTCCCCAAAAAGTCTACTGAGCACCATTCTCCTATACATGCAACCACCTAAATGCTATCTGGACACTGTCACAGCTATAACTCGAGTTTGGAAAGCACCCTACCCAACATTTAATTTCATCCTGGCTGCACTACTTCCCTACCTCCCCCTCAATACACTGGAACTTCTCATTCAAAATACATCCTTTACCTCCTGGACTAAAGTTGGCCTCGATAATCTAGGGGCTCTGTATACAAACTCTGTACTCAAATTATTTCAACAACTATGTCGGTCATGCCCGCTCGATCCCAAGCGATTTTACATGTATCTCCAACCAAGGTCTGTGCTCCATTGACTGCAGTTCTCTCGCAACACGGTTATTTTGAACCTGATTCATTTTTACACCATGGCACAACCATCTTCCAGAGGAATATCACATATCTACAAGCTCCTTGTAAGTCCTCTTCTTCACTGTAAATCTTCATCTATGTGTCGCTGAGAACAATGGATAAACCAAAGCTATACCACAGAACAATGGCATCTGGCCCTAAGCTCCACTCGTAAAGCCTCTATCTTCCATTGGGAAACCGCACATAAAATCTTCCATAACTGGTACTTGACTCCGGCCAGACTCGCCCACATGTATCTGGCAACTCCCTCTGCCTGCTGGAGACAGTGTGGTCATTATGATACAATGTTTCACATTTGGTGGAGCTGCCCGGCACTGGAGAAATTCTGGTTGAACATAACAGCATTCATCACCTCCTCCTTAGACCTCTCCTTCTCTTTGACTCCTCAGACGGTGTAACTCAGCATGGACTCTCACCTCTAGCCTCCTAATCTCAACACCCTAATAACACACATCTTTTTTTCCTTGCTCTTAGCCATTGAAAGAAAATGGAAATGCATTCAACCCCGAACAATAGTTGAAGTACTCCATATACTGAATGAGAACAGCCAGCTTGAATACACCTTTGCTAAGGCTAATCTAAGAATCTATTCCTTCACAAAAAAATTGAAAGCCTGGCTTCTACACCCAGAAGGACCTGGTGAACTCAAATCACCAATCTTCTTAAAGCTCCCTGCAAACAGATTTTTTTACACCTGAGGTCTCATTCCTACCTAAACCCTGAATCCTTTTCACTTAACACTCTGACTCTATTTCAGATAACTACAGTTTGACTTTAAAATCTGTTCTCCTTTTGTTGTCATATTGTATGAAAACTTGATAAGCTTACACTAAGCATGATTATCCTTTCTTCTGCAAGATTTCACTAGAGTAATTTACAAATTTGTTCAATTTTGAAAACTCAAATCAACATACTGATTCTATAATTACTTGTATGAAACACTATATGCTGTTTACTTTCTCACATATTGTACTGCTATTAAAACTCAATAAAACTGTTTAAGTAAAAAAAATATACACTGAATAAGTCATAAGAAATATGATGGAACTGAAATGAGCAGGACTCTAAAAAATATATAAAAATTTGGGAAAAATAGCCATCTTGATTACAATTATTTTGCCTATCAAGGGTAAGGGGATAGAGGACCATTGTGTTAACAATTTGGTGACCTGTTTCAGTAACGGAGGGAAGTTGGCTGAATATAAATCGAATATTTTAGCAGTAAGTTGTATTCTTAGATATTAGAGTCAATGTGGTTTCCATGCAAAAGCGAGCGAGTTTTAGCAAGTTGAAGTTCAGCAGGAGATAGTGAGATGTTGAGTGCAATGGATTTTTGGTAATTAACTGTCAAACCTGAAATGTGTGAAAAACGGTTTAAGATAGAAAGGAGGTTAGGTCCTGTAATATGGGGAGAGATCATAAAGAATAAAAAAAATCATCAGCAAAAAGGCAGACTTTATGATAACGTCCGTCTAATTTAATACCATTATTGATTGGGTCCGATTGAATCAGTTGGGCAAGAGGCTTGATACAGAGGGCAAATAGAAGTGGGGAAAAAGGGCATCCTTGACGAGTGCCTCTTCTAATGAATTTAAAACCGGCATATATAATGTGTGCTTTCGGTTTATCGTATAGGGATAAAATCCACTTCAAGAAATGGGGTCCAAACCCTCATTTTTGAAGAATGTACTGAAAAAAGGACCATGAGACAGTGTCAAAAGATTTTCTAATATCGAGGGAGTGAAAACATGCTGGTAATTGTCTAGATTTGGCTGCATGAGCAAGTAACAAAGCTCTGCGAACATTGTCATTTGCTTGGCATAGTGGGAATAACCCAACTTGATCACGATGTATAAGTTCACCTATTACCTGATTTAAACGAGTTGCTAGTATTTTCGCTAAAAGTGTTATGTCAAGATTAAGGAGCAAAATCAGAGGATAATTGGTTCCAGGAGGTTGTATCAGATTTGGGTTTAGGTAACAGACATTATAGCTATTAAGGATTCTGAGTGAAAAGAGTGTCCATTCAGCAACGTACTGTATTAAATGCTTCAGTCAGGATAGGAGTAAAAATATCAGAAAACTTCTTAATGAGACAGCCATTTCTCAATGAAGTCATGAGATGGTGGCATTGGACCTGTGCACAGCACAAAGTGGTGGGTCCCAGCAGACAATGCTGGATTCATAGTTCAATAGAATATATTTTTCAGGATAATCCATCTTGAAGGGTAAGGGAGGATTTTAAAAAATGGGGGAGTGCAGTTCCTTTTTAAAGGAGGAAAGGGATTTGTCTGTGTAAATTCTACTTTTTGTACATTAGTATCCCCATTGCCACAATTCACATTTAAAACTCCTCCTGAGAATGTTTGTCTCCAGTGTGTTCTCCTAGTCCACTGAACTCTTTCTGAAAGTACTGGTTGCCTGGCTGTAAGCCGATCTAAAGGCTTCAGTGTTTTCTGAGACTCTGACCTGGACGAACAACGCAATCTGGAGCTATGATTTTCCTGACAACTGCATGCTTGTTCTGAGTCAATGGCTCAAAGTACTGAGGCCCAAAAAAGCCAGCCAAGTAGCATAATCAGAAGGAGGGCAAAAATGGCAGCCCCAGTATTTCCCTTATTGTAGCTTTCTTTTGAGTATGCAAATATGCACTTATGAGCAAGTGAAGCACAGTATTTTAAAATTTCCTAGCACTTGATTGGATGTTTGTGTTCATTTCCCCTAACCATGCTTTAATAATCAGTCCCTGCATGTCAAAATATTTCCATATTTAGTTTAACTTAGGGGTGCACTATGTTCAGTAATGCGAAATTAGCCGATCATTATAACTGAGAATAGATGCGTGTAAATATCTAACTCCTTCCACCAAAACTGCTTTAATTGTATTTAACGTTGATTACGCTGACATGATATACAAGTCTAATTAATTAAATTACACTTGCCTCCTCTTTTACATTTTATAGTTAATTATAATTTACTGCATACTTGTTGATAGTCTTGTCACTGAATTCAATTATAAATTACCTGTAAGAAGAAAGGTTGTTACTTTTCTGGTTAAATAAATACAGCTATTGTTTCTTATGGTGATACCAAGCCAGAAGTCTTCAAACTGGGGCTCACAGGCCTTTTGCATGCCTATATTTGGACATTGAGGCACTATTCTTCCCACTGATATGAGGCACAATTCCTCCCACTAATACCAACTATGGAGCACTATTCCTTCTACTGCAATCAACAATGGGGCACTGTTCCTCTTGCTGACATCAAAACAAGTGCTCTATTTCTCCCATTAAAACCAAAGATGGAGCATTATTCCTCCCACCCATCTTGATCTATTGTTTACTAGACACTGACACTAGAGCATTTTAAATTCAAATTCAAACAAGCTTTATTGGCAGGACCAAATTACATTTTAGCTTTTCCAAAGCATTTTCAATTTCCAGTGGCCACAATACAACCCCCCCCCCCCCCAATCTCTGAAGGACAGTAAACTGGCCCTTTGCATAGTAATTTTGGAGATCCCTGCGCTAAACAATATCCTTATTTTCCAAAAATAATTAATATACAGTACACCCACTACTTAAAGCGGAATTCCAGCCATTTCACTCACCTGTCCAACGGTCCAGCGATGCGGCCGCCCGAAGCCTCGATCCTCTCCCTCGGCGCCGGCATCACTGCTGTGGGCACCCGGCTGTGACAGTTTGCGGCTTCACAGCCGGGTACCCACTGCGCATGCGCGAGTCGCGCTGCGCGTCTTGATTGGTTGGCAATCTTCTGGGACCTCTGACATGTCCCAGAAGATTGCAGGGAGGGAGGGGGAGAGGAGAACTTCCGTTCAGGGCGCCGCAGCGCTCCGAGCGGAAGTGGGAGTGGGTACCTGTCAAAACTAGGTACCCGCTCCCCCCCCCCAAAAAAAAATGACATGCCAAATGTGGCATGTCAGGGGGTTAGAATACCTAAAGCGGAAGTTCCACTTTTGGGTGGAACTCCGCTTTAATGGCCCTGTAAACTATTTTTCATGTAGTTGTTCCCTACTGCATTTTTTTTGCCTCCTTGTAATGTCCGTCATAAGTGTCCAAACCTCTCTATTTCCCGTTCACTTCCATTTTGGAATGGGCAGTGCATGTTAGTTGTGGTCATATGTACTGCTTTGCGCACACAAAAATGTCCACAGTCTCCAGTCCATCTCCAGGTGGAGAAAGAGAGGGTGGCTATATTTCTACATACGGTAGGACCATGGAGAACAAACATAGCCACCCTCTAACAGAAAATCAGATCACAACAGCAAAAAAGAAATTTGGATACAGTATTTGGAGAAGGTTTAGAGCACCAGAAGTGATTTTTTGTGTTATGAATAAATGTTTGAATATACTTTTTTAAACCAGAATATAGTGTAATTTTGAAGCTGAACTCTGGGCAAAAGCGATTTGTCATTTTTTCAAAGGTAATTTTTTTGCCTTTATGCAATATATGCCTGTTTCTCCACACAAACATCCACACATAAATGATTCAGAATCAGGGTTTACTCTCCTTTTTTCTGTTTAGTGTTATCAATCACAGATATGCCTGCTATCCATCTGGCCCCAGCCGCGTAACATCATCTGTGCAATTCCTAGAACAGAGAGTAGCAACATAATTACCCTGCTGCTCAATTTAGTGGGAAGACCTATGCATTTCAGACTCCTGGCCTAAGAATCCTGGTCTAACCTACCCTCTAACAGCATAAATGTATTGACAAATATACAGACAGAGGTGCTCTGTCTCTTACTTCCTCAGTGCCAAAGAGCTTTCCCAGGCAAAAAAATAATCTCTTCACTCCTACTGTACAGTGCCCCTTGGGATCTGTAATGTAAGGAGTCTATTCGTTCCATTATATGACTGCCATCTCAAGCCACAACTTCCTTGATTCTAAGCGCTCTGCATAGAGGTCAATAGGCTTGCTTGGCCTTAGCTTTCCCGCTGCTGTTGGAGGCCAGTATCTCAGTAGAGGGAGAAAAAAAATTAAAGGCAATGTCTTCTTTTCCATATTGCTGTAGCCCAGCACCTGGCTACAGAAACTTGCCTCATTTCCTCCTTATCCCACCAGCCCCTAAACTCTCCTCCTCCTGATAATTCTCCTCTGCCTTCTGCCTCATTGCATTTCACCTTCACATTGGGTGCCTGCCCCCATGGTGTAGCATAGGCTATAAACTCACATAAAGGGGTGATTCCACAAACAGCTGTAAAGCCAGCAGTTTGGCCAAGCTGGCAATAGGATACTGAGCATAATGGTGTCTGAAGGACTTTATTTATTCCACTCTAGCAGATATATTAAACAGACCCAAACTGCAGAGCACTAGAGATAACAGTGGCCTCTAATACTCCAGCCTCCGCATAGCCAGTTTGCGGGCTATAGCAGGATTAACAGAAGAGGAGGAGGAAAAGGGTGCATGATTTGCAGAAAACTGACTCTGCATCTGAGAGGAGTAAGAAGAGGATGTTTTTGACAGTCACTTTACTACCTGCTGCAAGATGGGCCACTGGCGGGTTGAGAAAAAACAGCTCCCCCCGTATCTCTCCCACTGGTTGCAGAATTTAGCTTCACTGGTAAATAATCCACACCACAGCTTATTTACCAGAGAACTTTGCTGCAGCTGTGCATCTGTTATCGTATCGTGCACCCATGAGCTCGTTGAAATTTATGTTGATTGAATGGGTAGAAGCACTTGTTATCTTGCTACAATTATTAGAATTTACCTTCACCATTTATTGCTGCCTGCCATTCCCCCTTGTGTTGTGGAGGCGCAGGCAACCTATGGCCATGTGTTTGCTGCTATGCCTCCATATATATTTCATGTGACAACACAGAACAAATGACACTTTGCTACAATGTAAAGTAGTGAGTGTACAGCTTGTATAACAGTGTAAATTTGCTGTCCCCTCAAAATAATTCAACATACAGCCATTAATGTCTAAACCGCTGGCAACAAAGGTGAGTATACCCCTAATTAAAAAAGTCCTACTTGGGCCGAATTTGTCAATTTCCCTCGCCGGTGTCATGTGACTCATTAGTGTTACAAGATCTCAGGTATGAATGGGGAGTAGGTGTGTTAAATTTGGTGTTTTAGCTCTCACTCTCTCATACTGGTCATTGGAAGTTCAAATGGCACCTCATGGCAAAGAACTCTCTGAGGATCTGAAAAAAAGAATTGTTGCTCTACACGAAGAGGGCCTAGGCTATGAGAAGATTGCCAAGACCCTGAAACTGAGCTGCAGTACAGTGGCCAAGACCATACAGCGGTTTAACAGGACAGGTTCCACTCAGAACAGGCCTCGCCATGGACAACCAAAGAAGTTGAGTGCACGTGCTTAGTGTCATATCCAGAGGTTGTCTTTGAAAAATGGACTTATGAGTGCTGCCAGCATTGCTGCAGAGGTTTAAGGGTTAGGGGGTCAGCCTGTTAGTGCTCAGACCATACGCCTCACACTGCATCAAATTGATCTGCATGGCCGTCCTAGAAGGAAATCTCTTCTAAAGATGATGCACAAGAAAGCCTGTAAACAGTTTGCTGAAGACAAGCAGACTAAGGACATGAATTACTGCAACCATATCCTGTGGTCTGATGAGACCAAGATAAACTTTATTTGTTTCAGATGGTGTCAAGCGTGTGTGGCGGCAACCAGGTGAGGAGCACAAAGATAAGTGTGTCTTGCCTACAGTCAAGCATGTTGGTGGGAGTGTCATGGCCTTGTGCTGCATGAGTGCTGCCGGCACTGGGGAGCTACAGTTCATTGAGGGGACCATGAATGCCAACATGCACTGTGACATACTGAAGCAAAGCATGATCCCCTCTCTTCGAAGAATGGGGTGCAGGGCAGTATTCCAACATGATAATGACCCCAAACACACCTCCAAGATGACCACTGCCTTGCTAAAGAAGCTGAGGATAAGGGTGTTGAACTGGCCAAGCATGTCTCCTGACCTAAACCCTATTAAGCATCTGTGGGGCATCCTCAAACGGAAGGTGGAGGAGCGCAAAGTCTCTAACATCCACCAGCTCTGTGATGTCGCCATGGAGGAGTGGAAGAGGATTCCAGTGGCTACCTGTGAAGCTCTGGTGAACTCAATGCCCAAGAGGGTTAAGGCAGTGCTGGAAAATAATGGTGGCCACACAAAATATTGACACTTTGGGCCCAATTTGGACATTTACACTTAGGGGTGTACTCACTTTTCTGCCAGAGGTTTAGACATTAATGGCTGTGTGTTGAGTTATTTTGAGGGGACTGCAAATTTACACTCTTATACAAGCTGTACACTCACTACTTTACATTGTAGCAACGTGTAATTTCTTCAGTGTTGTCGCATGAAAAGATATACAGTATATATACAACTGGCTTCTGAGTGCCATGGAGGAAAGAATATGATTATGCTGGCAAAACAGAGGAATTGAAAACTTGCCTGGCATCTGCTAAGTACAAACACTACATCATATGAAAATACATTTTAAAAATAATACAGTAAAACCTTGGATTGTAATCCAAAGCACTGTTGTATCAAAGCGAATTTCCCCATAAGAAATAATGGAAACTCAAATGATTTGTTCCACAACCATTTATTCATAAATCCTTCCGTTTATAGTCCATATAAAAAGATTATAGCAATGTGATGAGTTGTGTAACCATAAAATGTCCATTCACAAATGGCAACCTCCACAAGGGGATTAGAAGCAAAATCCAGCAGGAGCTACAGAGTATAAAAGAGAAGAGAGGCGCCTCTAAGTTTAGTAATATGGCTGCATTTATTAAAGTTATAACATTTAGCAACTTACATGGTTGATGATTAAAACAGGCAAATCTAAGTATGCAGGCACCCAGGGTAAAGCTGTCCACATAGACTTTCATCCGCACCGCCAGCTCTCACCACCGTCAGTCTGCAATCGTTACTGGGAAGACCACCCTGCTGTAGAGTAATCTGAAAGCGAAGCTTGAAGCATTCTTGGAGTTCAGTGTGGAAGAAATTACGTTGATAGCAGTGCTGAGGATGGTCTATGTGTACAGCTTTACCCCAGATGCCTGCATACTTAGATGTGTCTGTTTTAATCATCAACCATGAAAGTTGCTAAATGTTGTACCTTCATTAAATGTAACCATAATGCTACACTTAGAGGCACCTCTCTTCTCTTTTAGACCACATTCACATTGATCCGACTTGGACCGCGACTTGTCAGCCTGACAAGTCGCGGTCCGTCACGCTCCTATTGTGTAGTACAGGAGCCGTTCTAATAGGAGAGACACAAGTCGCTCCGACTTAGAAAAAGGGAACCGAGCCTAATACTCTGTTGTGACGTGATGCTACTTGTATATCAAGACATTGCTGGTGTTTGTACTTAGCAGATGCAGTCAAAATTTATAAAAAAAAATTTAGCTTGTCTTGCAAAACACTTTTAGATCAAGTTACTCTCAATCCAAGGTTTTACTGTACAATAAATTTCCACTAGGTTATATAGGGGAGAAGTTGCAGCACAAAGAACTTAAACAGAGGGGGGCTCAGACTGCCAGACTTTGGGATGAATATAATGTAGCAAGCTAATACTCTCTGGCATTTGGAACCTTTCAGCCACAATATCTGTGGCTATTGGCTTTCAAATAACACAATCCAACTTCTGCTTCAAGTTAAACCTTATTGTTCAGCTTAAAGGCATCTCCATGGAGGTTGGTGTTTTTTGACATAACGTCTTTGAAGTCGCATTTGAGGGACCCTTTCCTTGCTGTACACTACATTATAAAAAATGCTATTTGCATTGTTAACTGTACCCCATGAATGTAATCAGCTCCCCTGTCCTTTTTGAGAATACTTTGCCTATTAGCCCTAATAATTGCCAGAATGTATTATCATGATTTGCTCCCTATAGATTTCAATGGGATTTTCATGTTAGGTTTGAGTTTCTTGGATTTCAGTAAGGATTCATCAAACCCCCTGCAAACCAAACCCTTGCAGATTCGCCCATCCCTATTCAGGGTCGCTGATAGGGGGGGACCACCAGCCCTCTTGTAGGGGGCCCAAACACACAGGGGGGCCCACACAGAGAGGAGGATTAGTGATGGACAACAATTACAGAAATCTTCCTCCAGCACCTGAATCTGATCTGTCCCTCTCCCTGCTATCAGCTTTTATCTGTTGAGAAAGAGACAGTTGTCCCTAAACTAATCCCCCTCCCTTGTGTGGGCCCCCCTCCCAGCACTTATCTCTGCTCAGGAGTTTATTTGTAAATTGTAACTTTGTTTCTCTCTCTCTGTCTCTCTGATCACTGAGCTCCAACTGCCCAGCCTGTATATTTTTCTCATCTCATCTTCTTTTTTATTTAACATAGTTTTTTTTTTTTTTAGATTTAGCAGGAATTATGCGAGTTATGTTATATTTGTGTCTGATAATAGTGATTTTGTTGTAATTTTAGCTAAATATATCTTTAATATTTTCTTGAGGGGGCCCTGCCAGGTGGTTTGTACAGGGCCCCGCGATTTCTAACAGCAGCCCTGTCCCTATTGATCACAGATGCATGTACAACTGTCTCCAAGAAGACAAAAACTGCACAACTTTCTTAAAGGCAACTTAAGTTTAACTAATAATGTTGAAATATTTAATAGTGAACAAAATGCTTAAAGTTGGACTACAGTCATGCTCAAAATATCAGTATGTTGTTCCCCCACTCCCACAGATAGCAAGGGCTAGTCCATAGGAGGTATAAAGTAGAATAATACTAATCTTTTTCCTTACTTCCCTGACATTCGGTGCTCTTCTCTGCTTCCTCCACTTCAAGTTACTAGGTGGGCTCTCGGCATCCTCATGTATAATGAAGGTCCTGCATTGTACACAATAAAGACAAAGTGGGGGCAGCTGCATCACTAGTGAAAGGGAGCAGCTTAAAAGGTGGGGATAGTGCATGGAGAAGTGAGAAATAAGGTAGATATTCCTCTGCTCTAAATCTTCAGTAGACTGAATGGGCATGTAACCCTACCACTCTAGTATGCTGCAGGGTCACAACCTACTGATATATTTTATGTATACAAATAAAAAAAAAAAATAACTACGAACTTGTGCACTAAAAAATACACCCAAAAAAGTTAATTTATTTAGCTGCAAACACTTAACCCTATAGTATTGAATCCTCCCAGCCCTTTAAGAGGTTTAGGATGCCAGGAGGAGGAGCGGGGTTTATGATCATGTGACCGCCGTAATTGGCTGTCACAGCGGTCACATGATCGGAAAGCTCCCAATCGCAAGTAGCTGATGGGCACTGATAGTCTGCACTGATGGGCACTGATGAGGCAGCACTGGTGGGCACTAATGAGGAGGCACTGATGAGGCTGCACTGATAGGTGGCACTGATAGGTGACACTGATAGGTGGCACTGATGGGCACTGATAGGTGACACTGATGGGCACTGATTGGCAGCACTGGTGGGCACTGCTTGGCAGCACTGGTAGGCATTGTTGGGACTGCACTGATAATCAATGCCTTGATTATCAGTGTAGATGTCCCTTTGACACAAAACAGTTATCGGCTCTCCTATCCGCTCACTGTCAGCCCGAGGAAAGAAATGCTGATAACCGGCTTGTGTTTACATCGGGATCAGCTGTCATTGGACACAGCTGATTATGAGGTGATTGGCCCTTAACCCTGATCTGTGATAAGCTGTGACCTAAGGGCAGTGCGATCACAGGAAGACGTCAATGGATGCCCTCCCGGCAATGTAAGCCCGTGCTGTAATATTTTTTGGCTATATCACGGGCAGGATCTGGTTAAAGCAGAATATTCAAAATGTTTTCTGTTCTCTTTTTTTTTTTTTTTTTTGGATATAGATAAGGGGAGGATTATAACCCCCGTAAGTTATATTTTTTGCCATCTGTGTCCCATTGGGGAGATTTCCCTTTGCTTCCTGTCCCATAGCCAAAAGAGGAAGTGAGAAAACAGTTCTAAAATGAAGGAATCCCTAGATGTTACCAGGGCCACCACAACTAGTGTCCCCAGTGGAAAATATCTTCACTAATCCTGTTCTGGGGACACCCTAAAATTTAGTTTTTTTCTTTTTTTACTTTCACTTTTGGTGATTATGGTAAACAGGGTAACTGGAGAGGGTGATTCTCCCTAGAGGGAGCACAGACCGTTATAACTTGCCAGACAGGGTTTCTAATCGCTGTTCTATTTTTAAAAAAATGTGTTATAATTTAATAGCAGTTTTACTGCAAAACATGGGTAATGGCTTCAATAGCAAAGATCTTGGAGCTTATATGTCCAGTCCATCCAAGACATTAGCCATAGCTCATTGCTTCCAGTCCATAGCAAAATTATCCTCCATAAATACAGTCAGCATTCTGATTCACTTATATTAGAGATACAATAATAATGGATAATTAAAGGATCCAGCTACATAGAAAAGTGTGGGGGAAACACTGACTACTAAGTATATTTTCCTGAATTCTACACAAGATTTAAAGCCTTTTGTCTCCTTTTTCCATGATAGCTATGGACCATTAATTTGCTGCATAGTAAATTGTAAAAAGGATTTACTGTACATATGTGCAAATGTTAAAAATGGCCTGATATTTGGAATACAATTTCATCTTTATCATGAAAAGCAATGCATGATGGAACAAGGCAATACTTTGCAAATGTAGTTGTTTACAGCATGCCTCTGTGGAACGTAGCTATATACAGACACATGAGGGAAATGTGTGTCACACACTAAAAGATGAGTACAATGAAACCAATATTTGTAATACAAATCCATCATCCTTACTATCCTACGCCCTCTAGTGTAATATACAACAAAAATACACTTAAATGATTCATGCAGAATCCCCAACGTAGATTTTTTTAAAAGTTAAACATTACTCTCCCCCCTTTACATCAAAGATGCCCAGAGAAAGATTTCTTGCTAATTACCGATAGATTTCAGCTGGTGTCTTGGCTTTCCATGCCTTTTTGCACCTCACTTTCTCGTATGTGTTCAATACTTTTTGTGTCATTCCATTTTATCACACGTAATAATTTCTGAACTTATTTGCTTTGGTTTCTTTGTATGTATAGATTGCATGGGTTGTTACCAACATATGGTGAAAATTGCATGTCAATTGCACCTAGAAATATGTTAACCTAGAAAAATGTTGATGCGTTCAATACTTTTTTTACCGGCTGTACATTTAAAATGACATTAACCACTTGCCGACCGCCACACGACTATTTACTGCGGCAGCCCCTCACAGGCAAAGCGACGTAGGACTATGTCGCTAGCCTGTAAGAGTTTCGGGAGCGAGCGCGCACGTCAGGAGGCGCGCTCACATTCCCGCTCGCTCACGGACCCCCCGCGCGTGTGCCCGGCGGACCCGATGTCTGCCGGGCACTCACGATCGTCCGTTACAGCGGGAGAAAGGCAGGCGGCTAATGTAAACAAAGCCGCCTGTGTTTCTTCCCTGTGTAAGAATGGAGATCATACGGTTCTGCTATGTAGGACCGTTGATCTCTGTTCTTACATGTCAAGTCACATCCAATCACAGTTAGGATCACGCCCCTAGGGACACACTTAACCCCTCCCTCTCAAATAAAGTTAACCCCTTCCCTGCCAGTGTCATTTTTACAGTAACAGTGCATATGTATAGCACTGATTAATGTTATAATGTCATTGGTAGCCCCAAAAGTGTCAAAAATGTCAGTCAAGGGTCCGATCTGTCCGCCGCAATGTCGCAGTCCTGTAAAAAAAAAAACAGATCGCCGCCATTACTTGTTAAAAAAAAAAACAACAAAAATGACAAAAATCTTTCCCTTAGTTAGTAAACGCAATAACTTTTGCGCAAACCAATCAAAATACGCTTTTTGCGATTTTCTTACCAAACATATGTAGCATAAAACAAATTGGCCAAAAATGTTAAAAAATTTTGATTTTTACATTTTGTTTGGGGAATTTTATATAAAAAAAATTTGAAAAATATTTTTATTTTTGCAAAATTGACACTCTTATTTTGTTTATAGCGCATGATCAAAAAATCGCACAGGTGATCAAATACCACCAAAAGAAAGCTCTGTTTGTGGGGAATAAAGGACGTCAAATTCGTTTAGGTACAGCGTCAAACGACCGAGCAATTGTCCGTTAAAGTCACGCAGTGCCGAATCACAAAATAGGCCCTGGTCAGGAAGGGGGTAAAATCTTCCGGGGCTTAAGTGGTTAAACAATATGCTTATTCTCCACAAATATTCAATACACATCTACTACCTAATGGTCCTGTAGTCTATTTTTCATGATTTTATGCCTACCCACGACTTCAATGTGTTTGGAATAAGCCAAGAGCAGTGCATGTCAGTTGAAGTCATGTGTACTGCTCTATGCACACTACAAATCTCATAGTCCATAGTCCGGGGGTCTCCAAACTATGGTCCTCCAGTTGTTCAGAAGCTACAATTCCCATTATGCCTAGGTATGTCTGTGAATGTCAGAGTTTTACAATGCCTCATGGGATGTGTAATCAGTGCCATCTTATGAGCATTAAAGGGCCCTGGGCAATACAGTGCACTGGGGCCCTGCCTACACAATCACCCACCAGAATAAAAATGCAAATTTTCAATAAGGCTGTATTTATTGGTACAGCAGTGCCAGGCTAATGACAGCTTTCAAGTTTGGCGGCTGGGTCCAGTGAACACACACACATGGATGGGAGTCAGACTCAACTGTCCTGTGTGTGCCTGTTCCCGTGGAGGCAGACAGGCATTCCTGCAGTTGTGGGCTCCCCCTCCATGACCTAAGTTTGGCAGCAAGATGCACATGGGAATCAGGACTAATGCTTGGCTGGGGCTGGGTCGCTGGGCAGGTGGGGCCCCCTGGGCAAGTGGGGCCCCTGGTCAACTGCCCAGCATGCCCATTCGGTAAGATGGCCCTGTGTGTAATTTCGCAACAGCTGGAGGGCCGTAGTTTTGGAGATCCCTATCATAGTCCATCTCGGGAGCGAGAAGGAGAGGGTGGCATTCCTACATACAGTGGGACCATAGAGAACAAACGTAGCCACCCTCTAACAGGAGGAGCTGGATCACAAAAAAAAAAGAATTTGGAAATTTGAAGGAGGCTGAGAGCAGAAGAAAGTACTTGTCTGATTTACAAAAGTTAAGAATATATGCTTGGTTTTTTTTTTTTTTCTTTTTTAATATTTTAAACCAGAGTTTAGTGTCACTTTAAGCTAACCAAACACTGACCACACTATGGCTTCAAGAAGACTTGTTTTTTTGTTTTGCGTATACTGTACTACAGACTATATGAGTACATACATATTTTATGAATCCCATGAAAGTGATTAAAGCTTACCTTCAACTTAGACTATCATTGTCAATTTTCAGCCCGTTGGAGGTAGCAGGCACGTTTCTTTCTATATGTCTATTTAGGTCTGGTCTAGATCAGGGGTTTCAAACTGGTGGCCCTCCAGACAGGGCCGGATTAAGAGCATCATGGGCTTGGTGCTGAGGATTTTGAAGGGACTTAAGGGCCGTGCCTTGGCATGCACCCAGAGGAGGAAGGGTGCAGCCATGCATGCCTAATTCAACATGGGATGCTGTCTCTGAAGCCCATAAACACATCCATGCATCGGCAACTGTCCCTCCTTGTCCGGCCTTTGTGCTGTGTGGGGAGGTTCTGAGGGAGCTGCCTGGGGAAGCGAGCATAGAAGCCAGACTTCTGTGTTTACAAGTGACAGAAGAGCGGTAACAGTGAATATGGCCAACCCGGGGCCTATATAAAAGGTAGGGGCCTGGAGCTGCAGCTCCAATAGCCCCTACGTTAATCTGGCCCTGCCTCCAGAACTACAAGTCCCATCATGGCTCTGCCTATGAGAGTTAAGTTTATAACTGTCAGCCTTGCATTGCAATGCCTCATGGGAATTGTTGTTCTACAACAGCTGGAGGGCCACCAGTTTGAGACCCCTGGTTTAGATTATCTACACTGATAAGCCTTCCTTCTATGAATATAAAATGTAGTTTCCCATTATGTATTTATTTGTTAGAGGATAGGTTGCTTGGGCACTGAGCTCTGCATTGTTGGTGAAAGGAGAGAATTAAGTGATTTCTCATACCCGGAAATATCAGGATTTTCTGTTGGTTCTAACATGCTGAAAGGGATCGAAGGCAGAGAAGCGTGCAGAAGACAAGTATCAGCAGACTAGATACTATAATCATTGTTCTTCCTGCTCAACAACCATCAGCAAAGGATATCAGTCAACATCGAAAAGGCTATGCATTCTCTTTAATTATTTTGCTACTACTTACTTATTTATACTCACTACTTACATTTTTTACTTTTTTTAACAAGTAAGCAATGTATGTTAAAACTGAACTCCAGAACAATAGCTAAATATGCAGATGAAAAACATACCCTAGAAGGAAGCTATATTCCTTCCCAAATCATTTTTTTTTTTCTGTTCATCCAGTTTTGAGATTTACATAGCTTTGCCACACAGCACAAATCTGTCTGTCAGGACAGGAGATCTAATTTTTTGTTCTCTGTTGCAGTTCAGTAACACTAAGGCCCCTTTCACACATGGGGACCGTTCAGATCCGCCTGTCCGTTTTTCAGGCGGATCTGATCGGATGCTCCATGCATCCCTATGGGGCAGCGGATGTCAGCGGAGACATGTCCGCTGACATCCGATCCGGTCCGTCAAATCCGAACGGATGGAAACCCTATTTTCCATCCGTCTGGCAGATCGGGTGAGAACGGACAGGCGGTCCCTTCTCATCCAATTCCCCCATAGGGGACAGTGGGGATCTGACACCTCCGTCTCCGCAAACAGAGCTTGCTCAGTGGGGATCGGCAGATCGATCCCCCGGAGCAGAACGGCTCCGTCGTCGGAACGGAGCCGTGTGAAAGGGGCCTAATAGATCTTTTTTTTACCAACAACCTATAGAAAAAGAGCTAATCTCTCTGCAGCTTAGTTATCTCCTTTTGTCAGCATTCCCTAATTAGCACATTAACACTGTGGTACAACTAATAAGCTCCTTGTGCTTCTTCTCCTTTTCTCAGTCTGAGCTCTGCTGTACTGGGACAGCAAGAGGCCGATATCAAATCAATCTCAAATACTTACATTTCTTGCATTAACAAAATACATTTAGAGATGTATTATTAAATAGAGAATGTAATCAATTGTGGTCTTTTATATCTGCCTGGAGTTCAGCTTTATTAAGCTGTAAAGTGCTTGTACATTAAAAATGCACATTAATGATTTCTTAATGGGATGCTCATGATTAATAAGATGAAAGACATTCAAAATATATCCTTGTAAAATGTACAAGTCTTTAAAAAGATGCCAATTTTGCTTGAAGCATGTTAACCACTTCTGGACCGGAAGGTTTTACCCCCTTAATTACCAGGCCATTTTTTGCGGTTTGGCACTGCGCTAGTTTAACCAGTTCTGGACCAAAAGGATTTGCCCCCTTAATGACCAGGCCATTTTTTGTTATTCTGCACTGTGTTACTTTAACGGGAAATTGAATGGTCGTGTGACGCTGTACCGAAATAAAATTGATGTCCTTTTTTTCCCACAAATCGAGCTTTCTTTTGGTGGTATTTGATCATATGTGCGATTTTTCTTTTTTGCGCTATAAACAAAAAAAGAGCAACAATTCTGAAAAAAAAAAAACAATATTTTTCACATTCTGCTATATAACATTCCCAAAAAAATGTAAAAATCAAATTTTTTCATCCTTCTAGGCCAATTTCTATTCTGCTACATATTTTTGGTAAAAAAAAAAAAAAATGCAATAAGCATATTTGGATTCGTTTGCGCAAAAGTTATCGCGTCTACAAACTAGGGGAAAGATTTATGTTATTTTTATTTATTTTATTTTTTTTACTAGCAATGGCGACAATCAGCGATTTTTAGCGGGACTGCGACATTGTGGAGGACAGATCGGACACCTAACTGACATTTTATTTTAATTTTTTCAAGAAAATAAACTTTTATTGAGCACATAAATGATTCCAAAGTGCAAACAGTAATAGAAAAAGGTACAAGGTATAACTGGTACACAAGAGATACAACCAACGCAGAAAGGTTCAAAATATCGATCAATACATACAGGCAGGGCACAGGTACCAAAAAGTGCAATAGTAGTATAGTGAACACACCTAACTGACATTTTTGACACTTTTGGGGTGACCAGTGACAAGATTATAGTAATCAATGCTAAAAATATGTACTGTTACTGAAATAAAGACACTGGCAGGGAAGGGGTTAACCCAGGGGCGATCAAAGGGTTAAATGTGAGCCTAGGGGGGTGTTTTCTAACTGTGAGGGGGATGGGCTTATTGGATCAACACAGGGACCTGTGTTCCTAAATAGGAGGATCACAGGCACTCTGTGATGATAACTGACAGAACAACAGTTGTAAACACGGCAGACCGCCATTCTGTCTTCCCGGGAGCCCGGGGACAATCCTGGCCACCGGCCCCGCAGATCAGCTTCTCCCATCATGAATCACCGCGCATGACCCCATGCTCGCATCCGAGGAGCGACGTATGGGTACGGCGATTCATGCAGCCAAGCCAGCCTGCCGCAGGATATCAGCAGCGGGCGGTCGGCAAGTGGTTAAAGAAGACCCCCATGAAATAAATAATTCTGATGTTTAATTCCAGAGATACCATTGAATGTTAGCAATTTCAAATAGGTCCCTGCAGGCACACCTAGTGGATTTTCCATGCATTGCAATCCCAGAGGCCAAAGCATCATCCATGAGAAAGACTCTTCTATTCTTATGGACATTGATTGGGGACCCACAATTCGTTGCCTGCACAGAAAAGCTCTAAATAGATACATCAAATACCTGAATTTGGAGACAGTCAAAAGATACAGACAGGAGATGGTAATGAAAACAGCATAGGCACTGTGGTTCAGTTTTTCAGCTCATTAATTCTTAATAAGATTTATCTTAGTAAAAAAGCTCATCCTGAGACCATACCTATTACCTATTACTGACTGTGGTTCCCTGGCACCATTCAGGACAATTGTGTTGCTATATACTACAAACTCACTTGGGTGCCTTTTGAACATGATAGAGTTTTTAATGCCTCTTCAACCCTACATTACATCACTCATTACTTTTTATTTCATTTTCTGTCTAGTTAAATGCATTTAATGTTAACTTGGTTTATTCATAGGCATAGGTTTTATCCCTCTTAAACCGTCCATACGATAGTGAAATAGTTTTAATGGTTGATTTTTAAACATCTATAGAGAATACTTTTTATATTTCTACTCTATTTAAATATTATATCCTAAGCATACAGTAAAGGGCACAGGGCTTATATTCATAGACCATGGGTAATGCAGGCTACATGCAGGTGACTGGACATTGGCAAAAACAACTTGCATGGGCTGCCCTTAACCACTTAAGCCCCGGAAGATTTGACCCCCTTCCTGACCAGGCCCTATTTTACGATTCGGCACTGCGTGATTTTAACGGACAATTGCGTGGCCGTGCGACACTGTACCTAAACGAAAATGAGGTCCTTTTTTTCCCCACAAACAGGGCTTTCTTTTGGTGGTATTTGATCACCTGTGCGATATTTTACTTTTTGCGCTATAAAAAAAAAAAACAGCGTAAATTTTGCAAAAATAACAATATTTTTTACATTTTTTTATATGAAATTCCCAAAAAAAAGTAAAAATCAAAATTTTTTAACATTTTAGGCCAATTTGTTTTCTGCTACATATGTTTGGTAAATCGCAATAAGCGTATTTTGATTGGTTTGCGCAAAGGTTATTGCGTTTAATAAAGAAAGATTTTTGTCATTTTTGTTGATTTTTTTTAACGAGTAATGGCGGCGATCTGCAATTTTTTTTGCGGGACTGCGACATTGTGGCGGACAGATCGGACCCTTGACTGACATTTTTTACACTTTTGGGGGTACCAGTGACATTACTACAGTAATCAGTGCTATACATATGCACTGTTACTGTAAAAATGACACTGGCAGGGAAGGGGTTAACTTTATTGGTGATGCAGAGGTTAAGTGTGTCCCTAGGGGCGTGCTTCTAACTGTAAAGGGATGTGGCTACTGGTGTAACAACAGAGAAATACGATCCTACATAGCAGGTCCGTATGATCTCTGTTCTTACACAGGGTAGAATGACAGGCGGCTTTGTTTACATCAGCCGCCTGCCTTTCTCCCTCTGCACCGGACGATCGCGAGTGACCGGCAGACATCGTGTCCGCCGGTCACACGCGCGGGGATGTGCAGGAGCGAGCGGGGACGGGAGCGCGCCTCCAGCGGTGCACGCTCGCCCCCTAGAGCCTCACAGGCTAGCCACATAGTCCTACGTGGCTTTGCCTGTGAGGGGCTGACTGCCGCAGTAAATATACTCTAAGCGGTCGGCAAATGGTTAAAGGGATTGTAAAGTCAGAAGGTTTTTTATCTTAATGCATTCTATGCATTAAGATAAAAAGCCTTCTGTGTGCAGCAGCGCCACTCAGCTCTCCTAATACTTACCTGAGCCCCCCTCTATCCAGCGATGTCCACGAATGCCTCAGCCATCCGGGACTCTTTCTTATGATTGGCTGAGACACAGCAGTGGTGCCATTGCCTCCCGCTATTGTAAATCAAACTCAGTAAGCCAATCAGGAGAGAGAGGGGTGGGGCCAAACGGCAGCTCCGTGTCTGAATGGATACCACCTATGCTTGGATGCTTGCTGTGGGGGCACTCAACAGGAGTAAGGGTCAAGGAGCACAAGCCAGGGACCTGAGAATAGGAGAATCTGGGCTGCTCTGTGTAAAACCACTGCACAGTGGAGGTAAGTATAACATGATTGTTATTTTAATAGAAAACAAAACAAGGCTTTACAATCACATTAATGCATGCTCACATAACCCCACCCACTCCACGAGAGTCCAGTTTTTTGCCAGTGTCTTTAGGTGGTGGACCTCTTTTTCTTTGGAGTTTTTTCCCTTTTTTTCTAACACTTGTGTCAAGATCTGGCTGCTTTTGTCTTTGGATATCTTGCAGTTTCTGGATCACTACCACTCAGTGTTATACCCAGGCCTCACTGTGTGGGGCTGGACCACCTTGTTTGCTAAAGGCACTGGATCCTGCATTAGGCACTCACCTTGGTACAAAGTGCACGTTTCTTACACACCATATTGGATTATATCTAAGGTGAGCTATAATTGTTTATGATCTTATACAGCGGCAGTTCCCTACAATTGTGATCCTTTTATAGATTTTTATGGGTATTTTTGCTTCTGCTATTTTATATGGGTACCTACTACTGTGCGAAAGAGGCCACTCTAATAAATCAGTGTACACGCGAGCTATGTTTCAAGAACATGCTCTGTGAAGAAATTGTGATATGGTGCGTACATTATAATAGATTATTTTTTTATATATTGTGAGGGATTAGCTCGGTGGCGGGTGTGGATGAGCCCTTGGGGGGGGGGGTTAGTTACACAGGGAGATAGCCGAGAAGTGGTTGCAAACAACAGTGTATGGTTTTATTCTTGCAATTTTCTTCACACAAGTGCAAGCATCAAAAACAGCATACTTCAAAATAAACATAAAATAAAATAAACCCTTGCCACTGTGGGCGGCTACCTTCTCACACACAGGAACCTACCTACGGAGTCTGTCCCCAACCTACTGTTGGTCAGACTTTGCTGATCCTACAGAAGACCATCAATAGTCCATTTATTTTCTCTTCACATAGAAATAGTTCATTTTCTCTTTACATAGAAAACATCCATTGGTTTTTCTCTTCACATAGAAAATGTTCATTGACCTCTTCACATAGAAAACGTTCCTTTGTTTTTCTCTTCACATAGAAAACATTCCTTTGTTTTTCTCTTCACATAGAAAACAATCCATGACCTCACCTTGAGAAGTCTTCAGTCTTTTTTACCCTCCTCAGCACACATCGCTCCAGGAGGTATTCCTCTCCCATGCTCACACAGCTTCAGGAGGCACCCAGTGTATCTCCCATCTGTGAAGCAGAAGTGTATCTTCCATCTGTGACAACACTCACAGATTTACCTGACTTCCTGTCACAATATATACAGTATATACTGTACTTCCTTGGGCCCTGTAGGAGCTTTTCTCCTGTGACTATTTACACCCCCAGATGCAGAATCTATGCCACTTATTGCTGTGCTCCCACATTCAGCGGGATAGATGTGTCCCCCCTGGTGCTCCTTTTATGGTCACTTTGTGGATGCTTGTTAAGAACTGACATAGCCCTTTATTTGGATCTACAGTACATGTCCAAAAGTATGATTGTATTGGTAATACTATTGTTGTTATAACCCATATGGAAGAAAAATATATTTCCAATATATTTAGGGAATTTTTTTTAGAAATATATTGAATATGGCCAAAATTGTAGCATTTCAAATATATTTCTAATATATTTGGGGGAAAATGCATTTTTTTTTTAAAAAAATATATATTTTAAATATATTTTTCTTCCATGTGGGAATGGCTACTATCTTTTTTTTAGATAAGGTTGCTATATAAAATACTCCAGAGGAAGCGGATACAACCACAAAACATGTTGAGAAGATATGGATATACTCTCTGTGAAAGACCAGGAGCATCAATCCTTTGGCATCACTAGATAATAATCCATGTAAATGAGAACGGTTTTAGGTCTTTTTGTCTGCACAATGTTTGTGTATGTTTTTTAAACTGCTCTAATAAAAGAATCTTTTTAAAATTATCTATGTTTGGTCGTTCCCCATCAGTGCCATTAAAGTCCAATAAATAGCCTCCTGATATACATACTCTGAACACAAATTGCAAGTAGTTAGCCGCAGTTTCCTTACAGGTGCAGGGCCATGGTCCATCTCAATCGTTTCTAAACCCTGACGGCCCTTGCCATTTCTTCTGAAAATGCACACAGGAAATTTGCTGTTCTTCCTGCTGCCTTTTGCTACTGAGACCCAGGAACACGGTCAGCATCTGGATTACTGCAGCTACTGCATTCTGGATATGCAAAACCCCATTCCTTCAACATCCCATTGTCACGTACCTTGCAGCTGAGCCTGATGTGCAGAGGGAGGCATCTCATACAGCTGCTGGCTCAGGGTCCACTGATGTTGCGACAGTGGTCGTGAGAGCAAGGTGAGGTACAGGTGCCTGTGTAATCTTTCGCTGGATGCAGGGATGCATAGGAGGTGTGTCACCAGAGCTGGACAGATAGCTGGAGCTTTGCACAGTGGAACAGCAGACCCCGGGTTGGTAGACAGCAAGCAGCAGAGGGCAGCGACTGGTAGCAGGCGCTGCCAAGACAGGTGAGCGGCTGGATGTGTGGTCAGACAGGCCAGGTCGGTAACAGGTGGTCAGATACAGGCATAGACAGCAGGCAAGAAATCGTCAGGGGACGGGCAAAGATTGGTAACATGGAATCAGGCAGATAATCAGGGAACAGGGCAAAGTCCAAGACAGGCCAAGGTCAGGGTAGGTAGCGAACAAGAAAAGTCAGGAGAAAGTTGGGTCAAACACAGGAATCAACAGGATCAGATACAGGAACACAGGTACAGCTGCAGATCAGGCAGCAAAGGACTAGCGCAGCTGCTGCACTTATATAGGCCACTTGGCACCAGTGTAAACAGCTAATGTGTGCGCACACACACATCTGTGCAGTTGCACGCGCATGTGCACTGGCACACACCTATTTACAGTGAGACGGGCACCAGCAGGCCTGCGCCTGCACATTTGCATGTGCCTCTGAACTAATACTGCATGTTCCTGACATTGCCCCCTCCTTACAGGCAACCTCCGGGTGCCCAATTAGTTCTTCTTCTGTGGGTGACTGTGAAAGAAGGCATGAATCAGCTCCTTGGCATAGAAATTTTGCTCAGGTTCCCAGATGTTTTCTAGTGGACTGTATCCTTTACATTTTATTAAAGATTGCAGTTGGTTCCTTCTTTTCCTACAATCCACGATGGCATCCACATCATATTCTTCATCACCATTACCAATTATGGGTTTAGGTGGACCAGACCCCATGTCAGGGAAGGGATCCGGTACTGTAGGTTTCAATAAAGACACATGGAACACTGGGTGGATCTTAAGCAAGTCTGGTAAGGATAATTCATATGACACCTGGTTAAGCTTCCTTTTACTGGGAACGGTGCCACAAACTTGGGTGTGAGCTTCTTTGAGGGATAAGCCAACCTAAGGTTAGCTGTAGACAGCCATACTCAGTCGCCTAGTTGGAGAATCAATTCCCACCTTCTCTTCTTGTCAAAAATCCTCTTGTTAGCTGCCTGTGCCTTGGTTACTGCTTCTTGCAGCAACTTACTATTGCGATTGAAGAAATAAACAGTGCTCTGGACCTCTGAAACTGCAGATTCTGGAACAAAGTCAGGTAATAAGGATGGGTGGAGTTAGCAAAGAATGAAGACTGACTGACTGACTGACCTGTAGCTGAATGGCTGGCATTATTATAGGCAAATTCTGCCAATGGTAGTAACAGTACCCAGTCGTCCAGGATGAATGTGGTGAAGCATCGGATACATTGCTCAAGCGTCTGGTTGGTCCTCTCTGTTTCTCCATTGGTTTGAGGATGGTAAGCAGAAGACATAGACAGTTCAATCTCTAGGACTTCATACAGTGCCTTCCAGAAAAGAGTTGTAAATTGGACCCCTCTATCAGAAACGATATTCGTGGGAACCCCATGAAGGCTTACAATCTCCTTAATGAAAGACTTGAGCAGTTTACAAAGCAGAAGGTGTATTTCTTAGTGGCAGAAAATGGGCCATCTTAGACAAGCAGTCCACAACTATAAAAAAAAGCTGAGCATCCTTCTGATGGGGGAAGCTCCACTATAAAGTCCATAGAAATCATTCTCCATGGCCTGTCAGGAACTGGTAAAGGTCTTGCTCCAGGTACAAATGGCCCATGCAATAACTCATTCTTTACAATTCTTCTCTAAATCTGGCCACCAAAACATGCATTGCAGCAGGTCGAAGGTCTTGTGGATTCCGAAATGGCCTGTCAGGGGGTGTTCATGACAATGCCCCAAAACAGTTACTCGCATACTTTCTGGTACAAAGACTTTTTCTCCCATCCACTTCCCTGGGAACCAACGTGACCCCAGGGGGACAGGGAACATTTACTGAAGCACCTGTCAGAATGCTAGGGCTGTCGGGTAATATGTTTCTGAGGCTGGACAGGCCCCCTTCCTCAATCTTCTCAAATTCCACAGAGGAATTTTTCAGTCCTTGCATTTTATGAGCCATACTTGCCATATTTGCTGAACTTGCTAGTAAGATGCCTTATACACATGTCTTTTGATGGTAAATGTTTGCTTTGGGAGTCTTTGGATAAATTTGTCAAGGAAATCACTGTGGGAAAGGTGTTCTTCCCTGAAGCTATTTCTACGGCTACTACATCTATCCAATGAAAGGGGTCTTTTTGCTCTCTCCAGGGATAAGCCTCAAAACTAAGGCTTAGTGCTTCTTTTTGTTACAACCTTTGGACCCTAAGTCCACCAAGCCTGCTCAGAAACCATTCTCACAAAGAAAAGTAATTCCACTTTCTGCAAGATCTACCATCACACATGGAAGGCATACTTTACCTTGTTAGAAGACAGACAGCTTAGCCCCAGGAAATACTCTGTTGTTCAACGTTGTATTTTTGTTTTTCTTCAATCTGTTTTTGACCTGCGTTTCTCCCTTATACATTCTCTTTCAGAGACCTCTTGCTTAGCAATCTTAAGCAAGATTTTTCTTATAATATTTTTTATATTGCACAGGAACAAGGTGGTCTTGAGCCCAACACCTTCTGTTTCTACCTAAAAAGTTTAAATTGTTCTTATTTAGGGAAGCAAAAGCTCTTCAAAGGGAAAAGCTAAACTAAGTAAGACAGCAGTACAAACAATCTGAGTGCAATATAGAATGTTGCTAGAAGCAATTAAAGGCAGAACACAATAAACATCAGGCTTTGAGGAAGAATCGAAATACCAGGCCCTACTTAAACAACTGGCCAGGGTAACACTAGATACAGCACTGCCAGCGTTGGGGCCCTTACTTGTGGTGGAGCACTCTCTCCCCAACAGGAGATTTGTAATCCATGTCTCAAAGAACTAACCCTGTCCCCTTGTGGCAGAACTCTTAACAAATCAAAAGTGCAGCCACTGTGTCCATGCCTGTTTCTAGCTGCCAATTAAGCTTTATTTGTATTATGAATTCCCCTTAACAGGGTTGCTTTAAATTCCCATTCAGTTCCTAGTCACCTGTCCAATCACTGCATATGCTCTGATGTGGTAGCATGTGCATAAGTATGCAAAGAAGTGATTGCAGGGGGGGGCACGTTTGCTCTCGGGGGGCTCTCTTCTCGAAGTAGGGGCGATTTCGCTAAGTGGGACACACTTCTGAATCTGCATAGATCATCTCAATGTGTCATCTGAAAACCTTCTTCTGTCTCTTCACAGGTATGTCCATCTAGGATTGCAACCCAAACTGAATATTCCTGTACCCTGCGTTTTCTATACAGTTTATGTGGTATGTCCATCTAGGATTGCAACCCAAACTGAATATTCCTGTACCCTGCGTTTTCTATACAGTTTATGTGGTATGTCCATCTAGGATTGCAACCCAAACTGAATATTCCTGTACCCTGCGTTTTCTATACAGTTTATGTGGTATGTCCATCTAGGATTGCAACCCAAACTGAATATTCCTGTACCCTGCGTTTTCTATACAGTTTATGTGGTATGCTTACTTGCTTATCCATCCGTAGCCTATCCCTCCTATGATTTCTTACCTTAAATTTACAACCATTATAGCCTTTAACCTTTAGGGGTATCTGCCAGTTATCTTTAAATCTTTGTGAAGTGAAACTGCAGTATATGTCCAGCCCTAATTTATCAATTCCTGATTACTAATTGGATAAGCCCCCACCCCAGGTCTAATAGTATAAAATCAGCACATCACTTGGGGAAGGCACGTGTGCAGGGGGGGGGGCACGTTTGCTCTCGGGGGGCTCTCTTCTCGAAGTAGGGGCGATTTCGCTAAGTGGGACACACTTCTGAATCTGCACTTCAGAGAATGCACAAAGTGAGGAAAGGCAGAGATATACACCACATATACTGCAGGTGATCTCCTCCTTTTTTTTTTTTTTTTTTTTATAAACCTCTTCAGCTCTATCCTGGTAAAATGCACTCTCTGGCACTTCTTCTGACTGCCCTATCCTCCATCCTTAAATTCTCTCTACTTCACCCCTCTTCTCCACCCCACATCTTGTATATATCACCCTCATTTCTGTCCTCACCTTATTACTGCACTCACCATCTCCTGCTACTTCTAAATCCACATGCACACAAATCCTCCAGGAAACTGGGGCATGTCCCCTCATATAAATCACACTCTCATATTACCACCCTCACCTTTCTGCTTCTCCTGGCCTCTGGAGACATATCCCCAAACCCTGGGCCTCCATCTACCCATGCTCAATACACCACATACCCTACACCCTCTGGCTGCAGTCGCAGTCAGCACAATCTAGTTCCTATCTCTCTTCTTCCCAAGACTGGACTCCCTTTCTCTTGTGCCCTTTGGAACGCCCGCTCCGTCTGTAATAAACTCACCTCTCTTCATGACCTTTTCATCGCTAACTCATTTAATCTACTCGCCATCACCGAAACCTGGCTGCACGAATCCGACACTGCGTCTTCTGCTGCCCTATCCCAAGGTGGTCTTCTATGGACTCACTCCCCTAGACCCAACGGACGCAAGGGAGGGGGTGTCGGGATCCTTCTAGCCCCACATAGCTCCTTTCAGGTACTTCAGCCGCCTCCCTCTCTGTCACTCTCCTCATTTGAGGTACACTGCATTCGTCTTTTCTCCCCTGTCTCTCTAAGGATAGCTGTGATCTACCGCCCCCCTGGACCAGTATCAACCTTTCTTGATGACTTCTCCGCCTGGCTACCCTACTTTCTCTCTTCTGAAATCCCCACAATCATTCTCGGCGACTTCAACATCCCTGTTAATACTAACACTCTTACCACTTCCAAACTTCTCAATCTAACCTCCTCCTTTGACCTGAAGCAATGGATACACGCTTCTACTCACTCTGAAGGCAATATCCTTGACCTTGTTTTCTCCCACCTATGCACCCCGCACAACCTTTCCAACAATCCTTTCCCTCTCTCTGATCACTACCTTATTAGTTTCACTCTCTCCCTCTACTCCACCTCCTCTCCCTCCAGCTACCGTACAGTTACCCGCAGAAACCTACGCCATCTCAACCCTTCTCTTCTCTACTCTGCTACCGACCACCTCTATGACAATATTGCACCCCTGTCCTGCACCAACCTAGCCACTTCTGTCTACAACACTTCACTCTTAGCCTCCCTGGACACATTGGCCCCCCTCACCACACACCGAATCAGGCCCCGACCCCTTCAACCTTGGCAAACCGATAACACTAGAAGTCTGAAAAAGCATAGCCGTGCTCTTGAGCGCCTATGGCGTAAGACTCGGTCTCAGAAGGATTTCATCCAATATAAATCCGCCCTCCAAAAATACAATTCCAGTCTCCACACTGCCAAACAGACCTATTTTATCACTCTCATTAACAGCCTGTCATCACGCCCCCAGCAACTCTTCGCTACCTTTAACTCTCTACTCCGTCCTCCACTACCCCCTCCCACTGACTCACTTACTGCCCAGGAGATTGCCAACCACTTCAAACAGAAGATTGACACAATTCGTAAGGAAATTGTTGCTGTTCAGATACCTTCCTCCATGCCTTATGCTTCACGCCCACAAGTGCGATCATTACTTCCCTCATTCAACCCCGCCACTACAGCCGAGGTTGCTAAACTACTTGCTAACGTCCACTTAACAACCTGCCCTCTGGATCCTGTTCCCTCGCAAATGCTACGTTCACCTTCTGGCCCTATTCTACACTCTCTAACCCACATCTTCAATCTCTCCCTCTCTTCTGGCATCTTCCCCAACTCTCTAAAACATGCACTAGTCAGCCCCATACTTAAAAAGCCCTCACTGGACCCAACCGATCTGAACAACCTACGCCCTATTTCCTTGCTCCCCTTTTCATCCAAACTCCTCGAACGTCTAGTCTACAACCGACTGTGCGACCACCTTGCCGAGAATAGCCTCCTTGATCCTCTTCAGTCTGGATTTCGGCCTCAACACTCCACTGAAACTGCACTCCTAAAGCTGACAAACGATCTGCTAACGGCCAAAACCAATGGACACTATTCTGTACTCCTACTTCTGGACCTTTCTGCTGCCTTTGATACGGTTGACCATCCCCTCCTCCTCAAAAAACTCCATGCCTTTGGTCTCCGTGACTGTACTCTTCACTGGTTATCTTCTTACTTATCCAACCGCACCTTTAGCGTTTCTTACAATTCTACTTCCTCCTCTCCTCTTCCCTTCTCTGTTGGAGTCCCCCAAGGCTCTGTTCTTGGACCCCTCCTATTTTCAATCTACACCTCCTCTCTAGGTCAGTTGATAGCCTCCCACGGCTTCCAATACCACCTCTACGCTGACGATACCCAAATCTACCTATCCACTCCTCAGCTCTCTCCCTCAGTCTCCTCACGCATCACTAATTTACTATCAGATATATCGGTCTGGATGTCTCACCACTTCCTCAAACTAAATCCATCCAAAACCGAACTTATAATTTTTCCTCCACCCCGTGCCCCTTCCCCTGATTTCTCCGTCAATATCAATGGCATTACCATCAGCCCATCCCCACATGCCAAGGTCTTAGGTGTTGTCCTGGACTCTGAACTCTCCTTCAAACCCCACATCCAATCGCTGTCCAAATCTTGCCGCCTCAGCCTCCGCAACATCTCCAAAATACGCCCCTTTCTAACCAAAGACACAACAAAACTCCTAGTTCACTCCCTGGTCATCTCGCGCCTCGACTACTGCAATTCCCTTCTCATTGGCTTACCTCTACATAGGCAATCCCCCCTTCAATCCATCATGAATGCTGCCGCCAGACTCGTCCACCTCACCAATCGCTCAGTGTCCGCCGCTCCTCTCTGTCAAGCCCTCCACTGGCTTCCGCTCACCCAACGAATTAAATTCAAAATACTTACATCTTACAAAGCAATCCACAGCCTAGCCCCCAGCTACATCACCAGCCTCGTCTCAAAATACCAACCTAATCGCTCTCTTCGTTCTTCTCAAAACCTCCTGCTCTCTAGCTCACTCATCACCTCCTCCCATGCTCGCCTCCAGGACTTTTCCAGAGCCTCTCCAATCCTATGGAACTCCTTACCCTTATCTGTCCGATTATCCCCCACTCTATTAGCTTTTAGGCGATCTCTGAAAACCCTCCTCTTCAGAGAAGCCTATCCTACCAACCCTTAACAAATGTACCTCCTTTTCTCCATCAACCCATCCCCCACAGTTATTGCCTTTTGTTTCACTTGACCCTCCCTTCTAGATTGTAAGCTCTAACGAGCAGGGCCCTCTAGTTCCTCCTGTTTTGAACTGTATTGTAACTGTATTGTCTTCCTTCACATTGTAAAGCGCTGCGCAAACTGTTGGTGCTATATAAATCCTGTATAATAATAATAATAATAATAATAATAATTGTTTTTGGCAGAGCCAATAGGAAGTTATTTTAATACCAAAGAAACAGATATCTAATCACCATGAATCTCACCTGGGACTAATTACTTTGTCAATGGATCACTGTACCAAGACGCTGATAATTTTCTAAAAAAGATGTTTCAGTATGCAAGCTTTAATCAGTTTAAACAACTATGAACAGAAAAATTATAATTTCTGGATTTATGTATTATTAGAAATGTGCATTTTTTTCTTTTCTAGTTTTTTTCCAATCTTTGAAAATGTTTTTTTACAAGTCTCACAAGTGGAATCCCCTCATAGACTTCTATTACTGCCTGACATACTGTACTGTTTGTTTTGCATTTGGCATTTTGGCAAGTGCAATCAGATTCGTTTTACTAGTTCATTGGACAAGGGTATTATGAATGTGTATTGTGGAGGTGTAAAGACATAACTTTTTCACCCACACAGCATTCCTCTAAATGAAAAGACCACACAGCCCGACGGAATTCAAAAATAGCCACAACAACCTTGTATTAATAATAGTGATCGACCGATATAGTTTTTTCATTGGCGATACCGATACCGATATTTTGGTAATCGCGTATCGGCCGATATTTTCTTACTATTAAAAAAAATGTATTTTTTTTTACTTTACATGTACTCTTGTGGAGGGATCTGGGGGTCTAAAAGACCCCAAACCCCTCCTCTGCACTTAAAAGCATTCAAAACACCAAGTTTGGCTGTCTTGAATGCTGTTATTTTTTTTAATCTGGTGCCAGTACCCGGAACTTCCGGGAGTGATGTCATGACATGGATCTGCGCCATTTTCGGAGACCCGGGTGAGCCGCGGAAGGGGGGGCGTCCTTTCCCCCTCCTTGTAATGAGAGCCGAGCGGCTTCTCAGCCCCATCGGTTGTCATTACAAGACAGCCGACCATCGGCTATGGACGCCGGTACCGGGGTGATGCCTCTAGCTGCAGGCATCACTCCGATACAAGCACTTTCCTGAAATATCGGTAACCTCCGGGGCCGATTCCGATATATCCGAAAGTGCATATTGGCCCTAGATATATCGGCTTTGCTGATAATTGGTCGATCTCTAATTATTAAACACAATAAAACTTTAAATATGAGTAACTGTAACAATGTACACATCATTAAGACCAGCTCTAACAAGTTCTAAGGGTGTTTAAAGGTCAGTAGGGTACTAGAACAAAAATACGTGTTTGCTCTCAGTAACACCACTCTACTTTGGGGATGCTTTTTGACTGTAACTGTAGACACAGCAAGTCAACCACATTTACCAATTTAAAATCTAAAAGTAAGAAGGGGTTTTATCCAATTTACCCTATTCTCTTTAACTCTTTAGCTGCTTGATCCCCCCCCCCCCCCCAGATCCCCAGAAGAGTAATTAGCAACAAGTACTCAGCAGTAACATGACATAAGTTTAATGGGCAGTTGTGTGTCACTCATAGTCCCAACTAGAAAGACAGGGATGGGCCTACTTCAGTGCTTGTTATTGCAACTTTATTGTTGTGCATACCATCTTACTAGGCATCCAGCTGACCAATGTCCCTTTCTACTTGCAGATTTCTAAACACATAGTGCAAACAAACTGCTCAGCAACCCGATTATGGTCTGATGGTTCCCTCTAGTGATTGGGAGTAGACAAGTGCTTTCTCCTCTTTACTGCTCACCATCCAGCTTTCGTAGAACTTTGCTTTGGGAACCCTGTGAGGAAGTGCAGGTTCCACAGACTTTATATCTACTCTAGTTATGTTTAATCTCTGTAGACAGATCCCTTCCTCTGCATAGGTCATCAATGTGTCATCAGGGGACTGCTTTCTCTAGGGGGTCTCCAAACTTTCTTATCAAAGGGCCAGTTTACTGGAAGAAAATGTCTTGGTATCAGTGGGAGTAAACAATATCCCATCATTGGTGTCAGTTGAAGGAATAGTGCCCCATCATTTGTATCAGTGGGAGGAATAGTGCCCCGTCGTTGGTATCAATGGTGGGAATAGTGCCCCAGTATTGGTGTCAGTGGGATGAATAATGCCCCATAATTGGTTTCAGTGGGAGGAATAGTACCCCATCATTGTTATCAATGGGAGAAATAGTGTTTCATTGTTGGTGTCAGTCAGAGGACTAGTGTCCTATTGTTGGTGTCAGTGGCAGGAACTATGCCTCACTGTTGGTGACAGTGGGTGGATTAATGCCCCAAGGGGCTGATACAAGCAAGCAGAGTGCAACATCCAGCCCCCAGAATGCAGTGGAGACCACTGCTATAGCATAAAGGTCTACTTTAGACATGTGCATGACGAAAAAATTAGTTTTGTTTTGATTGGTTTGGATTAATCAAGTTATTTAATTTAGTTAAATTTGGTTGATTCATTCAATTTGTATTCAGGATTCGTATTCGGAATTTGTTTTCGGAATTCGCTTTTGTCTTTTTCTAATTTTCTTCAAACTTACAGATGTTTTTCAATTTGAAACGTTTGATGTGCTAAACTTTAAATCGGTCGAATCGAAAACTTTCGATTTTGTTTTTCAGATTCGAATGTGGCAAAGTGAACAAACAAAAGAAAAATCTTCATCAAATGATTACAATGACTCTTTAAATCATCTTTGGCTTAACAAAAACAGCATTATTTCAAAATGGTACTCTAATAACACACAGTCAGAAATATGTTTACAGCTCAAATTCGACTGCGTTTCGATGTAAAATTCGATTTGAATTTCAATTCGAATTTCCGACAATTCAGACGAATTTCGCTTCGTTATTCGGAGCATTCGTTACTTCATTCATACTGCAATTCGGGTTTAATTGGAATCTCCGAATAATGAAAAATTTGTCCGAATATTTATTCAGAACGAAACGAACCGCACATGTCTTGTCTACTTTTCAGTGCTGGCCATCATTTGTCATATTATTGAAAGATGCCTGACCAGTTGATTTTGAGTTGAGATGTTGATATTTTTCTAGTATTGATCTTTTGTGACTTCTAATGACAAGATTTTTGCTGATGCAGCAGTGTGAATAGTTAACATTATTTATGGATTAGGAAATTTAGGAGGTGCAAAGGTTTCATTAAAATGTTTAAATATAAAAATGCAATTTATCTAAGGGAACAATATATTTTTAATACATTTTAAACTTTTTATTCAGATATGTCAATATTTTATCACCCAGAACTATAGAAGACAGAAAAAGAGAATATATCTGATGCAACTACAGACTACAGACTAACCCTTTGATGAATAAGTAATATGTTTTTCATCTCTTTTCGGATTACTTTTAGCTCCAGTGATACCAAATGTACGTATGTCTGCAACACCCCTGTGGGGAATACCTGTTCTGAACGTTGGTTCTAGCTGGCATATTCATAATACATTTCTCATTAAAAATATATCTGTGGACTGCTTGGTAATCTTCTTGACAAATATCTCTCAAAATATCGGCTAAAATATAATTTTGCTCAAACTTAAATGATTATATAATTGTTTTAAATATATTTTCCCTACTAAATAGACTAATTTTAAACTGACCATCAAGTACCATACATTATCCAGACTTCCAGGAAGGAGCTCTGTTTTTACTGCTGAACGGCTGAATGATTTTTATAATGTTGTACATGCTTTTCTTAAAGAACATGTTACATCTCTTTTTAAAAATGCTGCAAGTACAGAACACATCCCTCCTACATTATAGAGAGTGGGAGGTGAGGTGTTCCATAATACCAGGAGAAAAGAACTGGACAGGGCTGATCACATTGCTAGGGATATCAGTGCAGCAGAGCATCCCAACCTGTAAAAATAAATTTCAGGGAGTTGGCACTCCCCCGCCGCTGCCACGCCCTTCCCGCCCCGCCGCTACTGCTGGCAGGTAATGCTGGTGGATAATGCTGGTGGGTACTGCTGGCGGGTAATGCTGGTCATGCGGGTACTGCTGGAGGAAGCAGCGGCTGCAGTAGAGAGCAGAGCCGCTGCTTCCTGTATGGCTCCTGTCACAGGTGGAGTGCATTTCATATCACTCCGCCTATGACAGAGCCAGAACTATACAGGAAGCAGCGGCTCTGTCACTGACTGCAGACATCCTCAGTCTCCCGCGGCAGCCGGGAGATCGCACGGCACTTGCGGGTGTCCGTGAACCGCCGGCCAAAGGCGGGAGACTCCCGCAATTCGCAGGAGACTTGGGATGTCTGCAGTACTGTCAGGTCAAACAGGAAGCCCAAAAATACAGTACATTTAGGCCCAGGAGTAACGGTAATTACGGTGCCTAATGTCCAAACCAAACAGCAGCAAGCAACACTTGAACTAGTGCAAATAATAAACCATGTAAAAAAATGTGCAGCGCTAAACGTGAATAACATATATTAAAATGGTGAGCCTAAATAAGGTAATGAAGATAAACTACAGTAAGTCAATAGTGAAAAGTATATAAATGTGATACACAAATACACAATGAATACAAACGTGAAAAATGTCCAAAAAATATCCAAAAAATGTTGAAAAATTTACAAGTTTGAAGAATTTTGGTTTCATGGTCACTGTGGAAATTAGAACATATTTTGGACATTTTTCACTTTTGATTCATTGTACATTTGTGTATCACATTTATATACTTTTCACTTTTGACTTAGTTCATCTTCGTTACCTTATTTAACCACTTACCGCCCGCCCGCCGTCACATGACGGCGGGACGGTGCGGCTATTATCCTGGGCGGACGTCATATGACGTGACCCAGGAAATGCACGGCAGGCGCGCGATCGCGGGCGCGCCGCCGTGCACTGCCGGTGTCGGGGTGTCCCTGGGACACCCCCCGTCACCGGCAGGGGGGAAACAGCCACTGGGCGTGGCTGTTTCCCACGTGATCGGCTGTGTTCCAATGACACAGCCGATCACAATGGAGGCGGCCGGTCCAGTATGAGGGGAGAAGAACTAGAAATAGTGAGTTACTGCTCTGTGTACCTGTAAAAGTAAAAATCACACTAATAAAGGTCCCCCCACACAGTCCTCAGCCCCCCCCCCAATGTCACCTGTCACCCAACAGTCACCTCATCAGTGCCCAGAAATTGACACCCATAACGTTCACATGTGAGCGCAGCGATCGCGGGCAGAATCACCGTGATTCTGCCCGCAATCCGAAAATCATTGCAAATTGCGGGACGCCTGTGCGTTGCCCGTTTTTTGCAATAGCACCCCAAACGCTGTGCGATGTTGCCGCCATTTCCGCCTGCCGAATCGCGGTAACATCGCGCAAACAACGCATGACGCCCAAAAAAGGTACAAGAGCTTCTTTGGGGCGTCATGCGTTGTTTGCGTGATGTTACCGCGATTCGGCAGGCGGAAATCGCAGCAACATCGCACAGCGTTTGGGGTGCTATTGCAAATCACGGGCAATGCACAGGCGTCCCGCCATTTGCAATGATTTCTGGATCACGGGCAGAATCGCAGTGATTCTGCCCGCGATCGCTACGTTCACATGTGAACGTAGCCTAAAATTCACCGGTCACCAGAGACTGCCATCAGTACCGCCGCGCACCATCGCCCGTCACCTGTCACCCATCAGTGACCATCGCCCGTCACCTGTCACCCCATCAATCACCGTCACCTGTCACCCCATCAGTCATCGTCACCTGTTACCCCATCAGTCATCGTCATCTGTCACCCTATCAATCATCGTCACTTGACACCCCATCAGTGATCGTCACTTGTCACCCCATCAATCATCGTCACATGTCACCCCGTCAGTGATTGTCATCTGTCACCCCATCAATCATCGTCACTTGTCACCTCATCAATCATCGTCACCTGTCACCCCATCAGTCATCGTCACCTGTCACCCCATCAGTCATTGTCACCTGTCACCCCATCAGTCATTGTCACCTGTCACCCCATCAGTCATCGTCACCTGTCACCCCATCAGTCATCGTCACCTGTTTGCCATATACATGCAATCACTTACTGACCGCCTAACGACTATATGCGTCGGCCATTAAAAGCTAAATACTGGGGTTATGGCAGCAGATAGCCCCCATAACCCCGGTATTTTTTGAAACGGCGGGCGGTCGGCTTTCAGATAAGGGTGGTCCCAGTGGCGGATTCGCCGCAGAATTACCCTTACGGTGCAGGGGAAGAGGTGCCCCCCCCCCCTCCTGCCGCGTCCCAGATGTTTTCCCAGCTTACCGGACCCGCCAGCAGCGGGGAAAACTATCCGGTCCCGGATCCTCAGAGACAGGAAGTCGAGTGAGGGCAAGATGGCCCTCACTCAACTCTATGGTCTTGGAGGACCGGAGCTACGTCAAAAGACGTTGCCTAGCAACCGGTTTAAAGGGCCGCTTTTTTTTTTTTCTTTTTTTTTTTCCTCTTTCAACAATTTTTTTTTTTTCTTTTCTTTTTTAGTGTAGTTGTGAGGTGTGAGGTCTTTTTGACTCCAGATCTCACAATAAAGAGGACCTGTCATGCCTATTTCTATTACAAGGGATGTTTACATTCCTTGTAATAGGAATAAAAATGATCAAAACATTTTTTTTTTTAAACTGTGTAAAAATAAAAAAATAATAAATAAAATAAATAGGAAAAAAAAAAATGAAAGCGCCCTGTCCCCGTTAGCCCGCGTGCAGAAGCAAACGCATACGCAAGTCCCGCCCACATATGTAAACGGTGTTCAAACCATATATGTGAGGTATCGCCGCGATCGTTAGAGCAACAGCAATAATTTGAGCCCTAGACCTCCTCTGTAACTCTAAGCTAGTAACCTGCAGAAATTTTTAAAATGTTGCCTATGGGGATTTTTAAGTACCAATGTTTGGCGCCATTCTGTGAGCATGCGCAATTTTTAAGCATGACATGTTGGGTATCTAATTACTCGGCGTAACATTATCTTTCACATTATGGAAAAAAATTGGGCTAAATTTACTGTTTTCTTATTTTTTAGTTCAAAAAAGTGAATTTTTTTCAAAAAAATCGTATCTGGAAGACTGCTGCGCAAATATGGTGTGATAAAAAATATTGCAACAATCTCCATTTTATTCTCTAGGGTCTCTGCTAAAAAGAAATATATAATGTTTGGGGGTTCCAAGTAATTTTCTAGCAAGAAAAATGATTTTAGCTTGTAAACACCAAGTGTCAAAAATAGGCCCAGTCTTAAAGTGGATAAATGGACAACTTTGTGAAAAGTGCTACTTGAATGTTAGGCCTATGTGTGTGGCCAGGCTGTGAAAAAGTGTTACACATGTGGTATCGCCATACTCAGGAGGAATAGCAGAATGTATTTTGGGGTGCAATTTTTGCTATGTACATGCTATGTGTTAGAAATATTGCATAAATGGACAGCTTTGTGTAAAAAAAAATGTGTTTTCATTTTCTTTCCACATTTTCCAAAAACTTGTGGAAAAAAATGACATATTCAAAAGACTCATTATGCCTCAAAAATTATACGTTGGGCTGTTTGCTTTCCAAAATGGGGTCATTTTATGGGGGTTTCCATTGTCCTGGTGCTCCAGGGCCTTCAAAAGTGCGATAGGTTGTCAGGAAATTATATGTGTAATTTGTGCTCCTAGAATGCCGGACGCTGCTACTTGAATGTTAGGCCTCTGTATGTGGCCAGGCTGTGAAAAAGTCTCACACATGTGGTATCGCCATACTCAGGAGGAGTAGTAGAATGTGTTTTGGGGTGTAGTTGCAAGTATACATGTGCTGTGTGAGAGAAATAACCTGTTAATATGGCAATTTGTAAAAAAAAAAAAAAAAAAAAATCTTCATTTTGCAAAGCATTGTGGGAAAAAATTACAACTTCAAAAAACTCACCATGCCCCTTATTAAATACCTTGGAATGTCTACTTTCCAAAAAGGGGTCATTTGGGGGGTATTTGTACTTTCCTGACCTTTTAGTGTCTCAAGAAATGAGATAGGCCTTCAGTACATCAGGTGTGAGCAAGTGTGATTAATTTTCAATGATTCGCACCATAGCTTGTGGACTCTATAACTTTCACAAAGACCAAATAATATACACTTACTTAGGTTATTTTTACCAAAGATAAGTAGCAGTATAAATTTTGGCCAAAATTTGTGAAGAAAAATGACTAATTTGCAAAATTTTATGACAGAAACAAAGAAAAATGCGTTTTTTCACAATATTTTCAGTCTTTTTTTTATTTATAGCACAAAAAATAAAAAACCCAGTATTGATCAGATACCATCAAAAGAAAGCTCTATTTGTGTGAAAAAAAGGACACAATTTTTGTATGGGTACAGTGTTGCATGACTGAGTAATTCTCAGTCAAAGTGTGAGAGCGCTGAAAGCTGAAAATCGGTCTGGGCAGGAAGGGGGTGAAAGTGCACTGTAGGCAAGTGGTTAAGCTCACCATTTTAATATATGTTATTCACGTTTAGCATGCACATTTTGTGACATAATAAACTTAGGCCCGCCATACATAGTACGAATTTCCTTCTGAACTGGCAGAGATTCGAACCAATAATGATGAGCAGGCTTAATGTACCAAGTTGATCGATCGATCAACTTGGGTACAACCAGCCTACCGGACTATCAAAATGGGCTGCTATAGCCGCAAGAAATAATTACTGTCTTCTACAGGTTGGGGCGCCTTCCCCTGCCCTTACCCGCCCCCCTCACCTGGAGGGGACAAACGCCCGGCACTTTCTGTGTTGATGGGGGAATGGAGCAAAAATGGAGAAATATGCTCCACATGTGGCCAGCCTTAGTGTTCTTTTATTACTGTATGTCGACCACTAACAGAAGCAACATTTTTGAAAAATATTTTTTCACTTTATGTCAACTAAGTCTTAACTATTTTGTTTAACTGGTTATTTTGTTTACTAGCTATAGTTTAGTTTAAAAGTAATAGCTAAAGCCAGTTCCCTTCTCAAATGAAACTCTATGCAACAATTGTGTACACTAACGTCTGTATAAATGACAAGTTGAAGCTAATAAATATAATAAGAGAATTCCAAAGTACTTGAGGTTAGCCTAAAGTGGTCGTGTGACGCTGTACCTAAATAAAATTGATGTCCTTTTTTTCCCACAAATAGAGCTTTATTTTGGTGGTATTTGATCACCTTTTTTTTTTTTTTTTTTTTTTTTGCGCTATAAACAAAAAAAGAGCGACAATTCTGGGAAAAAAAACAATATTTTTCATGTTCTGCTATATAACATTCCCAAAAAAAAAAAAAAATTAAAAATCAAATTTTTTTCATCATTTTAGGCCAATTTATTTTCTGCTACATATTTTTGGTAAAAAAAAAAATCACAATAAGCGTATTTTGATTGGCTTGCGCAAAAGTTATCGCGTCTACTAACTACGGGAAAGATTTATGTAATTTTTATGGGTTTTTTTTACTGTTAATGGCAGCGATATGTGATTTTTAGTGGGACTGCGACATTGCGGCGGACAGATCGGACCCCCTAACTGACATTTTTGACACTTTTGGGAGGACCAGTGACATTCCTACAGTAATCAGTGCTAAAAATATGCACTGTTACTGTAATAATTACACTGGCAAGGAAGGGGTTAACACTGGGTGATCAAGGGGTTAAATGTGTACCTAGGGGCGTGTTTCTAACTGTATGGGGCGGGGCTTTTGAAATGATCACAGAGATCTGTGATCCTATATAGAAGGATCACAGGAACTCTGTGATCATTCCAGAGAGAAGAACGGTCAGCTGTGTTTACAACAGCTGCCCGTCCTTCTCTATCAGCGGGGAGCGATCGCGGATGGCTGGCGGCAATGGGAGTCGCCAGCCTCATGCATCGGAGTCCCCGCTGCCGAGTGGGGGTGAAAGCGCGGCGGCACGCGCTCGCCCCCTAGCTGTAGGGCTACATCGGTTCGCGCAGGAGGGCCAGCCTGCCGCAGTATATCTGCAGCTGGCGATCCAAAAGAGGTTAAAGAAGTCGTATGCAAGCCGCGACAAAATCGTGTAGGGATGTTGGATTCAAAGTCGCGCCACTTTGAAGTTGCGGCAGTGTGAACCCAGGCTTAAAATTAAAGCAAACATTCATTTTTGTTTGTTTGTTTTAAGTAACCTCTGCCAAATGTTTATTACTATTTACTCTCTCTATATGTCTTGTTGTCCACTGTAACTGACATAAAGTAATGGGAAATCTTAAATTTTACAGTTGCCACCGTAAAGGAATACAGCGGGAATCTTGTAAGAAGGGTTTAGTGATCACTTTTGAGTAGTTTCCTCTAACCTCTTGTTTCTGCAGGACAGTAAGTTAAGGGGAAATTTCACAAATGGAAGGTATAAGAAAATCCTAACAGGGGTTCTAACTACTCCCCACTCCATTCCAGTTATGTCTAAGGATACACCTAAAAGTACACACATGAGATGACAGTCACCAGTCATCAGTTGTAATACTGTTGAGGATATCTATCTATCTATCTATCTATCTATCTATCTATCTATCTATCTATCTATCTATCTATCTATCTATCTATCTATCTATCTATCTATCTATCTATCTATCTATCTATCTATCTATCTATCTATCTATCTATCTATCTAAGATCATGCTGGTCTCATGATCACAGCTCTGCACCACTTTTAATCTTGCAAATTTGCAGTTTTTACAATTACAAATGACCTTCTTCTCGATTCTGAGGACAGCTCAATAGGTGACTGTATCATTACTTTTATATAAATTGTGTCTATTTCTAATTAGCAGTTGGTGCCTTAAATAGCTTTTCTAACTTGTAACACCCAGATGCTTTGTTCATTAAAAAAGTAAGTCCGGCACCAAGTCATCCTGAAATAAAATCTTGTACTTTATTAAAGATCCAAAAATAATCAATTTCTACAGTAAAAAGTGATGTGTTTGAGCTGTATAGGTCTTAACCATAATCATTTGTCCACAAACTTGACCCTATTTAGGCTAAAGGTACCCACAGAAAAAGATTGTGATTAACAGAAAAAGTAATCAGCCAAATCTTCAGACAAAGAGTAACTGTAACTTGCAGTTTATTAAACGTTGAAAGAAGTTACGTTAGAAGAAATAATGTAAAACATGGTCAGGATGGCAGGAAAAATGCACACACTGCAGAATAATGAAATATTGCAAAACAGATTTAGGGTGGTAAAAACATGCAAAAAATCCAAGGGAGAAAGGCCCCCCTACTAGAACTAGAGTACTCTGGGTAGCAATCAGGGAGGTTTACCCCATATTAGTTGGATCCTCTGGATAAACTGTGTTCTATTAGTCTCCTGCCTGGCTGCCGGTTCTTACTGTGGAGAGTCTGTCATCTGGCTGCAGATCACTTTTCCAGCTACCTCTGCCTCATTATATATGAGCTGCTGAAAGAGTGAGGGTGGTAGAAAGGCTAAGGAATTTATAATTCCTGGGCTTGTCAAAGAACCCAGAGAGTCCTGGGCTTGTCAAAGAACCCAGAGAGTTGTGGGAAATTTAGTTAAAGGACCTATGCTTTTATCTGAATAAATGGGAACTTCACTACACTATCAGATGTGACCAGCCTTCTTCTGTGTAGAAAATAGTGACTGTTAGAAGAAGCTGGATTATGCTTGCTAGTCTGACCATCCTCTAATGTCTATGGGCAGTCTAAAGTGTGGAGTCAGGTCAAGTGGGTTTGGGCCTGATTTACCAAAGTATAAAGTGACATGAAGGGAAAATGAAGTGAACCTATGCTCATACCCATCATGCGAAGCTTTGGTTTTTCCCAGTATTGGATGTTTGAAGCATGCATAGGTGCACATCATTTCAGTTTAACTTACTTTATACTTTCATACAGTGGTTCTCAAACTGGTGTACAGTATGTGTGTCCCTGGGGGTGCCCTGGCATACAATGTTAGGGGATTTCTCAGGGGCTAGTTCCAATAAGATCATAAGATCCACTTCCTTCACCATGGGCGTCCACAGAACTTTTTACAGGGGGGCATCATTTTAAGGTCACCTATGCTATGCCCCTTTTCAACAATGTCATGTAGGGGAGGGGCGTCATTATACTTATTCTGAGTATTTATTTTTAAAGAGCAAACAGCAGCATTTATTTTTAAAGCATTTGTTAACCTAACAAAAAAAAAAAAAAAACTGACCACGGTATACCATGGCTGCTGAGCCCTGACACTGTGGTCAGTTTACGTGCCTCCGTCATGCGCAGGCCTCCTGTCGTCCTCTGTCCTCTCTTCCCCCTCTCTCCCTGCCTGTCTGCTCCTGTGTCAGTGCCTGCCGCCCCTCTCCTCCTGCTGCTGTAGTTTTATTTAAAGTTTCATATCCTGTCTACAGTCTGTTTAATAATCCTGTGTGCCCCTGTGTCTGTGTTTTATAAAAAAAAGCAATTCTTTACAAGTTTTCAGAGCGCCACTCATCGCTCACGTGACCTGCAACCTCTCTCCTCCTTTCCCCCTCCCCTCCTCCTCCCCTCCCGACTGATATCAGTGAGGAATCCTCGGCCCCGCCCGCTGCAGACAGCTGTCTGATGTGGAGAGGAGAGAGCCGACGGGTCACGTGAACGGCGCCCCTTTAAAACTGGTAAAGAAGGGCTGATTTTTTTAAAACACATACACAGACACACAGGATTATTAAACAGACCAGACAGGAAAGTATAAAGTGGCTTAACCACTTGCCGACCGCTCACTGAGCTGGTACTGCGGCTAAGTGGCTAGTTCCCGTCCAGCGACGTAGACCTACGTCGCTGGACTCCTCCCCTTGTGGGCGGCGCACGCGCGCCACCGGAGGTTCGCTCCTGCTGTATTCAGTCACAGCGGGAGTCGGGCCATCGGGGAGTCGGGGAATCGAGTTTGGAGATCCGCCCGCTTGTGTAAACAAAGCGGGCGGATCTCCTAAGTGGCAGACAGTGACAGATTGCAGGGTTCAGCATAGCTGAATCTGCGATCTGTCCCTGTGTCACTCAGTCACCTCCCCCCACACACGTTAGTAAGCACCAGGCATACATTAACCCCTTCCTCTCCAATAAAATTAACCCCTTCCCTGCCAGTGTCATTTTTACAGTAACAGTGCATATGTATAGCACTGATTACTGTAGTAATGTCACTGGTACCCCCAAAAGTGTCAAAAATGTCAGTCAAGGGTCTGATCTGTCCGCCGCAATGTCGCAGTCCCGTGAAAAAAATCGCATATCGCCGCCATTACTCGTTAAAAAAAAAACACCAAAAATGACAAAAATCTTTCCCTTAGTTAGTAAATGCAATAACTTTTGCGCAAACCAATCAAAGTACGCTTTTTGTGATTTTTTTTACCAAACATAGGTAGCAGAAAACAAATTGGCCAAAAATTTCAAAGAATTTAGATTTTTACATTTTTTTATATAAAAAATTTGAAAAAATATTGTTATTTTTTCAAAATTTACGCTCTTTTTTTTTGTTTATAGCGCAAAAAGTAAAAATCGCACAGGTGATAAAATACCACCAAAAGAAAGCTCTGTTTGTGGGAAAAAAAGGACGTAAATTTCATTTGGGTACGGCATCGCACAAACGCGCAATTGTCAGTTAAATTCGCACAGTGCCGAATCGCAAAAAGTGGCCTGGATGTAAGACAGCAAAATCCTCCGGTGGTAAAGTGGTTAACAACCACTTGAAAATTTGCCCCTACCAGCGGATGCCCATGTCCCTCACTATGGCATCAGTGAGCTTGAATAATGGGCAAGGATAATAATTATATTAGAGGAGAGTGTTCTGCCTAATATTGCATATCATTAAAACAGTTTATTGTAATACCAAGCTTTCTCCTCCCATGGGGTAGTTAACTGTCCCAGATTCGGATGAACAAGCAGCATAAAAGTCAGAATAGTCTTTATAGTTAGGTAAAAGACATCACTTCTTGTCTGTTGGTGTGTACAATTTCAAATTCTCTTCCATTTGGCCTCCAAGAGCACATTCTAATATTAGTTTTTAATAAACCGATCACTTGACACAGAAAGCAATAAAAAAAAAAAAAATCTGAAGGAATTCCAACCAACAAAAAAAGGTTTTGGTTTTTAATGCACATAAGGGTGATCTGGTGATCAGGAATATGTCAATGCCTTTTCAGTAGAATATTTTACCATCAGTGTTTGTGCCTTATGCATTGCATTTAATACTACTGTATAACAAAAATACAGTATAGTCCTAGTATAATGTGACAGAAAATGCTTCACATACCTTCCTCTTGGTGCTCTGATTTAGGCTTATACGGGACTGACTCTTTATCTGTGATTTAAAGAAAAATACAGAAGCACTTCAACCAAAATGTCATACATGATCACACAAAATAGTCAAATTCAGTCTTTAAAAAAGAAACAAAATAAAAATTCACATTAGAGGGTAAAAGAGTTTTAATCAACTGCCAGGCACCAGTTATATGGCAAAGAGCAGCCAATCACTGATAGATTTCCACATAACAAGTCTTTCAGGGCTAGATTTATACCTCCAGCCCTCTAGATTAACTGTTGTGTGTCTTCCCCATCGCAGTAAAATGACTGACCTTAATATCACATTTATAAGATTGGAGGTCAGAGCTACACATAGATACGCTAAGATTAAAGTGTTACTAGACCCAGGACTCTGCATTCACTATATCTGGTCTCCCACAGTACACAATACATGGAAATGCAATCGTTTTCGTAAATATAAACTGCTAAATACTTTTTCTCATTAGCAGTTAGATCAGTCTTGTGACTTCTATCAGTGTTTGGTTAAAGCTTGTAGGGGGAGTTTTCATTCTGCTCTGGCTGTCCTAAAAGGATGCAGGACCCCTGTCCCTCTGTCTGAACAGTGCCGATCGGCCCTGTGCTGATCACATGCACCCTCCCAAGAAAAAAAATAAATAACTCTCTAGCAATATACACCAAACTGAGCATGTGCAGACTGACTCCACTAACTCTGTCTTATCCAGAGATGGATTGGGGACAGTGGAAGAAGGGTAGGATCAGAGGAGACAGGATCAAACAGCCTTTTTTACACAATGCAGAGGATTAATCCTACAGGGAATATAATAAGCATGCTTTGCTGCATATACAGACTGATTTTACTGTTGTGGGTTTAGTAACACTTTAAAGTGATTGTAAAGTGTATTTTTTTTTAAATAACAATACTTACCTCTTCTGTGCAGTTGGTTTTGCACAGAGCAGCCGAGATCCTTCTCTTCTGGGTCCCTCGTTGCTGCTCTTGGCCCCTCCCTCCTGTTAAATGCCCCCACAGCAAACAGCTTGCTATGGGGGCACCCAAGCACAACTGCAGCTCTGTGTGCCCATTCAAACATGGAGCTGTTGTTCAGCCCCACCCCCTCTTTCTCCTGATTGACTAACTGACAGCTGCAGAAGCCAATGGCGCCATGGCTGTGTTTCAGCCAATCAGGAGGGAGAGTCCCTGACAGCCAAGGGATTCGTGGACATCGCTGGACAGAAACGGGGCTCAAGTAAGTATTATGGGGTGCTAGGGAGACTGCTACACAAAGAAGGCTTTTTATTTATATTTGTATTAATATAAAAAAACCTTGTGTCTCTACAACTCCTTTAAGGATAGAGAGACTGAGAGTGATCGTTTTCTTGTTCTTGTTTACATTTCAAACCTACAACTGGAAGAGAAGGGCCCCATTCCTTCAGCTCCCCTATAACCCCCCCCCCCTTTTTTTCTGCATCCTTGATTTTCTTTTCTTTTTTTTTTTGTTCTACTTCATTCCCATACCTGACTCTTGGATTTTCCTTACTACTTTATCCTCATTAACACCTCTCTGCTACCCATTACCAACTTTTGGGAGACTTTTCGCTTTTTTTTTTTCTTTTTTTTTTTCATTTTTCCAAGCTCCCCTTATGTGGATGGTGGTTCTATTTTGTCTGTGCTGATATTGACATACTATGGAATATGAACAAGTAGGACACTCCTCTCTCTTTTGGGCTTAGTGACTGCCCCCTTGCCTCCTAGATTTTTAGTTGGTCATTGGTTCATTGCTTCTGGGACATTACTTTGAGTCTGTTTGAGGTATTCAAGGGTTGTGCCCCTATTAACAACTCAAGGTGAATAAGGTACCTGATATATGCATATCAGGGGCGTAACTACAGGGGTTGCAGGGGTTGCAATCGCTACCGGGCCCCATGCTCCAGGGGGCCCGGTAGAAAACCAGTGGGTGAACTTCTAGGATCTCAAAGGTCACACTTGCGACCGGGCCCTGGCATTTCACCACTGTGGGGAGGCCCCAAGATTGCAGGAAGGGGGCCCACTGCAGAACTTGTGAAAGGATCCTGATGCGGGACTATAATAAAAGGCCATGCAATGAGATTAAAGAGCCCCAGGATTAGTGGGAAGAGCCCTGGGCTTGAAGGGAAGGGCCCCGGCCAGGGGTCTGGGGGGCCCTTCATGGTTTCTTGCATCGGGGCCCTGAAGGTTCTAGTTACGCCTCTGATGCATATGTATTGAAAAATGTATTAATCTATAAATGCAAATAATGCACAAACTGCCCTGACAGCAAACATGAGGCAGGATAACACTTTAAAATATTTTACTATACAAGGGAATGTGCTCCTGACACTCTCACGCAACATGATGTGTGGGTGGCAGATGAGTGCCATAACCCTGCTGCCTTAGGCCATGGTCTACTATGCTGGCTATTCAGAAATCAGACCCTGAGACCTTGTGATGATTGGGATGATTGGGAGAATATAGTATGTAACCAGGTAGGTCTTTCTTAGTGGGAGTAAATGAGTGTTTCTGGCCATTGAAGGCATTTATTATTACACAGAGTGCGCACTGATCATTTCCTTTTCTACAAAGACCAGATCCTCAAGTAAAGCCAGTCCAGTAACAATCCTTTTTGTAGAGTACCTTTATATGTAATGGCATGCCATTGTAGGACCTCAACATGAACAAAAAAGGGCAATTTAATCACTCAGATTTAGTTACAGTGGATGCAAACCCTCACATATATCCAGTGAAATGAACAGCCTCAGATGATACACAGAGATAAGACAAATCTCCCTACATAAGTTTTACTTGTATATCTGCTGTCTTCAGCTTTCTATATTCTTTAGAAAGTGGACATCGTGTTAAAAATTTTTTTTCCTGTTTCAGCAGTGGGTGTGGAGTCTTGGCATACACTGTGTGTGAGCTGATTGGAGGAAAGGCACACCCCCCCCCCCTTCACATATGCAGAGGAACAAAGAAACTTGCAGACCTGTACTGTGAATAGACCAGCTCTCTGCTTATCTATCTCGAAGTTCCTTCCCCAACACAAATTTCCAGCTGCTTTTATCTCCTGTGTTGGAGAGCTTGTCAGAAGTTATCATGCTGATAACAGAGGAATGGAGCAGCAAAAAGACATAGGGTTCACATTTGTGCGCTGACAGACATCGCATGTGATTCACACCACATTGCTGTGCAGGTCACATGCAAAGTCTGTGCGATGTGAATTTAGCCATACAAACTGCAGCGACAACATCACATCACTGGAGGGCTTCATTTTCAGGTAAGTTTCACATAAAGTGCAGTATGCGATGCATACTAGCACATTATGCCTTTACTTTGTAGGTCCTAAAAAAAAAAAATTGTTAGCTTGATTGAGAAATTTTAAATTTTTAATGTCCAGAACCATAAAAAAAAGATCATTTGTATTAGTGCAATTATAGATCTGGAGTATGGCTTCTCGCTTTTCACAGCACCTTGCCGGTTTAATAGCAGGCATTTTCTTGGGTTCTTTGGAGTCAGAAATAACATCTGAACTTGTGTATAGTGGTACTGTGCACAAGTTCAGATGTTTTGCCTGCCTCCAAAAATCCCCAAAAATGCCTGCAACAACACACCTGGGCGTTTGTTTTTTTTTGACGCTAGCGTTTTTTTGGGCATTTTTTTGGGTTCTTTTGAGGCAGGCAAAACATCTGAACTTGTGTATAGTGGTGTATATACACACATACTTATATGTATATACACACCTAGCCATATATAGGTGTGATAGAAGCAGAAATATATTAGTGTAAATGATTTCATTAGCGCAAGCATATATTTCTGCTACTATCACACCTATATATGTCAGCGCTGACATCCACTGCCCCATAGGGGTGCATGGAGCATTCGATCAGGTCCACCTGAAAAAACTGACAGGCGGACTTGAGCGGAAAACCCGTGTGAAAGGGGCCTAACTTTAAATATTCATAAACACTTAATAAAAAAAAAAATGGACTCAAACCATTATAGCTTCCCTGTGCCTCATACACAGAGATTATCAGCAGCTAAGGTCTAAAGTGATCAAACAAACCACCATATTTCTTTTCTTACATCACGGGACACAGAGCCATAAATTATAACATATGGGTTGTATAGCCACTTTTAGGTTAAGGACACTGACAACCAATCGGAAAGGATGCCCCCTATATAACCTCCGTTTTCTCGCCAGTGTCACTGTAAAGAGTCTCTCCACATTTCTCTTCACAGAAGAAAGAAGATATGCTACATACCCCGATCAAAGATCTCTGAATCTAAGGGGTTAGCTAACAGATCCATCTAAAAGAGTCAATGGACTAAAAAGATGGTACCTGAGCCTCGGGAAGCAGATATGAGGTTTTGCCTGTAATGCTATCCTTTTTAGGCGCTAGACCGTGGGATCTGGACCTTTGGAATACCAAACCCCAAAGGCGCTCCGTGCAGGGTGCTCTACAGGTCCAAGGCCGTGGCCACTCTAAAACAAGGGGACCCAGTCCTTGAAGGTCGCCAAGACAAAGCTCGTCGTGATAGGTGAAGATTGGATTCCTGTTTCAAAACAGAATCCTGCGGCAGAACTGGTGAGTCAAATTTAAAATATTTACACATACAGCAAACCTTGACAGTAAAAGTTGCTGGCATAATTGCAAATTGTAAATATTTTATGCACTGTTCCCTTTAAAAAGATAACAGAAACCGAGTGTCATGTGAGTCTCTGCATGAGATTATGGATGTCAAGACTAGGAAAAATACATCTTGTTAAGCATTGTTTCTGTGCTTGTTTTTCTGACACTCTATTTTCACCCTGTGCTGATTACTTGAGAGGTATCAGCTGTAACAAACCAATGGATGTTAAGCTATGCAAAATACATCTTGTTGAAAGCTCTGGTTTTTCCTTAGGAATTAAATGTGCCATTTATATCAGTTGTGATTATATGAGCTTGTGCTGTTGTGCGATGATGCAAAGTTTGTTTAAACATTATTTTTTTGCCTATTGTTATCACACTGTTTTCTTGCCCTGGACTGATCACCTGAAAGGTATCAGCTGGGACAAACAAAATTCAGCCTAAGCTGCTCTCATCCTATGTGGTTGCTGTTTTTGGCTTTGGCGCATAAGGGCCCGCATGTTCGTCTCCTCCTTTGATAGCACATCTGCGGCAAAGGCCTATTCACACGCGCGTGTGAAAATCTTGGTCTTTAAGTACAGGCGTACGCCACATGGAAGGCATGTATGAATGCAATTGGCATGCACATGGACGCCACATAGCACGCCACGCATGCGCAGTACAGCATAAAGGGACGCAATTTAGAAGGAACTGTTTCTAATGTGCGTGCCTCTGCTGAGGCTGAAGGGGACACAGAGCAGCAGCAGCTGGGTTGCGTGAGTCACTGTGGGTGTATGTTTACTAGCACAAACAGGTCTTGGGATAATCAGCGCTTTGTGTGATAAGCTGTATAAGCTTGGCACAAGTCTTGGGTACACTGAAATTAGTACCTCAAGTTTGCCTTGCTATAAAGCAATGTCTGCCCCAAAGAGGGCTGGGGGGGCACAGTTGGAACTTGGAAGGGGCACTGTGATGCCACCGTCAGACCTTGAAGGTCCTAGCCATGCTTCCTTTATGGTTGTCAGTCATAGCAGCTACCCCAGGTGCTTCTGCCGCAGCCTACGTCACTAAGGACAATTTGGCATCGGCATTAGCCAGCCTTGAAGGTAAGATTGCTAGCATGATTGCAGCATCACTAAGAGGGAAGAAACGTGATAGATCCCCCTCACCTGAGCCACCCCCTGAATTCAGTTCAGGATTGGGCAGAGGATGTGGAAGAAGTAACTGGTGATGAGTCTATAGTAGGTCAAGCTGAGGTTTCCATTTCTGGGAGTCTCTGTCAGCCTCTCAAACCTAGAGATTGTTGTTCAGTCTCTTACTGAAATGGTTCGGTCTGGACACAAATTTCCTCCCTTAGAGACAGCTGAAGTCTCCTTTTCCTCTCTAGGCTCATTGCGCCCTCCTCATAGTCCTCAGACGTTTCCCATACATCTGCTCCTGGAGCAAGAAATGTATAATGATTGGGACCATCCTGATAGGATTTTTTGTTCCTCCTAAATGGTTTTTTACCATTGTATCCTATGGAGGAAAGAGTTTACTAAGAAATGGTATATACCCACTGTGGATGGGTAAAAATCCAGCAGATAAGAAGTTGGAATCTTTATTGAAAGCCTCCTTTGCGGTTGCAGGATCTGCGATACAGCCAGCAGTAGCGGCCTTAGGAGTTTGCCAGCCTTTAAAAAGACCGTATGAAACAGGTGTTCAAGACAGTTCCTTTTCGAGGAGAGTGTGGAAGATCTGTCAGATCTACCTCGCACTTTATGTTAATTAACATGAAAAAGTTACTGGCTGGTTTCCCTTTTCAGGGAGAACACCTTTTTGGTGATGACATGGATAAGTATATCCAAAAGATCTCGGGGGGGAAGAGTACATTGCTATCTGTGAAAAGGAAGAGCAAGCGTCCTTCTTTTAAGATCCCCAGCACTCATACTACCAGTGCTTCCAATTCCAGACAGGGGCGACAGCCACAACCATCTGGGTCCAGAACCAAGCCTTCAGGGCAGGTTCAGTAAAAACCCTGGGCCCAGAGATCAGCCAAGTCTTCCTTTAAGCCTACTCTGTGAAGGGGCGCACTCACTCACTTGGGTGGGGGGAAGGATGCTGCAGTTCTCAAAGGTTTGGGTGGAATCCATCCACGACAACTGAGTTAGTCTACCATTTTGGAAAGGTACAAACTGGAATTTCAGGTGTTCCCATATCCTCGGTTTATAGGTCAAGTATACCGACAGATCCCCTAAAACGGTCTCTCTTTCTGGCATTGGACCAGCTGATGGCTCAAAGAGTGATAATAAAGGTTCCGGAGAATGAAATGTTCAGGGGTTTTTACTCAAACCTGTTCATAATCCCCAAACTAAGCAGGGATGTAAGACCTATTCTGGATCTCAAAACTCTGAAACCAGTTTCTAAACGTTCGTACTTTTCGTATGGAGTCAATTCATTCGATCATAGCCTCCCTGCAGGGAGAGGAATTTCTAGCATCCATAGACATCAAGGAAGAATATCTTCATGTGCCTATATTACAGGCTCAGCAAAGGTTTCTACGCTTTGCAATAGAAAACCGTCACTTTCAGTTTGTGGCCCTGCCCTTCGAGTTAGCCACAGCTCCAAGAGTGTTAACAAAGATCCTAGATCCAGTATTGGCTGTTCTAGGGTCCCGAGCAATATCTGTAATAGGATATATGGACAATATATTACTATTAGATCGTTCGGCTTCGGCTTTAAGCCAAAATGTCCTCCGGACAGTACAGTTCCTAGAACGTCTGGGTTGGATTCTGAACTTAGCAAAGTCAGCATTACAGCCAGTCCAGCATCTGGAATATCTGGGTCTTCTTGTGGACACAGTACAGGCAAAGATATTCTTGCCAACAAGAAGGGTCACAGACCTGAAGGATCTGGTTCTGTCCATAGTAATGCTGAGATTTACTTCTATACGTCTTTGCATGATGTTACTAGGGAATTCCCTATGCTCAATTCCATGCCAGACCCTTACAGAACAACATTCTGTCTACATGGACAAGAAGGGTTCAGTCTCTGGACTGGTCCATGTCTCTAGTACCAAGAGTACGTCATAGTCTGAATTGGTGGTTGAAGGGGACCTGGAAAGTGGTGGAAGCCACTGTCTAGAGGAAATGGCCTTGGGTAGAGAGACAGCTCCCCATGAACATTCTGGAAATCCGAGCAGTCAGTCAGGCTTGAAATACTGGATGCCCAGAATTTGGGGTCACCTTGTCAGGGTGCAATCCGACAATGACACTGCTGTGGCTTTTAGCAACCATCAAGGAGGCACAAAGTTAAAAAAGCCCATAAAGAGGTGGATATCATCCTATCCTGGGCAGAGAAGTTTATGCCATGCCTGACAGCAGTTTTTATTCTTAGGATAGAGAACTGGCAGGCAGAATTTTTTGAGCCGTCAACAGATGTTTCCGGGGGAATGGTCCTTACATCCTGAGATTTTTCAATCAATATACCTATGCTGGGGGGTCCCATACATAGATCTGTTTACATCCAGGTTTAACAACAAGTTGTAGAGATTTGTGTCCAGGACCAGGGAGCCAGTCAGAGTGGATGATTTGGTGACTCCATGGGAGGAGTATTTCCTGATTTATGCCTTTCCTCTGGTGCAGCTGATACCGCATCTGTTGCGCAGGATACAGTTAGAGGGGAACCAGTAATTTTGGTAGCCCTGGCATGGCCACGGCTGGCATGGCCGAGGGAGATTTGGGATGCACAAATCCAAATGTTGGCAGTGACGAGGCCTTGGGCTCTTCCACTGCATCCAGGCCTACTCTCTCAAGGTCCGATATTCCATCCTGCTGTACAGTCTCTAAATTTGATGGCTTGGCGAATGAAGCCTTAATCTTGAAGGAGTGGAGTGTATCTGGCCCTGCAGTGCATACACTGATAAACACCAGGAAATGGCATCCCCACACATATATGATCAGGAGAATTCTAGCTTTCCTTCAAGCAGGGGTGTATAGGAAATTAGCCTTGAGCACTATTAAAGGGGCAAATTTCAGCCTTATCAGTTTTCTTCCAAGAACCGATCGCTTCCCATTTGTTGGTTCAGACGTTCGTCCGGGGAATGTTACGTTTGCTTCAGCCTGTGAAGCCACGATTGTGTCCTTGGGACTTAAATTTGGTGTTGGCAGTGTTACAACAATAGCCTTTTGAACCTCTGGGGTAGGTTCCCCTGGTTCTTTTGACCAGAAAACTGGTCTTTTTGATTGCGATAACTTCGGCTAGAAGGGTATCTGAACCAGCAGCAGCTCTTTCTTGTAAAGAACCATTCTTGATTTTCCATCAAGATAGGGTGATTCTACATCCACACCCAGGTTTTTTGCCCAAGGTGGTGTCCGCCTTTCATTTAAATCAGGACACTATACTACCTTTCTTTTTTCCAGATCCTCACTCAGAGGAGTAAAAGTTATAGCATTCTGTTGATGTAATGTGTGCACTTAAGTTTTACTTAGAGAAATCAGATCAGATTCATAAGACTGAGAGCTTGTTTGTGCTGCCAGAAGGGCCCAGGAAGGGTTTGGCAGCATCTAAGTCTACAATTTCTCATTGAAAAGGAAGAGGTAGGGGGTGGCGCTGTCTGGTGATCCAAAAAAGGGGGGTTTGTTACTAGTGCTATCACTAGTCACGTGTAACAGGTATAAACCCAATATGTATATTAACAATGAGGTAGCTATTGTGTCAAAGTGCCAAGTGTATATAATTCACCCTAAAGGTGCCAAATGCTGTATGTATAGAAAATGGATGTAAATGACACTTGGATACCAGGTGAAATATTGCACAAGTGTGATATAATCAATAAATAATCATAAACAATTATAAGTGCAACCGTGCATAGGTGATATATCTATATAAAGTGACAAGTGCTAAAGTGAATACTGACAATGATAATACAGTATAAGTGTATGAAACTTAATACAACATAATGTATATAGATCTATGTGCAATCATGCTTAGAAAGTAACTCAAATCGTCCCCAATGATTAAAGTGACCTGTGCAAAATAAGTACGCAGTGATAAAGAAGCACTACAAGTAGCGTGACTGGTAAATAGGGGGAAAATAATTTAAATGGTGATAATAAAGTCGATATCCTTTAACCCTTGGACCACCAGGGACCTTCCCAGCTGTCCCCCCCAGGACCTGGAGTAGGAGGGAGGATTTATCCATCTTATATACCCACCTTATACCCCTGTGTGGGGTGGGTATTTCTGGTGAGTGTGTTACCTACTATAGGGGTCACGGTTCACCTCACTACCCACCACGGGGTCATCCATTGGTGTGTACAGGACACACAAAGAAATCTGTTACAGCTTCCCAGAATATGAGCACCCATCACTGCTTCACTAAATAGAGACTCATCTATTTTCTGGACATTGGATACTCATGTTGGGTGTCTTTAGCACATGTCACTTTATTATCACCATTTAAATTATTTTCCCCCTATTTACCAGTCACGCTACTTGTAGTGCTTCTTTATCACTGCGTACTTATTTTGCACAGGTCACTTTAATCATTGGGGACGATTTGAGTTACTTTCTAAGCATGATTGCACATAGATCTATATACATTATGTTGTATTAAGTTTCATACACTTATACTGTATTATCATTGTCAGTATTCACTTTAGCACTTGTCACTTTATATAGATATATCACCTATGCACGGTTGCACTTATAATTGTTTATGATTATTTATTGATTATATCACACTTGTGCAATATTTCACCTGGTATCCAAGTGTCATTTACATCCATTTTCTATACATACAGCATTTGGCACCTTTAGGGTGAATTATATACACTTGGCACTTTGACACAATAGCTACCTCATTGTTAATATACATATTGGGTTTATACCTGTTACACGTGACTAGTGATAGCACTAGTAACAAACCCCCCTTTTTTGGATCACCAGACAGCGCCACCCCCTACCTCTTCCTTTTCCATACGCCATATAGTCTTCGGACTATATTATAGGGAGGCAGCAGTCTTAACCATATATCCAATTAGGCCCGAGGCGCGGAGTTTCCCAACTCATACAATTTCTCATTGCATTCGCCAGGTTATTACTCAGGCGTATATGGTTTAGAAGGGAAGGTTCCACCTTTTCCTGTAAAGGCACATTCTACCAGAGGAGTAGGTGCCTCTTGGGCACGTCGCCATCAAGCCTCTATAGCTCAGGTTTTCAAGGCCGCAACCTGGTCGTCGGTGCATACGTTCACTCGTTTCTATCGAGTGAATGTTGGGACCCAGGAGGAATCTGCATTTGGCTGCAGTGTTCTGCATTCATCCTTTTGTGGTCGGATGGCGGTATTTTTTTTGGTGTCCCCCTCCCCTCAGATGCATTGCTTTGGGACATCCCATATGTTATGATTTATGGCTCTGTGTCCCGTGATGTACGAAAAGAAAAATAGATTTTTTTAATACAGACTTACCTGTAAAATTGATTTCTATAAGTACATCACGGGACACAGAGGTTCCTCCCCTCTTCTATGGGGTCTTTATTGCTTGCTACACAACTGAGGTACTTCCTGTGTGGGAGGGGTTATATAGGGGGGCATTTTCTGATTGGTTGCCAGTGTCCTTCAACTATAGGTGGCTATATAACCCATATGCTATGATTTATGGCTCTGTGTCCCGTGATGTACTTCAAGAAATGGATTTTACAGGTAAGTCTGTATTAAAAAATCCATTTATTGCCTTCTTTGGTACAGAGTTAGAGTGCCATATAACTATTGATAGATAATAAAGTATATAATAATACTTTAAATGAAAAGTATTTTACAAAGTAATAACTATGAAGATTTTTTTCTTGACTAACAGATCATTCATTTAACCCCTTCCCGCCTGCCCTATAGGGAATTGAGGGTCGGGAAGGTGGTTGTATTATCCTGACACGCCGCCATACGACGGAGGCAGGATAATGCGCTCTGCGTGCCCCCTGGGGGCGCGAAGAGCGGTGGTCGGTGCTGCGGTGTGTCACTCTGACACACCGCATCTCCGATTTTGGTAAAGAGTCAACTGACGTAGGCTCTTTACCATGTGACCAGCTGTGTCCAATCACAGCTGGTCACATAGTAAATAGGAAGTGCCGTTGATCAGCTTTCCAGGGAGCCTTCCAGTGCCCTCCCCATCAGTGCTGCCCGCCAGTGCCCCCCCATCAGTGCTGCCCACCAGTGCCCATCATTGGCATCTATCAGTGCCACCCACCAGTGCCCATTATTGCCCACCAGTGCCGCCTATCAGTGCCCATCAGTGACGCCCATCAGTGACGATCAGTGATGCCTATCAATGACCATCAGTGCTGCCTATTAGTGCCCATCAATGCTGCCTATCAGTGCTCATCAGTGCTGCATATCAGTGCTACCTATCAGTGCCACCTATCAGTGCCCATCAGTGCTGCAAATCAGTGCTGCCTATCAGTGCCACATATTAGTGCCACCCCATCAGTGCCACCCCATCAATGCCACCCCATCAGTGCCTCCTCATCAGCGTCTGTCAGTGCGGCTTCATCAGTGCTCATCAGTGCTCATCAGTGCAGGAAAAAACGTATCTATTTACAAAATTTTATAACATAAACAAAAAAACTTTTTGTTTTTTTTTCAAACTTTTCGGTCTTATTTTATGTGTTTAGCAAAAAAGAAAAAACCTTGCGGTGATTAAATACCACCAAAAGAAAGCTCTATTTGTGGGAAAAAAATGACATAAATTTGGTTTAGGTACACTGTTGCATGACCGCGCAATTATCATTCAAAATGCAACAGCGCTAAAAGCTATAAATTGGTCTGGACGGGAAGGGGGAAAAGTGCCCCGGTATTGAAGTAGTTAAAATATAAATTAACTAAGCCATCTGCATTTTTGGGAATGTCTTAAAAGCATTCCTTTTAGTGTAAAACGATGGGCACTATGGCATTGTGTTACTGCATGGGTGTTATTAAGGCATCCACAGCATACAGTTAGACAGCTTAAGTAGCATCCATGCCATATACTTATTCAGAAGTTTGTCATGCATACTATTCCTAATTTCATTATGAGCGACTTAACGATACACTCTCAGCAGAATGTTGAAACTGCTGAGCCTCTACGTTTGAACACATACTGACTAATTAAAGCATGCCAAAGTGGCTATAAATAAACTCTCAAGTATTTTTTTTTTTTACACAAGATATACAATTTCAACTCAAGAAATATTTGAAATCCTTAATGATACCATTATTAATATTTTAAAGCTGAACTTCAGCAAATTCATGCAAATTTTGTGTACTTACAAGAGACATCTTGGTGTGTTTAGTGTACAGATCTGAGCAGTAATTTTGGAATATATTTTGCCTCTGTGCAGGAGCTTCCTGTAATAAAGACCAATCAGTGCTGCTATCCTCTCTTGCGCAAGGTGACTGGTCTTGTCTCCGCCCCCTTCTGTAGTTTTCTGCAAATAGCATGTAGTAGGTGGGGTCTGCTGGGTCCTTCCTACAGCTCTTCTCTCTGTACAGCTCAGTGATGATGTCACTGCTACTTTTAAAAGGTAATATCTGGACTTTCAAAAGCATTTGTTGCTCACAAAGTGGATTTATATCTTCTGTTATTGAGAAATATATTTAAATTTTATTGTTTGTACCTGGAGTTTAGCTTTAAAGAATACATGCATTGTGTAATATTTATAATGATAGAGGGAAAGGGCAAGTATGGGTAAATTATGGCTGCGGTACGGTACTCAAGTAGTAGGGGTGACACTGACTGAATAACATTTAAAGAAAACTAATAAACAGGTGCAAATACGCTCCATCTATGAAACGTAACTGAGAAACAGCTTTGCGTTGTTGCATCAAGGCACAATTCAAATTTCAGCTCCATTCAGGCGTACAGGAACAGAATAGGTGATTAATCTAATATTTGAAAAGTTGATTAGCTTCCTGCCCTGGCTTAGATTCGTCATTTAGTTGGACATGTTTACAATAAGAAATTACTTTTTAATCCCCTTCTAGAGAACCAGGTGTAAATGAAATATTAAAAAAGATATCTTAGAAAAATGAGCCTAATAAGCTTTGTCTTTAAAGGTGCTTTTCAAAACATGTAAATCCTTAAAATGTATGTAAACATGAGCAGCTTCACCTATTTACTCTCTTTGGTCAGGTAAATATATCATTGTGTTTAGCTATATTAGTTCAACAAATGCACAAAATACTTGCTGATGCTGCCAGAAATCCAGTGGTGTTCTGTGCACTCTGCAATCTTATCTCCAACAATAATATAAGTAGGTGTGTTTTAATAGAAGTATGGGCAAAACTTTTTTTTTTTTTCATTTTGGATGGAGCAAGGGAGGGTTATAACCCCTTGACAGTTTTTCTTTTTTTAATTTCACCATCTGTGTCCCAATGTGAAGATTTTCCTCACTTCCTGTCCCATACCCAAACCTGAAGTGAGATAAAATCCCTGAAAAATTAAGGGAATTCTTTAGGGACCCCCAGGTCACCAGATTCCCCCCCCCCCCCCCATTACTTTCCTGGGAACAACCCAAAAATTGTGATTTTCTTTTACTTTCACTTTCAATGATAATGGTAAACAGGACAAATAGAGAGGGTGAATATCCTTACCAGGGGCACAAACAGCAATAAAAAAAGCTTTATGAACGTTGCCAAAAGTGTGTTGTGAAGGATTGTGATTATTTTGAAAGAAAATAAAAGGTAATTTGTTTGTATCTTATATTTTGTTTGTTTTCTGATACCATTCACCAAACTTTTTAGGCTACATTCACACCTGAGCGTAGCGTTTTTTACCGCGATTTTTACCGCGATTTACAGGCGTTTTTACAGGCGTTTTTAGATTGAATAGAGACCAATGGAAAATGCCTGTAATCTGCCCAAAAAGAAGCTCATGTTCTTTTTTGAGCGTTGGGCGTTTTGCTCACAGCGTCAAAATGCTCAGATGTGAACAGGGGCCATTGAAATGAATAGGATTTGTCTTGTTGGGCGTTTTGAGAGCTGATCCTAGAGCAGAAAAACTCCCCAAAAACACCCCAAAACGCCTACATGTGAACGGAGCCTTATGCCCCATACTCACGTGCAGATTATCTGAAGACTTTTGTCTGCAGACTTACCAAAACCATATAATATGAGGTCAAACCTAAACACTTTCAATTTGTATGCAATCTGACAGGCCCTTGCACTACATAGAAAAGGTAAATCTGAAGACAAAAGTCTGCAGATAATCTGATAGTGTGTACGGGGCATTACAGTGGATCAAAACATAATCATGAAAATCAATCATAGTGTATAAGCTATGACATGTTAGGCCCCTTTGCACACAAGCGAACCATTCAGATCCGCCTGTCCGTTTTTCAGGCGGATCTAAACGGATGCCCCATGCATCTCTATGTGGCTTTGGATGTCAGCGGAGACATGTCCGCTGACATCCGATCCATCAAATCCGGACAGATGGAAACCCTATTTTCCATCCGTCTGGCGGATTGGATCGGATGAGAATGGACAGACGGTCTCATCCAATTCCCCCATAGAGAAAAATGGGGACCTGACAGCTTTGTTTCCGCACGGATCGCGAAGACAGAGCTGCCATCCGCCTGCTCAGCGGGGGATCGGCGGATCGATCCCACGCTGAGAAAAACGGAGTCCGCCGAGGGACTACCGTGTGTGAAAGGGGCCTTAATGTAATTTCAAGTGTTTTCAACATTATATACAGTACGGTAAAACCTTGGATTGCAAGCATAATTTGTTCCGGAAACGTGCTTGTAATCCAAAGCACTAGTATATAAAAGCAAATGTTTCCATCAAAAATAATGGAAACTCAGATAATTTATTCTATTTATTCATAAGTCCTTCAGTCTATAGTCCATATAAAAAGATTATAGCAATGTGATGTCAAGGCAACTTCAGGGAGTGCCTGGGTAATCTTCCTGTAATGTCAGATCCAAATTACACTAATTAAGAGGAGGATCCAACTTAGGGCTCATGCACACTGCAGCTCAAAAAAAAAAAAAAAAAAAGCTGCTTTTACAGGCATTTGAGCTTTCATTTCAGCTTGAAGAAGCTCATGCTTTTTTGTGCTCTTGTGCACGTTTTTGTTGCGCTTTTTTGAGCTTCTTTGAGCTTTTTTGAATATGAGTGTTTTTTTTTTTTTTCACAACCCCTCCTCAAAGTATATAGGCACAAGTTGGATAGAAGTCGCCTCAACCACTTGCCGACCAGTCGCCGCAGTTATACGGCAGCTGGTTGGCAGGTTCCCGCGAATCGCCGTACCTGTACGGGGGTCTGCGGAAGCGATACTGGGGGCGTGTGAATGCGCGCATGCCCACTCGCCAGTGGGGAAGCCAATCAACGGGGCGGGCTGCTGCGATTACCACCGGGCATCCGCGATCACTCCCCGTGAAGAGAGAACAGCGGTCTGCTGTTGTAAAGACAACAGACCGTTGTTCTCTCTGGTATAAATGCAGAGCTCCTGTGATCCTCCTATTTAGGAACACAGGTCTTTGTATTGATTCCATTAACCCATCCCCGCCCCCCACAGTTAGAAAACACCCCCTAGGCTCATACTTAACCCTTTGGTCGCCCCTGGGTTAACTACTTCCCTGCCAGTGTCATTATTACAGTAACAGTGCATATTTGTAGCACTGATTACTGTAATAATGTCACTGGTCCCCCCAAAAAGTGTCAAATGTCAGTTAGGGGTCCGATCTGTCCTCCGCAAAGTCACAGTCCCGCAAAAATCGCTGATCGCCGCCATTACTAGTAAATATAATTAAATAAATAAATATGACATAAGTCTTTCCCCTAGTTTGTAGACGCGATAACTTTTGCGCAAACCAATCAAGATACGCTTATTGGGATTTTGTTTACCAAAAATATGTAGCAGAATACAAATTGACCTAAAATGATGAAAAAATTTGATTTTTACTTACTTTTTTGGGGAGAACGTTATATAGCAGAAAGTAAAAAATATTGTTTTTTTTTTTTTCAGAATTGTCATTCTTTTTTTGTTTTTAGCGCAAAAAATAAAACTTGCACAGGTGATCAAATACAACCAAAAGAAAGCTCTATTTGCGGGAGGAAAAAAGACATCAATTTTATTTAGGTACAGCTTTGCATGATTGCGCAATTGTCCGTTAAAATAACGCAGTGTCGAATCGCAAAAATGGCCTGCTCATTAAGGGGGAAAATCTCTCGGTCCAGAAGTGGTTAAAGTCATACAGGAAACTTTTCTAAAATCGGAGTGACTTCAGTAGTGCTAAATAAGACAGCTCTAATTGACTAAAATGGGACTTGTCTTCTCTTTTATACTCCGTTATGATGTGACGCTATTCGTATTGCAAGACCTCGCTTGTTTATCAATTTAAAATTTATAAAAAAAATTTGCTCCTCATGTAAAACACTCGCCGACCAAATTACTCGCAATCCAAGGTTTTACTGTATATGTAATACAAAAAAAAAAATTGATCCTAGAAGGAAGGTTCTTTTTTCAGGCACTCTCCGCTGTACTCTTGTGTTATCATGCTAGCACATGGACTTCTGATAGTGACAGCAAGTGGCCATGCCGACACACAGTGTGAAGCTGTACACTGTTACCTTTAATCAGGAAATTGGTCCTGAAAAATGATGTGCAGCCAAAGCTAGGGTTCATGCATATAAACATGAAGTGGCTGCAGAGGAGTAACTAGAACCTTCAAGAAAGGTTGCAAGAAAATAACGTGCAAGAAACCATGAAGGGCCCATGGACCCCTGGCCGGGGTCCTTCCCTTCAAGCCTGGGGCTCTTCCCACTTATCCTGGGGCCCTTCAATCTCGTTGGTCCTTTCTTATGGTCCCGCAGCGGGACCTTTTTACAAGTTCTGCCGTGGGCCCCCTTCCCGCCATCTTGGGGCTTCCCGACGGTGGTGGAATGTCAGGGCACGGTTGCAAGTGTGACCTTTGCGGTCCTGGAAGTTCACCCACTGGTGTCAGTAGTTTTTATTTTTTGGTATTTTAATTGTATTATTTTTTTTTCATTTCATTTTATTTTTTTACAATGTCACTGACTAGGACTCTGTCCATTCAGAAAAGGAAGGAATTTACTGACCCCTTCCTGGTTCTCTATTGTGACACATTCACTGCAGGAGAGGGAGCACAGTGGGGGGGGACAGCACAGTGGAGGGGGGGCACAGTGGGGGGGCACCAGGGGAGCACACAGAGGCCCAGAGACAGCAGAACACAAGTGAACTGGATAGGAGGAGTGGTGGGGGCAGCATACAGAGGAACCAATCTCTTCCATTTTCCTCCTGCAGCTACAGGAGGAAAAAGGAGGACAGTGATTTCTCTACATACTGCCCCTGCCGCCCCTCCTATCCAGGTGTACAGGGGAGCCGCACAGGCCCCCCGGAGCATGGGGCCCCGTTGCAATTGAAACCCCTGTAGTTACGCCCCTGAGTGGCTGAAAAAAGGCTAAAGGCCGATAGCACTGAGATGCAAAAAAAAGAATGAAAAAAGAATAGTATTTGATGAACAAATGGCAAGTTTGTATGACACAAAGTGATTTAACAAATATGATCCAGTTAGGGTTTTCTTCTACTTTAAAGGAATGCACGGCTGAGAGGAAGCTGGAGATTGGTACTCCTAAAAATGCTATTTGCCTGGTTGTCATGCTGATCAAATGTCTTGAGCTCCGATCAGGCTCTAACCTAAAGCAGGCATGAGTTCTGACTTCACTGTGACTGTTTTCTCTCCAGATTGATGGCCTAAAATGAGGTGAAGTCATAGCTTTACTGTCATAGCTTTACTGCCAGGCAGCTAACATTTTGAAAGGGTGATCATCTGTAGCAGCCTTTCTCACCACAGCTTGTCTTTACTTTTCTAGAAATATGTTATCCTCTATGTCAGGACTACATTGAAGTTTGTTAATAACCTCGCAATCTATTACATTTCCGAATACTTTTTATGTACTATGAACTGCTAGCTGTACGCACATTAGTTTGCTGTTAATCACTAATTATTTTTTTGTCAGTGGCAGTTAAAGTCAAATTAGTAGCTTTGACATTTAACTTATTTCATTTGTAATTAGTTAATTAAAATTGCAAACATGTTCACATTATGGAAACATTTTTCAAATAAAAAGAAGTGTGATTACATTTTCATGCTAGTTGGGTCCCCAAAGAACTCGTTTATCTCATACATACATTTTTCAATAAATTAAACAGCTTTACCAAGTCAAATATTTAAATTAGACATGAAAGCACAAGGCCAAGAAAACTTTCCATTTCTAAATGAGTCTCGTGATAATTTGAATGCAATCAGTGAAATTTTTGTGGGATTTTCTTTTAATGAGCAACTGTAATATAAAGTGCTTTTACTGTCATTTCCCTCTGCCATATATACACATACATTATATTGTCAAAAGTATAGGGAGGCCTGCCTTTACACTCAGATGAACTTTAATAGCATCCCAGTCTTAGTCTGTAGGGTTCAACATTGAGTTGGCCCACCCTTTGCAGCAGTGGCGGCCTGTCGATAGGGGGCAAAGGGGCGCCGCCCCCCCCCAAAAAAAAAAAGAAGGAAAAAAAGATGAAATTAAAAAAAATTGTCTATTTTTCGCCCACTAGGGGCTCCGGACATAGTGCTGGGTATGGGGGGGTGGGGTTTTGACCCCACCCTCAGCTGGCAGAGGCGCCGATTGGCGCTCCTCTGTGGGTCATCGGGGCGCAGAGCAATGCGCCCCGACACTCCCCACTTTCAGGATGTCCTTTTTAAGCACCAGCCGCCACTGCTTTGCAGCTATAACAGCTTCAAATCTTCTAAGAAGGCTGTCCACAAGGTTTAGGAGTGTGTCTATCGGAATGTTTGACCATTCTTCCAGAAGCGCATTTGTGAAGTCAGGCATTGATGTTGGACAAGAAGGCCTGGCTCGCAGTCTCCACTTTAATTCATCCCAAAGGTTGTCTATCGGGTTGTGCAGGCCAGTCAAGTTTCTCCATCCCAAACTCACTCATCCATGTCTTTTAATTGACCTTGCTTTATGCACTGGTCCCAATCATTTGGTGGAGGGGGGATTATAGTGTGGGGTTGTTTTTCAGGGGCTGGGCTTGGCCCCTTAGTTCCAGTGAAGGGAACTCTTAAGGTGTCAGCATACCAAGGCATTTTGGACAATTTTATGCTCCCAACTTTATGGGAATAGTTTGGGGTTGGCCTCCTCCTGTTCCAACATGACTGCGCACCAGTGCACAAAGCAAGGTCCAATAAGACATGGATGAGCGAATTTGGAGTGGAGGAACTTGACTGGCCTGCACCTGACCTCAACCTGATAGAACACGGTTGGGATGAATTAAAGCGAAGACTGGGAGCAAGGCCTTCTCGTCCAACAACAGTGCCTGACCTCACAAATGCGCTTATGGAAAAATGGTCAAACATTCCCAAAAACAGACTCCTAAACCTTGTGGACAGCATTCCTAGAAGAGTTGAAGCTGTTATAGTTGCAAAGGGTGGGACAACTCAATATTGAACTCTACAGACTAAGATTGAGACGCCACGAAAGGTAATTTGCGCATAAAGGCAGGTGTCCCAATACTTTTGACAATATAGTGTATACACACACACACACTTGGTTACTATGCACAGCTGCACCAGATTCTGTGTGCACCAGTTTTAGTAAATCTCCCCTCCCCCCACTATCTCAGCATAGGCAAAGCCACTTGGAGCTCAATTTTCTATTATAAAGGTGCTCCTATTTTCTTAAAAAATTAAACTGCTTTTGTATACTGTAACATGTTTGGAATTTATTCATGCAGACTTGAAAAGTTGCTGAAAGGACCACTTTATTTAAAAAAAAAACTCATGTTTTTTTGGCTTGAAATACATAAAGTATGAATGTATTTACTTTTGGTTAGAATATGGAAGGGTCACAGGCATAGCATCAGTTGCGACCCCTCCTATGTTTCTAAGGGGGCCCATGCGCCCACCGTCTCAAATTAGATTTTATGCTACTGTGTCACCTGCAGAGCATAGCGTGCCTGCGATGCTGGTATGTGAGGAATGTGATGGGACAGGCCATGCCCCTCCACACAGGTGCCAGGTGGGACAGGGCCGCTGAGTGGAGGAGGCTGGCTACATACTGAGTGGAATGATAATGCGTCCCATCCCTGACTTCTCCCCGCTGCCTTCCTGTCCATGCCCCTCTGTAGAGCTAGTCCCGCCCTCCTCCTCCACTCACCTCTCCCTCCATGCCAATGCCCACTGGTGAACATTCACTTCTCTTTTTGCCCCACCCCTGATCTACTGTTAGTTAAGACGCCCCCCTCAGGAGTAAAGTTCTGCCGCTGGAGCTGGTCCAAGTGCCGAAGATGCTACAACAAGGCAGCAAGTTCATCATGTGAGAGGAGTGCATGGGGAGAGGAGGGGGGTGTGGAGGGACTGAGTTCAGGACAAAGCTAAGAGACTAAGAGACTTCTATACATTGAGGGGGACTGAGATTTCCCGGGACTCCCTCTGTACTGGGGACATCCCATGTGTGGGGTTGTGACAGGGGCCAGCATGGGGGGAAGGTGATTCCTGGACATTATGGGACTTTTAGTGTGCTGGCAGCAGGGTGACCCCTGTGTGAACTCAACACTGCCACGTGTCTTCCCTGTCACATTCAGTTTTTTTTTTTTTGAAAATTATTACTTATGACATTTTGCAACAAACAACAGTACAAACATACAAAACAACCCAACAAGTCAACCCCCCCCCCCCCCAACCCCTTCCCTAGGTATTGCAGTAGTTCATATCATACAGGATATTTCCAGGATAGAGCAATGATACTCCCCCCCCCCCCATCCACCCGCCACTAAACAAGACTCAGTGAACCAGGTACACATAACTCAAGGTAGGGTCGCCCTAAAAAAACAGATCTATCAATCAGTCAGCATCTAATCAATTAAGGGTCTCCATTGACGTAGTCCAACATTGCCAGATCTTTTCGAATTTATGCAGCAGGTTTTTTTCCAGCAAAAGAGAATGGCTTTGTGAGCATAGAAAAGGGTAACCGAAAGCAGAGCCCTCTGATGTTGTTGCGGTGCAATACCCTCCACCAGGCCCAGAAGGCACACTGAAATTGAGAGGGGAACGGGAAGAGTTGTGAGGCCATGTAAGAGCTCAGTCACTCCCTTCCAGAATTCCTGGATCAGCGGACAAAGCCAAAACACATGATCAAAGTCAGCCGGGGAGGCAGTGCACCGCCACCACTCAGCGGAGCCCGAGCCATAGATTTTGAACAGCCTAGCCAGGGTATAATAGGCTCTGTGTAACAGTTTGAATTGGATATATCTTTCCCTGGCAAACACCAACATACTAAAGGGCAATTCCCACATGTTATCCCAGTCCTCCCCCTGCAGGTCAGGGACGGACATTGTCCATTTATCCCGACATCTCACCAAAGCCACCAGTCTGTCCCTGTAAAGTTCCCTGTACACCTCTGATAAAGGTTTTTTGAGGGAATCCTCCAGAAGGAGATCTTCCAGTGGGGAGTAGGCCATTAAGACCGTGCCGGAGGGGAACTGAGCCAAAAAGGCATGCCGCAGCTGAAGGAAACGGAAGAAATAACTGTTGGGCAGGTCATGTTTAGATTTAAGCTAGTCAAATGTAAGTAAGCGCCCCCCACCTACGATATCCTTCAGTTGCTTAACTCCCACCCTAGCCCACACCACTGGATCGGGAATAGTGCGGAAGAGGGGGGAATGGGGATTATGCCATAGCGGAGTAACCGGGGAATAACTGGGGAATAGCCTTTGTCCAACGCACAAACCGTAGCCCGCATCAATCCCATCAAGGGAAGGTCTACCTGCGTGCCCCTGTATACCAGACACTGCAAGCTCTCATATGAACCTAGGAGAGCTGCCTCAAGTACAGTGGCAGTGTCTCCATCCACATTCAGTTTCAAACCTGAACAGGATAGGACAGCAGGGTGGCGATTTATGTAGAAACAAATCCCCTGTATTTTTCTCCTGCAGACTCTGAAAGCCTGATTCTTCTCCTCTCCCTCTCACCAGCATTCAGCTGCTGCAGGGGGAAAATGCAGGGGATCAGTTCCTCTGTATGCTGTCCCCGCCACTCCTCCTGTCCAGATTACTCTTTTTCTCTCTCCCCCCCTCCCCACAGTGCTGCCAACGTCCCTCCTCTGCTTTCCCACCGGCTGCTACGGGGATCATTTTAGGATGGAGATCAAGGAAGGGACCAGTAAACATATAATATTTATTGGGCGCCTCCATATCTGAATGAACACAGTGAGCAATCTGTACTGATCGCTTCTGTGTCCATTCATATCTGAAACATAGTAAACTGTTTTTGTTATGCTTTGGGTTGTGAATGAACAGGAAGCCTCAGAGAGCTTCTTATTCATTCATCTTTGCAAGTGAGGCTGCAGGGATAGAGGTTGAGGATTGAGACATCAGAGGTTTGTTTAGACCCCTGATATTTCACCAAAGACCCCCAACAGGACTGCTATAAAAAATAGTGGAAAAAAGGCAAAAAACATTAAAATTGTAAAAAAAATTGAATAAATTAGAAAAAAAAATAAATAAAAATAAAAACTGCTAACACCTTCCTCTGCCCTACTGGCCCTGTCCACTACCCTACTGACATGTCCACTGCTCTACTGACTGACACCATCCACACACTGTCTACTGCCCTACTGCCACCAACCTCTGCCCTACTGACACTGTCCACTGCCCTACTGGCTGATACTGTCCTTTTTTTAAGGTAGGTTAACTTTATATATATATTTTCTTTTACAGAGGCATTATATTTTTCTATGTTTTCTTACTATTTAGTAAGGCTTTGCTAACTTATTTCTTTTTAAAAAATAAATAAGATAAAGGTGCCATACCCAATGATCTTTGATCTTTTTTATGTTGTTGACGTAGATCTCCACCTCTCAAAGGTTACCTACCCCTGCTCCAGGTTATTCAATGAATTGAAGAGGTATGTCAAAATGTGGACAGTTTCTCCAAAATCTTTTGAATTACTCTCTTAATATGTAAATAAAGATCTTAAATAACTCTTTAGCCTTCTGGGGTATCTTGGCACTTGGTGGAAGTGGCGGGTGGTAGTGGGGGGCTCCAGGTCAACTTTTGTATCAGGGCCCACAAGCTTCAAGCTATACCTCTGGGAAACCTAAGCAAATGTATTTTATGCTATGTTCCATGGAGAGCTTTTTCCTTTTATTACTGTCCTGGAGATGCAACACAAAACTGTAGAAACTATCTACTAGAGTTGTATAAAGTACTCGAAACCCATACTTGAGTAAAAGTACAAGTGCTCGATCAAAAAGTGACTTGAGTAGAAGTGGAAGTGCTCGATCAAAAAGTGACTTGAATAGAAGTACTAAAGTATTCAACATTTTTTGTACTTAAGTATTGCAAGTAGTTTTTTTTTTAAAAATTTGCTACTCAAATACTGAAAGTAAAAGTACCAGTAGTTTTGAAAAAAAAATTGCTACTCAAGTACTGAAAGTAAAAGTACAAGTACTGTGTTATGGAGTTATTCAAGAAAGAAGTCAAAAGTTTGAACATCATATTGTTTTTTATTATTTCAAATGCAGCTTTTATTTATACATACAGTAGCATTTATTTTTGTATGCTATTTGATAATACACATGTTTTGAGCTTCATGAAACCTGCCATCTACTGTTCTGGCAGTGGTCATTTTTATAATTGTAACGAGTAACTATGCAGCACAAAAAAAAAATATCGGAGTAGAAGTATTGAAATCATCGAAAAAATGTAGTGAAGTAAAAGTGGAAGAAGAAGAAAAAAATTCTACTCTAGTAAAGTACAGATACCGCCTTTCGGTACTTAAGTACAGTAGTGAAGTAGTTCTACTTAGTTACTATACATCTCTGCTATCTACAAATAAAGAGGAATTTCCTTCTTAGACAGTGGTAACTGGAACAGATGTCACTATTGAAAAATTCTCTACTCTTATATTCCATACTCTTAATACTCTTCTGGTGACAACTCTAAAATTTCCTATCACATTCTGTCTGTAAAAATTGTCACCAGGACAAATAGAGAGCAATAAAAACTTGATAGGAGTTTTAACCCTTTGCAATCTATTCAAAACTAAAAAAAAACTAAATTCTTATTATATATAATATAATATAATATAATTCATATATTATATAATATAATTACTATATTATATGTATAGCCCATACACTTTAATATATTATTATTTGGTAAATGCCTGTATAATATGGAAAAATCGAAGTAATTAGTCTTCGAAGAGACCACAAAATCAGTAACGTAAACATAAAACCTTGTTATCCTGTATAAATATTCATCTACATCAGGCTGTGATTGGATTTATTTACTGGATGAGTATGATAATCTATTTTCAAATTACACTATTATAAGATTTCCTGTGGTTATCTATCACCCTAATTTGCTGTCTTTCTGGACTCATAATACTGTATGATGATTTGAAAACAAGGTCTAAATCTTTTTATAGTCATTTTTCCTAAAGAGAAATGACAGCAATCATCAAAGTCTGAGTGTTAAAAACAGCCAATTTAGGAACAAGCTCATGCCTTTGTACTGTTAGCCTTTAGATAATCAAAGGCATTAAAAAAACAAAACAAAAAAATATAAAAAAAAATGGCAAGATCTAATTTAAAAGCAAAAAATAATGAACAGAAAGCTTTCAAGACCTGTGGAACCTTTGTCAGATTACAATCTCAGTAATGGTGTCGAAAATGCAAAGACATCCAAAAACACAGAGCTAGAGACAGAGAGAGAGTCAGAGAGAAAGATGTGGATAATTAACCACTTGCTGCCCAGACCAATTCTGACACTTCTCACGTACATGTGGAAATTAGAATATTTTTTTTTACTAGATTATTACTTAGAACCCCCAAGCATAATATTTTTTTTTTTTTTTTTCAAAGCAAAGGCCCATGATAAAGAAATGGTGGTTGTTGCATTTCTTTTTATTTATATCAATATTTACAGTATCTCAAAAAAGTAAGTACACCCATCACATTTTTGTAAATATGTTATTATATCTTTTCATGTTACAACACTGAAGAAATTACACTTTGCTACAATGTAAAGTAGTGATTGTACAGCTTGTATAACAGTGTAAATTTTCTGTCCCCTCAAAATAACTCAACACACAGCCATTAATGTCTAAACCACTGGCAACAAAAGTGAGTACACCCTAAGTTAAAATGTCAAAATGGGGCCCAAAGTGTTAATATTTTGTGTGGCCACCATTATTTTCCAGCACTGCCTTAACCCTATTGGGCATGGAGTTCATCAGAGCTTCACAGGTTGCCACTGGAGTCATCTTCCACTCTTCCATGATGACATCACAGAGCTGATGGATGTTAGAGACCTTGTGCTCCTCCACCTTCCATTTGAGGATTCCCCACAGATGCTTAATAGGATTTAGGTCTGGAGACATGCTTGGTCAGTCCATCACCTTTAACCTCAGCTTCTTTAGCAAGGCAGTGGTCGTCTTGGAGGTGTGTTTGGGGTTGTTATCATGTTGGAATACTGCCCAGTCTCCGTAGGGAGGGGATCATGCACTGCTTCAGTATGTCACAGTACATGTTGGCATTCATGGTTCCTTCAATGAGCTGTAGCTCCCCAGTACTGGCAGAACTCATGCAGCCCCAGACCATGATACTCCCACAACCATGTTTGACTGTAGGCAAGACACACTTGTTTTTGTACTCCTCAGATGGTTGCCACCACACACGCTTTACACCATCTGAACCAAATAAGTTTATCTTAGTCTCATCAGACCACAGGACATGGTTCCAGTAATCCATGTCCTTAGTCTGCTTGTCTTTAGCAAACTGTTTATGGGTTTTCTTGTGCATCATCTTTAGAAGAGGCTTCCTTCTGGGACGACAGCCATGCAGACCAATTTGATGCAGTGTTCGGTGTATGGTCTGAGCTATGACAGGCTGACCCCCCACCCCTTCAACCTCTGCACCAATAGTGGCAGCACTCATACGTCTATTTCCCAAAGACAACCTCTGGATAGAACGCTGAGCAAGTGTACTCAACTTCTTTGGTCGACCATGGTGAAACCTGTTCTGAGTGGAACCTGTCCTGTTAAATCGCTGTATGGTCCTGGCCACCATGCTGCAGCTCAGTTTCAGGGTCTTGGCAATCTTCTTATAGCCTAGGCCATCTTTATGTAGAGCAACAATTCTTTTTGTCAGATCCTCAGAGAGTTCTTTGCCATGAGGTGCCATGTTGAACTTCCAGTGACCAGTAAGAGAGAGTGAGAGCTATAACACCAAATTTAACACACCTGCTCCCCATTCACATCTGAGGTCTTGTAACACTAACGAGTCACATGACACCGGGAAGGGGAAATGGCTAATTGGGCCCAATTTGGACAGTTTCACTTAGGGGTGTACTCACTTTTGATGCCAGTGATTTAGACATTAATAGCTGTGTGTTGAGTTATTTTGAGGGGACAGCAAATCTAATGTTATACAAGCTGTACACTCACTACTTTACATTGTAGCAAAGTTGTATTTGTTCATTGTTGTCACATGAAAAGGTATAATAAAATATTTACAAAAATGTAAGGGGTGTACTCACTTTTGTGAGATACTGTATATTGATATTTGTGCAGCAGTATAGAATGCAAATTTTCAGAAAAAAATACAGTTTAATAAATCTTAGTGCACATGAACACAATATAATACAAAATTTTTAGGTAAAATATAAAATATATTTTAAAGTAATGGTGACTTTTGTTAGACACCATTACTTTAGGATTTTAACCACTTCTGCACCAGTTTGGATCCACTAATGACAGTTTGCGTAATTTCCCTTTCTTTTTTACCTTTAATAAAGCAACATGCTGTTTGTTCCCTGAGGAAGACTCTTTGGAGTTGAAACGCGTCATACCTCCATTCTATATAAAAGTAAGGGTTGTTGATTTTCCTATTGTAACACTACTACAATATTTAGTGGTCTGCTCTTAAAAGTATTTTGCTTCGTATGACATGGTCTTGTTTTTAAATGTTTCGTATCATTAAAATCAGACATTTTTTGTATTATTTTGTCACGTTTTGGTGCCTAAAAAATCCCACCAATAAAAACTTTTCCAACATTCTACTTTGTATATTATTAGGGATTTGGTGCCATTCTCTCCATGTCTAGTATGAGATTTTTGTTTTTGATATAAAAGTTAATGTTACATAAAGAGATACCAAACATATCACCATTTACGATTAAGCATGCTGGTGGAATGGCAAAAAACGACAGTAGCTAAAAATATCCATAGACGACGCTTTAAAAGCCTCTACAGGTTACCAGTTTAGAGTTAAAGTGGTAGTAAACTCTGCTTTGTCACTTTTACCTACAGGTAAACTGATAATAAAGAAAATATTCTCTCTCCTCCCCTCCCTGAGGGGGGAAAGAAAGGGAAATAATGAATGTGCCATTAAACAACAACTATACTATATGAAAAAAAAAAAATCCATACTTTTATTACAAGACATTATAAAAACATTGAATATTTAAAACACAGACGAGGTGGAGCCAACTATGGTATATAAATGGACAGTAAAAAAGATGACTTGTATTATTTACTTCTCTCCAGATACGGTGTAAAGCAGGCGTGCAGGAACAGCACATTTCGCAAACACAGCTTTGTCAGGATCCGCACCAGCAATAGAAAACAAACGGGCTGTATATTTTAAAATACAATATCATTAGAACAAATCATCACAAAAATAAATTGAATCATATTTACCATAACAGTAATACTAAAAAAAAAAAAAAAAAAAATACTAAAAGAAGATCTTCAAGGAAAATGGAAAAGGGTAGGAGGAAAAGAAAAAAGGGGCGCTGTCAATCAAGAGCAAATTGGTCATTCAAATGGTCAGGACCTGCCAACCCAGAAGAAAGACTGGAAGGAGATGGAAGCCCTGTCAGCTATGACAGTGTGTAGCTGGAGGGATCATTTTCACAGGTAAGTCCTCTGCAATGCATACTAGCACCTTATGCCATTAACTTGCAGGGGGAACATTTCTTTTTAATATCAGACTTTAATACCTTTTTAAACAAGAGGTCTGGTGCTAAAAGTATTCAACAAAAACAAGTGAGCGCTCAGAGGTACAAGCAGCTGGCACAAAAGATGACAATACAAACCTTGTAAAGTGAACAAACCAAAAAAGTTCAGCGCTCAAAGAATAAACATAAAAGGTAAAGTGAACCCAACGTTATACACCATATAATGAAAAGTCCATTAGGATCAAAATTCCAATCAATGGTACAAATACAGTATCTTTCAATAAACATAAATGATAAAGTAAACCAAATATTATAGACCATGTAGTTAAGTCCATTAAGATCAAAAGTCCAATCAATGGTGCAAGTTTAGTATCTTTCAATAACAGAATAAGAAACCATCCACTATGCAGAAGATAAAAAAGGGGCTGCTTATCCTACACCCTTTATCCACTCATCAGATGGCATGTCCCCTAAAGACGTGCATACCCATGAAATGAGTCGGGTGGGGGGGGTCATGCCAGCGCTTATGATTCCTGGGATGGTGGCCATCTTATTCTATTCATGCATTTTTCTTTTGGATTGGAGTGTCCCATGATGAAGATTTCCAGACAGTTTGCATGGAAACGTATCAAGGTTTTCGAATTTAGGAAGTTTTAGGGCCTTACCCTCAACATGGGCATTACTAAAAAGAATGAGTTGTGGTCATATTAGTCCACAGACCCAATTCATCATATGCCTGTGTTCTCTGATGCCATGGCCAGGACTAGATAAAAGCATATCATGCGGTTTATGCACTTCAATGGCAATGAATTCTGTCATCCTCGGGGTGACCCAGAATATGATCGGCTCCACAAAATTCGGCCCCTCATAAATCAATTGAACCTAAAATTTGCAGACTTTGTGACCTAATCACTGGTGCTTCCCCCAACAGCTTGTAAATACCCCACTCAAACGGGGGGATAGAGCCTGCTTGAGAAATAGAGAGGGGCTTGCAGTATAGTGGTGAAACTAGATGTTTTCGTCCTGTCATCTATTCACGCAGATACGGTTGTCCAAATTGCAACGTTGACTGGTGTAGCTGAGAAGTCCCTCTCTGTCCATGACCACAACCTTAACATGGGAGGGGTGGACTTCAACGACCAGATGATGGGGCCATACTTATTTTCCCATAAGGCCAGACTCTGGTACAAAAAAGTGTCTGTATATTTATCCCAATTGGCCGTGTTTAATGCTTATGACCTGTACAAAGCTTCAGGAAGAAGTGGATCCTTCCTAAAATTTCAGAAAGAGATTATCACAGTGCTTTGGTATCCAGAAGGTGCTGCGGCCCAATTTCCCAATCCAATCTGTACTGTATACTATACTGCTATACTGTAATGTTTTATTCTTACTGTGTTTTTTTGTTAACCGTTGTTTGCTTTGCGGGTACACCATTTAGCTGCAGCACTGATCTGTTTATTCTGACAGCAACAGGGTTTGCTTTCAGAATGCATAAATCAGTGACTACAGTGCTGTAGGAGGTGATTTCACCACTGCAGTTAAAAAAAAGAGCTTATATGTCCAAGCATGGTGTCTGGGTTAGTCATAGGTAGGATCGCACCTATGCTTCGGCATATATTTTTTACTCTTTTTTGGCACAGATTGCAATAAAAAAGTTGCTGTTTTATGGAGTTAATGTTTTATTGTTACTGTGTTTTATTGTTAACCTTTGTTTGCTTTGCAGGAAAGTCATTCAGCTGCAGCACTGATCTGTTTATTCTGACAGCAACAGGGTTTGATTTCATAATACATAAATCAGTGACTGCCATGCTGTAGGAGGTGATTTCAACACCACAGTTAAAAATAAATAGCGTATATGCTGAAGCATGGGAGCTGTGGTGGTCAGAGGGGGGATCACCCCTATGCTATGGCATTTATTTTTTTACTCTTTTTTGGCACAGATTGCATTAAAAAAGTTGTTATATTATTGAGTTAATGTTTTTATTCTTACTGTTTTTTATTGCTAACCCTTGTTTGCTTTGCAGAAACACCATTCAGCTGCAGCACTGATCTGTTTTTTCTGACAGCAACAGGGTTTGCTTTCAGATTACGTAAATCAATGATTGCAGTACTGTAGGAGATGATTTCACCACCGCAGTTAAAAAAAGAACGTATATGCCAAAGCATGGGGGCTGGGGTGGACAATGGGCAGATAGTCGCTATTCATCGGCATATTTTTTTTTTTTACTTTTCTTGGAGATTTCTTCAAAAAAAGAATCAATACAAGTGGGTGGATGCAGGGCGGTATGTTATAATGGTGAGCATACCACACACTTTTTGTTTATCCACATCGATAGATGTGAATGGAGGAATCCGTTAGGTTGTCTTTTTTGTTCAGCCCACAGGCTGCATGAAGAAAAAGAATATTACAATATATGTCCAACAAGGACCAGCAATGTACTGATACATCGCTGGACTTTGGGAGGTTATACCGGGATGATGCCTGCAGGTGTAGGTATCGTATTTTTCAGCCAGCGGTCGGCTTTCTTGTAAAAGCAATGCTAGTGGCTAATTAGCTGCTAAACTGCTTTAACAAGCAGTGGGAGGGTACATCCCACCCTCCTACCGCCTTCCATGGTTTTCTCTGGCTCTCCTGTCCCACCAGGAACCCTAAAATGCAGCCGGTGGTTCCACCAGCTGACCATAGAGCTGATCGGAGACCAGAACAGCTCCAATTATTTCAATAGCCTAAGAAACCGTAAGCTACAAGCATTTAATCACTTTGGTTTTGCCAGATAAAAACAGCACCATTTTTAACCACTTGCCGCCCGCCCGTCCGCCGTCAATTGACGGCGGAGCGGTGCGACCATTATCCTGGGAAGACGTCATATGACGTTATCCCAGGAAAAAGGCAGGCGCGCGATCGTGTGCACGCCGCCCTGCACTGCCGGTGTCGGGGTGTCCCCGGGACACCCCCCGTCACCGGCAGGGGGGAAACAGCCAATGGGCATGGCTGTTTCCCACGTGATCGGCTGTGTTCCAATGACACAGCCGATCACAATAGAGGAGCCCGGTAGATAACCGCGCATGTGCGATCGGGAGCGCGCAGCGCGGTCATGTCGGTGGCGCTGTGTTCCGTAGGAACATAGCTGTCACCGGCAGTAGTAAACAGTCACTGACAGTGACTGTTTACTATGTGATCGGCTGTGAATCCATTCACAGCCGATCACAAAATGTAAACAAAGAGCAGTAACTGACTGTTCCTAGCTCTTCTCCCCTCATACAGCTTCCAGTGTGAGGAGAGCAGAGCTAGAAAAAGTGAGTTACTGCTCTGTACACCTGCAAAAGTAAAATCACACAAATAAATGTCCCCACACAGTCCTCAGCCCCCCCCCCCCCAATGTCACCTGTCACCCAACAGTCACCTCATCAGTGCCCAGAAATTGACACCCATAAGGCTACGTTCACATGTGAGCGTAACGATTGCGGCCAGAATCACCGCGATTCTGCCCGCGATCCGGAAATCATTGCAAATTGCGGGACGCTTGTGCGTCGCCCGTTTTTTGCAATAGCACCCCAAACGCTGTGCGATGTTGCAGCGATTTCTACCTGCCGAATCGCGGTAACATCGCGCAAACAACGCATGACGCCCAAAAAAGGTACAAGAGCTTCTTTGGGGTGTCATGCGTTGTTTGCATGATGTTACCTCGATTCGGCAGGCGGAAATCGCTGCAACATCGCACAGCGTTTGGGGTGCTATTGCAAATCATGGGCAACGCACAGGCGTCCCGCCATTTGCAATGATTTCTGGATCGCGGGCGGAATCGCAGTGATTCTGCCCGCGATCGCTACGCTCACATGTGGACATAGCCTAAAGTTCACCGGTCACCAGAGACTGCCATCAGTACCGCCGTGCACCATCACCTGTCACCCCATCAATCACCGTCACCTGTCACCCCATCAGTCATCGTCATCTGTCACCCTATCAATCATCGTCACCTGTCACCCCATCAGTCATCGTCACCTGTCACCCCATCAGTCATTGTCACCTGTCACCCCATCAGTCATCGTCACCTGTCACCCCATCAGTCATCGTCACCTGTTTGCCATATACATGCTTGTCAGTGATCGTCACTTGTCACCCCATCAATCATCGTCACATGTCACCCCGTCAGTGATTGTCATCTGTCACCCCATCAATCATCGTCACTTGTTACCTCATCAATCATCGTCACCTGTCACCTCATCAATCATCGTCACCTGTCACCCCATCAGTCATCGTCACCTGTCACCCCATCAGTCATTGTCACCCCATCAGTCATCGTCACCTGTCACCCCATCAGTCATCGTCACCTGTTTGCCATATACATGCAATCACTTACTGACCGCCTAACGACTATATGCGTCGGCCATTAAAAGCTAAATACTGGGGTTATGGCAGCAGATAGCCCCCATAACCCCGGTATTGTTTGAAACGGTGGGCGGTCGGCTTTCAGATAAGGGTGGTCCAAGTGGCGGATTCGTCATGGAATTACCGTTACGGTGCAGGGGAAGAGGTGCTCCCCCCCCTCCTGCCGCGTCCCAGACGTTTTCCCAGCTTACCGGACCCGCCGGCAGCGGGGAAAACTATCTGGTCCCGGATCCTCAGAGACAGGAAGTCGAGTGAGGGCAAGATGGCCCTCACTCGACTCTATGGTCTTGGAGGACCGGAGCTACGTCAAAAGACGATGCCTAGCAACCGGTTTAAAGGGCCGCTTTTTTTTTTTTTTTTTCTTTTTCTTTTTTCCTCTTTCAACAATTTTTTTTTTCTTTTTTAGTGTAGTTGTGAGGTGTGAGGTCTTTTTGACCCCAGATCTCACAATAAAGAGGACCTGTCATGCCTATTTCTATTACAAGGGATGTTTACATTCCTTGCAATAGGAATAAAAAATGATCAAAACATTTTTTTTTTAAACTGTGTAAAAATAAACAAATAATAAATAAAATAAATAAGAAAAAAAAAAAATTCCGTAGGAATATTTTCCAAAAAAATCGCATTTGGAAGACTGCTGCGCAAATATGGTGTGATAAAAAATATTGCAACGATCTCCATTTTATTCTCTAGAGTCTCTCCAAAAAAAATATATATAATGTTTGGGGGTTCTAAATAGTTTTCTAGCAAAAAAAATGATTTTAGCTTGTAAACACCAAGTGTCAAAAATAGGCCCAGTCTTAAAGTGGATAAATGGACAACTTTGTGAAAAGTGCTACTTGAATGTTAGGCATATGTATGTGGCCAGGCTGTTAAAAAGTGTTACATATGTGGTATCGCCATACTCAGGAGGAATAGCAGAATGTATTTTGGGGTGCAATTTTTGCTATGTACATGCTATGTGTTAGAAATATTGCATAAATGGACAGCTTTGTGTAAAAAAAAAATGTGTTTTCATTTTCTTTCCACATTTTCCAAAAACTTGTGGAAAAAAATGACATATTAAAAAGACTCATTATGCCTCAAAAATTATACGTTGGGCTGTTTGCTTTCCAAAATGGGGTCATTTTATGGGGGTTTCCATTGTCCTGGTGCTCCAGGGCCTTCAAAAGTACGATAGGTTGTCAGGAAATTATATGTGTAATTTGTGCTCCTAGAATTTCGGACGGTACTACTTGGATGTTAGGCCTCTGTATGTGGCCAGGCTGTGAAAAAGTCTCACACATGTGGTATCGCAATACTCAGGAGGAGTAGTAGAATGTGTTTTGGGGTGTATTTGCAAGTATACATGTGCTGTGTGAGAGAAATAACCTGTTAATACGTCAATTTGTAAAAAAAAAAAAAAAAAAATTCATTTTGCAAAGAGTTGTGGGAAAAAATGACAACTTCAAAAAACTCACCATGCCCCTTATTAAATACCTTGGAATGTCTACTTTCCAAAAAGGGGTCATTTGGGGGGTATTTGTACTTTCCTGACTTTTTAGTGTCTCAAGAAATGAGATAGGCCTTCAGTACATCAGGTGTGGTCAAGTGTGATCAATTTTCAATGATTAGCACCATAACTTGTGGACTCTATAACTTTCACAAAGACCAAATAATATACACTTATTTGGGTTATTTTTTACCAAAGATAAGTAGCAGTATAAATTTTGGCCAAAATTTGTGAAGAAAATTTACTCATTTGCTAAATTTTATGACAGAAACAAAGAAAAATGCGTTTTTTCACAATATTTTCAGTCTTTTTTTATTTATAGCACAAAAAATAAAAAACCCAGTAGCGATTAAATACCATCAAAAGAAAGCTCTATTTGTGTGAAAAAAGGACACAATTTTTTTATGGGTACAGTGTTGCAATTGTGAGTAATTGTCATTCAAAGTATGAGAGCGCTGAAAGCTGAAAATCAGTCTGGGCAGGAAGGGGGTGACAGTGCACTGTAGGCAAGTGGTTAAATTGGGAAGGCATCTTATAACACCAATCTTAGTGTGGTCAGATGCTTTAAGGGCAGAGGAGAGATCTAGTGTCTAATAGACCCAAATTTTTTTAAAAAAGAGTACCAGTCACCACGTATTGCTATCATAGGGAATATTTACATTCCATGTGATAACAATAAAAGTGATAAAAAAAATAAAAATAAAAAAAAATAAAAAGTGACAGTGTCAAAATAAAATAAAAAAGCAATATAAATAATAAAGAAATAAAATAAAAGCACCCCTGTGCTCACGCACAAAGGAGAACACAAGCATCATTCTCGTGTCGTAGGTAAACAGCAATTGCACTATGCATGTGAGGTATCACCGTAAACGTCAGATCAAGAGCAGTAATTCTAGCACTAAGAACTAGAGAAAACAACACATATTGTGGAGAGGCTGCACACCTCAATGTATTTGAGAAAAAGAGAAGGAAAAAGCCCCCAGGAGTTTTAATAGCAGCAAAAGACACTAGAACTATAGGTATGTAAAAATATTCATCTTTATTGAAAAAATGTTTTTTAAAAACACTCCATGGGAATCAGAGGTGTAATATATGAGCTTTGGTTACAGGGATAAACTGATCATGTCAAATGTCACAAACTGATAAAAGCAAAGAACAATATCAAAAGATCGTCACATCCAGTGGAATTGACTCAAACGCATTCCAACCTCTACAGTAAGGTCTTCCTCAGGAGGTAAGTGATGTCCTATATGTGATAGATGACTAATAGCCAAAAAACTCTTTCAAGAATAGAGGATTCTCCCAAAATGGAGGGGTTTCTCCCATGTTCCCACAAGGGACAAGTGGGACCCACACTAGCTTGCAAGGAGTCACAAATAAATCTCACCATGCGGGGACAAGACACCTGTCTATATCAAGGTAGTAGTAGTTCCAAAGCGTTTTGGAACCCTGGCTGATGGGGGAATGTTCCTTACACTTCAAACTATTAATAATCATCCTTTGAAATTCATTGGTTACCACTATAGCATGCAAACTCTGAAACACATTACCAGTTCATGCGTTGATCCTAAACTTGAATGTCCAGGCTGGTGATTTCTTTTTGAAATTTTAAATAATAGGGCGTTGCAGCTCACCTACCCTCCACTGGGTGGTGGACAATCAACTGTTCAAAGAAAAAAGAAGAGAGCGCACAGCCGCCCTAGCATAATACCATTTATTGTAGATCAAAACAAAGCTGTACATAGATACACTCACATTAAATAAATGAATATAAAGCACATCGATATACCCAGGATGTCAACACCTCTCTCCTGTGGACGACCGCACTCCCGTTCGCCATCCACTCCCTCACTGCATCCTGAAGACCGTGACTTCCGGAAGTGATGACATCCAACTCTCGGTGAGCAGATCAAAGTGTGCCTGCGTCTGGACCAGCCGGCACCACGCGTGCGCCTTTGGATGCGGAGGAGAGTTGACGGAGGCCACAAGCAGATAGGCTGGAGAGAGGATAACCCTCCCGACGTCACACCACACAATCTGGGTTGCTGGGTTGCTATGACTACGCGTTTTGGAGTCGGATGTCATCACTTCCGGAAGACACGATCTGCAGGATGCAGAAAGAGAGCGGATGGCGAACAGGAGTGCGGTCGTCCACAGGAGAGGGGTGTTGATGTCCTGGGTATATTGATGTGCTTCATATTTAATGTGAGTGTATCTATGTACAGCTTTGTTTTAATCTGCAATAAACAGTATTATGCTAGGGCGGCTGTGCGCTCTCTTCTTTTTTCTTTGTACAGTATTGCATGACCACGCAATTACCAGTTAAAATAGCGTGGTGCCAACTTGCAAAAAATGCTCTGGTCAGCAATGGGGTAAAACCTTCCGGAGGTCTAGTGGGTAATACAGCTTTAATACAACACAACATTGTGCATGAAAGTAGTCTGCTAAGGAATCCTTTATAGCCAGTGATCCATGATGGATCATTACACTTGTAGGCAGGTCTACAATTATAGCTTCTAGGGAAGTAAACCCTAAGCCATCTTCACCCAAGTGTGACTTGTTTTCTTAAAGTGACCCAGTCCCCACAGGAGCATTTCTAAACAGAGGGCAGCCTATACAAAAATAGAGAATATGCTTAACTTTTTGGTGACCCATACGATGGAAAGACGCTACTTCACTGCTCCCCAGTTACTGCACGTATTCCACACTGGAAGGGTTGATTACTTTCAGCAGCTGTGGAGCAGCAAAGCAGCAGTTTTTCAAAGCACAGAAAAAAATGGTATGTTTATTCTATTTTTTATAAGTTTACTTCTGTTTAAAAGTGAACCTATAGTGACAGGGTTACTTTAATGTCCAGTTTGCAGAGAGCAGTCACTCATCTACATTACAGTGAAAAAAGTTTGCTAGCAGGAAGGCTTGTAAGAGAAGATGATGCAAAGATGTCAGCAGTGGTGAGGGAGATATGGGTATCACATTGGAGCAGAGGTAAGTGTTGGGGACTTTAGTTCCACTTTAAAGAAATACTTTATTTAGGGGTCAGACTAACTGATTTCACTCGTTTTTTAGGTGTAGATGGGTATACACTGTTGTTTTATGTTTGTTTTTCTACTATCTATGTATCAGGTATCAAGTGCTGGAGGCCAATGGAGAGAGGGCTACCCTTGCAGCTAAGTTCCAAATTCAGAATAGCAGCCAAATAGATATGAGACCGCTCTGGTGTTGAAATGTCCTCACAATCAGAAGGGTGCAGGTTAGGTCCGTAGTCCCGACAGCTGTACAATTAGAAGAAGGCAACCGCACACCAACTTGAGAGTGATAGTAGATGATAAAAACCTTTTATTGAAAATCCATAAAATCCAAAACGACAAACCAGGGACAGGAGGGTAAAAAACAGTTGACGCATTTCACGAAACTATGTTTGCTTAGTCATAACCGTGATGACTAAGCGAACATAGTTTCGTGAAACGCATCAGCTGTTTTTTACCCTCCTGTCCCTGGTTTGACGTTTTGGATTACTATCACTCTCAAGTTGGTGTGCGGTTGCCTTCTTCTAACTGTAAGTTCCAAACTCCCCTGGAGATGAGAAAGGAGGAGTAAGGCCCAAAGTCGCACAGGTCACCTGCAGAGTTGCTTGCAGAAAGGGTTACTGCCGGCAGGTGGCACCTGTGAGATGAAGCAGGTACTTAGGACTGCTGAGACAGAGGGTGGTTGATTCAAGCCAAGGTTCAAAGCCAGGTGGGTAGCAGAGAAGACAAGGTCACTATAGGGAAGGTAATATTGGGCTTATGCTATAGGCCCCCCAACCAGAGGGAGGAGGGGGGGACGGACCTCCTTTTACAGATAGGATTGGCAGCAAGGATGGTAAATGTCATTATAATGGGGGACTTTATTTATCCAGATATTGACTGGGCAGAAGGAACCGCGCATTCAGCCAAGGCTCGGCAGTTCCTAAAAGTTTTGCAGGACAATTTCATGGGTCAGGGGTGAACGCACCGACAAGAAACAATGCAGTACTTGACCTACTGATTACCAACAATACAGACCTGCTCACGGATATAGAAATACGGGGCAATTTAGGAAACAGTGACCATAGGTCAATAAGTTTCAGTATTAATTACAGTAATAGGAAACACAAGGGTAATTTAAGGACACTGAATTTCAAAATAGCCAATTTCCCAAAACTGCGCTCTCTGCTAGAAAATATCAAATGGCATAGAACCCTGGGAACAAAGAACACGGAGGAAAAATGGGAGTGCTTCAAGAGCATACTTAACAAAGGGATTGGCAAGTGCATTCCGAAGGGAAATACATTTAAAAGAGCAAAACTAAACCCTGGGTGGCTAAACTCCAACATAAAAATGCATATTAATACTAAAGAAAAGGCCTTCAAAAAATACAAGGCTGAGGGGTCATTGGCAGCATCCAAGCATTACAAAGAGTGTAATAAGAAATGTAAAGATGAAATCAAGGCGGCTAAAATAGAACACAAGAGACATATAGCGGAAGAGCGTAAAAAGAACCCCAAGAAATTATTTAAGTATATAAACAGTAAGAAAGCGAGGCCAGAACACTTTGGCTCCATAAAAGACGACAAAGGAAATTTGGCCACAGAGGACAGAGAAAAGGCGGAAGTGTTAAATAATTTCTTCTCTTCAGTCTTCACAAAAGAATCGGGGGGCTACAATAACCCAGCTTGTAATGCTAAACTAAATAATACACCTCAGGAATTACCGCCATGGCTAACAGAAGATGGCTTGCACCCGAGGGTTCTTAAAGAGCTCAGCCAGGTGATTGCCAGACCATTATTCTTGATCTTTAAGGATAGTCTACAGACGGGTATGGTGCCAGCTGATTGGAAAAAAGCCAACGTAGTACCAATATTTGAAAAAGGGCCGAGATATATCCCGGGTAACTATAGGCCGGTCAGCCTAACATCAGTAGTCGGCAAGATTTTGGAGGGGCTGTTAAGGGACCACATACAAGACTTTAGTAATGAAAACGGTATTAGTAGTAATCAGCATGGATTCATGAAAAATCATTCTTGCCAAACCAATCTATTAACCTTCTACAATGAAGTGAGCTGCCACCTAGATAAAGGTAAGCCTGTGGATGTGGTGTATCTGGACTTTGCAAAGGCCTTTTACACCGTCCCCCACAAACGCTTACTGTACAAACTAAGGAATGTAGGTATGGACCATAGGGTGAGTACCTGGATAGAAAACTGGCTACAGGGGTGAATCCAGAGGGTGGTGATAAATGGGGAGTACTCGGATTGGGCGGTTGTGGAAAGTGGGGTCCCCCAAGGTTCTGCCCTGGGACCAATCCTGTTTAATTTATTCATAAATGATCTAGAGGGGGGATATCTTGTACAATCTCAGTATTTGCGGATGATACTAAACTAAGCATGCCAATATCTTCTATGCAGGATGTGGAAACCTTACAAGCGGACCTGAACAAAATAATGGGTTGGGCAACTACATGGCAGATGAGGTTAAATGTTGAAAAATGTAAAGTAATGCACTTGGGCGACAGAAAAACGAAAGCAAGCTACTCACTAGGGGGAAACCTCTGGGTGAATCTAAGATGGAAAAGGACCTGGGGGTACTGGTGGACAACAGGCTTGGCAGTGGCATGCAATGCCAAGCCGCTGCAAGCAAAGCCAACAGACTACTGGCATGTATAAAAAAGGGGATTCACTCCAGAAATAAAGAGATTATTCTCCCACTCTACAAGACTCTGGTCCGGCCACATCTGGAGTATGCTGTCCAGTTCTTGGCACCGGTCCTCAGGAAGGATGTGCTGGAACTGGAGAGAGTCAAGAGAAGGGCAACAAAAATAATTAGGGGAATGGAGGGCATCGGCTATGAGGAAAGACTACAAGCACCGAACTTATTCTCTCTGGAGAAGAGACGATTGAGGGGGGATATGATATCAATGTACAAATACTGTACTGGCGACCCTAGCATAAGGAACAAACTTTTTAGAGAAAGGGAATACAAAAAGACACGTGGCCACTCACTAAAACTAGAGGAAAAACTGATTAACCTTAAAATACGTAAGGGGTTCTTCACTGTCAGAGCAGTAAGGATGTGGAATTCTCTTCCACAAGCAGTCATATCAGCAGGGAACATCGATAGTTTCAAAAAACTATTAGATGGGCACCCTAAAGACCCCAACATACAGGGGTATTCAATGTACGGTTAGCAGCAAACACACACACACATCATAGGTTGAACTAGATGGACTGATGTATTTTTTCAACTTCACAAACTATGTAACTAAGTGGTAGCCAAGGTCTGGACAGGTAGCAGGCAGAGGAGATTCGTTAAACAAGCCAAGGTCAAAGTCAGGAAGCAAGCTGGAGACGGAGGTGTAACAAGCCGAGTCAGTAATCAGGTATCACAGGAAACAGGAAACACAGGACGTTGGTAGAAGCTGAAGATCAAACAGCACTTAGAGAAGAGCTGGCTCCCTTATAAAGGCCCAGGTGAGGGGCTGACAGAGATGGTGGGTCCTAGAGCCCTTCTCCTGTTCTGACGGATACTGGGTCCTAGAGCCCTCCTGCTATTGGTGCCCTGACACTATGTATATACAATGTTTTTAAAAAAAAAAAAATATTTAATATGTAACTAAATATTCCAAAGGCATTATGGATTAGCTAAAAAGACAACACAGTAAACAGAGCTTGATTTGCAAATGATTAAAACCTCTGACTAAGCTCTGTGATGAAGAGCATTGCTTTGATGATTCCAGTTTTATAAACAAGGGGCTTTTTTGAGCACAGCTGAAAGCTAAAATAGCTGAATATGTAAAAAGGAGACCAGAGCTCCATCTGCTGTCTGGATAGAAGACTGCATAATATAATGAAATATTTTATATTTACCTAGCTAAAAGAAAATATAGGTTTAAATTTTTATTTTTCAAGTCCTAATAAGGAAAATGTATACAAATGAATAAAAAATGCACTGTAATAAAACCTGATTGGATTCAGACACCTGAGTAGTGCTTTTTGCCTAGAGGATACACAAAAATGTTTAGCATGCCTACACACAAACTGAAATTACATTTTACTAATCTGAAACTCAGCAGATACAGAGTATGTTATTATATTAAGTTGCTGCATATGCATATGAGTGTTTTTTCTTTTTTTTTTTTTTTGGTGATGCGTTCTCTTTAAAATTGAAATTCCCTATTATGTCTGCTCATGAAAATGGTATTTTACTTTTGGTGAAGGACAGTGATTTTGTTTTCACATCTAATGTGAAAGGATTATGTTAAAATCCAGCCTGTCAGTTAAATTAAAAGAAGAATTATGATGTCAGTAATAAAGACTGTTTTTCACTGTTTGCTCTACATTGCTGCAATAAGCGCTCATTAAAATTCATACTAAGTTCCTCATGCAGAAAGCCAGAGCAAGGAAAATGAAAAAGACAATAACGGTAAGACATAAATCTTTGTTTGGTGTGTCATAACAAATAAAAGGCAACATTAAAAATATACAGGTCTCAGAATGCTTATTAAAAGAAACTTGAGTATATGTGGGTCACCAAAAGGCCTACTTTTTAATTAATATTTTGTTCCTTTGCTGAAATGTATGTTTTTATAGTTGAATCCAAATCTATAGGAGGCCATTTCAATTATCATAATTTAAAATATTTTCTTTGCTTGTGTCTGTGCAGGGAAGTGTGGATACATTGGATGAAGTTGTATGCTATTTCTCTGTACGGCTAATGTGCAAATGGCTTTAGTTGCTTAGCCAACCTTGAGCACTAAACATTTGTTAACCACTTGCCTACTGGCCCCTTTCACCTCTTCCTGTCCAGGCCAATTTTCAGCTTTCAGTGCTGTCACACTTTGAATGATAATTGCGTGGTCATGCAACACTGTACCCATATGAAACATTTTTCACTTCTTTCACACAAATAGACCTTTCTTTTTGTGTTTTTTAATCACCACTGGGTTTTTTTTTTTTTTTTTTTTTTTTTTGCTAAACAAATGAAAAAAGTCCAAAAATTTTGAAGAAAAAAAAAACATTTTTCTTAGTTTCTGTTATAAAATTTAGCAAACAGGTAATTTTTCTCTTTCAGAACACTGATGAGGCTGCACTGATGAGCACTGATAGGCAGCATTGATGGGCACTAATAGGCTGCACAGATGGGCACTGATGAGGCAGCACTGGTGGGCACTTTTGAGGCGGCACTGGTGGGGCTGCATTGATATGTGGCACTGATGTTTACTGATAAGCGCCACTGATGGGCACTGATAGGCGACACCCGTGGGCACTGATAGGCGACACTCGTGGGCACTGATAGGCAGCACTCATGAGTACTGATAGGCTGAAGACAGAGGTGTGGTTCTTGGGGGACGTCAATAGATGCCCTCCCAGAACTGGACGACTGCACTGTAGCTGACATTTGGCTATAGTGCGATCAGCAAGTGGTTAAATAGGACAGTTACCTGCAAGGGTCTTTGTTTTACATGGACACTGAATGCCATAAAAAAAAAAAATTATGAAGAAAAAAAGGAACTGTACATATAGTTGCAAATACTTAGTATGTCCAGGTGAAATGTACCTTGTTTTATCAAAGACAAATTGACCCAAAATAGTGAAAAAATATATTTTAAATTTTAAGCGTATGTTTAATGCCATTACCATAACCTACTACTGAAGAACCACATAAAATATACTTCTTATACTTCTGAGGATCGCAATGATACCACATTAGAGTATTTTATTTGTTGTTTGTACCCATAATAGGGCCCATAAACAATAGTGACCATTTGTTTCATTTTTTATCCCACCTAAAAACACTGACACTAAATAAAAAGGACTTTTTTTAATCCTACCTAAAATACACTGACTCTGATCTTGACCTTTGACCATGCCCTTTACCCTAATCCTGACCCTGGCCTAGATCAAACCCTGATCTACGTTTTTTTTTTTTTTTTATTATTTCTTTTTTTTATAAACAAATTTTATTGTTTACATTTTCTCCTATAGCAAGGAGAAAAACATGCAATGTACCTTTTTCTCCATTCAAGAGGAGCCAATCACAGGCTATCACAGTGATCATGTGATCGAGAGCCTGTCCTCCCTCCTACTGATCATTAGTATAATATCTGGAGACCTCTCAGCATGATCTTTGTGGGCTGTGGTCATGAATCTTTGAAGCTGCTTATCTCAGCCCAAGGGCTCCCTTCTTTGGACTTCAGCTACCCAATAGGCTTTGCTGGTAGTTTTCCCCCACTTTGGCTGAATCATTGGGCTATTACAACTATTTATACCATCATCTGAACCTATCACATGGACCTCCACAGTTCGGTTGCTTTTATTATAGTGCAAGCAAGATATTTGATATACAAACGCAGTTAATAGAGACACTGTAAGCTAAAGAGTACCCCTGAGGAAGAAGTATTACACTTCGAAACGCGTTGGGTCCCTGCTTCTATAGTACTCACCTTGTCTGCAACTTTTGTATTTTCATAACTGCTTTCCATGCTTTTATATGTATGAGCTTATCTTTTCAATAAAATTAATTTTGTATTATACTATACTATTGTATTTTCACTAGAGTGCCTGAAAAGTCCCACCATAGGGGAACCCCCTTTTTCTGCATTTGCATACCTTTGGGATGTGCAAAAGGGCAATGGTCTGGTTCCCACCCAAGCACGCCTCCATCCCAAAATATATGTAAACACCTTTGGGATGTGGCACCATCATCAGGGTCACCATTGAGAGCAATCTCTAATTTGTACCTGTCCTCTTTTGAGCTCTTTTTTTGGTATCCTGCTCCTATAAACCCTAGAATAGATTATAATAGAAGTGTATAGTAGAAGGAATAAAATAAAATAGAATGTATAGTATATACTAGTATTCCAAAATTCAAGTTGATTGGAAAATAACAAACATACTAACCGAATATACAAAAACGAATCTGAGTATACAAATTAATTCCAAAAACGAATCATTCTAACATACCGAATATGATGAAATAAAATGAACAACTTAACCAACAAATCTGAAACAAAACACATTTTTCATGCACATCTCTAGTATAGAGTGTATGCAGGGTTGGGCTGTCACAGTTCCCATCTTAGAGTCTATGGTGAGGACATGGCTCTTTCAAGAGCCTCTCCTTCTATCAGTATTCCCAAGGGCTTATAAGATGGCCCAGCCCTGCAGATTATACAGGGAGATCAGACCTCCTTTTGTAATCAGCAGCGCTCTGATGTCTGTTTGCCAACCGGTTTTGTCCTGAGTATTAGAAAACGAGTATTAGAAAACTACCATAGACGGGCAAACATCTGGGACCTGTGACGTGTCCCAGAAGATTGCAGGGCGGGAAGGGGAGAGGAGAACTTCTGCCCGAGCCACCTAGGTGGCCCAAGCGGAAGTGGGAGATGATACCTGTCAAAACTAGGTACCCGCTCCCCCCCCACAAAAAAATGACATGCCAAATGTGGCATGTCAGGTATCAGGACCACTTGAAGCGGAAGTTCCCCTTTTGAGTGGAACTCCGCTTTAATTTGTTTTTATTATCTCCTTCCTCCTCTACCTCCCTTTGGTAATTTTCTTTAGAACTTTTTAGATTCAAAGAAAAATACTAAACAGGCAAACACAAAGGAATAATATCCTCTTTTTTTTATAGTCATTGGATCAAACCAAGATAGTTTTTGGATTGGTGTAGTGTGTTTAAATTGAAGTAAAGTTACTTAGTATGATAACTGCAGATATACGGGTTTATTTAATAACACAGTACCAAAGGCAATAATGATTTGTTTTTGATACGTTTTATAACTTTTTGAATTCATATGTAAACTACTTTCATTTTTGTCCATTTTGTTTATGCATTTTTGTAGCACTGCATTAAAAAATACCAAGATTTAAAAAAGCATTTATCTTATTTTTACTTCTTTGCACTTTGTACCAGAAACATAATTTTTGTGACTTTTGATATCATAACGATCTATTACACCAGGAGTCTCCAAACTTTCAAAACAAAGGGCCAGGTTTTTGACCTTCAGATTTTAGGGGGGTCAGACTGTGGCCAGTGGGAGTGGAATTTTTTTCTGGAATCAGTGGGAGTAAACACCACCACATTTGGTATTAGGGGAAGGAATACTGCCCAATTGTTTGTATCATTGGGAGGAATAGTGCCCTGGTATTGATGTCAGTGGGAGACACTGTGCCCCATTGTTGGTGTCAGTTTGCAGAATAGTGCCTTGTATAAGTGGGAGAAATAGCACCCTAAGGGCTGGATAAAGGCAAGCAAAGGGCTGCTTCTGGCCCCAGGGCCACAGTTTGCAGACCACTGTATTAGACCATGCTCATAATGAATAAAAGAAGCTGGTTTAACCATGCAACAATCTTTGCTCCAGCACAGCCACAGACATGAGCATATGACCTATCCCACTTCAGAGATGCTCATTCAGAAAAAACTTCCACCTTAATAACCACAGGATCCTGTTTTTCATTCCCCATGTCATTCATGTGAAAATTTGAATTTGCTTTATACAGACCATCATAGCCAAAGGAGCTTGTTCATGTGTGCCAATATCTTACAACAGCAAGATCCTGGGTGCAAATTTCTGAAGAAGTGTACTTATGTCACTTCCCTCCCTGGATAAATCAGCTATAAATCTAATTTTGCATTCACTATCATAGTGGTTAAGTCAAAAAAGCTACAGTTTGGTAGCTCTTATATCTTGGGTTTAAACCCCTTGCCATTATTAATGAGTCTATCTTCTCTGCATACTAGAATAGACTAGGGGATAAGACACTATTTCTTTTGGATCCTATTATAAATGGCAGTGATCCACTGAAAAAAGTTGAAATTCTCAAAGAGAAATTGGGCTAAAGTGACAAAAGAAAAAATAAAAATCAATGGATACATAGGAAAGTGCTCCCCCGGTCTCCAGTAATGCAAATTTGGGTGCACTTCACCCAATCACAGATTTTACAATTACAATATATACTGACAATATGTTTTTCTGTTTCAATATATTTATTGAAGTATTTCACAATAACAAAGAATACAATGATACAACAAAGAGTACATGTCTTCCACAAGTGTCCAACAAAAAATAATGGACCAACTTATGTAGACGAGTCTACTTCTTCTCTTCCTTTTTTCCTTTAGCAATCTTTCCCTCCCCCCATGTTCTTTTGTTAGGAAAATAAAATTCTTCTCCTGCTAAATTGATCAATCTGGCTTTGTGGGCTATCTCCAAAACTGTGTAGACTCCTATTATTGCATAGATAAGGCACATCATAATCTCATTGCATAATAAGATAATAAAGCTATATCAACTTGTATTGTGGCTCCAGCCCCAAGGGCAGTCACCACCTCTGTGGTCCGGATGCACATCCGACCACCATTTCTGCATCCGCTATAGGGGACCCCCCTCCAGGAGGAGAGAGACACCCCCCTCATCTCTTAGTGAATTACAGTCAATATTTAAGAGAATACTTCCTTATTAATATTTATTCAGGACAATCAGGAAGACCCGAGAAAGATAACATCAGAATTTTACAATAGAAAGAAAGAAAGGGTAAATATGAAGAGGAGGTAATTGGACAAGACCTCGCACTCCGAATCCCACAGGCTCAGAACTTGCTCAACCGATTATGGATCGAGGATCACCAGTTAAGTACCTGACCCATCCCATATGGAATAAAAATATATTTCCAATATATTTAGGGGAAAAAAAATTAGAAATATATTGAATATGGCCAAAATTGTAGCATTTCAAATATATTTCCAATATATTTGGGAAAATAAAAAATGTTTTTTTAAAAAATATATTTTAAATATATTTTTCTTCCATGTGGGATGGCTCCCATATTTTCTCAAACATGACAATATGTTTTTAAAACCTAAAATATTCAATGCCTGTTTATTATTAAAATTTTCTCCAAGCTTCTTGGTTTCCAGATTTGTGATTACAGTTATTGCCTTTTGAAATGTAAAGTGTAGGGCAAATACCAAGGAATAGAATTCTCATTCTTCTACAGTCAAGGGATTTGTTGCAAGATAGTTTTAGGATTGCTGTGCTGTAGTGTGTTTGAATAGATGTAATGTTGCTTAGCATGATAACTGCATACATACTGGCTCATTTAATAACATAGTACCAAAAGCAATAATGTGTAATTTTCTGTAGCAAACGGTTGTAAAACAGTTTTTATATGAATTCCAGCTCTAAACCACTGTAAGCTGATTTACTAAGCAGCATTTTTCTTTGCACTGTTGGCTTTATTCACTACAGCAGTATAAAGAACAATCACAATATTAAAAGTCCAGTAAGCCGGGTGCGGTTTAAGACAGTCTCGATCTCTGGGTCTGGGGCTTATGTGTACCATATATAGCCTTAAACAATGGATATGTAGATATCCAGTGCTAATGACTAGATTACTCTTGTTGCTCCTTATTTATGTTTTCATATATCGCATCCCTACTGGTCCTATTATGGTACATTTGACAACCAATAATGCATCCTTGACCTCTGAGAAAATACGATCTGCTTTCTGAATTACTATGTTCCCTCACCAATATATCATTATTCTGTCTAAATAGGGCATTCGAGGATTGTTCAATGCTCTATACCTTATAGTACTTTTGTTGTATTGTTTTTGTATTGTCAAAATACAAATAAAAATGACTGAAACAGAAAAGTCCAGTAAGCCATAGCAGCAAACAGATTCCAGCTGACTTGCTAAATCAGTAAAAAAAAAATAATAATTTTGATTGGTTGTTAGGGTTTATTACACTTTGGCATTGCGTGCGGATTGATTACACTTGTGTTTTCTGTTTGCTTTAAATAAACTGCATAGTCTGTAAGTAGTCTCATAAACAATATTTGAGCAAAAAGTGGCTGTTTGTACTGTGTGGGTCCTCTGACCTCTGTGTGAACATCCAGACACATATGGCTGAATTTAAGCAGATGTCCTGCACATTCATCCACTTTTACAAGCAACATTCTTTTCTAATGATAATGAATACTGGTGAGTGCAAATAAAAATTCTGGAATAAAGTTGGTACAATCTTGCTGAAATTGCATCGACTCCACAAATGTGGGCTTAAACAATCAAAATCAAAAATTACAAGTATAATTAATTTATTCACTAGCATTAGCACAACAGTGTTTGTTTTCGGAATCACCCTTAAAACATTTTATTACTCGCTGATCCAGCCAGTTGGGTTGTTATTTTTCCACTTTTTGATAAAGCGGGACTAAACTCACCCATCCTTTATAACCAAGGAAGCTACCATGTAAGCTTCTGTTTGATCTGCAGTTGACTTGTCATGGTGCTGCACATGTAATCAGTTATGACACCAGCCATTTGATGAAGTTGTCATAGTGCTGCACAAGCAAAGTAAGGAAGAAAGACTGAATGTGTTTTTATTCTTGGTAAAGCAACAGTACAAAAAAAAAATGTGTGTGTATATATATATATATATATATATATATATATATATATATATATATATATATAGTTACATAGTTAGTGAGGTTAAAAAAAGACATCAGCTATCTAGTTCAACCCATGATGTGTGTGTGTTTGCTGTTACCCGTACATTGAATACCCCTGAATGTTGTGGTCTTTAAGGTGCCAATCTAAATGTTTTTTGAAACTATCGATGCTCCCTGCTTATACCGCTGCTTGTGGAATAGAATTCCACATCCTTAACGCTCTGACAGTAAAGAACCCCTTACGCAGTTAAAAGTTAAACCGTTTTTCTTCTAGTTTTAGTGAGTGCCCCCGTGTCTTATTGAATTCCCTTTCTCTGAAAAGTTTGTTCCCTATGCTAAGGTCACCAGTATGGTATTTGTATATTGATATCATATCCCCTCTCAAGCGTCTCTTCTCCATATATACTGTATATGCACATATATATATATATATATATACATACATACATACATACATACATACATACATGCACACACACAGTATGTCACAAAAGTGAGTACACCCCTCACATTTTTGTAAATATTTTATTATATCTTTTCATGTGACAACACTAAAGAAATGACACTTTGCTACAATGTAAAGTAGTGAGTGTACAGCTTGTATAGCTGTGTAAATTTGCTGTCCTCTCAAAATAACTCAACACACAGCCATTATTGTCTAAGCTGCTGGCAACAAAAGTGAGGCTCTGAGGAAGAGGCATTGCCTCGAAACGTGTCAGCCTTTCGTCTTCACGAGACATTGGACTTTTACAACATGGACGTTGCTCAAAGGAATTGATATGCTGGTTTACATTGCATGTTTGTGAGTAGCCATTTTTTTAATATTTCATTAATAAAAGCCTACTGAGCATAATGCGCTAGGCTGGTGCGCCCTTCTTTTTGTTTATGTCTACCTCTGAGTGAAAATGTCCAAATGGGGCCCATTTTCCCTCCCTGGTGTCATGTGACTTGTTAGTGTTACAAGATCTCAGGTGTGAATAGGGAGCATACTGGTCACTGGAAGTTCAACATGGCACCTCATGACAAAGAACTCTCTGAGGATCTGACAAAAAGAATTGTTGCTCTACATAAAGATGAAAAAACAGAAATATCGGCGCAAGCATGAATAAATAAATGGATGGAAATAAATAAAAGCAGCTGACACCAAGGTAAAAAATATGTAAAACCCAATGTAAAACTGATAGTGAAAAGTGCAGCGCTAAAACAATAAGACAATAAAAACATCAATGGATAAATGAAAAGTCTATGAATGGCACGCAGTATTCTTATAAAAAAGAGGAGAAAACAGTCCAATAAGAAATTCCAATGAAAGTGCTCAGTGCTGATCAGTAAACAGGACACAAGTGCTTGTTCAGTGCAATCCTTCACCAGAGGTACTAGCCTCTCACCTGTAGGCTGTGAAAAGACAGCCTTAAAAGTACACTCCCAGCAATGTGAAAATCCTGACCAGGACAGCAATCACAGAGGGCATCTCTCCTTTTTGTAAAGGTGTTCACAACGATCCCCATGTAATAGAAAGGGGGCAGACCATAGTGCAATATGTTTCAAACACCACAATTTATTAATAAAACAAATGGACAGCCTCTTACTTCAAGGTAATGCAAAAACGAGCAGTACAGCAATCCAGCTGATCTCCAGACAGAGCGGACCAAGATAAAAGTTTTTGGTTCAGATGGTGTCAAGCGTGTGTGGCGGCAACCAGGTAAGGAGTACAAAGACAAGTGTGTCTTGCCTACAGTCAAGCATTGTGGTGGGAGTGTCATGGTCTGGGGCTGCTTGAGTGTTGCCGGCACTAGGCACTAGAGAGCTACATTTCATTGAGGGAACCTTGAATGCCAACATGTACTGTGACATACTGAAGCAGAGTATGATCCCCTCCCTTCGGAGACTGGGCCGAAGGGCAGTATTCCAACATGATAATGACCCCAAACACACCTCCAAGATGATCACTGCCTTGCTAAAGAAGTAAAGGTGATGGACAGGCCAAGTATGTCTCCAGACCTAAACTCTATTGAGCATCTGTGGGGCATCCTCAAATGGAAGGTGGAGGAGCGCAAGGTTTCTAACATCCACCGGCATAATGATGGCCACACAAAATATTGAAACTTTGGGCCCAATTTGGACATTTTCACTTAGTGGTGTACTCACTTTTTTTGCCATAATGGCTGTGAGTTGAGTTATTTTGAGGGGACAGCAAATTTGCACTGTTATACAAGCTGTACACTCACTACTTTACATTGTAGCAAAGTGTCATTTCTTTAGTGTTGTCACATGAATAGATATAATAAAATATTTACAAAACAGTGAGGGGTGTACTCACTTTTGTGAGATACTGTATATATATATATATATACAGTGCCTTGCGAAAGTATTCGGCCCCCTTGAACTTTTCGACCTTTTGCCACATTTCAGGCTTCAAACATAAAGATATAAAACTGTAATTTTTTGTGAAGAATCAACAACAAGTGGGACACAATCATGAAGTGGAACGAAATTTATTGGATATTTCAAACTTTTTTAACAAATAAAAAACTGAAAAATTGGGCGTGCAAAAATATTCAGCCCCCCTTAAGTTAATACTTTGTAGCGCCACCTTTTGCTGCGATTACAGCTGTAAGTCGCTTGGGGTATGTCTCTATCAGTTTTGCACATCGAGAGACTGAAATTTTTGCCCATTCCTCCTTGCAAAACAGCTCGAGCTCAGTGAGGTTGGATGGAGAGCGTTTGTGAACAGCAGTTTTCAGTTCTTTCCACAGATTCTCGATTGGATTCAGGTCTGGACTTTGACTTGGCCATTCTAACACCTGGATATGTTTATTTGTGAACCATTCCATTGTAGATTTTGCTTTATGTTTTGGATCATTGTCTTGTTAGAAGACAAATCTCCGTCCCAGTCTCAGGTCTTTTGCAGACTCCATCAGGTTTTCTTCCAGAATGGTCCTGTATTTGGCTCCATCCATCTTCCCATCAATTTAAACCATCTTCCCTGTCCCTGCTGAAGAAAAGCAGGCCCAAACCATGATGCTGCCACCACCATGTTTGACAGTGGGGATGGTGTGTTCAGGGTGTTGAGCTGTGTTGCTTTTACGCCAAACATAGCGTTTCATTGTTGCCAAAAAGTTCGATTTTGGTTTCATCTTTAAACTACACTTTTTAAGGATATCTTTAAGAAATGGCTTTCTTCTTGCCACTCTTCCATAAAGGCCAGATTTGTGCTGTATACGACTGATTGTTGTCCTATGGACAGAGTCTCCCACCTCAGCTGTATCTACAGCTCTAAAAGCAAAGAAAACAAAGAGAGGGCGCACCGACCTAGCGCATTATCCTCAATAACAGGCTTTATTTGTGTAACATTAAAAAATGGCTACTCACAGACATAGATGAAAGTATATCATATCGAGCTGAATTGCTCAAATGTCCGGGTTAGTCCATGTAATTGTCCATAACCGATGAGATGACGGCTGACGCTTTTCGAGGCCCAGCCTCTTCCTCAGAGCCACTGCTGCAGAATCAAATTAATTCATCAAAGATATTTCGCCCATGGCTTTGATGCGCCAGTCGCCTCTGGCTAGTTACCCAACCCCTCCTTTTCTAAATTTCTATTTCTATCTTTAATCCTACCCATATACCCTTTATTTTACTACTCTAGATTTCTTTCTAGTGGGTCTGTCTTTGGTCGCAGTATGCCAAAACACATACCCCTATTTACTCGCATGACAAGGTTGCTGAAGCTCTACTCCAAATAATACGTATCCTTTCATTTAACTACTTGCCGACTAATCTCACTTTCTGTAGTATTTTGATACTTTGATTTGTATAGAAAATGTTCATCAAACTAAACTACTTTTAAAAAATATGCTGTATAAATACACTAAAGTATTCAGTCATTTGACTTGCCGACCGCCCTATAGCAGATTTACTGTTACAGGGCGGTCGTTCTGTGCAGAATCAGAGGGATTCTGCACTCTGGGATAGGGGGCGCACTCACGCCATAGGCACGCCACTTCTGCTGTGATTAATCACAGCAGGTGCCAATCAACGGGTGCTGGACAATGGATGTCTGCTGCCCCCCGATGATCGGTGAGGAGACATACTGGATAAAGCTCTACCTATGTAAACAAGGCAGAGCTACACCCTGTCAGTGAGGATTTTCTGGATTTTGTTTCCCTGCAAAGCAGGGAACAAAATCTAGCACACCGTTAGTAAAAGCAGCACATGTCACACACAAAAAACAGGGGTTACGCACACAATTAATCCTTTGATCGCCCTGGATGTTTACCACCTTCCCAGCCAGTGTCATTAGTACAGTGACAGTGCATATTTTTAGCACTGATCACTGTATCAGTGTCACTGGTTCCCACAAAATATCAAATAGTGTCAGATTATCAACTGCAATATCACAGTCCTGCTGATCGCCTCCATTACTAGTATAAAATAAATAAATAAATAAATAATTCTAGTATACAGTATATACCATAGTTTGTAGATGCTATAACTTTCGCACAAACCAATCAAAATGCTTATTGAGATTTTTTTTTTAAATGAAAACATGTAGCAGAATACATTTTGGTAAAATTTTTGAAGGGATTTGATTTTAACATTTTTTTTTTATTGGATATGTTTTACAGCAGAAAGTAAAAAATATTGGGTTTTTTTTTCAAAATTTATATTTATAGCACAAAAAAACCCAGTGGTGATCAAATACCACCAAAAGAAAGCTCTACTTATTGGGTAAAAAAATTACAATATTTTCATTTATATACAGTGTTAAATGAGTTAAAGTAACGCAGTGCCGTATAGCAAACAAATGGGCTGGTCATGAAAGGGGTAAATCCTCCTGAGGTCATGTGGTTAATTAAAAACAGACATTTAAAACTTTAAAATACAGGTTGGGGTTCAATTTACTAAGATACGTATTTATCGGCGTATAACACGCACTTTTTCCTCCTAAAAATGGAGGAAAAAGTAGCTGTGCGTGTTATACGCCGATATAAAAAAAAATGTCCAGAAAGCAGCGCCGAGAGGTAGAAGGGGGCGGGCGGCGCCGAGAGGTAGAAGGGGGCGATCGGCGCGGAGGAGAAGGAAGGACACGCTGTCATCAGAAGTCCCGCCTCCTATGCCGACGTCAATCATAGGCGCCGGGACTTCCGATGAGAGCGCATCCTTCCTTCTCCTCGGCGCCGCCCGCCTCCTTCTACCTCTCGGCGCCTCCCACCCCTTCTACCTCTCGGCGCCTCCCGCCCCCTTCTACCTCTCGGCACTGCTTTCTGGAGATCTTAAAAGTGATGTGTATAGTGGCGCTGGCGAGGCTGCAATTATGGGCGCTTGCGAAGGCTGCATGTATGGGCACTGGTGACGGCTGCATGTATGGGCACTGGCGAAGGCTGCATGTATGGGCACTGGCGAAGGCTGCATGTATGGGCACTGGCAAAGGCTGCATGTATGGGCACTGGCAAAGGCTGCATGTATGGGCACTGGCGAAGGCTGCATGTATGGGCACTGGCAAAGGCTGCATGTATGGGCACTGGCAAAGGCTGCATATATGGGCACTGGCAAAGGCTGCATGTATGGGCACTGGCAAAGGCTGCATGTATGGGCACTGGCAAAGGCTGCATGTATGGGCACTGGCGAAGGCTGCATGTATGGGCACTGGCAAAGGCTGCATGTATGGGCACTGGCGAAGGCTGCATGTATGGGCACTGGCTAAGGCTGCATGTATGGGCACTGGCGAAGGCTGCATGTATGGGCACTGGCAAAGGCTGCATGTATGGGCACTGGCAAAGGCTGCATGTATGGGCACTGGCGAAGGCTGCATGTATGGGCACTGGCAAAGGCTGCAATTATGGGCACTGGCGAAGGCTGCATGTATTGGCACTGGCGATGGCGAGGCTGCAATTATGGGCGCTGGTGAGGCTGCATGTATGGGCACTGGCGCTGGCGAGGCTGCATGTATGGGCACTGGCAAGGCTGCATGTATGGGTACTGCAGTGATGAGGCTGCATGTATGGGCACTGCACTGGCGAGGCTGCATTTAAGGACACTGCGCTGATGAGGCTGCATTTGTGGGCACTGGTAAGACTACATTTAATTTAAAAAAAATGTTCTGAGTTTAAAGCTGTTTATTTTAAATTTCAGCTTTTTCTCTGAAATTTCTGCCCTAAAATTTAGGTGCGTGTTATACACCGGCGCGTGTTATACGCCCATAAATACGGTATACTTTGCTGGTCAGTTAATAGTCCTAAAACAAAGAGGGAAATGTTTTTGCGCTTTGGGCAAAATTGTGAGAATTATTTTTAGGCTGCTGCTCCCACTGAGACTACCCCTGGGGTAGAGTCAGTAAATAATTATTTAAAAGGAGTAGGTATGGTGCTCCCTTTAGGTGTACCTGCAATTAGTGTGCTAGGCTGAATTAGAGATAAGAGGAAGGGGTATTTTAAGGGACACTATCCAGTTAAGCCTGTATAGGGAGCATAGAGGATTTAAAGTGTCAGTGTTGCGGATTTAGGAATGGGTGCACAGAGACATTTCTAGGGCTCCGGCAATGGAGAGAAGTGATATTTGAAGAATAACTGTTAAGCTGATGATAGGATGAAATTGTATTTCCAGAGTCACTACACTGCAATTTAAGGATTTTCAATTTCTCCAGGTATATTTTGATGAGCCAGGGATGGAGGCACAGGAACCTTTCCAGTGACAATAGGGTGCTAAGACGATGGGATGGCGGGACAGAAGTAATTACATGGTCACTGGAAAGTCAGAGATAAGTGACAGACATTTCCAGGCATATTTTCTACTGAGCAAGGAATGGGGCACAGGGGTATTCCAGGTACACTGTGATGATAAATGGAAAAAAGTGCACACAAAAACAAATCTAAGGATGCTTTATAACTGCTCAACAAATTTTATACTAGAGCAATAAAAATATGCTATATTAATATTTCTTTAGTTATTTCCCAGGAAGCATGATGACCTAGAGTGACTTTTAAATAAAGAGAAACTATTATATTCTGTTGATCAGTCTGACAGTAGCTACGCTTTAGAGACGCACTGTCATATGGTTGTAACCTTGTTTTCAACAGCAAAAACTGTAGTGACACTGGATCTGTATATATTTAGCTTCTGTAAACTAAAGCTATGATTGCTACATTTATGTAAATCAGATAATGATCTGCAATACTCGACTAAAGTATTGCATAAATCATTCCTGTTTTGGTTACCGCTTTTGTATATACAGTATATTCTCAAATTCTGAGGCTTGGACTTAGATACTCAGATTTATCAACCTCCAAAATTCCATTCAACACTCTGTCTAATATACAGTATCTCACAAAAGTGAGTACACCCCTCACACTTTTGTAAATATTTTATTATATCTTTTCATGTAACAACACTGAAGAAATTACACTTTGTTACAATGTAAAATAGTGAGTGTACAGCTTGTATAACAGTGTAAATTTGCTGTCCCCTCAAAATAACTCAACACACAGCCATTAATGTCTAAACCACTGGCAACAAAAGTGAGTACATCTCTAAGTGGAAGTGTCCAAATTGGGCCCAAAGTGTCAATATTTTGTGTGGCCACCATTATTTTTCAGCACTGACTTAAACCTCTTGGGCATGGAGTTCACCAGAACTTCACAGGTTGCCACTGGAGTCCTCTTCCACTCCTCCATGAGGACATCACGGAGCTGGTGGTTGTTAGAGACCTTGCGCTCATCCACCTTGCTTTTGAGGATGCCCCACAGATGCTCAATAGGGTTTAGGTCTGGAGACATGCTTGGCCAGTCATCACCTTTACCCAGAGCTTCTTTAGCAAGGCAGTGGTTGTCTTGGAGGTGTGTTTGGAGTCGTTATCATGTTGGAATACTGCCCTGTGGCCCTCCCTGGTCTCTGAAGGGAGGGGATCATGCTCTGCTTCAGTATGTCACAGTACATGTTGGCATTCATGGTTCCCTCAATAAACTGTAGCTCTCCAGTGTTGGACCATGACAGTCCCACTACCATACTTGACTGTAGGCAAGACACACTTGACTTTGTACTCCTCACCTGGTTGCCGCCACACACGCTTGACACCATCTGAACCACATACATTTATCTTGGTCTCATCAGACCACAGGACATGGTTCCAGTAATCCATGTCCTTAGTCTGCTTGTCTTCAGCAAACTGTTTATGGGCTTTCTTGTACATCATCTTTAGAAGAGGCTTCCTTCTGGGATGACAGCCATGCAGACCAATTTGTGTGGTGCGTATGGTCTGAGCACTGACAGGCTGACTCCCCACCCCTTCAACCTCTACAGCAATGCTGGCAGCACTCATATGTCTATTTCACAAAGACAACCCCTGAATATGATGCTGAGCAACTGCACTCAACTTCTTTGGTCGACCATGGCAAGGTCTGTTCTGAGTCTCTGGCAATCTTCTTATAGCCTAGGCCATCTTTATGTAGAGCAACAATTCTATTTTCAAATCATCAGAGAGTTCTTTGCCATGAGGTGCCATGTGGAACTTCCAGTGACCAGTATGAGAGAGTGAGAGCGATACGACAAAAATTCAACTTTAGAAGTGATGTAATGTGTTGAATTGTTTTGTATGTGTAGCAGTGGCGGCTGGTGAAGTTTTAAGATGGGGGGGCGCAAGACCCCGCCCTTCTATTTTGGCCCCTCCCATTTCTCAGAAGCCACACCCCTTATAGACCCCACCCATTTTGTCCCCTGTATTTTGCTTGCGTGAACCAATTCTCCCAATATATCACATATTAAGGGCTCCATCAGTACTAGTATATCCCATAATAGGGAGCAGGGGCCCTATTATGGGATACACTGACAGAGTGGCACAAACCCCACAGTACAGGCCCCTTGTACAAACCCCACAGTACAGACCCCCTAGCACAGACCACACAGTACATGCCCCCTTTCAATGTAGTGACCAGCGTACATGCCCCCTTTCAATGCAGTGACCAGCGTACATGCCCCCTTTCAATGCAGTGACCAGCGTACATGCCCCCTTTCAATGTAGTGACCAGTGTACAGGCCCCCTTTCAATGCAGTGACCAGCGTACATGCCCCCTTTCAATGTAGTGACCAGCGTACATGCCCCCTTTCAATGTAGTGACCAGCGTACATGCCCCCTTTCAATGTAGTGACCAGCGTACATGCCCCCTTTCAATGTAGTGACCAGCGTACATGCCCCCTTTCAATGTAGTGACCAGCGTACATGCCCCTTGCAGAGGTATGGCAGTGGGAGAGATGGGATCAGGCAGAGGGATGGTGGTGGGAGAGATGGGATCAGGCAAAGGGATGGCGGTGGGAGGGATGGTCATGGGATGAGGCAGAGCAGAGGGGGATGGCGGTGGAAAGGCTGGATGGATGGATGGATGGATGGATGGTCATGGCCCATGATGACCATCCATCCAGCCTTTCCACCGCCATCCCCCTCTGCTCTGCCTCATCCCATGACTCATGGGATGAGGCAGAGCATAGGGGGATGGCGGTGGAAAAGCTGGATGGATGGTCATGGAGGACTGACAGGACAGGAGGACCACGAGGACTCACCGGTGGTGATGTCTTCTTCCAGCAGATGACCTCCGGTGGTCTGGTCTCCTCTCCGGTGCCGCCGTCACTCCCGTCCGGTGTCCACCCGACTCCATCGCCCGCGGTCCGGTCCACTGCTGCGAGTGACGTCAGCGGGGTCAGCGTTGGATGTCCTGGATGCTGTGATTGGTCCAGGCTGGAGGCTGGACCAATCACAGCCAGGAATCCACGAAGTGGGGGTTTCCAAGGAATCTGCCTTGCGCCCAGGTTACGCCCCCCACGCCCCCCAGAAGGCAGCCAATCGGCGCCTCTTCTGGGTGGTAACCCCACCCCCCCATCCCCTCCACATCGGCTGGCGGCGGCGGCGGCGAACGCAATTTTTTTTTTTTTTTCAAACTTTATTGCTCGTTTTGCAATCTTTTTTTTTTTTTTTATCTTTTTTTTTTTTCTTCCTTTTTTCAGGGGGGGCGGCGCCCTGGCGCCCCCTATGCACCGGCCGCCACTGATGTGTAGCAAGGTTTCCAGGCCTGTGGCCTGATGTGGGTCTGCCATTAGAACCGGAATCCTCTCCAGCCCATGTGAGTCCCCAGGTGTGACAATTGAAACAGTGACAACTCCGGCATCTTTGTTTGTGGTTTTTATTATAAATTAAGGGGATGGGAGAAGGGAATGAGTGGGATACTCCTCTCGGCTTGAACTAATTACAATTGGGACTTTGAGCCTGGAAAAATCTCCGTTGGTGCTTCCTTGACACTAGCCAGCGCCAGCCAATGCTCACTGACTCTGAGAACACACTGTAAAACAGTGGAAGTGTAGAACTCCTGACACTGCTTCACTGTGTAAGTCTTTGAATACTTTCCCCCCGTCTGGCACAGCTTGAGGTAGTATTTTGTAGAACTCCAAATAGCTAACACTGTAACTGGCACACGCAATACAATTCAGGGCCCAGACTGCAGGTGCCCCCTTTGCTCCTTGAACTCTTCAGGGTCCACTGACTATGTACCACCTTTACACTTCAGGGTCCTCAACCTAGGTACCCCCTTTACAGCTAGCTGTTCTTGAATCCCCGAACCTCTTCCGGAGTGGTCCCCTCTGACTCTAGGCAGACCCCCAGGGGCAATCCTCAGTACTCACGACCTGTGTAGGCTTTCCTGGGACTGTACCCCTCTCTCTCTCCGCAGGCTCTCAGCACACCGGATCCCCCTCAGCTCAACTCAGCACTCTCTGGACTCTCAGGCGACACCCTGAGACATCCATCTTCCTCAGACAGGAGGAGAGACAGCCACACTCTCCTTCCTGGGACTCTGCTCCCGCCAAAGACACCGTGCCACACACTTCCCCCCCCAAACGTATACCCACTCCCAGAATCCCTTGCAGCATAATCTGCCTTCTGGGGTAGTTACAAGCTGGGATGTGTCCCCTGATTGGGCTTCCTACACTTCCCTATGAGAAGCCTCTCACAGGAGTGAGTGGGGATACTTCTCCCCTCAGCAGGCACATCTGGAAGTCCCGACACCCTGCCTAGATAAATCACAGCTCTGCTGTTAGGCAGACAAGGCCAACTATGGTTTTACCTAGCACCTATCTGTAGGGTGCTACATATTTATTCTTTCATTTCCAAGAATGCATAGTCTTGCTCTTACAATTTTTTTTGAATGAAAAATGTACTAATGAAACGAAAATCTGATGTTGTGTTCACAATTTTATAGCCTGCATATTCAGCTTTTGTCATATGAAAATTCGTCTGTCAAAAGCATTGTACTAACGATCTGAAAATCAGCAGATCGTTCGTCAGATGAAATTTTACTTCTGATTTTCTTATCGTGTGTATGGGCCTTAGGTTTTCTTTTCATTACTTTTTTTTTCGTTTTCGTTTATCGGATCATTTGTTATGATTGGAATTTGTTACTTTGGATCCTTCGTAACTTCGGATCCATTCGTATTAGTTACATTCCATTCATTTAGATGGGGCATTGGTTACTTTGGATAATTCGTAACTTCAGATGCATTCGTATTCATTCGATTCCATTCATTTAGATACGGCATTTGTTACTTCGGGTTCGGACTCTTCATTCATGCTGACATTGGTGGTTGTATTTGTAATCAACAAATCAATCAAAACAGTGCCACTGGCCCACCACACCCTGTCTGGACTCTGGATGGAATACAGTCTGACATAGAAAAACACACAAAGGAAAAAGGGGCAATCTTTTTGGCTAGAGATAATCACCAACACTTCTACATCCAGTTTATACCAGTTTATAAATGGGCTCTAACTTGGGGACTCCCAAGTATTGAGTTAGGATAGCAGTATACAGAGGAGCCTTGGCAAGGTACTGCGGCTTTCGCATATATTTGCAAATGTGTGCAACTAAACCCTCTATCTTTTTTTGGAATTGTTGCATAAGGTTTTTTGTTTTGCAGACTATATGGTAAGTATGCTAGGACGTTTTCTGTTGTTTGTGATGTGCAGGTGACACTCTCTCCTGCATACCCAAAGTCAACATTTAGTGTCTCGCCAACCAATTACCAGGCCCACGTGCTGTTACAAAAACTGGTGAATAGCTTAGCCCTGGGCATGTTTTAAACATCCAAAAGAGGAAAGTCAGGGGACCTGGGGACCATGGAACAAGTAAGTCCAGGCACCTCAAAGCACTTGCTACTAAACTACAGCATTTCTTAGCTCAGCCATATACAGTTCCAATCGTTAATGGGCAGGCTGAAGGTACCAAGCTAATGGGGTACAACTAGCCTGCCAAATTCTCTTACAATTATTGCTAGTGGCTTTCCCTGCCCACCCCTCACGTTGGGAGCAAACAAAAGCTCACCAGGAGGGATTCCCCAGTCAGCACTATCTGTGTTGATGGCGAAATCCCATGGTTGCAGGAAAGAAATTCGCACTGTGTAAGGCCGGCCTTAGTTTCAACTAAGTGCAGAATATTTTTATGGTATAGAGATCAGCATTTCCAAATTTACATTTCTGTGTTCATAGTAGCATGTATGAACTTGGGTGCAAGACACTGCACGTCTGCAGTCAAGTTATTACAAACAGGGCCACTGATAAGGCAGTATGACCAACCATCCTGTACTGGGCCCAGGCCCCATTAGTTCAAAAGGGGGGGCAGGCACCTGCTGAGCAGGAGAACCAGCTGTACTTTCTCATTGAAGACACCAATCCTCTTCTGTCTCCCACTGTGGAACTTCCAGCTTCTCCTCCTCTCCCTCCCTCTGGCTACACTGCAAGGGGATTAGTTCCAGCACATGTCCCCCTTCCACCTGCTGTCCAGACCCCCCTGTGTTCCCCTTTCCCCCGCAGTGCTGCCGGCTTCCCTCTACTCCCACCAGCATCTGCTGCGGGCACACAGGGGGATATAATTTCCTGGCCTCCTCCTTTCCAAAATGAACACAGTGAGAGATCAGTACCAATCACTTCTGTGTCCATTCATCACTGAAGCATAGTAAACTGTGTAAACTATGTTTCAGTTTGTGAATGCCCAGGAAGCCTCAGAGTGCTTCCTATTCATTCATCTGTGAAGCTGAGACTGTAGAGAAAGGGACTGATACATCTATGTCTTCAGTCACTTTTGGCCCGGGGGGCCCTGTCAGGTGTTACTGTATGCGGCCCGTGATTTCTAGCAGCAGCCCTGATTACAAATGTAAATAAGCTGCATTGAGATACATTGATGACTTAAGCTTAACGACTATGGTGAAATCATTTTAAATTACTTTTTTATTATTTCCTTATCAATCTTCTCACAACTATGATCAATTTGCTATCAAAAATAGAGAAATATAATATAAAAAATGCATACAGATCTAATATAATACACAATGACAGTAATAAGTGCACAATCGATTATTATGTGTTTCTGACTAAGCACAAGCTGTGTTGGTTTTTGACACTTTTGTTCTGCATTGTAGTAATGCTGACATTCTTATAACGAGGGAATGTGGCATTATTGATCTACTTAACCTTCAGACACATGTTTTCAAGCAATTGCTTACTTTGCTGTTTAGACATGGATGTATGCGAGTTATGTGCCTTCTGTTCAAGATAAATAAACAGCTTTCTTTACTTAATCAAAACTAAATTCAGCTTCTGCTGAGTCATAGTGTCATGACTTATAGCTGAATTATCCCGAACCTTCTGCTTGCAGATGGAATAAGTCTATCATGCTGTAGATGCTGCTCTGTAACTAGGTATTCCAGAAAAAATGACTTACTCTCCTGCTTTTTATAGCATCAGAACTATCTGCTAACTTTCCTACATAAACAGAGATCTGTACAAAAGCTAAACCTCTAGTACAGAGCTTCCTAAACTTTTTTGGGCCAAGACCCACTTCTGAATACAGTTATTTTTCAGGACCCACTTGCTTGTAATTGAATATTGTAAAGCGCTACAGAATTTGTTGTCGCTATATAAATGCAAATAATAATAATAATAATAATGCATATTTTAAATGGAGGGGGATGTTAAATTAAAAATATCAATTTACTACTTTTCAATTTATTATTGAATACACTTGCCAGATGTTCTAAGTGAGGGGTAAGAAACCTGTGGCATGTGTGGCATGTAAGCGGAGTTGCAAGTAATCAGCACCCTCATAGACAGTATAAGGCAGGCAGAGGACAGAAATCGACCACCCCAGGACAGTGATCAGCAGGCTATATGGCACTCACCCTCCTTCCTCTCCCAGCAGTCCACAGTGAAGGCGAAGCCCGTTTGCCCTCTCCAGGGCCCAGCACACCTCACCCAGAGTCTCCATGATGAGGAGCTCTATGCTGGTCTTGGTGTCCTGGCTCTTCTTCAGATCCTCTACTGGGGTCGCAGAAGCTGCCATGAACTCCTGACACCGCCGGGCCACCTGGTCCTTCTATGACACCGAGGCTGCCATATCTGCCCGATATAGCTGAGAGAATCCCGTCGCCAGTCTAGCCACCACTGCTGCCGCCAGCAGGCCCGAGAAGCTGGCTCTGCACCCCATGAACATATCCTACATAACAACCCACATATGTACTCACTGATGCAAGTATCCTCCTCGCGGGAAACGCAGACCAGCCTCCATAAACTGCATGGTCGGGGCCCTGTATCCATCATGATTTGACTGCTCTGGCTTTCTGTAATTTGCGCAAACTCGCACAGCACAATTTAAGTGGGCCCACTCTCAGTGATTTCCGACTCAGCGAGACCCACTCAAATGCAGCTCGCGACCCACCAGTGGGTCCCGACCCACAGTTTGGGAACTCCTGCTCTAGTAGATAGTTGCAGAATCATATGTGTGACACACAACCTTATGTAAAAAAAAAATTATAAAACTATTGGCTCTCCTTTTGCTCTGTATGTAAATTTTTAGGGAGGGGTGGGCAAAGATTCTTGAGAATACCATCAATAACTGGCACGTGAAGAACTCATTAATCTGCAGTTACCTTTTAACTGCATTGGATTCACACCTGTGGGTCCCCACATTTGCTTTCAGGTGCATTTCTTACCTATTCTAATTTACAGTGCAATATCATTACACAGAAGGACTATTTTCTATAACAAGCATACAGTATAATATAAAAGTATAACTAGGCAGGTTATGGGGAAGGAAGTTAAAGTGGCTGTGAACTTTAAAAGTGAAGAACTGCTGTAGTATGTTATAAAGCAAAACTAGAAATGTTAGCTGAGTACGCTGTAAAATGTACATTTTGTCTGGAATTCTTCCTGAAAATAGCAGTGCATGTCCTGGTATGTAAGGAGGCCTAGGTATTTATGTGCCTATAGCTCCATAAATGTATATCTGCAATATGAGATCTAAGGCACTGCTGGCTCTGACTGTTATTCTTAGGAAATTTGAAGTGAGATATCACTTTTGCACTGCTTAGTGTTCTCCCTGCTGAAGGCTTTGAGATGAGGAAACAAAACCTTGTTTCTACCAAAATGGCCACCTCCACACAGGCACACAGTGCAAAACAAGACAATGTATGTCAAGAATGGTGAAATATCAGCTGCAGTTAGCCTACAGGGAAAACTGGTGATGAAAATCTAAAGATGAGCTTGAATCTCTGAATGACATAACTCAGGATCCTCAGTCATGTCAGGGGTTCATTATCATCAGGTGGTGGGTCTTTGTGATTCAAAAGGATCTACGTTGCTAGATGACGTGATTGACTTTGAATTGACATTGATTTCCTTTTTTGTTTTCAAATAAATTACTTTGTTACAGAATAGGTGTTTTTTTTTTACTTTTAACTTTTTTAGAGAAGGTTTAATAAGGGGTACAAAATACAAATGCACTCTATGCTCATTCCCCTGGTCTCTTTACCAGGCATGTTTTACGCATATTAGGTGACTACTTACTGTTTGTGTAATGGGAATTTACTGGGACAAGTTAAGTTATGCACAGGCTAATAGTAGTTTACAGTGCAAAAAGTTCAAAAGTTGTTACAGGAGACTCCAGGTGCAAATCTGGCCATAAATATTTAGGGTTCAAGAACAACTCTAAGTGGTATAATGCAGCGTTTAAGCCAATGTATCCTGCATTGACCCAGCATGAATACAAGGACTGGATATGTTGGGTGGGGAGGTGGGAAGGAACAAGAGGTAAAGGCTAGATCTTAAGCAGGAGAGCAGAGATACTTAGCTTATTAGTGAAGTGCAATGTGTGGCTTTTAAAATTGACTGCTACATTCCATCCACTATATGTGATTGGCAAAAGATGTATCACTGCCATGTTGAAGAAAAACAGTAAAGAGTAAAGTGAAAAAACTATAACCTTTGTGTGGACATTCCTTTCCTGTGAATATAATGGCTAATGGCTGGAGATGTTCTGGGAAGGCCTATGGCAAGATGTGGGCACAATATTTTTTTATTACAGGTATTAAAGGAGTGTCGTCAATTTGCTCAGCACTTTACACATATTATACATTCACATCAGTCCCTGCCCTCAAGGAGCTTACAGTCTAACTCACATTTATACACACACATACAATTTATTTACCATGTCTTTGGAATGTGGGAGGAAACCCATGCAGGCACAGGGAGAACATGCAAGCTCTGTGCATGTAGTGCCGTGGTTCAGATTTGATCCAACAAGCCTAGTGCTGCTATACAGAAGTGCTAACCACCTAGCCACTGTGCTGCCCTACAATATGGATAAGGTTAAGAACTACCAGCAGAGAGCAGGTCAGTTTCATACCGGGCAGGTAAGGGCATGACAACACAACCAAGGCTCTGAACTTGCACCAAGGGTTCTTTCCCTCGCTGGACACTGAGAAGGTGTTTGATAGGATGGCCTGGGACTATGTGGAAGTGGTACTTCCTTCCTGCCTCACATGTGTGCATACTATATATCCAGGTACTCTATTGAAATCCAATGGCTAGGGTGTCGGTCAACAGCTACCTTTCAGACGCCTTCAGCTTGAGCAATGGTACCAGGGAAGGATGTCCTTTGTCACCCTTGCTCTTTGTTTTGACTTTGGAGCCTTTCTTAATTTGACTTTGCTTGAACCCCGATAACAAGGGAATTTGGGTCAAGGCCCGCACATACAAGCTTTTGCAGATGATATCCTGCTTTTTTGATGGATCACTTTAACCAACTTACTCCAAAACCTAGAATATTTTCAACAATTGTCCAATCTAAAGATAAACTATTCTAAGTTTAGTGACCTTAATGTGTTCCATCCTATGTACCAAGTTTCGCCTGGCAAAACAAGATTTTCCTTTCATGTGGGCATCTCACACAATAACATATCTAGGAATACAAACGCCCATTAGATTATCGGAACTGTTTTTGAGGAATTACCTAGTTGCCTTGGATGATACAACAGGGATTTGAAGAAATGGGTGAATCTCAATGTTTCCAGGATCGGCAGGGCTGCTCTCCTCAAAATGTCTATTCTCCCTAGATTTCTCTATGTTATGAAGACTGTACCAATTCACTCCCTCTGCCTTTCTTTGTCACATTATAAACAAATTTTCTTGAAGTTTATGTGGCAAAAGAAGCCCCCTAGGATTAGACATTCCCGTCTTACATTGCCAAAGCATAAGGGAGGTATTGGCCTTCCTGACCTGCATTGCTGTTATGAGGCATGCTTGCTCAATCCTATTGTGGATTGGAACGTTCCCTATAATACCAAGGTTTGGGTCCACCTTGAACAATCTATCTACCAGCTTTACAGCTTTACACTCTCTCCTGGCTTCAGCCCCAACACATATCTCTGGAAGTTAGACTACATCCTTTGACAGGCCCCAGACTCTCAAGGCTTTTTTGACTAAGTTTAAATTTGTCCCCTTGACTCCCTTGCCCCTCAACCCTACTTTTCCACCAGGAATGGTGGCCAACTTTCTAGCTCCGATATGGCCATATCAGGGTGTTTTTGCCTCTCACTTCTTTAGACGTGACAAACTTCTTTCTCTTGGCTATGTAAATGCCCTCATTGCACCACATTTGATGCCATTTTAGACCTACCTTCAAATCAAGCACTTTTTGACTTCTTGTGGCCATCCTGTCCTCTGGACTAGACCACTTAATGCACTTGAAATGCTCTGTTGTTAAAAGGAGCCCCAAATGCATGTTATTTCTCAATTATGCTCCTTTTTATTTGGGGAGCTTTCCACTTATTAAAGCTCATCTAGTTGGGCATGTGAGTGAGACCTTGACGTGTCTCTTTCCAGTGCTGATTAAGAATCTATTTGCCCCTTAGTCCATAAGGATTCCCTCAATGTTGCCACCCAGGAGTGTGTATACAAGATATACACTCAATGATATAGAACTCCTTCGCTTTTCCATACGTTTTCTTTGATTATTCTAAGTCTTTGCTGGGAATGCAAGAGGGAAGAGGGGACGAAGCTTAATGTCTGGTGTGCTCCAAGCTGCAGTCCTTTTGGAAACATGAGATCACTACAGCAGTTTTTTCTAAAACACTTGATTATTCCCCACTGTGCACCATGTCAGTGGCGTTCGGACAGAGTACCGACGATGAGGGAATAGTTTCCGATTCAAATCTAGAAATAAACACTAGATTGGCGCTGATTTACTGAAAATGCCCCTAAAATATTGTTGTTCCTATCTTGAATCACTTGAACTCCATTTCGAACAGGACCCTCAACAGCCATTTTAAAATCTAGAAATCAACCATTTTTAGGTAGATGCCAGGCATGTTTTAGCTTGAAAAAAAAAATGCTAGCATAATGGGTAAGCCATGGCCAGTGGCCCAGACTTGGCACCCAGTTTTCATTTTGATATTTTATTTCATTTTATGTATTTTATTTTATGCACATCAGAACCTACCTGACTCCTACTTGCTGCATGTGCATAGCCTTTGCTGCATGCACAGTTTGTACACAGTATTGAATCCTTTGTAGTAGGCCCTATTTTGAACAATGTATCCATATCTGCTTTTCCGAATTACATTATATGAGTGGCAACACACACTGAACACTGGAAACACTAGCGTTTATAGGGAGGAGGCTGGCATATGAGAAAAGACAGTTGGAAAAATTGGTTAACAAAGGCTTTAAAGAAGAAATCCTGAATAAAAAAGAAAAGGAACATTTAGTTCCTCTAGCCCCTAAGATTCCCACCACATATTACTTGCCAAAAGTCCACAAGAGTCTATCCAGACCCCCCGAGAGATCAATAGTCAGCGGGATAGACTCCGTTACATCACGCATAGGCAAATACATTGATTTTTTTCTTCAACCTTTGGTCCAAGAGACACCCGCTTTTCTTAAAGACACCACCCAATGCATTCGGGAATTGTCCCAGATAGAAGTAGAGGACGACATTCTGCTGGTCACCGCAGATGTATCTTCCTTGTATACTATTATCCCACACGCATTGGGATATGGAGCCGTGAGCTTCTTCTTGGACTTGAAGGAAGAGATCCCCCTTAGACAGAAAAAGTTCATTCTTGAATTGTTGGAGTTCGGAATGGAGCACACTTATTTATTTTATGGAGGGAAATTCTATTTACAAAAGACTGGAGTAGCAATGGGAGCCACATTTGCTCCCTGCCTCGCCAACTTATTCATGGCTTTCTGGGAGGACCAAAACATCTATTCTTATATAGATTGAAGAGTTTGTCTATGGAGACGCTACATTGATGATGCCCTGTTAATGTGGAGGGGTGATGAGAATTCCCTACATAGCTTTATGGAAAGATTGAATTGCAAAAACTGGGGAATCAAATTCACATACAACTTTAGTAGCACGTCCGTCAACTTCCTTGACCGTATCAACTTCAGAAATGCTAAAGGTTTCTCTACCAAAACTTTTTTAAACCTACTGATAAAAATGGATTCATATCTTTAGACAGTTGCCACCATCCCACCTGGTTGAAGGTGGTCCCTAAAGCACATTTCAGACGCATTCGCCGAAACTGTACTAAGAGGGAAGATTTCAGCATACAGGCAAACATTTTGAAAGAAAGGTTTGTGCAAAAAGGATATGACCCTGTAGCACTGGAACAAGACATCAAGACTGTTGATAATCTTGATCATCAAGAATTCTTGACCTCGAAAAACTGTAAGAACAGAGAGGGAGATTCTAGGTTTGAGACAGCCTTTGTCACCACCTTTTCCAATCAATACAGATGGATCAATAAAATGTTCCTGAAACATTGGAAAATCCTGAAGAGAGATAAGGTCTTAGGCCCTACTCTTCCGGATAGACCCATGTTATCTATAAGAGGGCACGCAGCCTAAAAGATATGGTAACACCAAATCCCATAGACAAATCTATTCAACCCTCAATGTTACGGAATTTGAAGGGATTTTTCCCCTGCAGGAAATGCAATGTGTGCATCCATTCCAAGTCAGTAAAAACAGTAAAAACCTCCAAATTCACCATTGTCACCCACTATATGTTGATCGTGTATTGATTGAGATGCATTGACTTCTGATTTTGAGCACTCATCATACTTTGTATTGATTGAGTAGTATTTATTTTAGAACTCATATATGTTCAATATTTGTTTGCTTATCTCTTAAACGTAATTTCTCATTAGCGCACAATTTTACCTTCTATATAAGAAAACCACCATGATTAATCTTTCCAAGTCACCTGACCACAGTACAGAGGCCAAGGAGTGTATGATTGGTAAAGGTTGCTGAGGGAGAAAACAATCCTAGTATTTTGCCATTTTATTGAATGGCAACCTGCTAGCTGTCAGACACAAACTTACGGTCGACCAAAACACAGCCCTACTGGGCATCACATTTCCATGTTGACACTTTATGTTTTAATGCTTATACACTGTAAATCAATAAGTGTATTGTTTTTAAATAACTAAAAAGAGGCAAAAATGAAGTGTAAATTTTATCTTAGATTGTTTTATTGAGTATTCGCCAAACCCTCTCAAGTTTTTCCCTCTGTGTTTTTTCTTTTCTCACTTGAATAATATACACAGTGGATTATACAGTGACTCTACGTATTGTCAATTTATGTGATAAATTGCTGGTGTACTAGTTTCCTCATGTAACTGTTCTTAAAATAAAGATTACAAACACAGAAAATATGTTATTTCACATAAATTTCCCCTGCAGAGCTAAAAATCTTATAATGCCATGATGTCAAAGCTGAGATTTATTTTAACTGTTTCATTTCGAATGCAGTTATAGTTTGCTGTTTAGTATATGAAAATCGAATCTTAACTAGAGTGGGACTTAATATATATAAAATGCACCTGCAGTCTTGGAGAAAATTACACACTGTACAGAAGGCTTTAGGAACATTATGGTTGGTACTATGTTAGAATACTGCCTGTGCTCTTTAACATTAGTTTGCCAATTAGTTAATTTTTAATTAAAGCTAAATTCTAGATGTGAGTTTTCTTTATTTATTTATTTTTTAAATATTTACTTTAATCCAATTTCAAAGAACGCTTTGCATTTTTCTCAATGAATGAAAAGTGTTCTCTGATTGTATAAGGTAGAGACTGTGAATTCAGCACTCCACCTCTCCACCTCATCCAATCAGAGAATGCTTTGCATTCATTGAAAAAAATGCAAGGTGTACTCAGAATGGTACACATTCTTAGTGAGCAACCTCCTGTCTTCACTATACAGCAGGATAGCCACTCAGCACAGGATGTGGAAAACAGGTTTAATCACTGTAGCAGTGGCTATTACAGTTATTTTCTTTTTCCACAGGGATCAGCCAGGTATGGCACATGCATGCTTTGCATTGGTCCAAGCTAGACCAATGTATCTATGCAAATAAAAAAAAATATCTGAAATTTCCCCTCCTAACACAAATACCCCTCAATTATCCCTTATAGCACAACCCCCCCCCCCCCCCCCCCAAAAACAAAAAAAATTCCCTCCTAGCACAAATCTATACCCCCCATATCTCCTCTTCTAACACAAAGCCCCCCAAATCCATACCCTCTGCTCATCCCCAAATCCCCCTCCTCCTTGCAGCTCCCCCTCACCTCTCTTGATACTAGAGTACCCAGGGGACCTTCCCCTCCTGCCTACCCTTGTCTCGCCCCTGACAGTTACTAATGGGCTTATGTTAGCTCTCAACGAACTGTCACAACATCAGATGCAGATGGCTGGTGTCATGGCTAATCACATGTGCAGCAACATGGCAACTGCAGATCAAGCAAAGGCTAAGATGGCAGCTTCCTTAGTTTTACACAGGATACAATGGTTTAGTTCTGCTTTAAGCCAAACCTATTATTCATTAGACCGGATAGGCAGTGCAATAGCTAACTGAAGGAGTGCACACGATAACTTGGAAACATGCTGACAAAACAGCTGGTAAATGCGAGGCAGCAGCTTAGCCTTGTCAGCCTGAAACGGTGTGGTGTTACTTGCAAGATCTTCAGGTAACAAACTTTGCAACAGATTCTCAATAGATTATTTTCCTAAGAAAACTATACAGGGATGCCTTACGTAAAACATACTACAAAATAGATTTTGGGTTTATACACACTTTAACATAACATAGTAGCAATCAAACATCCCCCTCCTTAGTCTAAGTATGACTTGTTCCTAATATAATGCTTTGTGCTACACTTGACAAAATAGTAAACTGCACATGTACAGAGAAGGACCCCTGATCATACGGTTCAATAAATGATATGTATAAAGGTAGCACCTTCCTCTAGTTAGATTGTTAGGCTAAATTTAGTTTTTGGTCTCACTATAGTCAGTGGAGCAGTGATCTATTGTTTCTGTCAGGTCTGGGCTTCCTAGCTGGGTAATTAATGTTTCTGGTAAAAGCCTCTAAAATATAGGGCAGGGGGAGTTAGATATCCAGTGATTAATATTTATCATAAAAGTTCAAATCACAGCGCTTGATAGAGAAGTCTTCCACCACCAAAGTGCAGATAAGCACACGGCACCTCACTGTGCTCTTGTAGTCTCCTTACCAGATAGGAGTGTTAGATATAACCTTTTGGGGCTAAACAAAGTACAGGCAGACAGTCTGTTGTTTCACTGAACGCTGCTTTTCTTTCGGAGCAGGAACTATTCTTTTTGAGGCATAGACAAAAACATGAACTCACAAATGTAACACTGCCATCTAGTGGTCATACAATGTAATAGGCACACAGTAATGACATACAGTGGTTGTTGCTGATTAAATACAAACCTTGTATGCTAACACCCCCACTCAACAACTACTATCTATGTCAATCCCATTTCTGATCTAAGATCCACAAATCTGGTTCTAGCTAGTGGCTTTGTCAAAGCATCAGCAATCATTTTTTCCGACTCACAATACACAAGTACAATCACTTTCTGATCAACTAAGTCATGAATGTAATGATGTCTGACATCGATGTGCTTGGTTCTTCCATTAATTTTCTCACTTGTTGCAAGCTTAATGCAAGCCTGATTGTCCTCAAATAAGACGGTAGGTTCTGATGTTGATTCTCCAAGATCCTTGAGTAATTGCTGTAACCACACAACTTCTTGACTGGCATAAGCTGCAGATATGTATTCAGCTTCTGTAGAGGACAATGCCACTGACATCTGTTTCTTGCTGGACCATGATATAGGACTGTCTCCCAATTTTAATAAGTAACCACTTGTGGATTTGTGTGTGCTGTGATCACCTGCCCAATCGGAGTCCACATATCCTACGAGGTTTAAACTACCACTAGCTGACAGTTTCAAATTTAAGTCTTTTGTCTGTTTCAGATATCTCATAACTCTTTTGATCGCATTCCAGTCTCTTTGACGTGATTTATCAACTCGCCTGCAAAGAAGAGACATGCTGGCTGCAATGTCTGGACGTGTAGTGGTTGCAATGTAGAGAAGTGCCCCCACTGCTTGTCTGTATTGTTCATTGGATGTGAGAAGATCATCTTCTCCTTCTAACTTTGGATAGACTGTATCCATAGGTGTACTTGCTCCTTTCGCCTCTGTCATGTTGAATTGCTGAAGAATAGATTCAATTTTTGCACTCTGATTCAACAGGAAACTTCCATCTTTCTCACGCTGGATGTCAATTCCAAGATAATATGTCACTTCACCTAGATCTTTAGTTTCAAAGTGCTTGTTGAGTACTCCTGTTAACTTTGCAATTTCATTGTTGTTTTTGTGAGCAATGATCAGGTCATCTACATAAATTAGCAGATGCATCCACTCAGTGTCTACTTGTTTAGCATATAGGCACGGATCAGCTTTGCTTCTTGTAAATCCTTCATTTAGTAGAACTTGATTAATCTTCAGGTTCCATGCTCGAGCTGATTGTTTAAGGCCATAAAGAGATTTATTCAACTTGCAGACAAGATGCTCTTATCCCTTTTTCAAATATCCTTCTGGCTGTGACATGTAAATTTCTTCTTCAATATCACCATTAAGAAAAGCTGTCTTAATATCTTGATGTTTCACAATCATTGTACGCATGGCAGCCACTGTCATTAGTGTTCTGAAAGTACTTTGTTTAGCAACTGGAGCAAAAGTAGCATCATAGTCCTCACCGAACTTCTGTGAGTAACCTTTAGCAACCAGCCTTGCCTTGTACCGACAGACTTTCCCTTCAGAGTTACATTTGGTTTTAAAAACCCATTTACATCCTATGGCATGTTTACCTTGAGGTAGCTCTGAAAGTGTCCATGTCTGGAGATCTTTGAGTGATGTCATTTCTTCATCAGTGGCTTTATTCCATACTTGTTTCTCATGCATTGGCAGTTTCTGCATCTCTTTCCATGAACCTGGTTCAGTTTGAACAGCTCTGGAGCTATGTAAGATAAACGTTCAGCTGGAACACCTTTATTGATTCTGGTTGATATTCTGACTGAAGGTATTTCTGGTTCAGTTTCAGGTTTTAAATCTTCTGCAGAAATTTCTATTTCTGTATCACTTTCCTTATTTTCTTGAGTGACTGATGTTGATTCTTTCTCAGTTTGAATAGTTTGTTCAAACTTTGAGCACACAGAACTTTCATCAATAATTACACTTCTGCTGACTGTTACTTTGTTCGTGTCTTGATGTAAAATCCTATCCTTTTTGAGATTCACTGTACCCCACAAGTACACCTTCTTTTGCACATGCATCCCATTTTGTACGTTTTTCTTTTGGAATGTGTACATAGGCTTTACTTCCAAAAATTCTGATGTGTCTTAAATCTGGTTTCCTTTTGTTCCACAGTTCATATGGAGTTTTTGTTGTTTCTTTTTCCCGGCAAACGATTTTGAAGATAACATGCAGTTGTGATAGCTTCTCCCCAGTATGTAGTTGGCATATCAGCATCAAATAGCATGCTCCTCCCACTTTCACACAGTGTGCGGTTCATTCTCTCTGCAACTCCATTTTGCTCTGGGTTATATGGAACTGTTGTCTGGAACATAATCCCATGCTTCCTGAGAATGGCTTGTGTTTTACCACTTGTATATTCTGAGCCATTATCTGTTCGTAGCACTCTGGGCATTCCGCCAAAAATATTATTTACTTGAGCGAGATACTCTTCTAATTTCTCTGGCACTTCATCCTTATTGTGAAGTAGAAATACTGTGGTATATCTGGAGTAATCATCAATGAAGGTCAGGAAGTACTTTTTCTTTCCTGGAGTCATAGTTTTCATTGGACCACAAAGATCTGAATGTATGAAGTCCAGAGGTTTTTGGGATTTGCTGTTGGTCTGCTTGGGAAAAGGTGTCCCTTGCCATTTTTCCTTTAATACAGCTTGTACAAATCATTATGTGATCACATGGATTAATCTTAATACCACTTGCATAGTTATTCTCAACAATTTTCTTTATTGTATCAGAATTTCTGTGCCCCAATCGTCTGTGCCAAGTGTGGATGCAGTTTGAATGTTTATCCTCTTTGGCTATTTTAACCATTTCACTGCAGTTCAGCTGATACAGTTCATCTATGATTTTAGCCTTTGCAAGCAAGCAATCCCCTTTTGTTATGATACAACTGTCACCCTGAAATGTGACTACATTGCCTTGGTTAGTGAGTTTCTTAACTGACAAAGGGTTGCTTTCAAGATCTGGCACATACAGAACATTCCTCATATGGATCTTTTTAGTGATATCTGGAGAGATAGGACAGTATAGAAAGCCATCTCCTATTCCCACTGATTTCATACACCATGCTTTCACACACCATGCTTGCACAGAGGTGACACCATTTTTGGATCCGAATGCATACTCCTTTGTTTCTATGACATTCTTAGCTTGTTGCAATGCACTTTGTTTTTGCATTCTAGCTTTCCAGATTCTACAATCTGCTTTTAGGTGTCCTGGTTTCTTGCACACAAAGCATTCCCGCTTTTCTAGCTGCATGTTACTGTGTTTATTTTTGATTTTTGTCTTTAAAGCTGTCTCTGAACACACACTCACATTACTCATGCTTTCAGTTTTGCGCTTGTATTCATCCACAAGCTTGCCTTTAACATATTCCAGTGTCAGATCATCATCTGGACGTGCATCTAGTGCTGTGACAAGTGTCTCATAACTTTCAGGAAGTCCACTTAATAACAGCGCTGCAACATGGAAATCTTTTATCTCTTCTCCAATCCCTCTCAGTCTCTCCACCATCTCTAAGGTCTGTCTTATATAGTCCTGCATGTCCTGGTCTTTCTGTAGCTTAGTTTGATAGAGCTTTCTGATTAAATACAGTTTATTGCTGAGATTAACTCTTTCATGTGCTTTCTGTAACTCTTCCCACATGTCTTTAGCAGTCTGACAGTTACATATATGTATGATTTGATCATCATCTATGCACAGGGAGATTGTGCTCTGTGCTTTCTGATCTCTGTCTAACCACTCCTCTGTGGGCTGTGCAGGTCTTGATTCATTTATACATTTCCACGTACCTTCTCTTATAAGCAGCATTTTCATCTTGAATTTCCAAGATTGGTAGTTCTGATTTGTCAGATTTGCAATGGAGAACTTTGCTGAGGGGATGGCAGCAGCCATTTCTGCTGTTTGTCTTTCTGTTGCTGTCTCCTGTACTCACTTGCTTTAGCTCACTGTATCTGGCTATATCCAGGGGTAATCTGTATTATATCCTGGGCTTCTGTAACATGTCCTGGGCCCATAACTAGTGTTGAGCGAACACGGACTGTATTATTCGTGTTCGTACCGAATAATTGGATTTTTTGTACCCGAACACGGACACGGACACTTTACTGTATGTTCGGGTAAAAATCCGTGTTCGGTCGTTTTATTTCCGGGTTTTGCATGCTTTGGCGCTCTTTTCATGGCGGGCTTTCAACAGCCAATCAACAATCGTTTAACTGGTGTGCCTTAAGCCATCCCAGCCATGCCTGCAAATGTCTTAGTAGCTGTGATTGGCCGTCTGAAGCATGTGACCAAGTCTTTATAAGTTCGAGGCAGCCGCAGCGGCGTCATTATGCTGCTTATATCAGGGACAGAGCACACATCAACGTGCTGGCTGCTGATTAGGGAAAGATAGGCAGGAAAAAACCATTTGTGTCCGGATAGAATTGAGGGACAGGTCGGAGTGTTTAGGCAGGGCGAGTTGTAGGCATTTTAGGGATAGAGTCTGCTGAATTATAGGGTCAGTGTCTTCTACAAACTACAATCGATATTGCTGTGTGGGGGGTGGGGTGAATCTGCACTCAATCCTGATCTACGATCTCTTCTCAATCCTGTTAGGGACAGAGTCTGCTGAATTTTAGGGAAACTGTGTTCTACAAACTACAATCGATATTGCTGTGTGGTGTGGGATTGGAGATAGGCAGGTGTCAGTGATCCACATCCATTTTTCTGTGTGTGAGCTGCAGTGAACACAATCTTTTTGGGCTGCAGTGAACACAATCTTTTTGGGCTGCAGTGAACACAATCTTTTTGGGCTGCAGTGAACACAATCTTTTTGGGCTGCAGTGAACACAATCTTTTTGGGGTGCAGTGAACAAAATCTTTTTGGGGTGCAGTGAACACAATCCTTTTTGGTGTGCAGTGAACACAATCTTTGTGGGGTGCAGTGAACAAAATCCTTTGTGGGGTGCAGTGAACACAATCTTTTTGGGGTGCAGTGAACAAAATCCTTTTTGGGGTGCAGTGAACAACATCCTTTTTGGGGTGCAGTGAACACAATCTTTTTGGGGTGCAGTGAACAAAATCCTTTGTGGGGTGCAGTGAACACAATCTTTTTGGGGTGCAGTGAACACAATCTTTTTGGGGTGGAGTGAACAACATCCTTTTTGGGGTGCAGTGAACAAAATCCTTTTTGGGGTGCAGTGAACAAAATCATTTTTGGGGTGCAGTGAACACAATCTTTTTGGGGTGCAGTGAACACAATCTTTGTGGGGTGCAGTGAACACAATCTTTTTGGGGTGGAGTGAACAACATCCTTTTTGGGGTGCAGTGAACAACATCCTTTTTGGGGTGCAGTGAACACAATCTTTTTGGGGTGCAGTGAACACAATCTTTGTGGGGTACAGTGAACAGAATCTTTGTGGGGTGCAGTGAACACAATCTTTGGGGGGTACAGTGAACACAATCTTTTTGGGGTGCAGTGAACACAATCTTTGTGGGGTGCAGTGAACACAATCTTTTTGGGGTGGAGTGAACAAAATCATTTTTGGGGTGCAGTGAACAACATCCTTTTTGGGGTGCAGTGATCAAAATCCTTTTTGGGGTGCAGTGAACACAATCTTTTTGGGGTGCAGTGAACAAAATCCTTTGTGGGGTGCAGTGAACAGAATCTTTGTGGGGTGCAGTGAACACAATCTTTGGGGGGGTACAGTGAACACAATCTTTTTGGGGTGCAGTGAACACAATCTTTGTGGGGTACAGTGAACAGAATATTTGTGGGGTGCAGTGAACACAATCTTTGGGGGGTACAGTGAACACAATCTTTTTGGGGTGCAGTGAACACAATCTTTGGGGGGTACAGTGAACACAATCTTTTTGGGGTGCAGTGAACACAATCTTTGTGGGGTGCAGTGAACACAATCTTTGGGGGGGTACAGTGAACACAATCTTTTTGGGGTGCAGTGAACAACATCCTTTTAGGGTGCAGTGAACACAATCTTTGTGGGGTGCAGTGAACAACATCCTTTTAGGGTGCAGTGAACACAATCTTTGTGGGGTACAGAGAACAGAATCTTTGTGGGGTGCAGTGAACACAATCTTTGGGGGGTACAGTGAACACAATCTTTGTGAGGTGCAGTGAACACAATCTTTGTGGGGTGCAGTGAACACAATCATTGTGGGGTGCAGTGAACTCAATCTTTGTGGGGTACAGTGAACACAATCTCATACTTCTGAAGATTTGAGGGTGCTGCCTGTTCCATACTCCCCCTACTCCTAGCCTTTTAGGGGTACAAACAATAGTAATTGGGGCCTAGTGTGGTTGTGTACGTGTGATATACATACACTTTTTTTGGATCATATTTTCTATTCCGCTATTTAATCAAAAACCTTTGGGGATCAGTTAAATTGGGGGATAGTCTGTGTTGGTACGTGTGAGAGAGATCCACCTTTCCAAGTTGTTGGGGTTCATCTCATACTTCTGAAGGTTTGAGGGTGCTGCCTGTTCCATACTCCCCCTACTCCTAGCCTTTTAGGGGTACAAACAATAGTAATTGGGGCCTAGTGTGGTTGTGTACGTGTGATATACATACACTTTTTTTGGATCATATTTTCTATTCCGCTATTTAATCAAAAACCTTTGGGGATCAGTTAAATTGGGGGATAGTCTGTGTTGGTACGTGTGAGAGAGATCCACCTTTCCAAGTTGTTGGGGTTCATCTCATACTTCTGAAGGTTTGAGGGTGCTGCCTGTTCCATACCCCCCCTACTCCTCATCTAGCCTTTTAGGGGTACAAACAATAGTAATTGGGGCCTAGTGTGGTTGTGTACGTGTGATATACATACACTTTTTTTGGATCATATTTTCTATTCCGCTATTTAATCAAAAACCTTTGGGGATCAGTTAAATTGGGGGATAGTCTGTGTTGGTACGTGTGAGAGAGATCCACCTTTCCAAGTTGTTGGGGTTCATCTCATACTTCTGAAGGTTTGAGGGTGCTGCCTGTTCCATACCCCCCCTACTCCTCATCTAGCCTTTTAGGGGTACAAACAATAGTAATTGGGGCCTAGTGTGGTTGTGTACGTGTGATATACATACACTTTTTTTGGATCATATTTTCTATTCCGCTATTTAATCAAAAACCTTTGGGGATCAGTTAAATTGGGGGATAGTCTGTGTTGGTACGTGTGAGAGAGATCCACCTTTCCAAGTTGTTGGGGTTCATCTCATACTTCTGAAGGTTTGAGGGTGCTGCCTGTTCCATACCCCCCCTACTCCTCATCTAGCCTTTTAGGGGTACAAACAATAGTAATTGGGGCCTAGTGTGGTTGTGTACGTGTGATATACATACACTTTTTTTGGATCATATTTTCTATTCCGCTATTTAATCAAAAACCTTTGGGGATCAGTTAAATTGGGGGATAGTCTGTGTTGGTACGTGTGAGAGAGATCCACCTTTCCAAGTTTTTGGGGTTCATCTCATACTTCTGAAGATTTGAGGGTGCTGCCTGTTCCATACCCCCCCTACTCCTCATCTAGCCTTTTAGGGGTACAAACAATAGTAATTGGGGCCTAGTGTGGTTGTGTACGTGTGATATACATACACTTTTTTTGGATCATATTTTCTATTCCGCTATTTAATCAAAAACCTTTGGGGATCAGTTAAATTGGGGGATAGTCTGTGTTGGTACGTGTGAGAGAGATCCACCTTTCCAAGTTGTTGGGGTTCATCTCATACTTCTGAAGGTTTGAGGGTGCTGCCTGTTCCATACCCCCCCTACTCCTCATCTAGCCTTTTAGGGGTACAAACAATAGTAATTGGGGCCTAGTGTGGTTGTGTACGTGTGATATACATACACTTTTTTTGGATCATATTTTCTATTCCGCTATTTAATCAAAAACCTTTGGGGATCAGTTAAATTGGGGGATAGTCTGTGTTGGTACGTGTGAGAGAGATCCACCTTTCCAAGTTGTTGGGGTTCATCTCATACTTCTGAAGGTTTGAGGGTGCTGCCTGTTCCATACCCCCCCTACTCCTCATCTAGCCTTTTAGGGGTACAAACAATAGTAATTGGGGCCTAGTGTGGTTGTGTACGTGTGATATACATACACTTTTTTTGGATCATATTTTCTATTCCGCTATTTAATCAAAAACCTTTGGGGATCAGTTAAATTGGGGGATAGTCTGTGTTGGTACGTGTGAGAGAGATCCACCTTTCCAAGTTTTTGGGGTTCATCTCATACTTCTGAAGATTTGAGGGTGCTGCCTGTTCCATACCCCCCCTACTCCTCATCTAGCCTTTTAGGGGTACAAACAATAGTAATTGGGGCCTAGTGTGGTTGTGTACGTGTGATATACATACACTTTTTTTGGATCATATTTTCTATTCCGCTATTTAATCAAAAACCTTTGGGGATCAGTTAAATTGGGGGATAGTCTGTGTTGGTACGTGTGAGAGAGATCCACCTTTCCAAGTTGTTGGGGTTCATCTCATACTTCTGAAGGTTTGAGGGTGCTGCCTGTTCCATACTCCCCCTACTCCTAGCCTTTTAGGGGTACAAACAATAGTAATTGGGGCCTAGTGTGGTTGTGTACGTGTGATATACATACACTTTTTTTGGATCATATTTTCTATTCCGCTATTTAATCAAAAACCTTTGGGGATCAGTTAAATTGGGGGATAGTCTGTGTTGGTACGTGTGAGAGAGATCCACCTTTCCAAGTTGTTGGGGTTCATCTCATACTTCTGAAGGTTTGAGGGTGCTGCCTGTTCCATACTCCCCCTACTCCTAGCCTTTTAGGGGTACAAACAATAGTAATTGGGGCCTAGTGTGGTTGTGTACGTGTGATATACATACACTTTTTTTGGATCATATTTTCTATTCCGCTATTTAATCAAAAACCTTTGGGGATCAGTTAAATTGGGGGATAGTCTGTGTTGGTACGTGTGAGAGAGATCCACCTTTCCAAGTTTTTGGGGTTCATCTCATACTTCTGAAGATTTGAGGGTGCTGCCTGTTCCATACCCCCCCTACTCCTCATCTAGCCTTTTAGGGGTACAAACAATAGTAATTGGGGCCTAGTGTGGTTGTGTACGTGTGATATACATACACTTTTTTTGGATCATATTTTCTATTCCGCTATTTAATCAAAAACCTTTGGGGATCAGTTAAATTGGGGGATAGTCTGTGTTGGTACGTGTGAGAGAGATCCACCTTTCCAAGTTGTTGGGGTTCATCTCATACTTCTGAAGGTTTGAGGGTGCTGCCTGTTCCATACTCCCCCTACTCCTCATCTAGCCTTTTAGGGGTACAAACAATAGTAATTGGGGCCTAGTGTGGTTGTGTACGTGTGATATACATACACTTTTTTTGGATCATATTTTCTATTCCGCTATTTAATCAAAAACCTTTGGGGATCAGTTAAATTGGGGGATAGTCTGTGTTGGTACGTGTGAGAGAGATCCACCTTTCCAAGTTGTTGGGGTTCATCTCATACTTCTGAAGGTTTGAGGGTGCTGCCTGTTCCATACTCCCCCTACTCCTAGCCTTTTAGGGGTACAAACAATAGTAATTGGGGCCTAGTGTGGTTGTGTACGTGTGATATACATACACTTTTTTTGGATCATATTTTCTATTCCGCTACTTAATCAAAAACCTTTGGGGATCAGTTAAATTGGGGGATAGTCTGTGTTGGTACGTGTGAGAGAGATCCACCTTTCCAAGTTGTTGGGGTTCATCTCATACTTCTGAAGGTTTGAGGGTGCTGCCTGTTCCATACTCCCCCTACTCCTCATCTAGCCTTTTAGGGGTACAAACAATAGTAATTGGGGCCTAGTGTGGTTGTGTACGTGTGATATACATACACTTTTTTTGGATCATATTTTCTATTCCGCTATTTAATCAAAAACCTTTGGGGATCAGTTAAATTGGGGGATAGTCTGTGTTGGTACGTGTGAGAGAGATCCACCTTTCCAAGTTGTTGGGGTTCATCTCATACTTCTGAAGGTTTGAGGGTGCTGCCTGTTCCATACTCCCCCTACTCCTCATCTAGCCTTTTAGGGGTACAAACAATAGTAATTGGGGCCCAGTGTGGTTGTGTACGTGTGATATACATACACTTTTTTTGGATCATATTTTCTATTCCGCTATTTAATCAAAAACCTTTGGGGATCAGTTAAATTGGGGGATAGTCTGTGTTGGTACGTGTGAGAGAGATCCACCTTTCCAAGTTGTTGGGGTTCATCTCATACTTCTGAAGGTTTGAGGGTGCTGCCTGTTCCATACCCCCCCTACTCCTCATCTAGCCTTTTAGGGGTACAAACAATAGTAATTGGGGCCTAGTGTGGTTGTGTACGTGTGATATACATACACTTTTTTTGGATCATATTTTCTATTCCGCTATTTAATCAAAAACCTTTGGGGATCAGTTAAATTGGGGGATAGTCTGTGTTGGTACGTGTGAGAGAGATCCACCTTTCCAAGTTTTTGGGGTTCATCTCATACTTCTGAAGATTTGAGGGTGCTGCCTGTTCCATACCCCCCCTACTCCTCATCTAGCCTTTTAGGGGTACAAACAATAGTAATTGGGGCCTAGTGTGGTTGTGTACGTGTGATATACATACACTTTTTTTGGATCATATTTTCTATTCCGCTATTTAATCAAAAACCTTTGGGGATCAGTTAAATTGGGGGATAGTCTGTGTTGGTACGTGTGAGAGAGATCCACCTTTCCAAGTTTTTGGGGTTCATCTCATACTTCTGAAGATTTGAGGGTGCTGCCTGTTCCATACCCCCCCTACTCCTCATCTAGCCTTTTAGGGGTACAAACAATAGTAATTGGGGCCTAGTGTGGTTGTGTACGTGTGATATACATACACTTTTTTTGGATCATATTTTCTATTCCGCTATTTAATCAAAAACCTTTGGGGATCAGTTAAATTGGGGGATAGTCTGTGTTGGTACGTGTGAGAGAGATCCACCTTTCCAAGTTGTTGGGGTTCATCTCATACTTCTGAAGGTTTGAGGGTGCTGCCTGTTCCATACTCCCCCTACTCCTAGCCTTTTAGGGGTACAAACAATAGTAATTGGGGCCTAGTGTGGTTGTGTACGTGTGATATACATACACTTTTTTTGGATCATATTTTCTATTCCGCTATTTAATCAAAAACCTTTGGGATCAGTTAAATTGGGGGATAGTCTGTGTTGGTACGTGTGAGAGAGATCCACCTTTCCAAGTTGTTGGGGTTCATCTCATACTTCTGAAGGTTTGAGGGTGCTGCCTGTTCCATACTCCCCCTACTCCTAGCCTTTTAGGGGTACAAACAATAGTAATTGGGGCCTAGTGTGGTTGTGTACGTGTGATATACATACACTTTTTTTGGATCATATTTTCTATTCCGCTATTTAATCAAAAACCTTTGGGGATCAGTTAAATTGGGGGATAGTCTGTGTTGGTACGTGTGAGAGAGATCCACCTTTCCAAGTTTTTGGGGTTCATCTCATACTTCTGAAGATTTGAGGGTGCTGCCTGTTCCATACCCCCCCTACTCCTCATCTAGCCTTTTAGGGGTACAAACAATAGTAATTGGGGCCTAGTGTGATTGTGTACGTGTGATATACATACACTTTTTTTGGATCATATTTTCTATTCCGCTATTTAATCAAAAACCTTTGGGGATCAGTTAAATTGGGGGATAGTCTGTGTTGGTACGTGTGAGAGAGATCCACCTTTCCAAGTTGTTGGGGTTCATCTCATACTTCTGAAGGTTTGAGGGTGCTGCCTGTTCCATACTCCCCCTACTCCTCATCTAGCCTTTTAGGGGTACAAACAATAGTAATTGGGGCCCAGTGTGGTTGTGTACGTGTGATATACATACACTTTTTTTGGATCATATTTTCTATTCCGCTATTTAATCAAAAACCTTTGGGGATCAGTTAAATTGGGGGATAGTCTGTGTTGGTACGTGTGAGAGAGATCCACCTTTCCAAGTTGTTGGGGTTCATCTCATACTTCTGAAGGTTTGAGGGTGCTGCCTGTTCCATACCCCCCCTACACCTCATCTAGCCTTTTAGGGGTACAAACAATAGTAATTGGGGCCTAGTGTGGTTGTGTACGTGTGATATACATACACTTTTTTTGGATCATATTTTCTATTCCGCTATTTAATCAAAAACCTTTGGGGATCAGTTAAATTGGGGGATAGTCTGTGTTGGTACGTGTGAGAGAGATCCACCTTTCCAAGTTGTTGGGGTTCATCTCATACTTCTGAAGGTTTGAGGGTGCTGCCTGTTCCATACCCCCCCTACTCCTAGCCTTTTAGGGGTACAAACAATAGTAATTGGGGCCTAGTGTGGTTGTGTACGTGTGATATACATACACTTTTTTTGGATCATATTTTCTATTCCGCTATTTAATCAAAAACCTTTGGGGATCAGTTAAATTGGGGGATAGTCTGTGTTGGTACGTGTGAGAGAGATCCACCTTTCCAAGTTGTTGGGGTTCATCTCATACTTCTGAAGGTTTGAGGGTGCTGCCTGTTCCATACTCCCCCTACTCCTCATCTAGCCTTTTAGGGGTACAAACAATAGTAATTGGGGCCCAGTGTGGTTGTGTACGTGTGATATACATACACTTTTTTTGGATCATATTTTCTATTCCGCTATTTAATCAAAAACCTTTGGGGATCAGTTAAATTGGGGGATAGTCTGTGTTGGTACGTGTGAGAGAGATCCACCTTTCCAAGTTGTTGGGGTTCATCTCATACTTCTGAAGGTTTGAGGGTGCTGCCTGTTCCATACCCCCCCTACTCCTCATCTAGCCTTTTAGGGGTACAAACAATAGTAATTGGGGCCTAGTGTGGTTGTGTACGTGTGATATACATACACTTTTTTTGGATCATATTTTCTATTCCGCTATTTAATCAAAAACCTTTGGGGATCAGTTAAATTGGGGGATAGTCTGTGTTGGTACGTGTGAGAGAGATCCACCTTTCCAAGTTTTTGGGGTTCATCTCATACTTCTGAAGATTTGAGGGTGCTGCCTGTTCCATACCCCCCCTACTCCTCATCTAGCCTTTTAGGGGTACAAACAATAGTAATTGGGGCCTAGTGTGGTTGTGTACGTGTGATATACATACACTTTTTTTGGATCATATTTTCTATTCCGCTATTTAATCAAAAACCTTTGGGGATCAGTTAAATTGGGGGATAGTCTGTGTTGGTACGTGTGAGAGAGATCCACCTTTCCAAGTTTTTGGGGTTCATCTCATACTTCTGAAGATTTGAGGGTGCTGCCTGTTCCATACCCCCCCTACTCCTCATCTAGCCTTTTAGGGGTACAAACAATAGTAATTGGGGCCTAGTGTGGTTGTGTACGTGTGATATACATACACTTTTTTTGGATCATATTTTCTATTCCGCTATTTAATCAAAAACCTTTGGGGATCAGTTAAATTGGGGGATAGTCTTTGTTGGTACGTGTGAGAGAGATCCACCTTTCCAAGTTTTTGGGGTTCATCTCATACTTCTGAAGATTTGAGGGTGCTGCCTGTTCCATACTCCTCCTCCTACTGCTCAACCATCCTTTTAGGGGTACAAACAATAGTAGTTGGGGCCTAGTGTGGTGGTGTACGTGCGAGATACATACACTTTCTTTTTGATCATATTTTCTATTCCGCTATTCAATTAAAACCTTTGGGGATCAATTCAATTGCGAGATAGTCTGTGTCGGTACGTGTGAGATCCACCTTTCCAAGTTGTTGGGGTTCATCTCATACTTCTGAAGATTTGAGGGTGCTGCCTGTTCCATACTCCTGCTCCTACTGCTCAACCATCCTTTTAGGGGTACAAACAATAGTAATTGGGGCCTAGTGTGGTTGTGTACGTGCGAGATACATACACTTTTTTTGATCATATTTCCTATTCCGCTATTCAATAAAAACCTTTGAGGATCAATTGAATTGCCGGATAGTCTGTGTCGGTACGTGTGAGATCCACCTTTCCAAGTTTTTGGGGTTCATCTCATACTTCTGAAGATTTGAGGGTGCTGCCTGTTCCATACTCCTCCTCCTACTCCTCATCCATCCTTTTAGGGGTACAAACAATAGTAATTGGGGCCTAGTGTGGTTGTGTATGTGCGAGATACATACACTTTTTTTGATCATATTTCCTATTCCGCTATTCAATAAAAACCTTTGAGGATCAATTGAATTGCGGGATAGTCTGTGTCGGTACGTGTGAGATCCACCTTTCCAAGTTTTTGGGGTTCATCTCATACTTCTGAAGATTTGAGGGTGCTGCCTGTTCCATACTCCTCCTCCTACTCCTCATCCATCCTTTTAGGGGTACAAACAATAGTAATTGGGGCCTAGTGTGGTTGTGTACGTGCGAGATACATACACTTTTTTTGATCATATTTCCTATTCCGCTATTCAATAAAAACCTTTGAGGATCAATTGAATTGCGGGATAGTCTGTGTCGGTACGTGTGAGATCCACCTTTCCAAGTTTTTGGGGTTCATCTCATACTTCTGAAGATTTGAGGGTGCTGCCTGTTCCATACTCCTCCTCCTACTCCTCATCCATCCTTTTAGGGGTACAAACAATAGTAATTGGGGCCTAGTGTGGTTGTGTACGTGCGAGATACATACACTTTTTTTGATCATATTTCCTATTCCGCTATTCAATAAAAACCTTTGAGGATCAATTGAATTGCGGGATAGTCTGTGTCGGTACGTGTGAGATCCACCTTTCCAAGTTTTTGGGGTTCATCTCATACTTCTGAAGATTTGAGGGTGCTGTCTGTTCCATACTCCTCCTACTCCTCATCCATCCTTTTAGGGGTAGAAACAATAGTAATTGGGGCCTAGTGTGGTTTTGTACGTGCGAGATACATACACTTTTTTGGATCATATTTCCTATTCCGCTATTCAATAAAAACCTTTCTAGGGCAAGATCTTAAATTACAGAAATATGAGGAGACCGTCAAATAAGGGCCGTGGCCTGGGTCGTGGTGCTGCTGGTAGAGCTCCTGTTGCAAGGAGAGGACGTGGTCGATCTGTGCCAGCTACACGCACAAGTGAAACACCTTCCTCAAGTGTGAGTAGGCGACAGAACCTGCATCAGTATTTGGTAGGGCATCAAACGCCCCTAGAAGTGATGAGGCCAGAACAAGTTGAGGCGATAGTAGATTGGTTTGCTGCTGACAGTGCCTCCAGTTCCTTCACATTGTCTCCCACCCAGTCTACTGCAGAAAGGTCAGAGTTGGCACCTGCAGCCAATGTCCAACCGTCTTTCACCTCACCCCCTTGCAAATCAGGCCAGCAGTCTGAGCCCCAAGCCATACAGCAGTCTCTTATTCTTTTTGAGGACTCTGTCAGCAGGGTTTCCCAGGGCCATCCACCTAGCCCTGCCCCAGAAGTGGAAGAGATTGAGTGCAGCGATGCCCAACCACTTATTTCTCAAGATGAGTACATGCAAGGATCATCGCAGCACGTCTCCGATGATGACGAAACGCAGGTGCCAACTGCTGCGGCGTTCAGCATTGTGGAGACCGACAAGGAGGGCAGGGGTGAAGACTGGGTGGAAGATGATGTGGAGGACGATGAGGTCCTCGACCCCACATGGAATGAACGTCATGCAGGTGACCTGAGTATTTTGGAGGAAGAGGCGGTGGTCGCACAGAGCCACCAGCACAGCAGAAGAGGGAGCAGGGTGCAGAAGCGGAGCGGCCGTGCCCTAGACACTACGCCCGCTACTGCCCAACGCAGCAAGGGAACGAGCGCACCAAAGTCAGCTCAAAGGAGTTCTCTAGCGTGGAAGTTCTTTAGAAAATGTGCTGATGACAGGACACGAGTGGTTTGCACCCTGTGCAATCAGAGCTTGAAGCGAGGCATAAACCTTCTCAACCTGAGCACAACCTGCATGATCAGGCATCTAAGTGCAAAGCACGAGCTGCAGTGGAGTACACACCTTCAAAACCAAGAAACGTCTCTGGCTCATCCTGCTTCCTCTTCTGCTGCAGTCTCGGCCGCTCCAGCCACATCTGTAGTGATACCGGCACCTGCCACCCCGCAAACAGACGATCTGTCAGCAACACCACCACCTGGGTCACCAACAACCATCTCCACAATGTCCCGTGGAAGCGTTCAGCTTTCCATCTCCCAAACACTTGAGAGGAAGAGGAAGTACCCCCCTACCCACCCGCGATCCCTGGCCCTGAATGCCAGCATTTCAAAATTATTGGCCTTTGAAATGCTGTCATTCCGTCTGGTGGAGACGCACAGTTTTAAAAACCTTATGTCGGTGGCTGTCCCACAGTACGTCGTGCCCAGCCGCCACTACTTTTCCAGGCAAGCCATCCCTTCCCTGCACAACCAAGTGGGGGAAAATATCAGGTGTGCACTGCGCAACGCCATCTGTGCCAAGGTCCACCTAACTACGGATACGTGGACCAGTAAGCACGGTCAGGGGCGTTATATCTCCCTAACGGCACACTGGGTAAATGCAGTGGCGGATGGGCCTGAGGCGGATAGCAATTTGGCGCATGTCCTTCCACCACCGAGGATTGCAGGGCGCTTCAGTTTGCCTCCTGTTCCTAACTCCTCCTACTCCGCTTCCTCATCCTCTACCGCCTCCTCATCCGGACAGCGTAACACCTTCACCACCAACTTCAGCACGGCCAGGGGTAAACGACAGCAGGCAGTTTTACAACTTGCCTGTTTGGGGGACAAACCACACACCGCGCAGGAGTTGTGGAGGAGCATGGAACAGCAGACAAATGAGTGGTTGCTGCCAGCGAGCCTCAAGCCCGGCCTGGTGGTGTGCGATAACGGGCGAAATCTCATAGCAGCTCTGGGCCTAGCCGGTTTGACGCACATCCCTTGCCTGGCGCATGTGCTGAATTTGGTGGTGCAGAGGTTCCTTAAAAACTACCCCGATATGTCAGAGCTGCTGCAGAAAGTGCGGGCCGTTTGTGCGCACTTTCGGCGTTCTCACCCTGCTGCTGCTCGCCTGGCAGCGCTGCAGCGTAACTTCGGCCTTCCCGCTCACCGCCTCATATGTGACGTGCCCACAAGGTGGAACTCCACCTTGCACATGCTGGAAAGACTGTGCGAGCAGCAGCAGGCCATAGTGGAGTTTCAGCTGCAGCACGCACGCGTGAGTCGCTCTGCGGAACAGCACCACTTCACCACCAATAACTGGGCCTCCATGCGAGACCTGTGTGCCTTGTTGCGCTGTTTTGAGTACTCCACCAACATGGCCAGTGGCAATGACGCCGTTCTCAGCTTAACTATCCCACTTCTATGCCTCCTTGAAAAAACAATTCGGGCGATGATGGAAGAGGATGTGGCACAGGATGAGGAGGAGGAGGAGGATGAAGAGGTAACATTTCCAAGGCTTTCAGGGCAGTCATTCGCAAGGGGCTCCGAGGGTGGGTTCCTGCACACGCAAACGCCAGGGACGCAATTGTCCAGCAGGGGCACAGTTCTGGAGGATGAGGAGGATGAGGAGGAGGAGGAGCTGGAGGAGGAGATGGAACCATGTTCACAGCAGGGTGGCACCCAGGCCAGCTCATGGCCATCACTGGTGCGTGGCTGGGGGGATACAGAGGACACGGACCATACACCTCCCACAGAGGACAGCCTTTCGTTGCCTCTGGGCAGCCTGGCACACATGAGCGATTACATGCTGCAGTGTCTCCACAACGACCGCCGAGTTGCCCACATTCTAACTTGTGCTGATTACTGGGTGGCCACGCTGCTGGATCCCCGTTACAAGGACAACGTACCGTCCTTAATTCACTCACTGGAGCGCGATCGCAAGATGCGCGAGTACAAGCGCACGCTGGTAGACGCCATGCTGCTGGCATTCCCATCTGACAGCGGGGCCACAGTGGAAGCACAAGGCAGAGGAGGAGGAGGAGGAGGTCGCCAACGCAACCAGGGCACCGCCAGCACCTCAGAAGGCAGGGTTAGCATGGCCGAAATGTGGAAAAGCTTTGTCAGCACGCCACAACAAACAGCAGCACCAGCAGCTCAGATGGAACGTCTTAGCAGGAGGCAGCATTTTACCAACATGGTGGAGCAGTATGTGTGCACACGCCTACATGTAGTGAATGACGGGTCTGCCCCCTTCAACTTCTGGGTCTCCAAATTGGGCACATGGCCTGAGCTTGCCCTTTACGCCTTGGAGGTGCTGGCGTGCCCTGCAGCCAGTGTATTATCTGAACGGGTATTTAGCACGGCTGGGGGCGTTATAACAGACAAGCGCAGCCGCCTGTCCAGAGACAATGTGGACAAGCTCACGTTCATTAAAATGAACCAGGCATGGATCCCACGGGACTTTTCCGTACCTTATGCAGAATAGCAATGGATACCGACCTTACCCACCCATTGTTCCATTTTTGCTCTTTCTCACTCTTTTGGGGTGTACCCTCATTTAAAATTTTTGAAAAGAAGCAGTGTTGGCTACCTCGTCCTCCTCCTCAGGGCCAGATTAATGTAGGGGCTATTGGAGCTGCAGCTCCAGGCCCCTACCTTTTATATAGGCCCCGGGTTGGCCATATTCACTGTTACCGCTCTTCTGTCACTTGTAAACACAGAAGTCTGGCTTCTATGCTCGCTTCCCCAGGCAGCACCCTCAGAACCTCCCCACACAGCGTGAAGGCCGGACAAGGAGGGACAGTTGGCGATGCATGGATGTGTTTATGGGCTTCAGAGACAGCATCCCATGTTGAATTAGGCATGCATGGCTGCACCCTTCCTCCTCTGGGTGCATGGCAAGGCACGGCCCTTAAGGCCCTTCAAAATCCTCAGCACCAAGCCCATGATGCTGTTAATCCGGCCCTGGTCCTCCTCCACCGCCGCTTCCACCTACACCGCCCATAGGTGTGCGCAGCCTATTGCATTAAGGTGTGCACCCCAAAGTTGAAATACACATGCATGTGTTTGCCAGCAGGGAGAGTAATGTATCGGGGCCATGTACCTGTAGGCAAGGAGAAATAGAGCAGAGCAGGTCCCAGGGAGATCTTTCCCATCTCCTCACTGGCAATGCTATGTGCCCTAGGTGATTAGGGTGTGCCCAGGCACACCCAGCACACCCTGTGCGCACGCCTATGTCACCGCCACATCCACCACCACCTCAACCTCCCTCCTACTCCATATGGGCCTCGTCCTTCAGAGATGAAGAAGAACATTGTTTTATTTTTCTGTTTTTTTTTGTTGTTTTAAGTTATTTCCCTATCCACATTTGTTTGCAGAGCACTTGCCATGCTCTTAATTACGTTTTGCTGCCATTTGCAGCACTCTAGCCCTTTCCTTTGGTGTTTTAGAGCCATTTTAGTGCCTTAAAGTTCGGGTCCCCATTGACTTCAATGGGGTTCGGTGTCCGGGAAAAGTTCGGTAAAAGTCCGGGACACGGACCCGGACTTTTTTTTAAAGTTCGGCCGAACCCGTCGAACACGGACATCTAGGTGTCCGCTCAACCCTACCCATAACCTGTTAGATATAACCTTTTGGGGCTAAACAAAGTACAGGCAGACAGTCTGTTGTTTCACTGAACGCTGCTTTTCTTTCGGAGCAGGAACTATTCTTTTTGAGGCATAGACAAAAACATGAACTTACAAATGTAACACTGCCATCTAGTGGTCATACAATGTAATAGGCACACAGTAATGACATACAGTGGTTGTTGCTGATTAAATACAAACCTTGTATGCTAACAAGGAGATAAGCAATGCACAGGGATCAAGATGGCAGATCCTCCCAGTATCCAGAAAATCAGAACAACATGAATCCCACAGGATGGATGTTAGATCTTTGTCCACCAAACCTCCACTCCAGTTGCAGTCATAATGAAACAAAAGAGGATCCCATGGTGCAGTATGTTTCAATCATATACCAAGTTTATTTAAAATAATATTCACAAGAGTGCAATAAAAATGAACATCGTATGCACAAATATTCATAGTCTTCCAGCATGTCTGTGTTAGCGTAGTCACCTGACTAGTTTCGGCCAATCAGCCATCTTCAGAGATGTGGCTACCTAAACACAGGTATGCCTTTTAAATGCATTAAAGGTTCATGTCAATCAGTCAGAGGGCGTCGCCCAGCGACCTCACGCCACGCACCACCCAACAGGGGTCGCGGGGAGGCGCCAAGAACAGAGCGACAGCCCACTAACTAGATCAGACATAATTCAAAGGGGAGAGCGTCATCTGCATAACTCCGTCCCTACACATATCCAACAGCAGGAGGGCGCCACCCAGCAGCCCCACCCCACTAACTAGAGCAAATATAATTCAAAGGGGAGAGCGTCATCTGCATAACTACGACCCTCCATGTATATTATGGCACCAGAATCAGTGCCATAATAAAATGCAGATACAAATCATTCTGAATGTCTGATACCAGAAAGAACTATTGAAATGCAACATTGATCCCTGACTGTTGATCACAGAGAAAAGGGAACTGACACAAAAATTTAAATTAAAAATTATAAAGGACCAGTATAAAGCATACTAATAAAATGTATCAACATATAAGATTACCTATATTGCCATCTAGTGGTCAAAAAGGAGTATAAAATGTTCACAATAAATCAGATGAACCATCAAAAGGAAAAGACCAAAACGAAATATAAAAAATAAAAAAACAAAAAATACTTAACAAAAAACTAAAGTGTGAATATGGAAATGGGTCTTGTCATAAAATGGGACTAGCTGCTATTATTTATAAAGCAATTAATGTCCCACTCTATGTTAAGGCCATGGGGCGAATAGCTTTGCAGGTCGAATATCCACCTGGTCTCAAGCTTGGACAACTCCCTTTTTACATACAAACCCCTCCAATGTGTTGACAATATATCTATCCCCATAAACAATATTCCTTTCGGATCTCTCCCATGGCATTCATCATAATGTCGGAAGACACTGTGTTTGGTAAACCCTTTCTTAATGTTGGTAACGTATTAATATTATCATGCATCACTGAAAGGGATCCATAAGGTGGCTGGGGAGGTAATACATTTTCGGGGGGGCTTTCTTGAATGTTCTTTCTGCTTTGGGGAGGCTTTCAGTTCATCTGGGGCTGTTGCCCCTTGGAGTCAGCTATTTTGAGACTAGAATTCCAGTTTGGGCCTCGACAGGTGCTGAACTGAGGGCTTGAAGAAGATCACTATAGGTTTTTTCTGGAGGGCACTTCCTGAGTCCTGGTCCTGAGAAGGATCTTTTTATCTACATTAGGAACTACCTGAGGAAGTTGGGTGGCAGTCAGTTCCTAGGACATTATGATTAAGACTTACTGTGGGACTTTCATATGTGGCTGCCGCTATAAAGATTTGTGCTATATGTTTGTTCTCCTATTAATCATTTTGGAGTATCCTGAACTCTTCTTCCGTTTCAAGTTTCTCAGCAATACATTCTAAAAAGATATCCCCTAGACCAGTGATGGCAAACCTTGGCACCCCAGATGTTTTGGAACTATATTTCCCATGATGCTCTTTCACTCTGCAGTGTAGTTGAGCATAATGGGAAATGTGGTTCCAAAACATCTGGGGTGCCAAGGTTCGCCATCACTGCCCTAGACTGAATCTGTGTTGTCGATGTGCATGGAATTGTGCTTATGACTTGCAGCCTCTGTACTAGTAAGGAAGACCTGGGCATAGTCTCCGTGGCCCCTCTTGGATAAGCCCTACATAAGAAGTAATTTGGAGAAGAGCATCAATTCTGCCAGGCTCAGCCCTACATAAGTGGGGCTCAGCAGCCTCTAAAATTGCTGTCAACACAGACTCTTAAGGTCTATGTCTGGGCAGAATTTAAAAAAGAAACGTATTTAGTACATTTCTATATCATTTGTCTCCTTAAAAATGCTGCCTTTTAAAAAGATAAAACTATATGTATTGTATAGATTAAGTTCATATATTTTTCCTAGACATGCGCTTTATCCAAGCCACTTACTGTTAATATATGTTCCATTATAACTTCATATTCCTGTAGACTTAATATATTTTGTAATTTCCAAAAATCAAAGAACACTGGTAACGTAAACCTATCATGGGACTGCCATTGCTGATCTTCTGAAAATATTGGCCCACCTAGTTTAGAAGTCACTGACCTAGAGCAAGCATTCAGATCAGCAAAGTCAGAGAGAAGACAGACGTTCTAATCATCATACATGTTCCAGGTCAGTGACTGAAAGGGCTGAGGCAAAACAGCATTCAGCATGACAGACAAGCAGCAACATCAGATCAGCAATGGCAGCCTCTATGTTTCTCTCTTGACAGGTTGCATCCATAATATACAATGGTATAACAGCAGGCAGATAATCTTCCGAAACGGATAGCAGCGGCTTATAAAGAACTAAATAAATTGTGCAGCGCTGTGCGTTATGACAGTCCTCTAGGTCTGAAGGCATAAGTACTTAGATAATTCACTACTCTACAAAAAAAGCAAGAAACACTGGGGTTATATTTCACATTCCAGCAAGCAGTTTCCCTGAAAATTATTTTTTGTTATTGTAACAAAACAAATTGTAGTAAAAGATCTTTTGTTAGCCATTCCTGCTCTATCAATGGGAAAAAGAGAACATAGCTGTTGATGCAATATCGTGTTTTCCAAGAGTTGTGAGTTTCCTCCATACTGATAGTTTAGCACTTGGCAAAGTTGGCTTTCACAATACCATCTTTTATTTCCTTAACAGGACCAATAAATCAAAACAATGTTTAATAGTACTTGAATGAATGTAGAGCTTGGTAAAACCTAACATATTTTAAATAAAGTTTTAATTATGAGTAGTGACATTTCCTGTAAACAGCTGGGTTCTTGTCTAGTTCATTGAAAGTCATTGCAGTCTGCTGTCAGTCTGAAACTGTTAATGATACAGATTAGTCTAAAACTGGTAATGATACAGATTGGTTTAATGCGGGTAATGATACAGATTAGTATAGCATATGCAATGTAATGAATGTTAGCAGAGTGGAAACCTGAAATTCTACAAAGATATTGTATTTTTTTTTTTTTTTGTTATACTCACATTTGAAACTTTTATTAACCACTTGCCATCTGCTCACTAGAGCTCTACTGCGGCAAAGTGGCTGTTGTAGGTCTGACGACGTAGACCTATGTCGGCAGACACTCCCCCTTCCCGGCGGCACGCGCGCGCCGCCGGAGGCTCGCTCCCGCTGTATTCAGTCACAGCGGGAGTCGGGCCAGGGGAGGAGCAGTGGCGATCGCCGCTGCTCTTCCCCGATCGTCGGGGAATCGAGTGTGGAGATCCGCCTGCTTGTGTAAACAAAGCGGGCGGATCTCCGAAGTGACAGACAGGGTCAGATTGCAGGGTTCAGCATAGCTGAACCTGCGATCTGTCCTTGAGTCACTCAGTCACCTCCCCCCACACACGTCAGTAAGAATCAGGCATACATTAACCCCTCCCTCTCCAATAAAGTTAACCCCTTCCCTGCCAGTGCCATTTTTACAGTAACAGTGCATATTTATAGCACTGATTACTGTAGTAATGTCACTGGTAACCCCAAAAGTGTCAAAAATGTCAGTCAAGGGTCCGATCTGTCCGCCGCAATGTCGCAGTCCCGCAAAAAAAATCGCAGATCGCCGCCATTACTCGTTAAAAAAAAAACACCAAAAACGACAGAAATCTTTCCCTTCGTTAGTAAACGCAATAACTTTTGCGCAAACCAATCAAAATACGCTTATTGCGATTTTTTTTACCAAAAATATGTAGCAGAAAACAAATTGGCCTAAAATGATGAAAAATTTTGATTTTTACATTTTTTTTTGGGGGGGGGGGTTCATATAAAAAAATGTGAAAAATAATTGTCAGTTAAAGTCGCACAGTGCCCAATCGCAAAAAGTGGCCCAGACGTAAGACAGCAAAATCCTCCGGTGGTTAAAGTAAAAGAGCAAATCAAAATATCCTTAAAAATGACCCCCCCCCCCCCCCATCCTCCTACCTACCCTGTATAAAAAGATGTGTGTATTTACCTATATAATTTATAATAACATTTTGACAGAGTCTTACTTCAAAGCAAAGTTGAGACCTTATCAAGTACCTGAAGCTCAGAGAAAAGGCTCTTCAGAAGAGCTACATACAACGGCTATATACTGCACACAAGTCAAGATATCCATGAGAGACAAGTAGTTAATTTGGAGGATGATGAATAAACAAAGAAAACTTGCTTCTATATAAACCATGAATGAAGTAACATTTATTGTGTGGCCAGAGATAAAGCACACAGTCCAGATAAAAACGCAGTCATGTGTGAACAACACAGTCTAATTTAAAAGGTAAAATCCCAAGCCTCACCCAAAATCAAACACTAAATGGAGGGCCCAGCTCTTGTGATGGAAACAAGCTTAAGGTTCACATACCAGCCAGAAAGGCTTGCTGGGATCAGCAGGAAAGGCATACTTCATGGGTTATATGGAAACCAGTTTTATTCATTTATTCATCATCCTCCAATTTATCTACTTGTTTCTCATGGATACCTTGACTTTACCAGTGGGCTGCATATAGCCTTTGCATTTCTGTTTTGGATATCTCCATTCCTCTGGTGGATTGCATCCAGCCCAGGACTGGGTCAATAGGATGCATGTTACTACCACGTATACTGTAACTGCTACCCCATTCTATGGTTGAGCTCCTTTGGTCTGTTTGTTGCACTTTTTATCTAGAAGAGATACAGAAATCATTTTTTTGTTGGTACTATAGAGGAATCTAACAAACATAGAAATATAGAAAAAGACCATCAAGTCTTTTTTTTTTTTAATACATGTTTTTTATTTTTATTTTTTCATTAACTTTTTTTGTATAGACCTATGTTTGTCCCAAGCATGTTTGAAGACATTTACTGTTGACTGGCTCACTACCTCTGTTGGAAGTTTATTCCAAGCATCACCTACCCTTTCAGTAAAATGATACTTTCTAAAACTAGTTTTGAACTTTCCTCTAGTTTGTTTGAGGTCATGTTCACATGTTCTTGATTTTGGTGTTATATTGAAAAACTGCCCTCCTGAACTTTATTTACCCCTTTGATGCATTTAAAGTTTTCAGTCATGTCTGCCCTTTCCCTTATTTCCTCCAGACTGTACACATTAAGTTCACTGTCTCTGGACTCATTCTATCTTATCAATATCTTTTTGTAAGTGAGGCCTCCAGAACTGGACACAGTATTTTAGATGAGGTCTCACTAAAGATTTATATAGGGGAATCAGAACCTTCTTCCTCCTGCTGATGATCCCTCTAGTGATGCATTCTAGAATTCAATTCCCTTTTTCCACTTCCTGGTCACAAATCTCTTTCTCTTGTAGTGCTGGCTAACACTGTATCCCCAACGTTGTACACTCTCAGGGGATTATTTTTCCTTAGGTGCATTATTTTACATTTAGAAACATTGAACTGCAGTTTCCACTGCTTTGGCCAATCTTCCAGCAATGCTAAATCATGTTCCATATTACAGACACCTTCAGGGATATCAACCGTATTGCACACTTTTGTATCAATCAGCAAAAAGACATACCTTACCCACCAAACCTTTAGTTATACCACTTACATATAGTGACTGCTCTCTGTTCCGAGTGAACCCCATTTGCAACCACCCTCTGGTATCTATCCTTTAGCCAACTGCAAATCCACTGAACCACCCAAGGGTTAAGTCCTAGCTTGTACAACTTTTGTATTAGATCATTATGTGGAACTGTATCAAATGCTTTGCTGAAATCAAGATATGCTATGTCCACAGAAAGATTGATACAGTAAGTTTAAATTATTTCTAATTAAACATTAGGAATAACTAATAAAAACAATGGGCAGTCCAGTCCTCTGACTTGACTGAGCTCTGCAAGGACAAACTAAAAAAGTGTACAAATTTGATGCCTATCTCAATGGATAAGTTCATAGAAAGCTTGGGCCCTGCCAGGTACAGTATATTACCACATTTGATCTTCCTAAAGCATATTGACAGGTTCTCTTAACAGCCAGGGCAAAGCAAAAGACAGTTTTGCCATACGAGATGGGCTGTACAAATTTGTCCTCCTTTTTGGCTTACCTGAGGCTCCGGCCTCATTCCAAAATATAATGGAACACATTCTTAAGTCCCACAAAGCATATGCTTCAGCCTTAATATGGTGAATGTCTTCATTTTAGAGTTCCAACCTACAGTCTAGACAATTCCAGATTCTATATGTATGATCGGGTTAACAGACAATCCAAAAAATATGTGATAGGCCTACAGCATTGAGCGGTGGGTCACATTGAATAAGATTAAAGCAACTGATAGTTGACTCCAAAAAGTGTAAGAAAAACAAGTTAGAGCATCTCTAAGGATTGCAGAATACTAGACAAGGTTTTTGCTTAGCTTTGCTATGATAGCAGCTCAACTTCTGTATCTGTCAGAGAAACAGCCATGCTGCAACTGGCAACTCTGCCAGTACTTCCAATGGCCGCAATGGACTCAGGCCATAGACTAATTCACTGGCCTATAAAAGGGCTCTGCTCAGCCCATCAGATTGCTGGATTGTCTTCAGCTCTTCCTGTTTCCTGAGCATTGCTACTTCCTGGATTCCAGTTTGACCCGGCTTGTTCCTGACCTGTCTGCTCTCTCTCCTGGCTTTGACCCTCGGCTTCCTCTGACCATCCCTGCTCCAGTTTGGCTCTCCCGTTATCTGATCTCGGCTTGGCTCACGGACTTGCTTCCTGTCTACCTGCACTCCAGTACCTGATCTTGGCTTTCCCACGGACTTGTCTGCCTCTGGCTTTCCTGCTATACCTTTGGCTTGCACTTGTTGCAGCTTCCTGTGTTTGACCCCCGGCCGGTCTTACACCTACTGCCTGGTTGTTCCTGGTTCCTCCTTGGACTGTCCGGTGTATTCCTGCCCAGCACTCTGCTAGAGACCGCCTGTCTACCATCAGGATCCTGCCGGCAACCAGTGCTTCTGTGGGCGCTACACCCTCTGTCTCAACCCCTCTCTGCATCTCGGCCTCGGATCAGGTACGTCACAGTATCTCACAAAAAGGGCCAGGTCCACCATGGTAAAATGGAATAAAGATGCAAAGACAGTTTTTCAAGAGCTGAAGGTATTATTGTGTAAGGGACCAATGCTGACCTCCCCCAACTTCAATCAAAATTTTTTCCAAATTGATGCCTTTGTTGTTGGCCTGGGAGCAGTCTTATCCTAGGACATTAATCCAATAGCATACCTCAGGCAGAAATTAAAACCTGCAGAGAGTAGCTCTGTAATACTGGCTTGTCATGCCATAAAGGGGGCACTAGAGTCATTGAGGTAGTGTTATTTAGAAAGATGGTTCAAACTGATTAAAGACTATTGTCCTCTACTGTGGATGGATGGAAACAAAGGGAACAATTGGTGGGGGAAGTACTGAGATTTCTGTGGAAGGTAATAAACAGCTGTATGTGTAAGCTTAGCCCTCATTCACATAGGGCATTTCAATGTCTAGAATTCATTCAATTATTGTGCCCCAGGCAGCTTTCTAATTATGTCTTTCAGTGTATGCTTTTGATGGCGCGTCTGCTTTACAGCCTCATTTAGATGTCCAGATAAATCCACAGCTCCCCTGTGCATGTTTATTTTTCTATCCATAACTATTGTGTTTAGCTATTCTGTGCACTCATCAACACTTGAATTTCCAAACTGTCAGGATAATTTGCAAGTCTTTCTTTCACTGCTAATGGCACTCTGTGAGGAGGAGCACATCAGATAAATTTACTGATTATTATGAAGATCCTCATCAGACAGTACCAACTGTATCAAGTAAAGTAAGCTCCGAAACCCAACATTAGGTTAATCATGGTGTTTACAGTTGCTTATTGCGCCATCAAGGTACACGTCTTTAACATCTAGATGCTCTCTGCAATACTCCTATCTTTATGTCAGTAAAAATCCAGTCAAAACCTAACTATACCTAACCACTTAAATACATGCCACTTTTATCCCCTTCCTGCTCAGGCCAATTTTAAGCGTTCAGCGTTGTTGCACTTTGAATGACAGATGCGCGGTCATGCAACACTATACTGTATCACCCTATAAAACTTTTCGCATTTTTTTCACACAAAAAAGAGCTTTCTTTTGGTGGTGTTTAATCACCACTGTTTTTTTTTTATTTTATTTTTTTTGCTAAATAAATAAAAAAGGCCAAAAACACATTTTTCTTTGTTTCTGTTATAAAGTTTTGCACATAATCTTGCTTCATAAATTTAGGCCAAAATGTATTCTGTTACATTTCTTTGGTAAAGATAACCCAAATCAGTGTATATTATTTAGTCTATAGGAAAGTTATAGAGTCCACAAACTATGATATATACTGTATATAGCTAAAAATCGATCAGTCCTAATGTACTGATGGCCTATCTCATTTCTTGAGACCCGAAAACGCCAGGATAGTAAAAAAGTCCCCCAAATGAACTCTTTTGGAAAGTAGACAGTCTGATATACAGTATTTAGTAAGAGGCATGGTGCGTTTTTTGAAGTTGTCATTTTTTGTAACAAAATGTTGATGGGGACAAGAGCCTCTTCCAGACAACCCTGGGCTGTGGTTGTGGGGGTCTGCGGGTGGGGGGCTTATCGGAATCTGGAAGCCCCCTTTAACAAGGGGCCCCCAGATCCCACCCTCACCCCTATGTGAAAGAGTTTCGGGTACATTGTACCCCTACCCATTCACCAAAAATGTGTACAAATAAAATAAACACAAAAGACAGTTTTTGACAAGTCCTTTATTCAAAAATAAAAATAAAAAAATAGTGTCCCTCGATGTAAATCCAACATCAATCACGATGCTCGCAGCACCCGAAAAATAGAAAAAATTCAAAGACGCTTCACCTCTTCAGAAGCTACCCGCCGAATTATGCTCTTGAGGTTTGACAGCTCTTTTATAGGCAAGGGTCAGGGCCACTCGGTTACGTCACCTGGTGGCACTGCCCCGTCTGCCATATAGATGTTGGGGGGGGCCCCAATGCCATTTTTTTAAATTCTGTCATAGGGTTCCCCTTTACCACTTAAATACAGGACACTTACACCCCCTTCCTACCCAGACCAATTTTCAGCTTTTAGCGCTCATTGGCATCTATGGGAAATATTGGTCAGCTTGGCAGGGCACTGCTCCCTATCTTTAACATTGGCGTCTATGGGAAATCTTGGCCAGCTTGGCATGGCACTGCTCACGAACTATGACATTTTAAAAGTAGGGTTTACCTGAACACTACACTGACTGCACTAAACCAACTCAACACACTATCCACTAACTACCTGCCTAACCTCTATTATCACACTCTATACACGGCTGCCGTGTAAGCAGCAGCCTTTTATAGTGTGGGGTGTGGACTTAGCCCCTGCCTTTGGCCAATCATGGCTCTGGCAGGACATTGTGCTGTGATTGGCCAAAGCATACATACAGGTCAGGTGCATGCTTTGGCCAATCACAAGCACCTAATCCACTGCAATCGTCGTTGTTTTGCATAGATCTGTAGCTTCTACATTGGGATGATGACATTAAAACAATTTGTCAGAAGCAGTCAACAAGGGAACAAGCAGTGCTGGGCTTTCTTATTATAGGTCCAATATGTTCTGCAAAAAAAATCTTAAAAGCACTGTATACTAAAAATGTATAAATAATACATATACATTATACCATTATAAAAATGGTAAAACGTCAGTCTTTAAACATATACACTTCAAATATATTAAATCAAAGTCCTGACCAACAATCTCTATGGTTTTTAACTGAAAACAAGACTATTCTGCAACTTGCAGATAACAGTATTTATATTTAGGTATAGTTTGTTATTTTACATAAGTATTCATTTACATAAGGATACATAAGGACTTGTATTTTCCTTAGTTAATTATGTATTCCCATTTCAAGAGGTGTCAAGGCCAACAGGGATTTGCTGCCAGAAGTTGGGGGAATTGGTTACTCCTAGTGCTGAAGCTAGTTACATAGTTGCATAGTTAATCAGCTCGAAAAAAGATACAAGTATATATAGTTCAACCAATAGAAAAAACTCCATATACACTATCCTATTCCCACAGTTGATCAAGTGGAAGGCAAAAAAAAAAAAAAAAACAACCAATAAACATGGTCCAATTTGCTCCAGTGGGGGGAAAACGCCTTCCTGATCCCCTATATACTACCTGTATCAACTACCCCTGGTGTTATTACCTCTATATTTTAGTATCCAGTTATGTTTTCTGCATTTTGGAATGCATCTAGCTCTTTTAAAAAACAATCTACTGAGCCAGAACTTGCTTTTAAGGGAGTTGTAAAGACAGAAGATTTTTTATCTTAACCACTTTACCGCTGCTCACTAGAGCTCTACTGCAGCAAAGTGGCTCTTGTAGGTCTGACAACGTAGACCTACGTCGGGCGCGATCTCGGCTCCCAGAGCGCGCTCCCGCGCGCTGCGGGTGCCGATTCCGATCGGATTCGGTAGGGAACCGATCAGTCACCAGATACTGACCAATGATTTTTGGTCAGTGTCTGGCGATCGGTCCCAGCCAATGGTTAACTCTGCCCTGCCTGTGTAATGTAAACACAGGCAGGGAAAGTGATGTCACTGTCACTTCTGGAGCCCTTTCGGTTCCAGGAGAAGACAGAGACACAGCAAAAACGTGAGTTTCCACCAACGCTACACTGACACACCTCACATAGGCACATTTAACCCCTTGATCACCTCTGATCACCCCCTGATCACCCCCAAACCCCTCACAGTGAACACTATATACAGATATTTTACTGATCACTGTATAAGTGTCACTTGTGAGCCTAGTTTGCGTCTGCGTTAGGCCCAAATAGGGTTAGGGCACCCGCCACCTATCCCCTAATAAAGTTTTAACCCCTTGATCAGCCCCAGTTAACCCCTTCACTCCCTATTACTAAATACAGTATATAGGTAAATACTGATCACTGTATTTAGTGTCACTAGTGACACTATGGGTGTCACTAGTGACCCTAATTTGCGCTTGCGCTAAGCCCAGATAGGGTTAGGGCACCCGCCACCTATCCTCTAATAAACTTTTAACCCCTTGATCTCCCCCAGTTAACCCCATTCACTCCCTATAACACAGTGCACTAATATATACAGTAAATCAGATAACTACTGATCACTGTATTTAGTGTCACTTGTGACCCTAATTTGCACTTGCGCTAAGCCCAAATAGGTTTAGGCCACCCACCATCTATCCCCTATAAAGGTTTAACCCCTTGATCTTCCCCAGTTAACCCCTTCACTGCCCTGTCACAGTGTTCACTATATACAGTGATTACCGATCACTGTATTAGCGTCACGGGTGACACAACTTAGGCTAGCTAGTTAGCGTCAGGGTCCCACTACACCACCGTTACTTAGCGTCAGTTAGAGTCAAGTACACACACACACACACACACCTCCATTACTAGTATAGTGTTTGAACAGATCAATATCTGATCTGATCAGAACTATACTAGCGTCCTCATAATTTAGTGTTCCCAAAACGCAGTGTTTGCACAATCAGCACTGATTCCTGCTAGCACCTGCGTTTAGCCCCCTTGCCCAGACCACCTTACCCAGGCAAGTGTAGTAATCAATAGATTACTGACACTTCCAAAAAACACAAATCACACAAAACCGCTGCGTTAGCAGAGTCAGGCCTGATCTCTGTTAGCACTAGCAGTTTTTTTTTTTGTAGCGACCAAATAGGCCTCGACAACCAGGTTCTTTTATTACCTAGTAGTCACACTACTGTACCGGTAAATTTAGGTACTAAAATGACCAAACGTTGGTACAGTGGTGAAGAGATCTACAGTGTAATGGCCATGTCAGATGGGAGCGATGGGGAAGCCTCACTGGCAGAATCAGGGTCAATATACAAACCAGATGACAGCAGCGGCTCCCTGACAGATAGCTCCGACAGAGGGGTCCCTGATAAAGGTCAGGCGTACCCGACCCCATTCTGGAGTTGCTGATTTGCAAGAACCGGGAGTTTCTCGTATGCAGCAGAGTGCCAGTACTAGTGCCGCTCACACTTCTCGTGATCTGGCAAGCACGAGCGGGCTAGTACATCTTGGACCTTCAACCAACACTGCAGTATCACCTGGTGATGTGGCGAGTCACCTAAGTGCAGTTGAAGCTGGTGTGGTGGCTAGCACGAGTAGTGGCCCGCAGCCACTGCGTATCTGAAGACAGGTCCGTAGAGCCCATAGAGCACTCCCTGAAGCGCTGGCATTTCCTAATTGGCAGCCCACAGATTCCACAGCGCCAGTACTTCCCCCATTCACAGCCCAACCTGGAATCCACGTGGAGACAGCTGGTTTTAATCCCATTAACTTTTTTGAGCTGTTCTTCACGGAAGATCTTTTCAGATCTATTGTGGACCAATCAAATTTATATGCTCAACAATTCATCGCCGCCAACCCAAATTCACCCCTTGCCAGACCATTCGCCTGGAATCCTATTACGATTCCCGATTTTAAAAAGTTTCTGGGCCTTTCCTTTAACACGGGCATTACAAGAAAGAATGAAATGCGGTTATATTGGTCCACTGACCCAATTCATCAAATGCACGTGTTCTCTGCTGTTATGTCCAGGATTCGATACAAACAAATATTTTGGTTCATGCATTTCAACGACAATGAACTCTGTCGTCCTCGGGGAGACCCTGAATATGATCGGCTCCACAAAATTCGGCCCCTCATAGACCACTTCAATCAGCGGTTTGCAGCCTTGTTTACCCCCCAACAAGATGTCTGCGTTGACGAGTCCCTGATTAAGTTTACTGACCGCCTTGCTATCAAACAGTACCTCCCCAGCAAGCGTGCCAGATACGGGGTCAAGTTGTATAAGCTGTGTGACAGGGCCACAGGCTATACAGTTAATTTCCGTGTCTATGAGGGAAAAGATAGCACTGTGGAGCCCCCCGATTGCCCAGACTACATAGGGAGCAGCGGGAAATTAGTTTGGGACTTGGTGTCACCCTTATTCGGAAAGGGGTACCACTTGTACGTGGACAATTTTTATTCAAGCGTGCCACTTTTTAGACACCTCTTTCAATTGCAAATTGGTGCTTGTGGCACCGTGCAATCTAATTGCCGGGGCTTCCCCCAACGGCTAGTAAATGCTCCACTGAGCTCGGGGGAGAGAGCCTGCTTGAGGTGCGAGGAATTGCTTGCAGTGAAGTGGAGGGACAAACTGAACGTTTTCGTTCTGTCCTCCATTCACCCAGACACGGCAGTCCAAATTACTACGGTCGCCGGTGTTGTTGTTGAGTCCACAACTATAACCGTAAAATGGGAGGTGTGGACTTCAACGACCAGATGATGGGATCGTACTTAATTGCCCGTAAGGCCAGACGCTTGTACAAAAAAGTGTCTGTATACCTATTTCAATTGGCTGTTTACAACACTTTTGTCTTATACAAAGCGTCTGCCGGAACATTATCCTTCTTTCAATTCCAAGAAGAGATAATCAGAGCCCTTCTGTATGCAGGTGGTGCTCCTGCCCAAATCCCCTAACAAGATACAGTGAGCCGGCTGCATGAGAGGCATTTTCCGGAATTCCTCCCAAGTACCCCTACCCAACGATACCCCCAAAAAAGATGCCATGTCTGCAGCAAGCGCTGCAAGCGCTGCGGATTTAGGCGTGACACCCGTAATTATTGTCCCGACTGTCCTGACCGACCTGGTCTTTGCCACGGTGACTGTTTCCGTCGCTACCACACACTAGTGGATTATTAGCGTAGGGTACAGCACGGCACAGTTTAGGGCACATTTACACAGGGTCTCAAAAGATGTTCGATGGCTATCGTCATTTTGAGAGACCCGAACCTGGAACCTGGAACTCGACGTTTGAAGAAAAAAAAAAAAATACATAAAAGCCAAAAATAGTTGTCGTCTCAGTCATTTTTTATGTTCTTCTACACTTCCTATGTACTTTTACTGTACTTTGTTTTTTCATTCTTTTGTGACCTGTTTCTCTTGCAGGTACTAGTCGGCTGCCATGGCATTGATTTTATATATTCTGACACAAACAGCGTTTGCGCTCAGCATATATGGATACCTTTGCTGATAGCAGCTGTGGTGATTTTCTGATTTCAGCACTGCAGTTAAAATCCTATTTTGTCGTGTATACCCATCATTAAATTCAGTGGGTGGTTGTTTGGGCGGTTAATGATGAGTAATACTACACATTATTCCTGTGCTGATTTCTGATAGGTTCTCTTTTTTTCGTTCAGCCCACAGGCTGCATGAAAAAAAACAAAAAACCTATATGCCAAACAAGGACCAGCATTGTACTGGTACGTTGCTGGACTTTAAGTGGTTATACCAGGATGATGCCTGCAGATTTAGGCATCATCTTGGTATCGTTTTTTACAGCCAGCGGTCGGCTTACATGTAAAAGCAATCCTAGCGGATAATTGGCCGCTAGACTGCTTTTACATGCTGTGGGAGGGGACTCCCCCCCCCTCCTGCCGCCTTCCGCCGCCTTCCACTGTTTTTCTCGGGCTCTCCTGTCCCACCGGTTAATCCGAGAGTGCAGTCGGTGGTTCAGTTATCTAACCATAGAGCTGATTGGAGATGAGAATGGCTCCAATCATCTCTATGGCCTAAGATACCGGAAGCTATGAGCATTTCATGACTTCTGTTTCACCAGAAATAAACAACGCCGTTGGGAAATTGGGAAAGCATTTTATCACACCAATTTTGGTGTGGTCAGATGCGTTAAGGTCAGAGGAAAGATCTAGAGTCTAAAAGACCCCAATTTTTTTAAAATAGAGTACCTGTCACTACAGATTGCTATCATAGGGGAAATTTAAATTCACTGTGATAACAATAAAAATGATTTTAAAAAAATGAAAGAAAAGGTGTCAAAATAACATAAAAAAACAAATAAAAAAAAAAATCAAGCACCCCTGTCCCCCCGTGCTTGCGCGCAAATGCGCACACAAGCGTTGGTCTAGTGTCATATGTAAACCGCAATTGCACCATGCATGTGAGGTATCGCCGCGAACGCCAGGTCGAGGGCAGTAATTCTTGCAGTAGATCTCCTCTGTAAGTCCAAAGTGGTAACCTGTAAAGACTTTTAAAGGCTTTTAAAACTGTGCGTAGTTTGTTGCCGCTGCACGGCCGTGCGCAATTTTTAAAGCATATCATGTTTGGTGTCTATGTACTCGGCATAAGATCATATTTTAAATTTTACCAAACAATTAGGAATTATATAGTGTGTTTCTGCATTAAATATAAAAAAAGTGCTTTTTTAACGCAAAAATTGCGTTTGGAAAATGTGTGCGCAAATACCGTGTGACGAAAAAAATTGCAACATCAACCATTTTGTTCTGTAGGGCCTCTGCTTTAAAAAAATATATAATGTTTGGGGGTTTAAAGTAATTTTCTTGTAAAAAAAAATATATATTTTTTCATGTAAACAAAAAGTCACAGAAAAGGCTTGGTTTTCAAGTGGTTAGAAGAGTGAGTGATGTGTTGCTAATATTGAGCATAAAATGCCAGGACTGTTCAAACACCCCCCAAATGACCCCTTTTTGGAAAGTAGACACCCAAAGCTATTTGCTGAGAGGCATATTGAGTCCATGGAGTATTTTACATTTTGCCCTAAGTTTCAGGAATATGACAATTTGTTTTTTTTTTTACACAAAGTTGTCACTAAATAATATATTGCTCACGCATGCCATGGGTATATGTGAAATGACACCCCAAAATACATTCTGCTGCTTGTCCTGAGTACAGGGATACCCCATGTGTGAGACTTTTTGTCAGTCTAGCCACGTACAGGACCCCCGAAAACCAATCCCCATCTTCAAGTTTTCTAATGGCGTAAATTGCTTATTTTACCTCTGCACTACCTGTCACAGTTTCAGAGGCCCTGACATTTCAAGATAGCACAAAACCCCCCCAAATGACCCCATTTTGCAAAGTAGACACTCCAAGCTATTAGTTGAGAGGCATGATGAGTCCATGGAATAGTTTATATTTAAATTTATATTTAAAACCGTTATAGGTAGTGAGAAAATGCAATGAAAAATGTACGCCCTATGAAATTCTGATGGTGGGGATTGGTTTTCGAGGTCCCGTACACAGCTAGGCTCCCAAAAAGTCTCACATATGTGGTATCCCTGTACTCAGGCTCCTCGTAATAAAAGTGATGGATTTGTTGAGGAGGGCTCCTGTGTAAAAAAAAAAAAAAAAATATTTTTTTTTAGTCATTTTTCAAACACCTGTGACAAAAAAATAAAATATTCAATGAGCTCAACATGCCTCTCAGGACATTCCTTAGGATGTCTACTTTCCAAAAAGTGGTAATTTGGGGGGGGTTTTGTACTGCCCTGTCATTTTAGCACTTCATGAAATGAGATAGGCAGTCAGAAATTAAAGCTGCGTAAATTTCAGTATTTACACCATAGTTTGTAGACGCTATAACTTTTGCGCAAACCAATAAAAATCCACTCATTGAATTTTTTTTTGTCAAAGACATGTAGCTAAATATATTTTGGCCAAAAAAAATGACATAAATTGAGTATATTGGATATTTTTTAAAAGACAAAGTTAAAAATGTCATTTTTTTGCAAAATTTTCGCTCTTTTTTATTAATATCGCAAAAAATAAAAAGCGCAGAGGTGATCAAATACCACCAAAAGAAAGCTCTGTTTGTGGGGAAAAAAGGACGTAAATTTCGTTTGGGTACCACATTGCATGACCGCACAAGACAGCAAAATCCTCCGGTGGTAAAGTGGTTAATTAATGCATTAAGATAAAAAAAAACTTCTGTGTGCCGCAGCCCCCCTCAGCCCCCCCAATACTTACCCAAGGTCCATTTCTATCCAGCAATGTCCACGAGTGCCTCAGTTGTACGGGACTCTCTCTCCTGGTTGGCTGAGACACAACAGTGGCGCCATTAGCTCCCGTTGCTGTCAATCAAACTCAGTTAGCCAATCAGGAGAGAAAGGGGGCGGGCCTGAACAGCAGCTCAGGGCTCGGGTGACCCCATAGCCAGCTGTTAGCTGTGGGGGCGCTCAACAGGAGGGAGGGGCCAGGAAAGCCAAAGAGAGACCCGAGAAGAGGACGATCCAGGCTTCTTTGTGCAAAACCACCAAGACTTTACAATTACTTTAAGGGAGTCTATTCCACATTTTCATAGCTCTTATTCTAAAGAAGCCTTTCCGCATGTGGTTTTACACCAGATGTACACAGTGCCCCCTTGACCTTTGTAATGACCTGAAAGTGACTCTACACCCAGTTCACTTTATGGACCACTTATGTGTTGATACATGGTGATCCTATCCATCTTATTTGCCTCTTCTCTCTCTAGTTTAAGCTAGGAACAGATGATAGGGACAAAAGCAGTGTTTACAGTGTATTTCCACTTTTGCAGCCAAATTTGGACAATGCCTGCTTTACATAGTTACATGTAACCATTGATATTGCACAACAACAAAAAAAAAAAATTAGAATGCGTTGCTTACATTTTTACTTGCTTAAAATCCTAACCAGTTTTTTCCCTTTTATGTAATTTATAAACTAGTTCCAAAGGCACAACCAGAAAGTATTCGGCCCCCTTGAACTTTGTGACCTTTTGCCACATTTCAGGCTTCGAACTTAAAGATATAAAACTGTAATTTTTTTGTGAAGAATCAACAACAAGTGGGACACAATCATGAAGTGGAACAAAATTTGTTGGATATTTCAAACTTTGTTAACAAATAAAAAACTGAAAGATTGGGCGTGCAAAATTATTCAGCCCCTTTACTTTCAGTGCAGCAAACTCTCTCCAGACGTTCAGTGAGGATCTCTGAATGATCCAATGTTGACCTAAATGACTAATGATGATAAATAGAATCCACCTGTGTGTAATCAAGTCTCCGTATAAAATCACCTGCACTGTGATAGTCTCAGAGGTCAGTTTAAAGCGCAGAGAGCATCATGAAAAACAAGGAACACACCAGGCAGGTCCGAGATACTGTTGTGGAGAAGTTTAAAGCCGGATTTGGATACAAAAGATTTCCCAAGCTGTAAACATCCCAAGGAGCACTGTTATTGAAATGGAAGGAGTATCAGACCACTGCAAATCTACGAAGACCTGGCCGTCCCTCTAAACTTTCAGCTCATACAAGGAGAAGACTGATCAGAGATGCAGCCAAGAGGCCCATGATCACTCTGGATGAACTGCAGAGATCTACAGCTGAGGTGGGAGACTCTGTCCATAGGACAACAATCAGTTGTATACTGCACAAATCTGGCCTTTATGGAAGAGTGGCAAGAAGAATGCCATTTGTTAAAGATATCCATAAAAATTGTCGTTTAAAGTTTGCCACAAGCCACCTGGGAGACACGCCAAACATGTGGAAGAAGGTGCTCTGGTCAGATGAAACCAAAATCGAACTTTTTGGCAACAATGCAAAACGTTATGTTTGGCGTAAAAGCAACACCGCTCATCACCCTGAACACACCATCCCCACTGTCAAACATGGTGGTGGCAGCATCATGGTTTGGGCCTGCTTTTCTTCAGCAGGGACAGGGAAGATGGTTAAAATTGATGGGAAGATGGATGGAGCCAAATACAGGACCATTCTGGAAGAAAACCTGATGGAGTCTACAAAAGACCTGAGACTGGGACGGAGATTTGTCTTCCAACAAGACAATGATTCAAAACATAAAGCAAAATCTACAATGGAATGGTTCACAAATAAACATATCCAGGTGTTAGAATGGCCAAGTCAAAGTCCAGACCTGAATCCAATCGAGAATCTGTGGAAAGAACTTAAAACTGCTGTTCACAAACGCTCTCCATCCAACCTCACTGAGCTTGAGCTGTTTTGCAAGGAGGAATGGGCAAAAATTTCAGTCTCTCGATGTGCAAAACTGATAGAGACATACCCCAAGCGACTTACAGCTGTAATCGCAGCAAAAGGTGGTGCTACAAAGTATTATTTTTGTTAAAAAAGTTTGAAATATCCAATAAATTTCGTTCCACTTCATGATTGTGTCCCACTTGTTGTTGATTCTTCACAAAAAATTACAGTTTCAAATCTTTATGTTTGAAGCCTGAAAAAAACCTATTAAAATACACTTATTAGGACTTTTGTTTACCAAAGACATGTAGCAGAATACATTTTGGCCTAAATTTATGAAGAAATTTGATTTTTTTTTTATTGTATATGTTTTATATAAAAAAAAATTAAAAAAAATAAAAAAACAGTAGTGATTAAATACCACCAAAAGAAAGCTCTATTTGTGTGAAAAAAATTATATAAATTTTGTTTGGGTACAGTGTTGCATGACCAGTTGCAGTCAGTGCTGTATCTTGGCCTAGGCCTACAAGGCCCAGGCCTAGGGCGGCACTTTGCAGGGGGGCAGCAAAAGAGCTGCACCCCACACGAAAAAAAAAAAAGCAGCCTACTCCCAGCTCCCGCACAAAAGGGGTCCCCGTCCACTTGTGCTACACTTTTAGTATAGTGCCAGTCTTATGGGGCGAATTGGGCTGGAGGGCAGGGTCCAGGAGGCAAATCACTAATAAGGCAGCACTGATATGCTGCACTGATGGGCACTGATGAGGCTGCACTGATGGGCACTGATAGACTGTGGCTGTGGTCTGTGGTTTACAGATGACAGGGCGGGTCATAAACAGGAAGGGGGTGTGGCCTTTACAGGAAGGGGTGGGTTATATTTAAATTAGGGGGTGCACAAGTTTAGTCAGGCCTAGGGCAGCACAAAACCTAAATACACCAGTGGTTGCAGTAGCACAGTCCTGAATAGCAAAATATGGCCTGGTCATAAAGGGGGTAGAATCTTCTAGAACTCAAGTGGTAATAAATAATATCTCACAATGTACTGTAAATCCCACATCAATTATGTTATTCAGCAATGTAGATCCAGCACCCACAATAATGAGCAATGCCCCAATTACCCACTGATCCTCTCCCCACCTACTCCTGTCACAAATGACCGTTCGCTGGCACTGTTGGAATATGATATTTGTTGGCCTCACCACTGGCTACTTGGTACAAAGATGAGGGCTTTTTTATTTTATTTTACTTTATTCTTTTAAGGCTCCATGTACACGGGACGTTGTTAAAAGTCCCTTTGAATGCTGGAATTTTTAGGACGTTTGAAACGTCCGTTCGGTCGCGTTTGTACCCGCGTTTAGCGGGCGTTTAGCCGCGTTTGGGGGCGTTTGCGTTTAGAAGCGTTCCTAGAGGTCAAAAAAATTATTCCCAATTAAAATGGAAAAACGCGAACGCTAAACGCGGGTCATCGCGTTCGGACGCGTTCGGACGCGTTCAGACGCGTTCGGATGCGTTTGTGCGTTTGAAACGCCGGGAAACACACGTTCGAACGCAAATAATTGCGTTCTAAAAAAAGTCCCTGAACGCAACTGCCTGCAAATGACTGTAAACGACCTGGTGTACATGGACAGATAAGATAAAATGTAGATGGGTTCAGGGGCTTCTGAAAAAAAAAACGCCCAACTGCTCCTAAACGGCCATTTCCAGCGTCCCGTGTACATGGAGCCTTAGAGTAAATTTTCTATAATAGCTTTGAGATCTATTATGCCTGCTACTTCCTCTGGTCAGATTCTGATAAGCCCCCTGCCTGCAGATCCCCACAACAAACAGCCAGGGTTGTGGGGAAGAGGCCCTAACTCGCTTGTTCGCCCCCTTTTCTTACCTGCTGGGCTGCATCCTGAAGGGCCTGGTATGGATTGGGGGACTCCATGCCGCTTTTTTTCTTAATTTTTAATTGCCCCTGATGAATCATTAGTTGTTAAGGACAGTTACTGGTTGTTAATGATGCCAGCGGCCACCCACTCCTTAACAACCAGTTATTTACAGTCTGTGTGAAGGACGCAGGCTTTTTACTACTAAAATACCGCATGACTTCAAAAAATAACTCATGTATTTTAGTAGCTTTTTTTTAATGAATGCTAAAAAACTTTTTGAAAAAGGCTGTGCAGTCTTACTGCATACTTGGATGTGGTAAGATACTGCTTTGTGAATAGAGCCCACTGTTATGGAACTTTTTGTTTTTAATTCTTAATTTAGTGTTCAAGGAATTCAGCATGCGACACATAACAGGAAAAAAAAAAAAAAAAAGGTACAACAGCATCATGTTATAATAATGACCAAATAGGCAACATACAATACAACTAGAAATAGAAAATATACACATGAAGAAGAGCGGTTAAAATAGCCCATGCAGGAATTACTTATGAATAGGGTTGAGCGGACACCTAGATGTCCGTGTTCGACGGGTTCGGCCGAACTTTAAAAAAAAGTCCGGGTCCGTGTCCCGGACTTTTACCGAACTTTTCCCGGACACCGAACCCCATTGAAGTCAATGGGGACCCGAACTTTAAGGCACTAAAATGGCTCTAAAACACCAAAGGAAAGGGCTAGAGTGCTGCAAATGGCAGCAAAACGTAATTAAGAGCATGGCAAGTGCTCTGCAAACAAATGTGGATAGGGAAATAACTTAAAACAACAAAAAAAAACAGAAAAATAAAACAATGTTCTTCTTCATCTCTGAAGGACGAGGCCCATATGGAGTAGGAGGGAGGTTGAGGTGGTGGTGGATGTGGCGGTGACATAGGCGTGCGCACAGGGTGTGCTGGGTGTGCCTGGGCACACCCTAATCACCTAGGGCACATAGCATTGCCAGTGAGGAGATGGGAAAGATCTCCCTGGGACCTGCTCTGCTCTATTTCTCCTTGCCTACAGGTACATGGCCCCGATACATTACTCTCCCTACTGGCAAACACATGCATGTGTATTTCAACTTTGGGGTGCACACCTTAATGCAATAGGCTGCGCACACCTATGGGCGGTGTAGGTGGAAGCGGCGGTGGAGGAGGACCAGGGCCGGATTAACAGCATCATGGGCTTGGTGCTGAGGATTTTGAAGGGCCTTAGGGCCGTGCCTTGCCATGCACCCAGAGGAGGAAGGGTGCAGCCATGCATGCCTAATTCAACATGGGATGCTGTCTCTGAAGCCCATAAACACATCCATGCATCGCCAACTGTCCCTCCTTGTCCGGCCTTCACGCTGTGTGGGGAGGTTCTGAGGGTGCTGCCTGGGGAAGCGAGCATAGAAGCCAGACTTCTGTGTTTACAAGTGACAGAAGAGCGGTAACAGTGAATATGGCCAACCCGGGGCCTATATAAAAGGTAGGGGCCTGGAGCTGCAGCTCCAATAGACCCTACATTAATCTGGCCCTGAGGAGGAGGACGAGGTAGCCAACACTGCTTCTTTTCACAAATTTTAAATGAGGGTACACCCCAAAAGAGTGAGAAAGAGCAAAAATGGAACAATGGGTGGGTAAGGTCGGTATCCATTGCTATTCTGCATAAGGTACGGAAAAGTCCCGTGGGATCCATGCCTGGTTCATTTTAATGAACGTGAGCTTGTCCACATTGTCTCTGGACAGGCGGCTGCGCTTGTCTGTTATAACGCCCCCAGCCGTGCTAAATACCCGTTCAGATAATACACTGGCTGCAGGGCACGCCAGCACCTCCAAGGCGTAAAGGGCAAGCTCAGGCCATGTGCCCAATTTGGAGACCCAGAAGTTGAAGGGGGCAGACCCGTCATTCACTACATGTAGGCGTGTGCACACATACTGCTCCACCATGTTGGTAAAATGCTGCCTCCTGCTAAGACGTTCCATCTGAGCTGCTGGTGCTGCTGTTTGTTGTGGCGTGCTGACAAAGCTTTTCCACATTTCGGCCATGCTAACCCTGCCTTCTGAGGTGCTGGCGGTGCCCTGGTTGCGTTGGCGACCTCCTCCTCCTCCTCCTCTGCCTTGTGCTTCCACTGTGGCCCCGCTGTCAGATGGGAATGCCAGCAGCATGGCGTCTACCAGCGTGCGCTTGTACTCGCGCATCTTGCGATCGCGCTCCAGTGAGTGAATTAAGGACGGTACGTTGTCCTTGTAACGGGGATCCAGCAGCGTGGCCACCCAGTAATCAGCACAAGTTAGAATGTGGGCAACTCGGCGGTCGTTGTGGAGACACTGCAGCATGTAATCGCTCATGTGTGCCAGGCTGCCCAGAGGCAACGAAAGGCTGTCCTCTGTGGGAGGTGTATGGTCCGTGTCCTCTGTATCCCCCCAGCCACGCACCAGTGATGGCCATGAGCTGGCCTGGGTGCCACCCTGCTGTGAACATGGTTCCATCTCCTCCTCCAGCTCCTCCTCCTCCTCATCCTCCTCATCCTCCAGAACTGTGCCCCTGCTGGACAATTGCGTCCCTGGCGTTTGCGTGTGCAGGAACCCACCCTCGGAGCCCCTTGCGAATGACTGCCCTGAAAGCCTTGGAAATGTTACCTCTTCATCCTCCTCCTCCTCCTCATCCTGTGCCACATCCTCTTCCATCATCGCCCGAATTGTTTTTTCAAGGAGGCATAGAAGTGGGATAGTTAAGCTGAGAACGGCGTCATTGCCACTGGCCATGTTGGTGGAGTACTCAAAACAGCGCAACAAGGCACACAGGTCTCGCATGGAGGCCCAGTTATTGGTGGTGAAGTGGTGCTGTTCCGCAGAGCGACTCACGCGTGCGTGCTGCAGCTGAAACTCCACTATGGCCTGCTGCTGCTCGCACAGTCTTTCCAGCATGTGCAAGGTGGAGTTCCACCTTGTGGGCACGTCACATATGAGGCGGTGAGCGGGAAGGCCGAAGTTACGCTGCAGCGCTGCCAGGCGAGCAGCAGCAGGGTGAGAACGCCGAAAGTGCGCACAAACGGCCCGCACTTTCTGCAGCAGCTCTGACATATCGGGGTAGTTTTTAAGGAACCTCTGCACCACCAAATTCAGCACATGCGCCAGGCAAGGGATGTGCGTCAAACCGGCTAGGCCCAGAGCTGCTATGAGATTTCGCCCGTTATCGCACACCACCAGGCCGGGCTTGAGGCTCGCTGGCAGCAACCACTCATTTGTCTGCTGTTCCATGCTCCTCCACAACTCCTGCGCGGTGTGTGGTTTGTCCCCCAAACAGGCAAGTTGTAAAACTGCCTGCTGTCGTTTACCCCTGGCCGTGCTGAAGTTGGTGGTGAAGGTGTTACGCTGTCCGGATGAGGAGGCGGTAGAGGATGAGGAAGCGGAGTAGGAGGAGTTAGGAACAGGAGGCAAACTGAAGCGCCCTGCAATCCTCGGTGGTGGAAGGACATGCGCCAAATTGCTATCCGCCTCAGGCCCATCCGCCACTGCATTTACCCAGTGTGCCGTTAGGGAGATATAACGCCCCTGACCGTGCTTACTGGTCCACGTATCCGTAGTTAGGTGGACCTTGGCACAGATGGCGTTGCGCAGTGCACACCTGATTTTTTCCCCCACTTGGTTGTGCAGGGAAGGGATGGCTTGCCTGGAAAAGTAGTGGCGGCTGGGCACGACGTACTGTGGGACAGCCACCGACATAAGGTTTTTAAAACTGTGCGTCTCCACCAGACGGAATGACAGCATTTCAAAGGCCAATAATTTTGAAATGCTGGCATTCAGGGCCAGGGATCGCGGGTGGGTAGGGGGGTACTTCCTCTTCCTCTCAAGTGTTTGGGAGATGGAAAGCTGAACGCTTCCACGGGACATTGTGGAGATGGTTGTTGGTGACCCAGGTGGTGGTGTTGCTGACAGATCGTCTGTTTGCGGGGTGGCAGGTGCCGGTATCACTACAGATGTGGCTGGAGCGGCCGAGACTGCAGCAGAAGAGGAAGCAGGATGAGCCAGAGACGTTTCTTGGTTTTGAAGGTGTGTACTCCACTGCAGCTCGTGCTTTGCACTTAGATGCCTGATCATGCAGGTTGTGCTCAGGTTGAGAAGGTTCATGCCTCGCTTCAAGCTCTGATTGCACAGGGTGCAAACCACTCGTGTCCTGTCATCAGCACATTTTCTAAAGAACTTCCACGCTAGAGAACTCCTTTGAGCTGACTTTGGTGCGCTCGTTCCCTTGCTGCGTTGGGCAGTAGCGGGCGTAGTGTCTAGGGCACGGCCGCTCCGCTTCTGCACCCTGCTCCCTCTTCTGCTGTGCTGGTGGCTCTGTGCGACCACCGCCTCTTCCTCCAAACTACTCAGTTCACCTGCATGACGTTCATTCCATGTGGGGTCGAGGACCTCATCGTCCTCCACATCATCTTCCACCCAGTCTTCACCCCTGCCCTCCTTGTCGGTCTCCACAATGCTGAACGCCGCAGCAGTTGGCACCTGCGTTTCGTCATCATCGGAGACGTGCTGCGATGATCCTTGCATGTACTCATCTTGAGGAATAAGTGGTTGGGCATCGCTGCACTCAATCTCTTCCACTTCTGGGGCAGGGCTAGGTGGATGGCCCTGGGAAACCCTGCTGACAGAGTCCTCAAAAAGAATAAGAGACTGCTGTATGGCTTGGGGCTCAGACTGCTGGCCTGATTTGCAAGGGGGTGAGGTGAAAGACGGTTGGACATTGGCTGCAGGTGCCAACTCTGACCTTTCTGCAGTAGACTGGGTGGGAGACAATGTGAAGGAACTGGAGGCACTGTCAGCAGCAAACCAATCTACTATCGCCTCAACTTGTTCTGGCCTCATCACTTCTAGGGGCGTTTGATGCCCTACCAAATACTGATGCAGGTTCTGTCGCCTACTCACACTTGAGGAAGGTGTTTCACTTGTGCGTGTAGCTGGCACAGATCGACCATGTCCTCTCCTTGCAACAGGAGCTCTACCAGCAGCACCACGACCCAGGCCACGGCCCTTATTTGACGGTCTCCTCATATTTCTGTAATTTAAGATCTTGCCCTAGAAAGGTTTTTATTGAATAGCGGAATAGAAAATATGATCCAAAAAAAGTGTATGTATATCACACGTACACAACCACACTAGGCCCCAATTACTATTGTTTGTACCCCTAAAAGGCTAGATGAGGAGTAGGGGGAGTATGGAACAGGCAGCACCCTCAAACCTTCAGAAGTATGAGATGAACCCCAACAACTTGGAAAGGTGGATCTCTCTCACACGTACCGACACAGACTATCCCGCAATTCAATTGATCCTCAAAGGTTTTTATTGAATAGCGGAATAGGAAATATGATCAAAAAAAGTGTATGTATCTCGCACGTACACAACCACACTAGGCCCCAATTACTATTGTTTGTACCCCTAAAAGGCTAGATGAGGAGTAGGGGGGGGTATGGAACAGGCAGCACCCTCAAACCTTCAGAAGTATGAGATGAACCCCAACAACTTGGAAAGGTGGATCTCTCTCACACGTACCGACACAGACTATCCCGCAATTCAATTGATCCCCAAAGGTTTTTATTGAATAGCGGAATAGGAAATATGATCAAAAAAAGTGTATGTATCTCACACGTACAGAAACACACTAGGCCCCAATTACTATTGTTTGTACACCTAAAAGGATGGATGAGGAGGAGGAGGAGTATGGAACAGGCAGCACCCTCAAAGCTTCAGAAGTATGAGATGAACCCCAAAAACTTGGAAAGGTGGATCTCACACGTACCGACACAGACTATCCCGCAATTTAATTGATCCCCAAAGGTTTTTATTGAATAGCGGAATAGGAAATATGATCAAAAAATGTGTATGTATCTCACACGTACAGAAGCACACTAGGCCCCAATTACTATTGTTTGTACACCTAAAAGGATGGATGAGGAGGAGGAGGAGTATGGAACAGGCAGCACCCTCAAAGCTTCAGAAGTATGAGATGAACCCCAAAAACTTGGAAAGGTGGATCTCACACGTACCGACACAGACTATCCCGCAATTTAATTGATCCCCAAAGGTTTTTATTGAATAGCGGAATAGGAAATATGATCAAAAAAAGTGTATGTATCTCGCACGTACAGAAACACACTAGGCCCCAATTACTATTGTTTGTACACCTAAAAGGATGGATGAGGAGGAGGAGGAGTATGGAACAGGCAGCACCCTCAAAGCTTCAGAAGTATGAGATGAACCCCAAAAACTTGGAAAGGTGGATCTCACACGTACCGACACAGACTATTCCGCAATTTAATTGATCCCCAAAGGTTTTTATTGAATAGCGGAATAGGAAATATGATCAAAAAATGTGTATGTATCTCACACGTACAGAAGCACACTAGGCCCCAATTACTATTGTTTGTACACCTAAAAGGATGGATGAGGAGGAGGAGGAGTATGGAACAGGCAGCACCCTCAAAGCTTCAGAAGTATGAGATGAACCCCAAAAACTTGGAAAGGTGGATCTCACACGTACCGACACAGACTATCCCGCAATTTAATTGATCCCCAAAGGTTTTTATTGAATAGCGGAATAGGAAATATGATCAAAAAAAGTGTATGTATCTCGCACGTACAGAAACACACTAGGCCCCAATTACTATTGTTTGTACACCTAAAAGGATGGATGAGGAGGAGGAGGAGTATGGAACAGGCAGCACCCTCAAAGCTTCAGAAGTATGAGATGAACCCCAAAAACTTGGAAAGGTGGATCTCACACGTACCGACACAGACTATTCCGCAATTTAATTGATCCCCAAAGGTTTTTATTGAATAGCGGAATAGGAAATATGATCAAAAAATGTGTATGTATCTCACACGTACAGAAGCACACTAGGCCCCAATTACTATTGTTTGTACACCTAAAAGGATGGATGAGGAGGAGGAGGAGTATGGAACAGGCAGCACCCTCAAAGCTTCAGAAGTATGAGATGAACCCCAAAAACTTGGAAAGGTGGATCTCACACGTACCGACACAGACTATTCCGCAATTTAATTGATCCCCAAAGGTTTTTATTGAATAGCGGAATAGGAAATATGATCAAAAAATGTGTATGTATCTCACACGTACAGAAGCACACTAGGCCCCAATTACTATTGTTTGTACACCTAAAAGGATGGATGAGGAGGAGGAGGAGTATGGAACAGGCAGCACCCTCAAAGCTTCAGAAGTATGAGATGAACCCCAAAAACTTGGAAAGGTGGATCTCACACGTACCGACACAGACTATCCCGCAATTTAATTGATCCCCAAAGGTTTTTATTGAATAGCGGAATAGGAAATATGATAAAAAAAAGTGTATGTATCTCGCACGTACACAACCACACTAGGCCCCAATTACTATTGTTTGTACCCCTAAAAGGCTAGATGAGGAGTAGGGGGGGTATGGAACAGGCAGCACCCTCAAACCTTCAGAAGTATGAGATGAACCCCAACAACTTGGAAAGGTGGATCTCTCTCACACGTACCGACACAGACTATCCCGCAATTCAATTGATCCTCAAAGGTTTTTATTGAATAGCGGAATAGGAAATATGATCAAAAAAAGTGTATGTATCTCGCACGTACACAACCACACTAGGCCCCAATTACTATTGTTTGTACCCCTAAAAGGCTAGATGAGGAGTAGGGGGGGTATGGAACAGGCAGCACCCTCAAACCTTCAGAAGTATGAGATGAACCCCAACAACTTGGAAAGGTGGATCTCTCTCACACGTACCAACACAGACTATCCCCCAATTTAACTGATCCCCAGAGGTTTTTGATTAAATAGCGGAATAGAAAATATGATCCCAAAAAAGTGTATGTATATCACACGTACACAACCACACTAGGCCCCAATTACTATTGTTTGTACCCCTAAAAGGCTAGGAGTAGGGGGAGTATGGAACAGGCAGCACCCTCAAACCTTCAGAAGTATGAGATGAACCCCAACAACTTGGAAAGGTGGATCTCTCTCACACGTACCAACACAGACTATCCCCCAATTTAACTGATCCCCAAAGGTTTTTGATTAAATAGCGGAATAGAAAATATGATCCCAAAAAAGTGTATGTATATCACACGTACACAACCACACTAGGCCCCAATTACTATTGTTTGTACCCCTAAAAGGCTAGGAGTAGGGGGAGTATGGAACAGGCAGCACCCTCAAACCTTCAGAAGTATGAGATGAACCCCAACAACTTGGAAAGGTGGATCTCTCTCACACGTACCAACACAGACTATCCCCCAATTTAACTGATCCACAAAGGTTTTTGATTAAATAGCGGAATAGAAAATATGATCCCAAAAAAGTGTATGTATATCACACGTACACAACCACACTAGGCCCCAATTACTATTGTTTGTACCCCTAAAAGGCTAGGAGTAGGGGGGAGTATGGAACAGGCAGCACCCTCAAACCTTCAGAAGTATGAGATGAACCCCAACAACTTGGAAAGGTGGATCTCTCTCACACGTACCAACACAGACTATCCCCCAATTTAACTGATCCCCAGAGGTTTTTGATTAAATAGCGGAATAGAAAATATGATCCCAAAAAAGTGTATGTATATCACACGTACACAACCACACTAGGCCCCAATTACTATTGTTTGTACCCCTAAAAGGCTAGGAGTAGGGGGAGTATGGAACAGGCAGCACCCTCAAACCTTCAGAAGTATGAGATGAACCCCAACAACTTGGAAAGGTGGATCTCTCTCACACGTACCAACACAGACTATCCCCCAATTTAACTGATCCCCAAAGGTTTTTGATTAAATAGCGGAATAGAAAATATGATCCCAAAAAAGTGTATGTATATCACACGTACACAACCACACTAGGCCCCAATTACTATTGTTTGTACCCCTAAAAGGCTAGGAGTAGGGGGAGTATGGAACAGGCAGCACCCTCAAACCTTCAGAAGTATGAGATGAACCCCAACAACTTGGAAAGGTGGATCTCTCTCACACGTACCAACACAGACTATCCCCCAATTTAACTGATCCCCAGAGGTTTTTGATTAAATAGCGGAATAGAAAATATGATCCCAAAAAAGTGTATGTATATCACACGTACACAACCACACTAGGCCCCAATTACTGTTGTTTGTACCCCTAAAAGGCTAGGAGTAGGGGGAGTATGGAACAGGCAGCACCCTCAAACCTTCAGAAGTATGAGATGAACCCCAACAACTTGGAAAGGTGGATCTCTCTCACACGTACCAACACAGACTATCCCCCAATTTAACTGATCCCCAAAGGTTTTTGATTAAATAGCGGAATAGAAAATATGATCCCAAAAAAGTGTATGTATATCACACGTACACAACCACACTAGGCCCCAATTACTATTGTTTGTACCCCTAAAAGGCTAGGAGTAGGGGGAGTATGGAACAGGCAGCACCCTCAAACCTTCAGAAGTATGAGATGAACCCCAACAACTTGGAAAGGTGGATCTCTCTCACACGTACCAACACAGACTATCCCCCAATTTAACTGATCCCCAAAGGTTTTTGATTAAATAGCGGAATAGAAAATATGATCCCAAAAAAGTGTATGTATATCACACGTACACAACCACACTAGGCCCCAATTACTATTGTTTGTACCCCTAAAAGGCTAGGAGTAGGGGGAGTATGGAACAGGCAGCACCCTCAAACCTTCAGAAGTATGAGATGAACCCCAACAACTTGGAAAGGTGGATCTCTCTCACACGTACCAACACAGACTATCCCCCAATTTAACTGATCCCCAGAGGTTTTTGATTAAATAGCGGAATAGAAAATATGATCCCAAAAAAGTGTATGTATATCACACGTACACAACCACACTAGGCCCCAATTACTATTGTTTGTACCCCTAAAAGGCTAGGAGTAGGGGGAGTATGGAACAGGCAGCACCCTCAAACCTTCAGAAGTATGAGATGAACCCCAACAACTTGGAAAGGTGGATCTCTCTCACACGTACCAACACAGACTATCCCCCAATTTAACTGATCCCCAAAGGTTTTTGATTAAATAGCGGAATAGAAAATATGATCCCAAAAAAGTGTATGTATATCACACGTACACAACCACACTAGGCCCCAATTACTATTGTTTGTACCCCTAAAAGGCTAGGAGTAGGGGGAGTATGGAACAGGCAGCACCCTCAAACCTTCAGAAGTATGAGATGAACCCCAACAACTTGGAAAGGTGGATCTCTCTCACACGTACCAACACAGACTATCCCCCAATTTAACTGATCCCCAAAGGTTTTTGATTAAATAGCGGAATAGAAAATATGATCCCAAAAAAGTGTATGTATATCACACGTACACAACCACACTAGGCCCCAATTACTATTGTTTGTACCCCTAAAAGGCTAGGAGTAGGGGGAGTATGGAACAGGCAGCACCCTCAAACCTTCAGAAGTATGAGATGAACCCCAACAACTTGGAAAGGTGGATCTCTCTCACACGTACCAACACAGACTATCCCCCAATTTAACTGATCCCCAGAGGTTTTTGATTAAATAGCGGAATAGAAAATATGATCCCAAAAAAGTGTATGTATATCACACGTACACAACCACACTAGGCCCCAATTACTATTGTTTGTACCCCTAAAAGGCTAGGAGTAGGGGGAGTATGGAACAGGCAGCACCCTCAAACCTTCAGAAGTATGAGATGAACCCCAACAACTTGGAAAGGTGGATCTCTCTCACACGTACCAACACAGACTATCCCCCAATTTAACTGATCCCCAGAGGTTTTTGATTAAATAGCGGAATAGAAAATATGATCCCAAAAAAGTGTATGTATATCACACGTACACAACCACACTAGGCCCCAATTACTATTGTTTGTACCCCTAAAAGGCTAGGAGTAGGGGGGAGTATGGAACAGGCAGCACCCTCAAACCTTCAGAAGTATGAGATGAACCCCAACAACTTGGAAAGGTGGATCTCTCTCACACGTACCAACACAGACTATCCCCCAATTTAACTGATCCCCAAAGGTTTTTGATTAAATAGCGGAATAGAAAATATGATCCCCAAAAAAGTGTATGTATATCACACGTACACAACCACACTAGGCCCCAATTACTATTGTTTGTACCCCTAAAAGGCTAGATGAGGAGTAGGGGGAGTATGGAACAGGCAGCACCCTCAAACCTTCAGTATGAGATTGTGTTCACTGTACCCCACAAAGATTGAGTTCACTGCACCCCACAATGATTGTGTTCACTGCACCCCACAAAGATTGTGTTCACTGCACCTCACAAAGATTGTGTTCACTGTACCCCCCAAAGATTTTGTTCACTGCACCCCACAAAGATTCTGTTCACTGTACCCCACAAAGATTGTGTTCACTGCACCCCAAAAAGATTGTGTTCACTGCACCCCAAAAAGGATGTTGTTCACTGCACCCCAAAAAGGATGTTGTTCACTCCACCCCAAAAAGATTGTGTTCACTGCACCCCACAAAGATTGTGTTCACTGCACCCCAAAAAGATTGTGTTCACTGCACCCCAAAAATGATTTTGTTCACTGCACCCCAAAAAGGATTTTGTTCACTGCACCCCAAAAAGGATGTTGTTCACTCCACCCCAAAAAGATTGTGTTCACTGCACCCCAAAAAGATTGTGTTCACTGCACCCCACAAAGGATTTTGTTCACTGCACCCCAAAAAGATTGTGTTCACTGCACCCCAAAAAGGATGTTGTTCACTGCACCCCAAAAAGGATTTTGTTCACTGCACCCCAAAAAGATTGTGTTCACTGCACCCCACAAAGGATTTTGTTCACTGCACCCCACAAAGATTGTGTTCACTGCACACCAAAAAGGATTGTGTTCACTGCACCCCAAAAAGATTTTGTTCACTGCACCCCAAAAAGATTGTGTTCACTGCAGCCCAAAAAGATTGTGTTCACTGCAGCCCAAAAAGATTGTGTTCACTGCAGCCCAAAAAGATTGTGTTCACTGCAGCCCAAAAAGATTGTGTTCACTGCAGCCCAAAAAGATTGTGTTCACTGCAGCTCACACACAGAAAAATGGATGTGGATCACTGACACCTGCCTATCTCCAATCCCACACCACACAGCAATATCGATTGTAGTTTGTAGAACACAGTTTCCCTAAAATTCAGCAGACTCTGTCCCTAACAGGATTGAGAAGAGATCGTAGATCAGGATTGAGTGCAGATTCACCCCACCCCCCACACAGCAATATCGATTGTAGTTTGTAGAACACAGTTTCCCTAAAATTCAGCAGACTCTGTCCCTAACAGGATTGAGAAGAGATCGTAGATCAGGATTGAGTGCAGATTCACCCCACCCCCCACACAGCAATATCGATTGTAGTTTGTAGAACACAGTTTCCCTAAAATTCAGCAGACTCTGTCCCTAACAGGATTGAGAAGAGATCGTAGATCAGGATTGAGTGCAGATTCACCCCACCCCCCACACAGCAATATCGATTGTAGTTTGTAGAAGACACTGACCCTATATAATTCAGCAGACTCTATCCCTAAAATGCCTACAACTCGCCCTGCCTAAACACTCCGACCTGTCCCTCAATTCTATCCGGACACAAATGGTTTTTTCCTGCCTATCTTTCCCTAATCAGCAGCCAGCACGTTGATGTGTGCTCTCTGTCCCTGAATCTAAGCAGCATAATGACGCCGCTGCGGCTGCCTCGAACTTATAAAGACTTGGTCACATGCTTCAGACGGCCAATCACAGCTACTGAGACATTTGCAGGCATGGCTGGGATGGCTTAAGGCACACCAGTTAAACGATTGTTGATTGGCTGTTGAAAGCCCGCCATGAAAAGAGCGCCAAAGCATGCAAAACCCGGAAATAAAACGACCGAACACGGATTTTTACCCGAACATACAGTAAAGTGTCCGTGTCCGTGTTCGGGTACAAAAAATCCAATTATTCGGTACGAACACGAATAATACAGTCCGTGTTCGCTCAACACTACTTATGAAGTCTATGGGCTGTTGGCATTCAGCAATTAAAGGCAAATTCTGATATATTTCATACAATTTACATGGAGAAAAATTAATCCTTACAACAGGTATACTACAAAAAAAGTGACAGAAAGGAGTATTAGTAGAAGAAAGAAAAACTCAGATAGGGAAAACTAGAGGAGATGAAAAAAAAGAGAAAGTGGGAAGAGGGTGGGTCAGGAATGGGGAGGAAAAGGTTAGATGAAAGGAACTTTCTCACTTTTGGATGATGCAATTGATAAGGTCAAAGAAGCTAGACTATTCCAAAAGAAAAAGTCATGGCTGAGAGGCAAAGGGGGTCTGATTTCTATAATGGAAATAGGGAGTCTAGGTCTTCCAGTATTTGTCCTCCCCTTCAAAATCATAGTGAGACTTTCCATTTCCTCGATCTCTTCAATCCTTTCCTTCCAATGAGCAAATGTCAGGGGGTTTGTACTTTTTCATAGTGCGGGAAAACAAGCCTTCGCTGCTGTAAGCAAATGTTTGATAGTGTTATGTAACTTCACATACAGCTTAGGCTCGGTTCACATTTATGCGATGCGGGAAGGCTGCGAATTCGCAGCCTGTTCCCGCATCGCACACGCACCCCCGGCAGTTCACTGCCATATGCGATACGCTGGGGGTGTCAATGTAATCTTAACGACACCCCCAGTTTGATCGCATATCGTAGTGCGATCGTGCAGTTCGCACAGGAGCGGATCGCACAAGTGTGAACCGCTGTGCGATCCGATCCTGATGCGGCTGCAAAAATGCCTCCTGTGCGTGTTTGCTGCGGGTGCGATGCGAATTTAGCCATACAAACTGTATGGCTAAACTCGCACCGCACAGCTGATCGCATGTAATGTCGGAGCAGTGCGCTCCGATATTACATGCAAACCCGGCACTCGCACAAATGTGAACCGAGGCTTACAGGCATCTCACAAGCATGTAATTTAGATGACTAGAGCTTTACCCACTTCACCTTCAAAGTCACAGCAGAAAAATCAGCACCCTTTTGTCACCATATATTAGATAATTTATACAATTTTTATTTTTTTTGCATTGGTAATGTTCATGTCCCCCATGGAAGTGCCCAGCTCCCAATTCCCTTTGTTTAAAAATTCCTTGCCTTTTGACCCTAGCAAACTGAACGGATTTTGAAGAATAACCCCACACCTTTAGATTTGGAGTTCAAATTTAAGTTTCGTATTTATGGACTTCTCGCCACAGCGTGTGGGGTTCATTTTTTCCCTTTGAAAGGGATCTTCAGTCAGTTAAAAAAAAAATAGTCAACAGCTACAAATGCTGTAGCTGCTGGCTTTTAACAAAAGAACACTTACCTGTCCAGGGATCCACCTCCATCCTTACCAGGGCACCGCCATCTTGGATGTGGGAAGTCAGCTGTGATTCCCTGAGACTTCACAGCTGGCTTCCCACTATGCATGCTCTTGTTTTGCTGTGGTTTAGAAGTGGACCCACAGCCTCCTGGGACCTGTGATGTGTCCCAGGAGATTGTGGGTGAGGGGGATGCAAACCTCCACAGGGATCGCCTAGGATCTAGGCAAAAGTGGGAAGTAGGAAAGGGTACTTGCCAAAAACAGACATCTTCTCCCCCCATAAAATGCCAAAAATTTTAGGAGGGGGGATTAGACAAAGCAGAACTTCCCTTTTAGGGTGAAGTTTTGCTTTAACCCGTCTTAGCCTGCCACTGGGTTGAGTTGAAATAGCATACTAACCCGCCCAGTGAATCCAGCACTGTCCTACTGTGACCCTCACTGCACACCAGGTCCTACATCATCCTCATTCTTTTTGACGTCATCAGGTTACCAGCTGTCCCTTCCAGGTCCCAAAAGCTGTCCCCCCGATGATACACACTACACATGTGCAGAATGGTAAAAATGGATTTCAATACACGTTAGGAGGCTGTGGCTGGCTGGGACTATGTTATTCTCACCAAGAGTTCTGAAAGTCCTAGCCAGTAATGAAAAAAAAAATAGTTACTAAAAACTTTAAACCTGTGTTTGTGTGAGAGAGGTTTGGGGAGAGCATTTATATGTAAAGTTGAAAAACTGGGTGAAGATTTTCTTTAACTGAAAAGTCCCATATGTACAAATAATATTTTAGGCAATACAAACTTTACAGAAATTTTAAGCCTTTCCCAATCTATTCAAATTAAGAGAAAAAACAGCTGGATTTATATTCTATCAACTATTAAGCTCTAATGAGCAGGGCCCTCTAATTCCTCCTGTATTGAATTGTATTGTAACTGTATTGTCTTCCCTCACATTGTAAAGCGCTGCGCAAACTGTTGGCGCTTTATAAATCCTGTATAATAATAATATAATAATAACTATGTAACGCCATAAGGAAAGATCAAGAGACCTCAGGTTTGTCTAGTGATCAGATCCCCTCACTGCTTTATCAAAAGCGCGTGTCTGCTCCAGTGACTTCATAGGGGGATTCCTTTGATAGCTAGACAGAAAGCAGCGGTGTGTGCAGTAACGTCGATTATTAATGAACTTCATGGAGATGCTTTTGCACACTAGGTCATTTATTCACAAAAGCCAGCCCCCGCCCCCTAATTTGACTGCACCCAAAATGAAACCCACATTAACCACTTTACGACCGCTCACATTGCTGCTGCTGCGGCAATGTGGCTCCTTATCGTCCAGCGACGTAGACCGTCGCGCGCACGCCGCCGGAGGCTCGCTCACGCTGTTTTCAGTCACAGCGGGAGTCGGGCCAGGGGAGGAGCGGCGGTGATCACCGCCACTCTTCCCCGATCGTCGGGGATCGAGTGTGGAGATCCGGCCGCTTGTGTAAACAAAGCGGGCAGATCTCCTAAGTGACAGGCAGGGACAGATTGCAGGATTCAGCATAGCTGAACCTGCGATCTGTCCCTGTGTCACTCAGTCACCTCCCCCCACACACGTCAGTAAGCACCAGGCATACATTAATCCCTTGATCACCAATAAAAATTAACCCCTTCCCTGCCAGTGTAATTTTTACAGTAACAGTGCATATTTATAGCACTGATTACTGTAGTAATGTCACTGGTACCCCCAAAAGTGTCAAAAATGTCAGTCAAGGGTACGATCTGTCCGCCGCAATGTCGCAGTCCCACAAAAAAAATCGCAGATCGCCGCCAGATCGCCGCCATTACTAGTTAAAAAAAAACAATAAAAATAACATAAATTTCCCGTAGTTAGTAACTGCGATAACTTTTGCGCAAACCAATCAAAATACGCTTATTGCGATTTTTTTTTACCAAAAATATGTAGCAGAAAACAAATTGGCAAAAAAAGTTAAAAAATTTTGATTTTTACATTTTTTTTTGGGGGGGGGGGGGGAATTTCATATAAAAAAATGTAAAAAATGTTGTTATTTTTTCAAAATTGTCGCTCTTTTTTTGTATATAGCACAAAAAGTAAAAATCGCACAGGTGATCAAATACCACTAATAGAAAGCTCTATTTGTGGGGGGAAAAAAATAATTATTATAATAAAATAATTACAATAAAATAAAATAATTATAATAATAAAAATTATAATAATAATTTGGGTACAGCATTGCACGACCGCGCAATTGTCCGTTAAAGTAACGCAGTGCCGAATTGCAAAATATGGCCTGGTCAGGAAGGGGGTAAAATCTTCCGGTCTTAAAGCGGTTACAAATACGCTCATTAAGAATTTTTTTGTCAAAGACATGTAGCTAAATACATTTTGGCCTAAATATATGACAAAAATTGAATATATTGAATATTTTTTAACTGTCAAAGTAGAAAAATATTGTTATTTTTTCAAAATTGTCGCATTTTTTTATTAATATCGCAAAAAAATGAAAATCGCACAGGTGATCAAATACCACCAAAAGAAAGCTCTGTTTGTGGGGAAAAAAGGACGTAAATTTCGTTTGGGTACGGCGTTGCATGACTGCGCAATTGTCAGTTAAAGTCACACAGTTCCGAATCGCAAAAAGTGGCCTGGACGTAAGACAGCAAAATCCTCCGGTGGTAAAGTGGTTAATTAAGTTAGCACCAAAATATAATGCAGTATATGATACATTTTACATCAAGTGTGTTTTAATGAATACATTTACTCCATTGTAAAATACTGAATGGGTTGGTGATATGGTCCCTTTAAGGTTCATCAGATCGGTGGCAACATCCCAACCCACGTCAAATTTTCAGCCATGTGCAGAAAACAGAAACAACATCTGCAATGTAAGCCTGTACACCCCCAACAAACAGAAGCCAGTACTTTTCAGTTAGTTGTTGTGGATGTTACATTGACACGTAGTGCTTTGTCATATAGCTGGAGCCTTCATTTAAATAAAATTAGATTTGCACACAAACCGCATTATTTTGCTGAACAGCCTGAGCAGACATTAAAAATCGATTGTCCCAGTACTGTCATTTTCAATCTGCAGTCTCCTCTACATCTGTATACACTACCAGCATCAATGCATGTTGCACCATGTGTAAGACACTAGTTATTTTGAAAACCTTCAAAAGGACATCCTTTCAGCCTGGAATGTCAGCAATAATGTGCCTTGTTTATGTCTTTCAGCGTATTCCACATTGAATCTGTGAAAGTTCTCTGCAGCATCCCTCCGAGGATAAAGAGCAAGCAGCATGCAAGGTGAGCTGTCCAGCAATGCAGCATCCCACCCTCCCAGACACACACACACAACACATGGTCGCAGTCTGCCACCCCCTTCGTCTTTGGCACTCACCTCAAACGTAGGAGACGCACCCTTGTCTCGCAATGTGCAGCCCAGAAGCTCTGCGAAAAACTTTGCCATATACAAGCAGTGTAGAATGGTAATGTCTAGGAGCTGCAGATATTGCAGTAAAATTCCGTCCAAGTGTTTATTATCCAGAGATCTCCGGGAGGATGCTATCAGCATCAAGGCAGGCGCACAAATTCCGCTTATGCCACCCAGCCAACAGTAGGACAAGTAAGGTGCAGCTCCATGCGACGTCTCAGGTCCAGCATTGTGAGCTTGCTGGGTAGACACAAGGGGACTTCAAAATGGAAAAAAAATCACTAGCGCTGTCTAGGCTTTTGATGTCTGTTCCTAGCCTTTCCAGCTGAATGTCACTATTACCATAGTAAAAGAGAAAAGGGCCCGCAGAGGGGGTAAAGAGAGGGACAACGCTGCAGCTCCCAGCGAAGACACATCCGACAGGCAACAACACTGCTTCAAACTCTTTAGCTGGAGGGATCTGTAATGCACAGCACAGCTACTGCTGCAACCGTGTGGGTGCATTAATAAGGTGGATAATGGCTTTGTCACAGTTACGGTAGTATAGGCACTGCAAGACAGCTAAAGATTTGTGACACATAAAGCATGTATTTTTTTTGTTACAGGCGCTGTATCACTTAGCTTTGGCTTGTAAAAGTTAGCGATTTCCAGCCTTTAAATTATAGCGTATGTAAAATTGGCATTATTTTATACGCCACTGTGCCGTGCGGGGTGTTCAAATGTAACTTCACTTTTGTTGAGAAAAAAAAAACATTCCCCTCTGGGTGATCTATGTGCATTGCAAGGATTTTAACAAATGTTGTTGCAGATTCCTACCTTTTGTTATTCTGAAGAAATCCCTGTGTGTTTTTCTGTGTCCATGTGGGAAAGTGAGTCTAATTTATTTTTATTTATTTCAGGTACTTATATAGCGCTGTCAATTTACGCAGCACTTTACATATACATTGTACATTCACATCAGTCCCTACCCTCAAGGAGCTTACAATCTAAGGTCCCTAACTCACATACATACACAGTAGGGCCAATTTTATACAGGATCCAATTAACCTACCAGCATGTCTTTGGAGTGTGGGAGGAAACCAGAGTACCCGGAGGAAACCCACGCAGGCACAGGGAGAACACGTAAACTCCAGGCAGGTAGTGTCGTGGTTGGGATTCGAACCAGCGACCCTAGTGCTGCTAGGTGAAAGTGCTAACCAATACACCACTGTGCCGCCCCCAATGGGAGTGGTTTCATAATTAGCAATCAGCTGCTGCACTAGCAAGGCTCTAATGAGGAAAGTTGCTGGGCCTGTATCCCTTTAGGAGTATCTCACCAAAAATGACATTTTTGTTGCAGGGGATGCCTGAAATCTGACTTGTATCTTAGGGAGACTTCTGGAAAATCAGTGAGCCAATCCCAAAGCAGGAAATGATGTTTCTGGGGTGTGGTCAGTACACATTCTGTGTACAGAAAAGCTCCAGGTAGCCATATTGCATTGCATTTTCAGAAACTTAAAGAGCTGCCGATTTAAAAGGAAAAGTGATTTTTAATAACATTCAATCACAGTATGACTTGAGTCGCCATTGTATATGCTACATTATTTTTTCTTTACTTGCAATTTTTATACCCCACAAAAGTAGAGTTATGCTTTAAAGTGTCCACTTTTGCAGTCAAATTTGGATAACACCTACTTTATATTTCCTACGTATTCTCATTCACGTAGCATAGCTTTAAAAAAATATTTTAAAATTAGTAGCAATTTACCTTTTTTAGATACTCTTTTCTGGAAACTCCAGCACTGAAAAATCCTACTTTATTCTCTTTGTTTATGAGGGGGTTTGGGAGCTGTTCTTGACATAATTAAAGGGTACCTCTTCTTTCGTTTGTGAAAAAAAATAGCAAATAAAGAAAAAACAATATAGCGTATACAATTGCCACACAAATCATATTGCAATTGGATGTTATTAAAAATGACCTTTCATTGCAGATGACAATACATTTTTATTTCCACCGTTCTTAACAAAAAAAAAAAATTACCTTTCATTTTCAATCTGAAGCCACTGTAATTTTCTGTAACTGCAATGCAATATGGCTACCTGGAGCTGTTCTGTATACAGAATGTGTCCTGACCACACCCCAGAAACATCATTTCCTGCTTGTGTGATTGGCACACCAATTTTCCCAGAAGTCTGCCTAAGGCTGGCCATACATTATACAATTTTCTGTACAATGTTCTTAAAATTTACCTTCAACTTTGTAGTACAAAGGCCTGCCTAAATGGATACAGCTGAAAGTGTTGTTTAGTTTTGACCTCGTATTATATGCTTTGTGGTACACCTAAGAGAAAATTGTACAAGAAAATTGAATATGTATGGCCAGCCTAAGATAAAAGTCAGATTTCCGGCATCCCCTGCAACACAAATGTCATTTTTGGTGAGATACTCCCAATAGAAACACGTCTAAAGAGATGCAGACCCAGCAGCTTTCCTCAATAGAGCCCTGCAGCTGCTACAGCTGATAGATAATTATGAAACCACTCCCATTAGACCAACTCAGCAGAGAGACACAGAGGAACAAACAATGATTTCTTCAGAATAACAAACTAGGAATCTGCAACAAAGTTTGTTAAAATCCTTATAAGATCACCCAGAGGGGAATGCTTTTTTTCTCAACAAAAGTGGAGTTTAGGTCCGTAAACACGATAAGAAAATCTGACGGGAAAATTCGTCCGACGACCGATCTTCCGATTTTCGGATTGTTAGTATGATGCTTTCGACAGCTGACTCCGACTTTTCGGCTGACAAAATCCTGATGTGCAGGCTATAAAATTTTTGTCGTCCGTCAAAACAACGTCCGATTTTCGTCTGATTGGTACAGATTTTGACGGAAAAAAATCTTAAGAGCAAGACTAGGCATGCTCAGAGACTAAAGAACACATACAAAACAATCCAACACATGACATCACTTCTGAAGTAGAATTCTGTCTTACGGGAAAATTTGTATGAAAATAACCTCTTCACTTTCCACATCGGACTAGCATGCCACAAAAAATGGACAACAGATCGTTCAATAATCTGATCGTGTGTACGGGGCTTTACACTTTAATGTTATTTCAAATGTTATTTTCAATATTTTTAAATGTGCAACTTGCAATAAACTAACACCTGATGATGCTGTCATGACGGTATAGGAAAGTTCAGGTTTATCCTGGTATATAGTGAAACTCACCCTGAGAAATGCCATGCAGCCATCGCTGAAGTGCATGTAGACAAGAAGTGGCTGAAAATAAGCTCCAAGAGATCAGCAGCGCTGAAATTCAACAAAGGCAAATAAAAGGTAGAAACATGTATTTTGTGATGCATTATGCCGTATCAGGCTTTATGTAATTTATTTAGCGTTTTCATCTACTTTTATACTGTCATAAATTGCAGACATGGCTCTCTAAGACAGTATACAAAGGTTAACAATAAAATATAATATAACCCAATGTCAGGCCCTATGGAGCGTGTAGTACTGTACCCCTTTCCCGCCATACTGGTGGTGGCGAGTGCAATTTATTGAGTCATATGGGTTCTATATAGTATTTTTATAAATCAGCCAACTTTGAGATAAATGCGGGTTTTAAAAAATGCCATTGTTTATTAAAGATAACACAGGCAATAAAACATAGAGACAAGAATACCTTATCCCGAGTTTTAAATGCAAAATACAATCTTATCAGCCAGTTCGCTTTACTGTACTCCACCCCATATGAGTGATTATGCAGACAGAACCCACGAAACAACAGATAGGTGCAGCTGCATCCCTTCCTGACCTAGATCTTTCAAAGTGATAAAATTCTCCTATGGGAAACATTTGGGTTATTCTAAGAAATCAGTTTATCAAAATGTCTAAATGTATCAGCCCGTTATAAATAATCTCTGTAGGTAGAATAACAACCGATTGCAAAAGATTGTTAATACGTCTAGTGCATTACTAAGATTTTAGAGTTGATGCAATATACAGTATATATATATATATTGTATTTACCCAACAGCAGACAGAACTCCACCTTAAGGAAGCTCTATTTTTTCTTTTTTTTCTTTTTTGTTAAAAAGTGAAAAGACAGGAAAAAGGGAAAACGTTTTCTTTACCTTCTGCTATAAAACGTTGCAAATAATCTTTCTTCATAAATTTAAGCCAAAATGTGTTCTGCTAAAACAAAAACAAAAAAAAAATAAAAAATAGGTGAATGTTATTTAGACTGTGTGAAAGTTAGAGTCTATAAACTATGTGTGAGGAATCAGCTCAGTAGCGAGTTCTGCGCCCCCCTGGATGAGTCACAGCATGGTATAAAAGGCACAGCAAGACAACATGAACTTGGTGAAACACAACTGTGGTTTATTTACAAAGTGCAGGTATCAAAATGGCAAAGTAAAACAAAAATAGAAAATAAATCCTTGCCAAGTTGGGCGTCTAATTACAAACACAGAAACCTAACTACCTGTCGTAGAGAAACCCATTGCTTCCCAGTCACTTGTCACAATCAGAGTTTTTAGTCACATAGACTTAAACACTTGCTGCCTGACTAACGACAATTTACGTCGGCAGTCAGCCCCTCACAGGCAAAGCGACGTAGGTCTACGTCGCTAGCCTGTGAGGCTCTGGGGAGCACGCGCGCGCCGATGGAGGCGCGCTCCCGCTCCCGCACGCTCACGGACCCCCCCCCCGCGCGTGTGCCCGGTGGACCCGATGTCCGCCGGGCACTCACGATCGTCCGTTAGAGCGGGAGAAAGGCAGGCGGCTAATGTAAAAACAGCCGCCTGTCATTCTCCCGTGTAAGAATGGAGATCACAGAGTTCTACTATGTAGGACCGGTGATCTCTATTCTTACACCAGTAGCCACATCCAATCACAGTTAGAATCACGCCCCTAGGGACACACTTAACCCCTCTCAAATAAAGTTAACTCTTTCCCTGCCAGTGTCATTTTTACAGTAACAGTGAATATGTATAGCACTGATTACTGTAGTAATGTCGCTGGTAACCCCAAAAGTGGCAAAAATGTCAGTCAAGGGTCCGATCGGTCCGCCACAATGTCGCAGTCCCGCAAAAAAATCGCAGATCGCCACCATTACTTTTAAAAAAAAAAACAACAAAAAAATGACAAAAATCTTTCCCTTAGTTAGTAAACGCAAAAACTTTTGCGCAAACCAATCAAAATATGCTTTTTGTGATTTTTTTTTTTTTTTTTTTTACCAAACATATGTAGCATAAAACAAATTGGCCTAAAATGTAAAAAAATTTTGATTTTTACTTTTTTTTTTGGGGAATTTCATATAAAAAAAATTGAAAAATATTGTTATTTTTGCAAAATTTACGCTCTTTTTTTTTGTTTATAGCGCATGATCAAAAAATCGCACAGGTGATCAAATACCACCAAAAGAAAGCTCAGTTTGTGGGGAAAAAAGGACGTCAAATTCGTTTAGGTACAGCGTCGCACGACCGCGCAATTGTCCGTTAAAGTCACGCAGTGCCGAATCGCAAAATAGGCCCTGGTCAGGAAGGGGGTAAAATCTTCCGGGGCTTAAGTGGTTAAGCTTTGTATACACGATGAGAAAATCGGACAAATGTTCATCGTCTTTTTTTGTATGCTAGTCTTATATCTAAAAATTAAGAAGTTACGAAAATTCCTATACAACAGTCGAATACAACTTCGGAAGTAATGTAATGTATTGTATTTTATTTTTTCCTTTCCAAGCATGCTTGTTCTTTGTCACTCAATGTTTTTTGGATGAGTACTGTACTCATTAAACAAAAATTGTTCATTCTGGAATTAAATAAGAAACATTTTAATGTTTATCCCTTTGGAAAATTTCTCCTGAACTGTCTTGATCGGCTCTCGAAAGCTGTGTTCTAACAATCAGATTATCATATGATCACCTGGAAAGCGGTATTTTCCATCTGATTTTCCCATTGTGTGTACTAGGCATAAATCCAAGCCCACAGAGAAGTTGCTACTCCCTGGTCTGTCCTGCACAGAGATCTGGTTATGGGATGGCATCCTCCCTAAGCAGTCTGGGAGTTTTATGGAGCCCAGAGTAGTAGACCTGTTTCAACTGAGCTTGTAATCCCTTAGTGAGCCAAATAAGCTCACCACACAGTACACAAAGGAAAAGTCTGTAGATTGCTTGAATCTGGGACAAATATACCTCACATCCTGGACACAACCCTTCATTTTCCTTGGCTTCCTGTTACATACCCCCTCTCTTGTTTCAACCCTGAGGTTGGATCACAAAACGCCAGGCATGCATAAACTCGGGACAAGGCATCAGCATTCCCTATCATAAAACCTGGGCAATGTTTCACTGTAAAGCCAAATTCTTGAAGAGACAAGAACTACCTATTCACCTATCTATAGGTCTCCTTGTTTTGTGCAATCCACTTTAATGGAGCATCATCTGTTATCAGCTCAAAATGTCTACTCATGAAATAGCATTTTATTGCTAAACATTCTCTTTCATTGGTGGCACAATTTTCTTCATGGGCTTTCAGTTTCCAGCTGAGGCAATTACGGTGTTCTTCTCCTTTGAAAACCTGAGACAATTCAGCTCCTAACCCAGCATCTGATGCAATAGTCTGGACCACAAAGTCCCTTAAAAAGTCAGGGGAGTACAACACTGGTTGACTACATAAGGCCTGTTTTAATATATCATGACAGACTTCTTCCTTTTTGTCAAATTGGTCAGGGGGACAGCCTGTAAGGCAAAATGGGGAATAAAGTGCTAATAATAGCCAGCAATTCCTAAAAATGCTCAAACATGCTTCTTGTTGGTAGAGCATGGCCAACGTTGAATAGCCTCAACTTTGTTTACCTGGGGCTTTATTACATCTTTTCCAATAATATAGCCCAGATACTTTGCCTCCTCTAACCCAATGGTACAATGAGTCCCAATCTCTATTATGGATGATCACATCATCTAGGTAAGCAGCAGCACAGGCTCAAAGTGTCTTATCCATCACCTGCTGAAATGTGGCCAGAGCATTCTGCACCCCAAAAGGCAAACTTTGATACTGGCAGACCCCTCTGAAGTCCCTTGGCTGATTTTGAGAGAGGACTCTGCCAATACCCTTTGGTAAGGTCCAACGTCGTCATATACCAGGTTGTCCCTAGGCAATCAATGAATTTGTCTAGCGTGGCATGGGATATGTGTCAAACTTAGTGATCTTAGTGAACATTTTTACCATTTATACACATTTTGCATAAAGGTTTTTAATTTCCTCTTATTGCAGTACATGTAACCATCGCGAAAAGAGGCTGATGTCTCTATTTAAGAAAGTCACAATGCATTGGCTCATCAACAACTGGACAATCTTTCTCTACATGTCTCTCTTCCCAACAGCGGAAACAAATTACCCTCCTAGCCACCTCCTGTAGGTTGGCCTTTTAGGCCACTTTTAGAAACAGTCCCAGAGTACTTTTACTTCCCCCTTTTTCACTCTCTCCACCCCATCCCTTGGTGCCATCTTACTCATAGCTGGGGACGGTCTGGTCTTGGGGTGGAAAGTCTTTGAGGGAAGACGTAAAATTCTCAGCTGCTAGGTACCTTTCCTGAAGGTCTACAAGTTTGTCCACTGTTTCCCGATCTCCATGGCTCACCTATTTTTGCAAGGCAGTAGGGAGAGACCTCCGAAATTTGTCCATGACCACTCGTTCCACAATTTGTGGCACAGACAAAGCTTCTGGCTGCAGCCATTTCCTGGCCTAAATAATACGGTCATACATTTGTGACTGGGGTGGTTATCCCAGTTGATAACTCCAATTGTGTACATGCTGAGCCCTAACAGGCATGATTACACCCAGCCTTGCCAATATTTCTGTCTTTAAATGGTCATAGTATCAATAGTTCTTGGCTTCCTCAGGCTCCAAGTCATAATAAGCCTTTTGGGACTCTCCAGATAATGGGAGGTGAACCATTGTTCTTTAGGCCAACTCTCTTTTTTAGCTGTCCTTTCAAACATGGTCACAAACATCTCAGGATCAAATTCTGCAGTAATTTTTGACAACAGGTGGCTTACCAGGAAAGATGGTATATTTCCGGCATCACTTCTTCTTCATGCTTATTACCGGCATCATGCCCAGCCTCAGTCTGCTGCCTCTGATGAAACTATTTTATGATGGCCTCAATTTGTTGTTGGTGTTTCTGTTCCTGCTGTGCCAGCAATTCCCTATGGCAGGACTCTGCCTGTTCCAGAGCTTCCTGCTGGGTTGCCAAGCTCTGTTTGTGGGCCTCCTGTTGGGCTGGTTTTCCCTGGTTTTTGCCCACTCAACGGTTCTATCAGACAGGCTGGTGTGAACACGGGCTGAATGTCGACATGTTTCTGTTGAACTGGCCAATATCAACAAATACTCAGCCCGCATGCACCAGGCTTTAGTTTTCCCTGGCTTCCTGTCAGATATGGTGTATATATATTTGAAATTTATCAGCTCTAATGTACTGATTGCCTATCCCCATTTTCAGGACAGTAACATCCCCAAATGACCCATTTTTTTAAAAGCAGACACTTCAATGTATTTTGTAGGAAGCATATGGTATTTTCTGAAGTTGCAATTTTTTTCTAAAATAATGTAGGTAAACAAAGTTCGCTTTTCTTTTACAAAGTTGTAATTTCAACACATTTTTTCTCACATACAGCATAAGCACATTTTCAATTGAAACATTTACAATTAAAACATTCTACTAAAAAAATCTTCTACTCCTCCCAAGTATAGAGATACTATATGTGTGAGACTTTTTCAGTACCGGGATGCACAGATGGACCCAAAATCCAAGGAGCCCATTGAGGCTTTCAAGAGGCAATAATATTTCCTGACCAGCTATCACACTTTTAAGGCCCTGAAGTGCCAGGAAACACCCACACAATGACTCCATTTTGCAAAGAAGGCCCTCCAACACAATTAACTAGAGGCATGGTAAGTCTTTTGAAGTTCATATTTTTGGCCAAAGGTTTTTGGAAAATAAAGAACGAAAATTATTTGTTTTACACACAGTTGTCAATTAATAAGATATTTCTCTCACCAAGCATGGGCATACTTAGAATTGCACTACATATCACTCTTGCTCTTCCTTCTGAATATGATGATACCACATATGTGAGGCTTTTTTGCATCCTAGTTGCAAAGCAGGGCCCAAAATCTAATAAGAGGTATCTTCAAGCTTTTAGGTGGAAAAAACTAGGCATCTAAGATATTCATAAAATACAGTATACACATACTCAGAATTACACTCCAAGACACATTCTGCTACTCCTCCTAAGTATAGAAATAAAATGGGGTTTTGCTCGTGACTAGTGTTCCTAATGTGCATGCCACATCCCTAATACTGTAAGAAACTTGGGAAAGGTTCCCCTGGGGTTGAGAGTTTGTAGGCACAAAGTATGAAAAAAAGTTTAAATATATACAAAAAATATAGTTTATTCAAATTACACAAAATACAAAATCCAAGATTAAAAATCACAAGCAGCAATGGAATGACAAATAGTATAACCGTGATTGTTCCAAGAACCTGAGACCCAACATGTTTCGGAAAAAACCTTTTCCTTCTTCAGGGGTGGTTCTTTTGAAGTGCTCTAACAACGAAACAACAACATGATCACAAAATTATACATGTAATGACTTATACATTTTGAAAATTGCGTACATAGTTGTACATATTAATAATATACATATACATTTGTCACAAAAATATATATATATCGTTAGTTGAGGCACTTACATGATTATACTTGCATTAAACTATGTTGCTTGTAGATCAAGCTTAAAAACAAGTCGGTTCACCGTGTTGCAGATTGGCAGTGCTTTTTTATTCCCTTCTAGGATCAAAAAGATATCCTGGACTGAATTGGGTGTGGTATTAGATGTGATCGGGCAGTTGTATCCCCCATATATATGGCCACCTGAAGTCCTAGAGTGTGGATGCCAGACCCTAGTTCATTTTGCCAGATTGCTGAATAAAAAGCAGGAGGAATAAAACAAATCAATAGATGAACTGAAAAGGCTTAAGTCGCTGAACAGTATATCCTGATGGCTTCATACTAAGGGTGTCTCTAATTAAGATATCCCATAGGATCTATTGAGTAATCCAGAAATTTGTATAGAGTAAACTTACTTGTTTAGCAAAAAAAAGCACATTTTCAGTCCGCATGATGGTCTCCGGATAGCCAATATAGCTGAACGGAGCCAAAATGCCATTTAAATAGTATCTCCATTAGCAGAGAAATTTCTTCAGCTGGCGTCCAAGTATGGGCTTCCTGGATCGTCCACGCCAGGCCCGCCCCCATGCACGTATAGAAATACCATGTAATTGAAACTTTTTTTACACCCTAGCCACATAGCATGAACCAAAATCCAATGAGCATCTTCAGGGTTTAGGGAGTAAAAATGACACATCCGATGCTATATAAGTGCTGTGCACCAGACTCAATAGTGCAAAGCTCTCAAAACAATGTATATATGTTACATTCAAAATTATAATGCAAAGCTCTCAAGACAAAGTGATTCAGTGCCAAACTGTGATAAATTGACATTCATAAATGTTTCATAAAAATACCCATCCAAAGTGCAAGGAATAAGGGAAAAAGCAGTGCTGCCTGTGTCTCACTCTGTAAAGCTGCTAGTTAATCGTAGATCTCCTCCGGTCCACACAACACTGTGTACCTTTCACTCACAGAGATTTGCTAGATTCCACCCAACATGTTTCGTCAGTGTCAATGTCATGTCTAACCCCAAAGGTGAGAGAGTGCCCAAAGGTGATAGTGAAGGTTTTACCTACAGCAGTCACCATTCCTTTAAATCAAGCAAGCAAGCCTACTAGTACATGGCTGCCACCAGGAATGCCTTATTTTCTGGCTAGGAGGTACAGGAGGCTGAACAAAGGGTGAACAAAAGAGTTCCTGTGTGCTAGTAAAGGCAAGTCTCGCACAAATGTAGTCACTGGGAAGGGCAGATGGGTCCGTCAGATGTGGCTGGCAGAGAGGTGGTCAGCAAACAGTGGTCAATAAATAGGCCAAGGTCACTACAGGTGGCAGGCAGAGACCGCACTGCACTGGTGTGGCTGTTTCCGGGAACACTTGCTGTTCTGCACTTACTCTGGTGAAACTGTATTGATGTGGTGGCAACCAGGGACACTGTTGCTGGCTGCACTGGCTGTGGTGACACTGGGACTTATGTGGCAGGAACACTTCTGTCTTACATTGGTTTGGTGACACTGGGGCTGGTGTAGTGGCAATCAGGAATACTGTTGCAGGCTTACACTGGTACTGTGACACTGCGACTAGTGTGATGGTGATCAGGCACACTGATCTCATGACAGTGGGACTGATGTGGCGGCGAACAGGAACACTGTTGCCTGCTGCAGTAGTTTGGGTCACTGGCACTGGTAAGGCGGTGATCAGGAACACTATTGCTAACTGCTAGTGTAGTGGTGATTAGGAACACTGTTGCTGGCTGCACTGATTTGGTGACACAGACTAGTGTGGCGGCAATCAGAAACACTTTTCCAGGCTTCCACTGGTTTGGTGAAACTGGGATTTGTGTGGCCGCAATCAGAGACACTGTTGCTGGCTGCATTGATATGTATAGATGTGATCAGGAACACTGTTTCTGACTAAACTGGTCTGTTGACACTGTGACTGGTGTGGCAATAATCAGGAACACTGTAGCTGGCTGCACTGGTATGGTGACACTGTAGTGATGTGGCAGCAATCCGGGACACTGTGGCTGGCTGCACTCGTATGGTGACACTGTACTAAAACGGTTGGGGGTTAAGGACACTGGCTACATGTACTGGTATACGGTGTCATCAGAGCAGCCATCCTGTGTCCATGATCACTAGCCACCAGTGGTGGCCCGTCTACTGGGGGGGCAGGGGCGCCGTCCCCCCTATCCATGTATCCGGCCGCCTAATCTACATGCAGTCCCCCGGACGCATGGATACCAATGTTTTTTTTTTTTTGAAGCACGTGATTAGAGCCAGAGGCGCTAATAGGCCTCAAAAAAGGGTGGGCTCGGGGCGCAGAGCACTGCGCCCTGAGTCCACCCAGTTCTGTGACAATAGCAAATGAATATTCGCTATTGTCACACAGATTCTCCTCCTGGTCAATCAGGAAGCGGGTCCTGAGACCCGTTTCCTGATTGGTCCAAAAGGAGAAGCCATCCTATTGGCGAAGGAGGAGGGAGGAGACGCAGGGGAAGCCCGACCCATGGAGGAAACTGAGGGGGAAGCCGCCACTGCCTCCACATGTCAGTCGTGAGTGAGCCAGCGACCGGGGAGGGTGTGGTCCAGGGAGGTATGTGTGCGGGCAGGAGTTGGTGTAGTCCGGGGGGGTATAGTGTGCAAGCTGGAGCTGGTGTGGTCCGTCTGACGCCCCCCCCCGGGCCCATGGAGCACCAGCTGCCACTGCTAGCCACCCTAGCACAATGTCCCCATTGTGATGACTTTGAGAGGAAACGGAGCACTGGCTGCATCATGAAGCCTTTGATTACTTATGTGATGGCTGTGATTAGTCAATGAAATTGGCCCTGTACCCCACTCTTTGATGTATTGTGTTCAAATGACACGATGATCACAAGGCACCCTAGAGGAGATGCATGAGCAGCGGGAGCAGGAGAATGCTTACTCTATATACAGTACATCCTCTCACCCTTAGGAGAGAGTGGTCTGGCCATTTAAGCACAACGGCCAGAGAGCAAGTGGGTAATATGTCCTGCTTTTAATTAAAACACAACAGTGAGCATTGTCACCCTTTTCTGAATACCTGTGAGTTGGACTGCAAGCAGCAGTACCAACATAGGTGTGCACAGCCCATTACATTAGAGCAGGGGTCTTCAAACTATGGCCCTCCAGTTGTTCAGGAATTACAATTCTCATCATGCCTAGTCATGTCTGTGAATGTCAGAGTTTTACAATGCCTCATGGTATGTGTAGTTCCGCAATGGCTAGAAGGCCGTAGTTTGAGGATCCCTGCATTAGGGTATGCACCTCAAAGCTCAAACACACATGCCTTTGTCTGCAGCCTCATGAATGAATGGAAGTGCTCTGTGCTGAGCGGCTTCCTGTTCATTCACAAATGGAAGCATAGTAAACACATTTTACTATGCTTCAGGTATGATTGAACACATTGATTGAGTGTGTTCACTGTGTTCATTTAGAAAAGGAAGGGGCCGGTAAATTACATATTGATTAGCCCCTTCCCCTATCTATAGTGTACAACTGGGGAGCTGCAACTTTTCTATTGAACAGGTTCTCTTCTTATATCCAAGGGTGTCCATATACTTTTTGATTGGCAAAACTGACCATTAAACATCTAATGTCTATAGAAATGTAAGAGAATTTTTTTTTTTTTTTTACATTTGGGATAGAATAGGGAAGGGTCCTCTGCCAAATTTTTATTGCTGTCCATGTCCCTGCACCACCCATCTACTTGTCCTGGTGACCATTGATACTGAGACAGAATGTAAAGCAGGGGTGTCAAACTCAATTTCATTGCGGGCCGCATCAGCATTATGGTTGTCCTCAAAAGGGTCAGTTGTACAGTCCTACAGACTATATACATTTAAGCATTTCTCAGAGAATAGGTGCAGTAACTCAACCATGCCCCCAGGGAATCACATAAAATAATAGGTGTGGCCATAAAACAGTGGGAGGATCTCAAAGGGGCAATAAATACCAGGAGTGCATTGTGTGTGGAGTTCAGGAGTGCGCTATGTACAGGGTGTAGAGTTCAGGAGTGCGCTACGTGCAGAGTGCAGAGTTTAGTGGTGCGCTATGTACAGTATGCACAGTTCAGGGGTGTGCAGAAATTGTGCAGGAATCAGCTCTTTTTCATAGGCTGTTCACATCTCACTTCCACCCCTCCCACTGGGTGCGAGGGCCAAATGAAATGGCATGAAGTGGCCCACGGGCCTTGTGTTTGACACATGTGATGTAAAGGTGTTTGTACATTTTAGAGTTGTTATGAGAGGTGAGGGGAGATCTTCTAGTTTTGGCTATACATACACTTTAAAGCTGAATTCCTGGTGGAATTCCAGGAGTTTAAGTACATATATGTAAACTGTAATACCTGCCAAAGTGTTTGCAAGTCTGTGTAAATAGTCTTGTGATCCAGGCACCCCTTCCAAAAAACACAGCAAGGTCCTTGGTCCTCATTGCAGTGTCAATGCAGCTTAGGCTGCTTTCAGACTAATGTGGTGAGGTTGCAGCACAGCTTACCCATGTGTTTGGTTTGGGTTAGCTGTGCTTTTCCAAAGACTTATATTAAGTTCCTGCGTGTTTGGTGTGCCTCCACAGCAAGCAGCTTACTATGGGGGCAACCGAGCCGAGCTGCAGCTGTGTGTGTCTATTCAGACTTGGAGATGCTGTTTGGCCCCACCCCTCTCTCTCTCCTGATTGGCTTACTGACTTGATTGACAGCTACGGGAGACAGTGGTTCAGCTGACCAGGAGGGAGAGTCCCGGGCGGCCGAGGGACTCGTGGACGTAGCTGGATAGAGATGGGGCTTAGGTAAGTATTATGGGGTGCTGGGGAGGCTGCTGCACACAAAAGGATTTTTATCTTAATTCATAGAATGCATTAAGATAAAAAAAGTGTCTGCCTTTACAACTCCTTTAATAAGTCATCATTCTGCTTTCTCCACTGTCACATGTCCACTGTAGCCAGTGGTGTATTTAGGTTTTGTGCTGCCCTAGGCCTAACTAAACTTGTGCACCCCCTAATTGAAATATGACCCACCCCTTCCTGTAAAGGCCACACTCCTTCCTGTGAAGCTTATCAGTGCCGCCTTGTGCCCATCAGTGCAGCCTCATCAATGCAGCCTTAATTAGTGCCCATCAGTGCAGTTTATCAGTACCCACCATTGGCAACTCATTCGTGTCCATCAGTGCAGCATATTAGCGACCATCAGTGCAGCATATCTGTGCTGCCATATCAGTGCAGCCCCATCAGTTCTTTTAAGATATTTGAACTTGTGTTTGCTGCCACTGATTGTAGTCCTAGGATTATGTAACTTATTTGTATAATAAATAGAAAGTCCATAGTCCTTATACAAATAAGTGAAATAATCAGTGGCAGCAAACACAAGTCCAAAATTTTTTGCTGCCCCCCCTACAAAGTGCTGCCCTAGGCCTGGGCCTTGTTGGCCTAGGCCAAGATACAGCACTGACTGTAGCCTAGTTGTTATCTAGTCCTGTTGTACAAGAAATGACAGGAGCCTGATTTCAAAACAAATTCAGACAAATAATTACCCTAGTTGCATTTCATATACACCTACTGATTTTTTAATGAATACACAGTTGATATAACCACTTTAAAGCCCCGTACACACGTACCGATCGTCGGCCGACAGAACGTCCTACAAATGTTCGCGGCTGGTGTGTTTGTTGTTTGTCTGTTGAAAAGTGCTCTAAACTTGCCCAGGACATTTGTCTTCCGACAGAAAATGACGTCACTACGTTCCACGCACGTTCGCCGCTACAAAAGAGGAAGTGAGTGTTTGGCCGTGACCCTTCTGGGCATCTCGCGCTGATTTCGGTAGCATTTGTTTGGTTGACGACATTTCGCTATTTTCCAAAACATCGTTCGAGAATTTATTATGGCGACCGTGAATTCGTCCGTTGCTGTCGTTAGTGTTGGAGTTTTGGCTCTGAGACGACGTACGAGCAATAGGAAGAAGAAGCGGACCTCCTGGACGAAAAATTGGTTGCTTAACCGTGATCAATTTTCTCATATGTCCTTGCTGAGGGAGCTCCAGGAAAATAATCCTGATGACTTCAGGAATTATTTGAGGATGACGGATCCCATCTTTTACCGTCTTCTTGCCCTGGTGTCCCCCTATATTCTGAAGCAGGATACTTGTATGCGGCTTGCAATTACTCCTGAGCAAAGGTTAATTGCGACGTTGAGGTATCTTGCAACAGGGAGAAGCCTGCAGGATCTGAAGTTCACCACAGGCATCTCCCCCCAAGCACTTGGTATCATCATCCCTGAGACCTGCTCTGCCATCATCAAGGTCTTGCAGAAGGACTATATCAAGGTATGTTTGATTTTTTACATTACATTACATGTATTACTAGTTTCACCCGAATTATGATGTTTTTGGATGTACAGCAATTGATACAGGCCATTATTTGTAAACTACCCTCTGTCCGCATGCACATAGTAGTAAAGATGTAGATTATCTTTAACCATTTGTAAAATTACCCACTAACCACCCCACCATTCTCTCCTATGTGTCCCTAAACGCATTGCCTGTTAACAGTATTTTGAATTTGGGTCATTTTATTACTTTCCCTCAAACAATTATTCCTTGGCCAATGTTTTAGTACCTAGTTAATGATTTATCTAAAATACATCAGTCCATCCATTCCCACCTATGATTCTGTATGTTTATGTAATGATGTTAAAACCTTCACTGACCACAAGCCCTTATTGATGTATAAATGCCCAGTTTTACTTACCCATCCCCCACCCACATGCTAAATCTCAAAGTCAGCATATACCAAAGCTCAAGTTCAGAGGTCTTCAAACTATGGCCCACCAGTTGTTCACGAACTTCAATTTCCATCATGCCTAGTCATGTCTGTGAATGTCAGAGAATTACAAGGCCTCATGGGATGTGTAGTTCTGCAACAGCTGGAGGGCCGTAGTTTGTAAATCTCAGCTCTAGCTGGTGAGTATAATGGGCCATACACACTAGAAGATTGTCAGAACAATTTATCCTTCCGATTTACCAAAACCAAATAATATGAGGTCCAACAAACACTTTCAAATCCTATGCAATCTGGTAGGCCCTTGCACTACATAGAAAAGGTAAATCTGCACGAAAAAGTCTTCAGAGAATCTTCTAGTGTGTATGGCCCTTTACAATATAAGAACAATAGGAGGTTGAAAATAAATGTATGTAGATGTTACATCCCCATATCCAAACCTTTGCCTTCCTGTTGTATATTTTTTTAGCAAGTTGCATAAGCATTTAACAGACAACTGTGTGTGTAATTAATAATGTGATGTGCTCAAGCACTAATTTTATTTTTTTTATTTTTTTTTATTTTTTCCCCACAGTTTCCTTCAAACGCAGAGCAATGGCTGGAGATTTCTGATCAATTTCTGGAGAAGTGGAATTTTCCCAATTGTGGGGGTGCTATTGATGGGAAGCACGTCCGCATTGTCCCCCCTCCGAATTCCGGCACATTTTATTATAATTATAAAGGTTTTTTTAGTATAGTCATGCTAGCCATAGTTAATGCAAACTATGAGTTTATTTTTTTGGATATTGGCAAAAATGGCCGCAATTCAGATGGGGGAGTTATTGATCAGACGGAGTTCGCTCGTCGTCTAAAGAACGGCACTCTGAACCTGCCATCCAGGGAGCAAACTGTTGAGGGTATGAGCTTTGTGTTTATCGCAGATGAGGCTTTTGCGCTTGGGGAGCATCTCATGAAGCCCTACCCTCAGAGGAACCTCACCCCAGACCAAAGGATTTACAACTACCGGTTGTCCAGAGCTCGCAGAGTTGTGGAGAATGCCTTCGGGATAATGGCCAACCGGTTCCGGATATTCCTGACGTCCATAAACCTGGCACTGTACAAAGTGGATAATGTGGTCTTGTGTTGCTGCATTTTGCACAACTTCCTACGCAGGAATGCACAAAATTATGTATTGCAGCAACTGGATACTGACCCTGCTATGCCAGGTACAAGTGGAGAGGCCCAACCTTCTAACCAAGTGGAGTCCATGCCGTCAATGGAAGTTGGACGGTCAGCATTGGCATCACACAGGGCCCGTCAGATCCGCCAGGAATATCTGGACTATTTCGTGGGGAGAGGAGCTGTGTCCTGGCAGCAATCACTGTCACAAACACATTAATCTTGTTAAAGATTGGACACACAAGATAAATGTCAGAGATATATTATTTTTCAACACATTAAACAAAAATTGCAATGATTCTGTATTGTGGATTATAATCATTTGGGCACATATGCCAAACACAATTATTTGGGTTAATCATGTGTTATATATGTGTGACTTTGGAAGGGTTAATACATTCATCAGTGTGTTTCTTGACTGTAGTCTCTCACCAGCTGATCCAAAGTGATGATGGCCATGTGTTATTTTTTAGCCAGTGGTGTAAATACAAGGGCCTTCTGCACCCCACAAAATGTACACAAACCCTGTCACATTGAGAACTAGGTCACACCCAAGGTTCATCTAATGTCACCTTATATTGGTGTTCATTGTCCAGAAGTTGCCCATACTATATATTTCAGATAATACATTAGGGTATTAACAAAGTACCTACACCTGTTATGTTGTGTTCATTTATTACATCCTTCTCACTGCCCACCAATGTTAGGATATGTCAGTGTTATGTGAAACTTGATCATTGTTCATCTCAAAGTGTTATATATATATAGGTAATGGAAAGTGAACTAGAGCAACGAACAAGCAATACACTATAGATTACACTGATCTCCCTACACTGATTGCTACTGGCAATATCAATGCCATATTGAATCCTAGGACTGCTAGTACCTTGAGTGTTGAGTCACACTTATGCGATGCGGGAAGTCTGCGACTTTGCAGCCTTCCAGCATTGCATAAGGGTGACCCGCCACTTACTTTTTCCACAGGATTGTATTCCACAAGTGTTAAGCACTGTGCGATCCAATCCAGATACATCAGAAATAAAGGGTCATGTGCGACTTGTATGCGTGTTCAGTGCGAATGTAGCCATACAAAGTGTATGTCTCAATTCACACTGCACATCTGATGGCATGTAATATCGTAGCGCACTGCTCCTTTATTACATGCGATCAGATGTTCATGCGAAAATCAGCTATACAGTTTGTATGGCTCAATTTGCACTGCACTCGCACAAAAGTCGCACATGATGCATTTATTCAGCCGCATCAGGATAGGATCGCACAGTCGTTCAAACTTGTGTGATCCGATCCTGTGTGAAATGTCAGATCGCACTGTGATATGCGTTAAAACTGGGGGTATCTTTAACATTTCATTGACACCTCCAGCAACTTGCATATGGCAGTGTCCCAAATGCTTTCATTAACATGTAAATATGTGAATAGGACAGCCATCATACATTTAGTGCTTCTTTACACAGCTTTAGACCTCGACCCCCCAACGAAAGTCTAATAAAGAATTGAACACACATTGTTGAATGTAAAAATGTTTTAGTATCAAACATTCACAGGGTTAGGGTTAGGGTTAGGGTTAGGGTTAGGGTTAGGGTGTTGGAAAGTGCTTTTCCCAAACTTGGGTACACTCTTTAACATCTGAGTGTCATAAAACTGGCATAAAATATGATATAAAAATAGGAACATCCCAAAACAAACAGTAAAAAATTTTAAATTAATTTTTTTTAAAATTTGGCAAGCATGTCCACAAAATCACGCATCTTTCCTTGCAATGCCGTTGCAGTCTCTTTTATTTGCTCGAGGTCTGAGCAGCATTGAAGAGCCTCACGGGTCAATTTGGCCAATGTGCAACTATGTAATACATGATCTGGAAAATAAAATACAACGGAGTCAATGTGAATCACCTACATGAGGTCATAATATAGAAACATTTGGTGTGCAGGTAATCTTTAAATTCCTCTCGAGTTAATACCTACCCTGTTCTTATGCTCTTTTGCCCTAGGCTCTTCATCTTCCTCCTGACCTCCTCCAATGCTGTTGCTGATGATTCTGCCGGTCTCCTGAGCTTACTATATATTCATTAGGGGTGTGAACGCATGATGACGTCATTGTGAGGGCATGGTTGTAATGTATATATATTAAGATGCAGAGACCAGAGACGGGCAGAATGCACGGCAACAGCATTGGAGGAGGACAGGAGGAAGAAGAAGAGCCTAGGGCAAAAGAGCAGACAACATAAGAGCAGAAGATTGGACAGCAGAAGACTGGAGAGGAGAAGATCCAAAGAGCAGAGTGGAGAAGACCGGACGAAGATCTTTAAGAACATTTCATAAACGTCTCCTGTCGTTATTCACATACACTTCCATTTATGTGGTTAATGTGTAGGGGTACTATGTACCCCATACCCATTCACATAGTGATTGGGGTCTGGGATCTGGGGGCCACCCTTTGTTAAAGGTTGCTTCCAAAGTCCTAGGAACCCCCTGGCCGCATGACCCCCCAAAACCACCAGACAGGGTTGTGGGGATGAGGCTCTTGTCCTCCTCTACATGGGAGTAAGGTGCTTTTGGGTGTGCGGTGCAGAGGCCCCCTGGCCCAAAGCAACAAAACCCCCCCATGTTGAGGGCATGTGTCCTGCTGTGGTCCAGGGGGTGTTTGGTCCGCTTGCTCGTTCTCTTTCCTGGCCTGACAAGCTGCATGCTTGTATAAGGGTCTGGTAGGGGTTTTGGGGGTAACCCACGCTGTCTTTTTGTTGTGGGCATACCCTCAAACTCAATACCACACACAAAAGGCCTGGTTGTGAACTTGGGGGGACACCCACGGTGGGTTCTTCAATTTTTTGGTGTAGTTCCCCCTCCTAAATCTTCACAACGCAAGTGGCCCCGCAAGTCAGAGCATCCTGATCCGACTTACGGTGCGACTTCCATTCAAATAAAGAGGCTCCCATAGGGAACTAGTGTTGTAAATTGGAGGCTAAAAATAACACTGATAAAAATCATTCTGAAAAAACCTACGTGGGCACACAATTGGCTCTTGGACACTTGGTCCAGGATCCTCCACATTTTCTGAAGTGGCTTCCATGCTGCTTGGCAAGTTGCCAGGAGATATTGGTTCAGACCTGGCTGGGGATGCCACATCCTGGCATGACGCAACATCTGCAATGTAAATTTGTAAGGGAATACAAGAATATAAGGTTAAACAATCATTGCAAATACACATATTTCTATGATCCCACTACACAAAAATCTGTGACTACCAACCTTCTTGTTGCTCTGGTGTCTGGTCACTTGTAGGCTCCACCAGAATCACCTCAGGCATAATGTCTTCATCTACATAATACAAAACATTGGCCATATCATAAAAGTCACAAGAGGTACATTTGTTAGGACATGGTGCCCTGCTTGATAGCTCTTTTAGTAACAAATATGAAGACATGTACATGGTTATCTACGAAAAATATGGTACATTAATGTTTGACAGTGCATAGGAACCAATTACCTTTAGTGGAATCTGTGCCACCATCTGGGCCCATGTCCTCCTCTTCTTCCACAACTGCCGATGGAGCTGCCAAACCTCTCCTCCTCCTTTCCCATAGTTTGGCACGGAGTTTACGTTTTTCTCCTATTTAAAGGTTTGAATAATAATCTGTGATTAATAGGAATGTTTGCTGAGAAGATTCGTGCAGGAAAGAACGTTCGTTGCAACACAATACATATATTTTTAACTATGGCTTCCTGACTTTTAATGTCATATACTAAAACATCAACAATAGATCGATCAAATCACGACATGACAACTAAAATGAGTAATCTAACTTTTTACATAGACATTATAATCTAGACATGTTAATACAACATACACAAAATTATAAAAAACATATTGCATGATTAAAAAAAAAAAAAAAAAATAAAACTTACTTTTTTTCAAAATCCGATGGATTTGGGAAAGCTGATCCTGCTCACGGTGTTTGAGGTCAGACCACCGTTTCCGAATCTGATCTTTCGATCGCTCGACACCGAATTTTTTGACCAAACAGGCCACCACCTTGTCCATGATGCCATCTTTCCTGGCATTGGGCCGATCGTAATTTGCCAACTTTCCATCGTAATCCATTTTTTCTAAAATGGAGACCATCTCCACCATTTCTGGCTTTGACATGGGTGTAGCCCTTGATTTTCGGGTGGCCCAATCACTTCGGCCCCCACTAATTGAGCTCCCAGATTGTTGAGACATGGTTCCTAATTAAACAATGATTATTCCACTGCCTCAGGTGTGAGTGCCGCATGTAGGCCTGATCTTCGGCACGTACACACCCCTGCACAAGCCCGCCACTGGAGGAGGAGTTGACGCCTGCGCTGTATTTAAAGGACGCCAGATCGTTCGGCCGACGATTCGCTAGCGGACATATCGAGAGTTGGAGCACGATCGAGCGGCGAATCACGACTTTTCCCCACAAACAAAGGTACGACTCTTTTAATAGAAAGTGTGTGTTTTGGGCCCTATACAGCTTTTATTAGGAATATCTTTATTATGTGCCAAAATACATGCTATTTTAATATGTTTTGTGTTGTTTTGTGTCTTGCAGGCATATACTGTCCTGCAATATGGTGGACAATTTCACCACCCACAACTTTCTCATCAGTTTCATTGATGAATTCAGGCAACTGCCGTGTTTGTGGCAAGTCAAGTCCGCAGATTATAAAAATAGAAAACTCAGAAAACAGGCCATGGAACATTTGGTGGCCTTCTACAAGCCCGTCTGTCCTGGGGCAAATTTTGAGTATATACACAAAAAAATAAACAGTATTCGCACTGCCTACAGGCGGGAGTTAAAAAAAAAATTGAAGATTCCACCCAGTCTGGAGCAGGGGCACGAAATGTATATGTACCACGGCTGTGGTACTATGATAACATGCGATTCCTGGCAGACACCATGGAATCCAGGCCGTCAATTTCAACACTGCCTTCTACTTCGGCAGAGGGCTCAGTGTCGGTTGATCCAAGCCAGGATGAGGATTTCCTGGAGGAGAGTTTTACTCAGGTATGGCATTTCACAATATATTGTCTGCTAAAATGTAATCATGTAACAAAATTATAAGCTAAACCATAATTGACCCTTTATGTAAACGGGCATAGCAAGGGGTTGGCATGACAGGCAACCGCCAGGGGCGCAGGCCAAGGGGGGTGGGTCACAAAAACATTGGCATTGTTTTATTGTTTATTTTAACAATCCACTCAGCCTGCACACCCCAGAACCCCCAGTTTGCAGGCGGATTCATGCAGGTGTAAAACATTGAGAGCTGCTTCATGCAGGTGTAAAACATTGAGAGCAGCTTCATGCAGGTGTAAAACATTGAGAGCAGCTGAGCCAAAAGACCAGGAGACTGAGACTGCCTCTCACTGCATCCCCAGCACCCCTCCGGTCTTACAAACACTGCTGCATCCCCAGCACACCTCTGGTCCTAACAAACACTGCTGTAGCCTCAGCATTCCTCTGGCTCAACCTTTTTTAATACAAAACTAACAGCTCCTGCAAATGATCCATCCATCCTTGCTTCCATGTCTCTGGTCTCTCACTCTGGGTCAGCAAGGCAGGTGGCTTCCTTATTCCTGTTTCCCTGCACTGCTTCACCCTCAATGCCCTACATCAAGCCCTCTGCAAGTTCAGGCCCCTCTCTCTCTCTGCAACCCCCCTCCTCTCTCTCTCACACCCCCTCTTTCTCTCCCTCTCTCTATCTCTCAACCCTCTCTTTCTTTTTCACACCTGAGACAATGATTGCCCACTAGAGAGCTCTACACTGGGCAAACAAGGGGCAAATTAGAAACTTTTAATGCCCTTTAATTTTTTTTTGGGGGGGTGGGTTACAGTTTTACATTGATCTTGGGGGGGGGGGGGGGTTGTTGCCAAATACAGCTCCTCAACAAGGGCACTGGAGACCCTAGATACGCCACTGTATGTAAAGTCTGCTATTTGTTCACAATAATATAACAAACATGCATTTTTATATACACTATAACATTCTAATCAATTGTTCATTTCATCAACAGGGAAGTGTCACTGAGGAGGAGCCAGGTTGCAGCCAGGAGCCTGGGGAGCCTGTGGAGCCTGAGGAGCCTGAGGAGCCTGCGGAACTATTTCCACCACCACCTCCTCCTGCCAAACGGAGGCAAAAGAGGAAACACATCGACGACATCACAGATGAATTCATACAGGAGGCCACCATAGCCCTCCGTAGGAAACCGGAGGCAAATGAGTCCTTCGGGAATATGACTGCCAAAATTTTGGATAAGGTGGACCTCAGGCAGTGTCAGTATGCCAGAAAAATTATTCTTGATGTGCTGCAAAAGGCTGAAAACGGCATACTTACTGAGCACAGCCATGCATGCCAGGAGCACCCGTGCCCTCCACCTCCACCTCCACAACACCCACCACCTCGCCAAATGCCACATGGTCAGTGGCAATATGGCCAGCAGGATCCAAACCTGCCCTCATGGCAACCTGATTACAGTTACCAGCAACTTTAATTTTTGTAACCCCCTATTATTTATTTTACCCCTGTTTGCCAGTTTCTATTTTAATTTTGTCCAAATGGACCTTTTTTATGTTTAGTTTATTATACGGAAAGTATTGATGTTTGCTTTGGTTTTTTTTGCTGAGATACAAAAAATAAAGAAAATGAAAAAAAAAAATGGCCTATCTGAATTTGTTAACATGTTTAATATTGTGCATAACCTGAAAAATATGTTTTAGACATTAATTCATAAAAGAATAAAGGGTCATATCAATAGTTAGATCTTTGGTGTGAAAATACAAAAATAATGGTGAAGAGTTCAAATTATTTAATTCTAAAATTTGATAGAACAGATAGAATAGACAAACATTATCTTCATCATAACAGAACACATGCCTTTTTATTAGAAAAGTATGGCATTATGAGCAGCATCTTCCTTCTTCTCACATTTATCAAGATGAGCATGTGCTCCGCATTTCACCTATTTCTTGGACTTCCGCGAGCCGAAAGTTCTTTCTGAATAAAATGTTGAGTTTACTAGAGAAAATTCTTCCGGGAACTCATTTGGTTTGATCATGCGTGTTGGGATTTGTAGCTGTGTGTCGGCCGAATTGTGTACTGACAGGCGAACAATCGTCCGTTCTGGTGTCGGCATACAAAAATTTTCATGTTTGCAAGAAAGACTTTTGTCCGCGGATTGTGCGCAGACATCTGTCGGAGGCACCATACTAACACGCGTACAATCGGCAGATCCTTCGTCCACCGACGTTTGTATGCCGACGATCGGTACGTGTGTACGGGCCTTAAGACCAGGCCTTTTTCTGACAATTGTTGTTCACAAGTAAAAATCAGTATTTTTTGCCATAAAATTATTAAAAGAACCCCCAAACATTATATTTATAATTTTTAGAAGAGACCCTATAGAATAAAATGGTGATCATTGCAATATTTTACATCAAACTGTATTTGCGCAGCGGTCTTTCAAACGTAATTTTTTAGGAAAAAATACACTTTAATGAATTTTAGAAAATACAAAACAGCACTGTTCACCCAATTTTTGTATAATGTAAAAGATGATGTTTCACCAAGTAAATAGATACCTAACATGTCATGCTTTTAACCACTTTAGGACCGGAGGATTTTCCTGCTTTATGTCCCGGCCACTGTTTGCAACTTGGCACTGTGCGACTTTAACTGACAATTGCGCAGTCATGCAATGCCATACCCAATCTAAATTTACTCCTTTTTTCCCACAAACAGAGCTTTCTTTTGGTGGTATTTGATTACCTCTGCGCTTTTCATTTTTAGCGATATTAATAAAAAAGAGCGACAATTTTGAAAAAAATAACAATATTTTTCTACTTTGACAGTTAAAAAATATCCAATATGTTCAATTTTTGTCATATATTTAGGCCAAAATGTATTTAGCTACATGTCTTTGACAAAAAAATTCTCAATGAGCGTATTTTTAACCGCCTTAAGACCGGAAGATTTTACCCCATTGCTGACCAGGCCATATTTTGCGATTCAGCACTGCGTAACTTTAACGGACAATTGCCCGGTCGTGCAATGCTGTACCCAAATTAAATTTATGTCTTTTTTCCCCCCCACAAATAGAGCTTTTTTTTTTGGTGGTATTTGATCACCTGTGCGATTTTTACTTTTTGCGCTATAAACAAAAAAAGAGCGACACTTTTGAAAAAAATAACAATATTTTTCACATTTTTTTATATGAAATTCCCCAAAAAAAAAAATGTAAAAATCAAAATTTTTTAACATTTTAGGCAAATTTGTTTTCTGCTACATATGTTTGGTAAAAAAAAAAAAATCGCAATAAGCGAATTTTGATTGGTTTGCGCAAAAGTTATCGCAGCTACTAACTACGGGAAATGTAATAATTTTTACTGTATTGTTTTTAACTAGTAATTGCGGCGATCTGGCGGTGATCTGCGTTTTTTTTTGCGGGACTGCGACATTGCGGCAGACAGATCGGACCCTTGATTGACATTTTTGACACTTTTGGGGGTACCAGTGACATTACTACAGTAATCAGTGCTATAAATATGCACTGTTCCTTTAATAATGACACTGGCAGGGAAGGGGTTAACTTTATTGGTGATCAAGGGGTTAAATATATGCCTGGTGCTTACTGACGTGTGTGGGGGGAGGGGACTGTGTGACACAGGCACAGATCGCAGGTTCAGCTATGCTGAATCCTGTAATCTGTCCCTGCCTGTCACATAGGAGATCCGCCCGCTTTGTTTACACAAGCGGGCGGATCTCCTCACTTGATCCCCGACGATCGTGGAAGAGCGGCGGTGATCGCCGCCTCTCCTCCCCTGGCCCGACTCCCGCTGTGTCTGAATACAGCGGGAGCGAGCCCTCGTAGGCACACGCGCGCCGCCCACAAGGGGAGGAGTCCAGCGATGTAGGTCTACGTCGCTGGACGATATCGAGCCACTTTGCGGCAGTACGCTCCATGTGAGCGGTCGGCAAGTGGTTAAATTTTGCACGCTCGTGGAATGGCGACAAACTACAGTACTTATAAATGTACATAGGTGATGCTTTAAAAAATGTTTACAGGTTACCTGTTTCGAATTACAGAAGAGGTCTTGTGCTAAAATGATTGCTCTCACTCTAACAATAGCGGCGATACCTCACATGTGGGGTTTGAACTTGACTTATATATGTGTTTACTTCGCTCAGAGGGATGGGGAGCTTTAAAAAAAAATTTCTTATTTATTTAACTTTTCATTTTTACACTCTCTTTCTTTTTTTTTATTTTACCACTTTTATTCCTATTTCATAGAATGTGAACACCACTCGTAATAGAAATAGGCATGACAGGTCCTCTTTATTTAAAGATCTGGGGTCAAAAAAGACCCCAAATCTTTCATTTACCTTTAAAAGCAAAAAAAAAATGTAATTTTGACTTTAAGCCCCAGTTCACACTTGTGCGTGTGCGGGGTTCGCATGTAATATCGGAGCGCACTGCTCCGACATTACTTGCGATCGGCTGTGCGGTGCGAGTTTAGCCATACACTTTGTATGGCTAAATTCGCACCGCAGCCGCAGCAAACACGCACAGGGACCCTTTTTGGCAGCCGCATCAGGATCGGATCGCACAGCGGTTCACACTTGTGCGTTCCGATCCTGTGCGAACTGCACGACCGCACTGCGATATGCGATCAAACTGGGGGTGTCGTTAAGATTACATTGACACCCCCAGCGTATCGCATATGGCAGTGTGAACTGCCGGGGGTGCGTGTGCCTTCCCGGATTCGCAGCCTTCCCGCATCGCATAAATGTGAACCGGACCTCAGAAAAAAAAAAGCTGATGGCCGAGAACCAGAAGTGACAGACGTTGCTCCAGCCCTCCAAGGGCACAGAGCCATCTTGCCCTCACTTGAATTCCTGCCCAGCCACCGATCGGCCTGGATCGCTTCTGGCGGCTCCGATTAACCGGGAAGACCCTGGGAGCCCCCCTTTCCCGCCGCCTATAAAGGAGATCCTGCCACGAATCTGCTGCTGGGACCACTTTTATCTGAAAGCTCGTACTGTAAATAAAGATACCAGGGGTTATGGAAGCTAGCCGCAGCCATAACCTTAGTATTTAGCATCAAAATAATGATGTATATTTACAGTTAGGCAGTTGGCAAGTGGTCTTTGTCTTTTGTATATCTACCTGGAGTTATGTGTTACTCTGCAGATATTTTTTATTTTTGAATGTTAATATGATATCATGCAGCCATACTGATCACAGTGTTACAAGGATTACTACTTACCTTTGCAGGCTTTATAAACAGGTCATAAATCACTAAGAACCTCAGTCACAGTCTTCAGCTTGATAAATTGCTGTCCTAATGTATGTGCTTTAAGTGTCTGCTGTTGCGAGGATTTACTAATCTATTTAATTAATATGTCAAACATTTAGATATTTCCTGACCTCTTTCTTGCTGCATTTACCACAGCATATGTGTTTTCCAGGCTTAGCTCCCATTTCTCTTTCTCCCAAAATTAGCATGTTCCAGCAGTTTTATGCTGTGCTGAAACGCAGTATTGCACCCAACTCTTTTACCATCTGTCCATTCATTTCGTTGAGTTTTTTTCCCAAAATAAAAGAACACCATTACAGATAAAGCTACTAAATTGTAATCTGTAGATAAACGTATCACTTTGCTTGGTACAGTATAGCATTTATAACATGGTAAAGTGAACCTGTACTAAGAGAAATCATGATGACAATAATCCCAAAGTGTATTGTTAAATTATTATATACAGTGCCTTAAAAAAATATTCATACCCCTTAAAATGTTCTACATTTTGTCATGTTACAACCAAAACCGTAAATGTATTTTATTGGGATTTTATGTAATAGACTGACACAAAGTGGGACATAATTATGAAGTGGAGGGAAAATGATAAATGGTTTTCAATTTTTTTTCCAAATATCTGAAAAGTGTGGCGTGCATTTGTATACAGTCCTCAATACTTCATAGAACCACCTTTCCCTGCAATTACAGCTGCAAGTCTTTCTGGGTATGTCCCTACCAGTTTTGCACATCTAGAGAGTGACATTTTTCCCAATTCTTCTTTGGAAAATAGCTCAAGCTCTGTCAGATTGGATAGGGAGTGTCTGTGAACAGCAATTTCCAAGTCTTGTCACAGATTCTCAATTGGATTTAGGTCTGGACTTTGACTGGGCCATTCTAACATATGAATAGCTTTGATCTAAACCATTCCATTGTTGCTCTGGCTGTATGCTTAAGGTCATTGTCCTCCTGGAAGGTGAACCTCCACCCCAGTCTCAGGTCTTTTGCAGACTCTAACAGGTTTTCTTCTAAGATTGTCCTGTATTTGGCTCCATCCATCTTCCCATCAACTCTGACCAGCTTCCCTGTCCCTGCTGAAGAAAAGAATCCCCACAACATGAAGCTGCCACCACCATGTTTCACAGTGGGGATGGTGTATTCAGGGTAATGTGCAGTGTTAGATTTCTGCCACACAAACCGTTTTGCTTTTAGGCCAAAAAGTTCAATTTTGGTCTCATCTGACCAGAGCACCTTCTTCCACATTTGCTGTGTCCCCCACATGGCTTCTCGCAAACTGAAATTGGGACTTCCTATGGATTTCATTGAGCAATGGCTTTCTTCTCACACATTCTTCCATAAAGGCCATATTTGTGGAGTGCACAACGAATAATTGTCCCGTGAACAGATTCCCCCACCTCAGCTGTGGATCTCTGCAACTCCTCCAGAGTTACCATGCGACTCTTGGCTGCTTCTCTGATTAATGCTCTCCTCGTCTGGCCTGTCAGTTTAGGTGGATGGCCATGTCTTGGTAGGTTTGCAGTTGTGCCATACCCTTTCCATTTTTGGATGATGGATTGAACAGTGCTCCATGAGATGCTCAAAGCTTGGGATATTTTGGTATAACCTAACCCTGCTTTAAACTATTCCAAAATGTTATCCCTGTCTGGTATGTTTCTTAGCCTTCATGATGCTCTTTGTTCACTAAGGTTCTTTAACAAACCTCTAGGGGCTTCACAGAACAGCTGTATTTATACTGAGATTTAATTATACACAGGTGGACTTTATTTACTAATTAGGTGGCTTCTGAAGGAAATTGGTTCCACTAGATTTTAGTTAGGGGTATCAGAGTAAAGGGGGCTCTATACAAATGCACGCCACACGTTTTAGATATTTATTTGTAAAAAATGTTGAAAACCACTTATGATTTACCTTCCACTTTATAATTATTTGCCACTTTGTGTTGGTCTATCAATTCCAATAAAATACATCTACGTTTTGGCTTGTAACATGACAAAATCTGAAAAAAATGCAAGGGGTATAAGTACGTTTTCATGGCGCTGTAATCCTTACATTATGATATTTTAACCACTTCCCGCCCACCTTATAGGCGTTTGACATCGGGAAAGTGGTTGTATTATCCTGACCGGACGTCATATGACGTCGGCAGGACAATGCGCTCTGCGCGCCCCCGAGGGGGGGCGCGCAGAGCGGCGATCGGTGATGCGGCGAATCAGTCTGACTCCCCGCATCTCTGATCTCGGTAAAGAGCCTACTGACGTAGGCTTTTTACCATGTGACCAGCTGTGCCCAATCACGGCTGGTCACATAGTAAACAGGAAGAGCCATTGATCGGCTTTCCTCAGTACGTGCCTGACAGGCACGAGTAAAGGAGCGCCGATCAGCGGCTCCCCTGACAGGGGGGGTCGGCCCACTATGGCCACCAGGGATGGCAATCAGGGCTCAGGGAGCCCCCCAGTGCCCTCCACATCAGTGCTGCCCACCAGTGCCCATCATTGCCATCTATCAGTGCCACCCACCAGTGCCCATTATTGCCCACCAGTGCCGCCTATCAGTGCCCATTAGTGCCCATCAGTGCCGCCCATCAGTGCCAATCAGTGCTGCCTATCAGTAACCATCAGTGCCCACCAGTGCCACCCATCAGTGCCGCCTATCAGTGCCACCTATCAGTGCCCATCAATGCCGCCTATCAGTGCCCAGTAGTGCCGCCTATCAGTGCCCACCAATGCTGCATATCAGTGCTACCTATCAGTGCCCATCAGTTCCGCCTATCAGTGCCGCCTATCAGTGCCACCCCATCAGTGCCACCCCATCAGTGCCACCCCATCAGTGCCTCCTCATCAGTGCCTGTCAGTGCGGCCTCATCAGTGCTCATCAGTGCAGGAAAAAACTTATTTAGTTACAAAATTGTATAACATAAACAAAATAACGTTTTTTTTTTTCAAACTTTTCGGTCTTTTTTTAAATTTGTTTAGCAAAAAAGAAAAAACCTTGCGGTGATCAAATACCACCCAAAGAAAGCTCTATTTCTGGGGGGAAAATGACATAAATTTGGTTTCGATACAGTGTTGCATGACCGCGCAATTGTCATTCAAAATGCAACAGCGCTAAAAGCTGAAAATTGGCCTGGGCAGGAAGGGGGTGAAAGTGCCCTGTATTGAAATGGTTAAATTGAACCAAAGCCAGGAAAGGAATTCACAGAGCAACAGTCTCACTACAAAGCAACAAAATTATCAGCTCAGTGAAATATTAAGCTTCTGGACTGCTTCCCAAGCTTGAAAAACAGAGAAAGCTGCTGGGCGGTTGCTTTTTACATAACAAGACCAAGACTCACAAGTGTGCTGTGAGGGGGCTTGACAGTTGGAGAAATACCATCATGATCATCGAAACTCAGCAACCTGCAGTGATGTCTACAGGCCTGGCCCCTCAAAATTGGATGGAACCTAAGAAAGAGATCAAAGACTTTTTTTTCTGTAAACTGTCATCAGTTAAAGAGGTTGTAAACTCGTTCAAAAAAATTTTTTTTTTTTTACAACCTGCAAGAGAAAGACATAATGAGCTAGTATGCATCGCATACTAGCTCATTATGAAATACCTACCTTAGAACGAGCCCCCGCCGTGCCGCTCTCTTACCTGTATGACGAGCGACATGTTCAGTCGCCCGTCTTCCGGGATCGCGGCATCCAGCCATCTGATTGGCCGGAGCCGCGGTGACGTCACTCCCGCGCACGCGCGCGGGAGCCGACGGTCACGGCACGGGGCTCTGAAGGAACGGCACGATCAGCCGTTCCTTCAGAGCGCATGCGCCAGTGACGTCACTGGCTGCATTAAAGGTAAATATCTCCTAAACCGTACATGTTTAGGAGATATTTACAGTACCTATAGGTAAGCCTTGTCATAGGCTTACCTATAGGTACAAGTTCCTGAGGAGGGTTTACTTCCTCTTTAAAGCGGAACTTTACCCATAACAACTTGATAAAAAATAATGTTCTTCAGCAAGAAACCTACATTCCGCATTAATTATGCTGCCAAAGTGAGTGTGTAATGTATATTGCCACCAGCATTGCTCCTGTTTCTTATTGCTGGAGGCTGCCATTTTGCTGAAGCCCAGAGTGCATGAACAGCAGTAAATCATAAAGTGGAACTAAACCCAGGTAATTAACGGTTTAAAAATAAATTTCTCAGGATTGCTTTGTGTCACATTTGCTTGTGTCCTCAACCAGACTGTCAAACCATCAAATGGCTGGTGTCATAACTGATCGCATGTGCAGCACCATGGCAGTTGCAGATCAAACCAGAGCAGCTTCCTTGGCTGTAAAGGATAGAAGGGTTAATTTCTCTTTAAAGCGGAGTTCCGGGCACAAAATCTGTATTTTTTTTTTGTGCCCCTCCGCTAGCTACACATAACCTGAAAAGGAATTGGATAGTTATATATTTTTTTTTTTTGTACACTCACCTTGTAATCGAAGATTGTAAATACTCACCTCAGGGTACTTCCTCCTCCAGCGCCGCGGCTCACCCCGTCACTTCCTGCCTCGCGATGATTCCTGGGAGCTGAACGTCATAGCTCCCAGGAATCAATGCGACGGCACCGGCTCCGCACGTCACTTCCGGGCGACGCCGCATTCCCCTGCTAAACAGCTTCTGGGCATGCCCAGTAGCTGTTTAGGAATGCGGCGTCACACCGGAAGTGACGAGAGGGGCCGGTGCGGCGCATTCTGGGAGAAGAAGACGCGGAAGAAGACACCGAAGAGGACCGCGCCGGCTTCAGCTGCCCACAAGAGAGATGGAAACGCTGTGGAAGAAATTTTCAAAGTAAGTATTTCTTCTTGCAGGTAAGTGCGAACCGGGACAGATCAGAGGCTAGCCATTGTGGAATGTGCTAGCCCTGACTGTCCCGGGGGTATGTTCATCAAAAAATGAGATCTGTGCCCGGAACTCCGCTTTAAGGCTGTCAGTAGATTGGCCTCTACATACTTGACAGTGCCTAAAAATGGAGAGCAAGAGAGCATGTGCAGAGCAGGGTGAAACAGTCTATCAGCCAATGGCTGAGAACGCTGACCAGTGTGTTCTGGCGGGGGGCCGTCCCCCTGTCAGCACGCAATAGCTCCGTGGGGAGATCGCTGTACTAACATCGGATTGTTAGTAAAGGATTTCCTCCCAAGCTCTGTTTTTTTCTTTTTCGTTCAGCCCACTGATCATTCTTGTGTACTAGGCTTTACAGGCTCCAGTGAAAAAAAAAATAATAAAAACACACCTCTTCCTCTGCAGCCACTCTCCCCAGCTGCCCTGCTCCTTCCTGGGATTTTTTATTTATATGGCTCCTCCTGTTCTCAAGTGTCCCTGTTGCCATCTTGTGGATTTTATTTTACAGATACTTATATAGCACCATCAATTTATGCAGCACTTTACATGCACAATACTATACATATTGTACATTCACATCAGTCCCTACCCTCAAGTAGCTTACAATCTAGAATCCCTACTTCCCATACTAGGGCCAATTTAGACAGGAGCCAATTAACCACTTAAGCCCCGGAAGATTTTACCCCCATTCCGACCAGGGGGTATTTTGCGATTCGGCACTGCGTGACTTTAACGGACAATTGCGCGGTCGTGCGACGCTGTACCTAAACGAATTTGGCGTCCTTTTTTTCCCACAAACAGAGCTTTCTTTTGGTGGTATTTGATCACCTGTGCGATTTTTTGATCACGCGCTATAAACAAAAAAAGAGCGTCAATTTTGCAAAAATAGCAATATTTTTCTCATTTTTTTATATGAAATTCCCCCCCAAAAAAATGTAAAAATCAAAATTTTTTAAAATTTTCGGCCAATTTGTTTTATGCTACCTATGTTTGGTAAAAAAAATCGCAAAAAGCGTATTTTGATTGGTTTGCGCAAAAGTTATCGCGTTTACTAACAAAGGGAAAGATTTTTGTCATTTTTGTTGTTTTTTTTTTTAACGTGTAATGGCGGCGATCTGCGATTTTTTTGCGGTACTGCGACATTGCGGCGGACAGATCGGAGCCTTGACTGACATTTTTGACACTTTTGGGGTTACCAGTGACATTTCTACAGTAATCAGTGCTATATATATGCACTGTTACTGTAAAAATACACTGGTAGTGAAGGGGTTAACTTTATTTTGGAGGGAGGGGCTGTGTGTGTCCCTAGGGGCGTGCTTTCTACTGTGATTGGCTGTGGCTTCAGCTGTAAGGACACTGATCAACGGATCTACATAGTAGATCCGTGTGATCAGTGTCTTTACAGCGAGGAGAATGACAGGTGGCTTGTTTACACAAGCTGCCTGACATTCTCCCTCTCCCCCGCCGATCGCCGAGTGGCCGGCGGACATCGGGTCCGCTGGTCACACGCGCGGGGGGGTCCGTGACCACGCGGGAGCGGGAGCGCGCCTCCGGGGGCGCGCGCTCGCTCCCTAGACCCTCACAAGCAAGCAACGTAGCCCTACGTTAGTTTGCCTGTGAGGGGCTGACCGCCGACGTAGATAGTCGTGCGGCGGTCGGCAAATGGTTAAACTACCAGCATGTCTTTGGAGTGTGGGAGGAAACCCACACAGGCACAGGGAGAACATGCAAACTACGTGCAGTGCTATGGTTAGGATCCAAATCAAGCGCTGCTGGGCGAAGGGGCTAGCCACTGTGCTGCTGTGGATGATAAGAAATCCTTCAAAGCCAGTTTGGAGGTCAAAACTTACCTAATATTGTAGGCATGGATCTATTGCTTATGTAGCACCCTTCTAAGTAGGTGCTAGGTAAAATTTATCTGTGACCCTGTTCAGCTTATCAGGAGGGTTTGATCTGTTAGTTTAGCCTGTCAAGTGTGATTCACTGGGTCTGAGGGAGTGTCCCCACTATAGCCAATGAGGGAACTCATTGGACAGTGGAGGAAACCTAGCCAGTGGCACACTCTGTTTTATGGCAGTATCCAGAAATTGCATTTGCTTGTGGCTGTGTGCTGGTAACCAGGGGGACCCGCAGAGTGAATATCTAGCAGCTCTTACGGGGGCAGTGCTACACATGACATTTACAAACTTTGCCATAGTAAGCAATAACAATTTAAAGTATATGTTTTTCTCCCAGAGTAAGAGCCGGTTCACACTGGGGCGACTTGTCAGGCGACCTGGTCGTCTGACAAGTCGCCGCGGGTAGCCTGCCATAGATTAGCACAGGACCCGTTCTAATAGGAGCGACACAAGTCGCTCCGACTTAGAAAAAGGGTCCTGTACTACTTTGGGGCAACCTGGAGCGACCTGCATTGACTTCAATGATATGAAGTCCGTGCCGGCCGCTCCGAGGTCGCGGTGCGAGCTGCGCACCGCGACTTCACAGGTCACCCGGCAAAGTGGGGTCGCGCCTATGTGAACCGGCTCTTAGAAAACACAGCCCTTACATATGTCATTCCTTTTGATATTCATTTACAAACATTTTAAAACATTTAATAAATGTCTAGATGAAATTAACAAAGGAAATGTGTGCATTGCTGATGCTTTTATTTTTATCAGATGTGTGGCCAACCAGATTTTCTTTTCTTCCAAGGCTGCTATGAACAGGGCCGGCACCTGCTAGTGAGTAGTGGTGGAACAGGAGATAGACCTGGAGCAGTGTTTCATTTTCTCTTTGCACTAGAGGCTTTGTGATAACATGTATTTAAGATTTGCCTCTTAATCTGGTTTGGCTTCTTTTCTCACTTATTGAAAATAATTCTGTATTTTTGGCAGTGATAGAGATCATGATACACATCCAACCAATGGAACCAGATCAGCCCAAAGCGAATCTCCTTGGTCGTATCATCCAAAATACAGGATATAGATATACAAGCTCGCTGTGGTTCTCAAGTAGAAGACCGCGTCTGTGTTTGTACTGAAATCGCTCTTTTTGTATCGCTCTTTTTTTATCCTGTAAGTGCATTTTTTACCGTGCTAAACACATGGTTTAAAACATACCGCACTAAGAAATGTCCTCCTCTTTCCATGTCTGCTTGAGAACCACAGCAAGTAGGTCTATCTATATCCTGTATTATGGATGAGACTAATGAGTAGATTCGCTTTGGGCTGATATGGTTACATTGGTTGGATGTGTATCATAGCGTGATTGATCTCTACAACCTGAGATCCACATTGTCCGGTAGGAGGCGTGAATATATGTGTTGAACACGATTTAAGTACCTTTACACGCTGATTCGTTTTGGAAATATGGCACAATATTTTTTTCACTGGGAGACTCAACTTACCCACTGGACTGTGTTATAGTATAGGTGTAGGAATTCATACACTGCACATTAACCACTTGCCGACCAGTCACGTTGACTGTACTGCGGCAAAGTGGTTCGTTATCGTCTGGCGACGTAGACCTTCCCTCGGCCGCGCGCGCGCGCCGCCGGAGGCTCGCTCCCGCTGTATTCAGTTACAGCGGGAGTCGGGCCAGGGGAGGAGCGGCGGTGATCACCCCCGCTCTTCCCCGATCGTCGGGGAATCGAGTGTGGAGATCCGCCCGCTTGTGTAAACAAAGAGGGCGGATCTCCTAAGTGACAGGCAGGGTCAGATTGCAGGGTTCAGCATAGCTGAACCTGCGATCTGTCCCTGTGTCACTCAGTCACCTCCCCCCACACACGTTAGTAAGCACCAGGCATACATTAACCCCTCCCTCTCCAATAAAAATTAACCCCTTCCCTGCCGGTGTAATTTTTACAGTAACAGTGCATATGTATAGCACTGATTACTGTAGTAATGTCACTGGTACCCCCAAAAGTGTCAAAAATGTCAGTCAAGGGTCCGATCTGTCCACCCCAATGTCGCAGTCCCGCTTAAAAAATCGCAGATCGCCGCCATTACTCGTTAAAAAAAAAACACCAAAAATTACAGAAATCTTTCCCTTAGTTAGCAAACGCAATAACTTTTGTGCAAACCAATCAAAATACGCTTATTGCGATTTTTTTGCCAAAAATTATAAAAAAATTTTGATTTTTACATTTTTTGGGGGGGAATTTCATATACAAAAATGTGAAAAATATTATTTTTTTAAAATTTTCGCTCTTTTTTTGTTTATAGCGCAAAAAGTAAAAATCGCACAGGTGATCAAATACCACCAAAAGAAAGCTCTGTTTGTGGGAAAAAAAGGACGTAAATTTTGTTTGGGTACGGCATTGCATGACCGCGCAATTGTCAGTTAAAATCGCACAGTGCCGAATCGCAAAAAGTGGCCTGGACGTAAGACAGCAAAATCCTCCGGTGGTAAAGTGGTTAATTTCGTTTTTTTTGTTATTACTCAGAAGAGTTATTGTGATGTTTTGGTCATTGCTCACCTGCTGGGAACACACGAAGTCCTCCATTTTTTGGTGTCTTCTAATACTCTAAGGATAGCCTAATCTTGAGTTTCAGCTGTCCCCTCTCAGCCTTTATAAAGCTGTTCAGCACACAACATCAAGTCCTTACCTTTTGGAATTACATGCAATTAAAAGAAATCCTTCCTGATATTTCTGAACAGCAGTCTTGTGATTGGCTTGAGCAGTTTGACTACCTGGTTTTAATATGATGCTGGCAGGCTCATAGTGTTAAATCAACACAGCAGAATATACCACTATCCAAGGTCTCCCCTGAAGAAGGAGTAATCACTGGCACTCCGAAATGCGTTGGGTTTCTACCCTGGGGTCATGTGGTCACTATTTGTCTGCTGATGTGATGTAATATACCAAGCTTGCCATATTTTATACGTTTTCTGTATTTTTCTTCAATAAAATGTTATTTTTTTATATAAATCTATATTGTTACGTGTAGCTATATTGTACGAGTGCCTACAAAGTCCCACAATCAGGGGAAATTTTCCTATTTGCTATACACATTTGGGAAGTGGCACCTCTGGGAGTATCCAACACGAGCACATTTTCTTTTTGATGTTTTGAGAAGCGCACTGGTTTTTTATATAGATGTTGAGTTTAGAAAACTCAACAATTGCACAGAACTTTTAGAAGGCTAAAGAAGTGGATTGAGTGATGAGAGAGTGTGAAAAATCCTGTAATGTAGCCTGTTCTCCCCTCTTACTATCAAACAGTAAAAATGTTGAACATTGGCAGATGTTCTAACATTTTCCCACTTTACGAAATATGTGTTTGGTTTTGTCCTCTGAGTCTTCACTGTCCCATCTCTTCCTTCCCTGACAAGATGTAAGTGGAAGAAGTGATGTGATAACCATGCCACCTTCCTCCTGAATCTCACACATTTATTATAGTTCCACTGAAATATCAGCCTAGATGGATTGTATGATCCAACCCCTGGCAACATCAGGTGATTACATCCTTGCTCATGTTGTAATTGATGTCCACACTGAGGAGACTCGCCTTCCCTATTTGTTGGCTTTTGATCATTGTCAATTTGACAACCATCATCTCTGGGAATAAAAATTTAGGGAAAATCAAAAATAATTGTCACAGGAACACGTATTTAGGAGGAGTCTTCTAATAGAGACACTTTTTATGCTGGCAGCTATCTAAAATATCTCAAATCTTTTCAGTTCCTGTGGTATCTGCAGGGCAGGATATTAAGCTAAATCTTCTTTTTTGGGATATAGATAACAAAGCTTTTGTTCAATAATTTTTAACTATTTCTGCTTCTATTCAAAACTCCAAAAAAAAAAAATGTTTTAGCTTTTGCTACACTGAGCCCCCGTTCACACTAAGGCGACCTGTGAGGCGACCTGGTCGCCTCACAGGTCGCCGTAGGTCGCCTCCCATAGGGAAGCTGCGGACCCGTTCTAATAGGAGCGACACAAGTCGCTCCGACTTAGAAAAAGGGTCCGGAGCTTCTTTGGGGCAACCAGGAGGCGACCGCCATAGACTTCAATGTTATGAAGTCCGTGGCGGCCGCTCTGAGGTCGCGGTGCGAAGTAGTGTCGCCCCTATGTGAACGGGGGCTTAGGGTCCATATACACGGGATGCTGGAAATGGCCGTTTAGGAGCAGTTGGGCGTTTTTTTCAGAAGCCTCTGAACCCATCTCCATGTTATCTTATCTGTCCATGTACACCAGGTCGTTTACAGTCATTTGCAGGCAGTTGCGTTCAGGGACTTTTTTTAGAACGCAATTATTTGCATTCGAACGTGTGTTTCCCGGCGTTTCAAACGCACAAACGCGCCCGAACGCGTCTGAAAGCGATGACCCGCGTTTAGCGTTCAAGTTTTTCCATTTTAAAGGGGAATAATTTTTTTGACCTCTAGGAACGCTTCTAAACGCAAACGCCCGCAAACGCCGCTAAACGCCCGCTAAACGCGGGTACAAACGCGACCGAACGGACGTTTCAAACGTCCTAAAAATTCCAGCATTCAAAGGGACTTTTAACAACGTCCCGTGTACATGGAGCCTTAAGGCCGCATGTACACTGCTGCTGATAAACGAAGGTTTAGAAGCAATTGGAGGTTATTTTCAGCAGACCCTGAACTCTCCCCTATATTATCTTATCTGTCCATGTACACTGAGTTTTTTATAGGCATTTAGAGACAGTTGCATTTAGAGGTATTTTCTTGAAAGCAAAAAAATGCATTCAAGACAGAAGTTTATAAGCATTTGAAATGCCAAATGCTTCTAACAGCTTGCAAACGCGTCTAAGCGTAGCAGAAACGTTTCTAAGCGTTTTAGTTTATAGGCGTTTGTAATAGGAAAACATTGCTGATCATTTGCAATGGGGAGAGAGATAGAGAGACGGACGTTTTTTTATTTCGTTTACTAGCTGTCAAGTTCCAGTGTTCAAAAGAGGTTTGCAAACATCCAGTGTACATGAGGCCTAAGTTCATTGTAACCTCCTCCAGCAGTGGGGCTGATGATACTGATTCCAAATTAGTACTATGTAAAAAATATAAATACTTTTAAAGTTTAACCACTTGCCGACCGCCGTCAGTATATTTACTGTGGCAGTCAGCCACTCCTGGGCAAACCAACGTAGATCTATGTCGCTCGCCCAGGAGCCTGTAGACGGCGAGCGCGCGCCATCGGAGGCGCGCTCCCGCTCGTTCACGGGCATCCCCGCGCGTGTGACCAGCGGCTCCGATGTCCACCGGCCACTCGCGATCTCCCGCTGGAGAGGGAGAAAGGCAGATGGCTGATGTAAAAAAAGCCGCCTGTCATTCTCCCTGGTGTAACTGCAGAGACTATACGGTCCTGCTATGTTGGATCGTATGTCTCTGTGGTTACATCACTAGCCACGCCCCCCCCCCCACAGTTAGAAACACGCCCCTAGGGATACATTTAACCCACTGAGCATCAATAAAGTTAACCCCTTCCTTGCCAGTGTCATTTTTACAGTAACATTGCATATTAATAGCACTGATTACTGTAGTAATGTCACTGGTACCCCTAAAAGTGTCAAAAATGTCATTCAAGGGTCCGATATGTCCACCGCAATGTCGCAGTCCCGCAAAAAAAAAAAAAATCGCAGATCGCCGCCATTACTAGTTAAAAAAAAAAACAATAAAAATGACATAAATCTTTCCCGTAGCTAGTAAACACAATAACTTTTGCGCAAACCAATCAAAATACGCTTATTGCGATTTTTTTTACCAAAAATATGTAGCAGAAAACAAATTGACCTAAGATGTTAAAACATTTTGATTTTTACAATTTTTTGGGGGGAATTTCATATAAAAAGTGTGAAAAATATTGTTATTTTTTCAAAACTGTCACTATTTTGCAAAATTTACGCTATTTTTTTGTTTATAACGCAAAAAATAGAAATTGCACAGGTGATCAAATACCACCAAAAGAAAGCTCTGTTTGTGGGAAAAAAAGGACGTAAATTTCGTTTACGTATAGCGTCGTACGACTGTGCAATTGTCCGTTAAAGTCACACAGTGCCGAATCGCAAAATAGGGCCTGGTCTGGTTAAAAATACCCTCACTTCAAACGACCTATCAACTGCCATAAATAGGTGGGGTCTATGGGTGGATTGGCATAGTAGATATGACGGTAACACAATATAATTAAACTGTAATTATTGAAATGGTACCAGCTACACATGGATCGCTTTGACTCACTTTGCTGCTTTATTTGCTTGTTTTCTTTTGTTCATATTGTTTGTAACACCTTGCTTTTTTTCTTTTATGTACAACTTAATTATTGGATCTTCCAGATGTGGGCTAGCGCCTCTCCGTGTGGTCATCTGGAATCCTATCGTCATTAATGTAATGATAATGTTTGTACATTTGTTCTAAAACCCAAAAAAATCTATTAAAAGTAAAAATACCCTCACAGCGGGAACTGTCCTTTCTAATACTTAGTAGTGATCATTGACATGAAAAATTATCATTTATTAGCCTTATAGGAATAAAAATGCAATAGGTTTTTGTAAGAGGAATTCCTTTATTTTCCAGTGTATAGAACATTACATTCTCTGAGAAAAAAGATAAGGAGGCTAAGTTTCCTTTTACATGAGTACATTGTGTAACCCAGTTACAGAAGGCTGATGCATTTCCTCCTAAATATGCTGCTAATGATGGCTCAAGCAGGAGATCCTTGGGAGCCTTGAAGAGTAGACCTGTCATCTCCCATTATGTGAAAAAGATTTTTACTTCATCCATGTCAGCAGAAAGCAGCAGACATAGTTCATTCCCTGTAGACACGAGGACACCGTCGCAGTGTTCACCAGAATGCCTGCACTTATGAAAGATTAATGCATTGAGCTTCCAAAGCACAGGATGAAAGCCAATGTTGTCTGCTTTTCTGTATTATAAAGTGTAAATATAGCATTTTTTTTAGCAGCCAGCTAATGGAAGAATGTGTACCAAAGAGCCCTCTTGTGACATTTATTTTAACTTTAACGATATCAATGATTAATGGCTGTTTACTTAAATATTTAGTAAGGGATGATGCATGAAAATGTTTGTTACTTGGTTTTATTGGTTATGTACAGTACATTAATACAATAGGTGTAATGAAAAGGCATAACCATTTGTCACACACACAAGAGGCATGTGCACTATTAAAAATACTGTGAATATGATTAGGAAACGCATAATCATAAATACAGTGGATTTAACATTTGTTACCTGTAGAGAAAAACAGATTTAGGCAGGTTTAATGAGAAACAACTTTTAAATAAATTATCTTCAAAGAGTAAGTGGTCCGTAGAGTCATAACCAGAGCCATAGAAAACCAGAAACATGTCCCGGAGACACAAAGATTTCCTTACCTATGGAGGCAGAAACATTTTCTCCGAGACACAACTATTTCTTTACTAATACGGGTAGAAGCATGCACAGCAACACAACAGTTTCCATATGGATGCGGACGGAAACATATCCACAGAGACACAACCATTTCTCTACAGTTACATATACTGTACGTAAATACTAATGCGCTTCTGGTTACTATTAGGGATGATCGAACGGTTCGGGTCGACCATCGGTTCGACCCGAACATTGGGTGTTTGAAACTCGGCCGAATTCCGAACTTTTTGCGGTAAAAGTTCGGAATTCGGTCACCAGAACTGCCCAAAATGCAATGGGACAGGAACTGGGCTTTAAAAGCCCGTGATTGGCCCAGAAACGTCAGTAAAAGCCAATGAGGCGGCAGGAGTCTGCTAGGAACGTGATTGGAGTGACTACGGGGTCCAGAGGCCAATCAGGAGTGAATACCCCCAGTATATAACATAGCCCCGCCTAACCTCTAGCACTGTAATACAGAGGCTTTTGAAGAGAGTGAAAGCATTTGTGTTTCTCCTGCTGCTTGTAAAGCTCCAGTGTAATTTTGCAATTATCTTCTGCTGTATGGAGCTGTTCTTTTAGTGTGAGGAAAGGGATATGCAGTGTAGTTGGGGTACTATATACCACTATAGTTAGATTCAATAATCTAGTTATTGTAGGGATACTTTTAAGTGTCAGGGTTCCGTCTAGTGAGCACGTTGCACTGCTGATATATCTACAGCAGGTATACGTGCTTGCTAGTCAGCTATTGTGCAAAATACCACACCCCCTTACAGGAAGCACGTGGTGACCCCACTCTGCCATGTCAGGGTGACCGGAGTTTAGGGTGACCTGACTCTGCCATGCCAGGGTGACCCCACTCTGTCATGTCAGGGTGACTGGAGTTTAGGGTGACCTGGCTCTGCCATGCCAGGGTGACCCCACTCTGGCATGTCAGGGTGACCGTATTTTAATGTGACCTGACTCTGCCATGCCAGGGTGACCCCACTCTGCCATGTCAGAGTGACCGTAGTTTAGGGTGACCTGACTCTGCCATGCCAGGGTGACCCCACTCTGCCATGTCAGGGTGACTGTAGTTTAGGGTGACCTGACTCTGATAAAGCCTCAGTGACAACTATACCTAAATTAAAATTCATCACAAAAAAAACAGATTATCTTTCTTAGAATTTCAGTAGCCCAGGGATGGTGTTACCCTCCTTTCATAAAGTGCAAATAAATAAAGTGCATAAATTGCATAAATAATCCAAAACATCCAACTAAGCAAGAACGGAGTCCTTCAAATGTCTTTGTTTGTGTAGTGCATTTATTTGCACTTTATGAAAGGAGGGTAACACCATCCCTGCGCTACTGAAATTCTAAGAAAAATAATCTGTGTTTTCTGGTTCTGGACATGCTACAGAGCTGAAACTTCACAGGTACACCTTTTAGACCCCCCAGACACTAAATCCAAAGAAATCTCTCTTTTTTTTTTCAATAATTTGCTCTCTATCAAAAACCACAATTTTTAAGAACTTTTTTTTGCCTGATTCATAGTCCCTGGGGCATGACCCAGAACCCTAGGCACTTTTTAGGGGCATTTATTAGGTTTTAGGGCTTCAAAATTGTGTTTTTTGATTCCCGAAGTTAGGGTCCCATTGATTTCAATGGGGTTCTGGGAACCGAACCGAACTTTTGGGAAATTCGGGTGTTCTGGTCGAACCGAACTTTTCAAAAGTTCGATCATCCCTAGTTACTATACAAGAAATCAATATACAATCAAACAGTGAATTGAATAGTCCAGTATGAACCGGTCGGTGACCTCACCAGGTGGCCCCACCCCTTACAGAAAAAAGAAAAAGGTTTAACCAATATCTCATGTTTTTTTTTTTATCCAGAAGTTTTTTGTATTTGTTAAAATTTCATAAATGATCCCGCTGACTAAGCTGCAGGGTTCTGCTGTGGGTTTCCCACATCTTTCTGTTTATATGGCCCCGCCTCTTAGCTATTTAAGAACTGTCAAATGGCAGAGCTGGCATTTGGCGGTTAGCTTAGTTGCTAGCGGAGCAATTTTTTTTTTTATCGGGTCTGGCGGTGCCGCCAGCTTCGTGATTGATGATGCAGCTACATCTAAGTGATCATTGTTTTTTTAATTTTTTAATAAAGATATTGTCAAAGAGCCCCCCACGCCCTTTTTTTTAAACATTTTTGTATTGCCGGCAACGGTATTGTATTGCCGGCAATTTATATATCATTTTTTTCTTTGTCAGTTTTGCTGCAGCAGGTTCTATACATGGTACAGATGTGCCACTTTAAAAGCAGACTATGGGGACCCCCAGACACTAGATTTAAAGGAATTTTTATTGTTTAACTTTAAGCATAATTAAAACCACTGCTCTATTTACAAAAACATTTCTTTTAACGTTTAACTTTAAGCATAATTAAAACCACTGCTCTATTTATGAAAACATTTTTGCATTGATACATGTCCCCTAGGGCAGTACCCCGGCCCCATACCCTTTTTATGGGCAATACCTTGCATATAGGCCTTTAAAATGGGGACATTTGACTTTTCAAGTTCAGGTCCCTTAGACTTTAATAGAGTTTGTGGTTCGGGCCTAAACATTTGCTATGTTCGAGAGTTCTGGTGTGAACTGAACCAGGGGGTGTTTGGCCCAACTCTACTCAAAATAATTATATATCCCACTAGGTGGCAAACCACATGAACTGTTAAGGAATTCCACCAAATACACGTGCTCTGCACCGTAATCAAGCCTCTTATCAGATGCTTGTGATCCCCAATTAGAGAGGTCAAACACACATAAGAAATATTGGACCCCTCCGGGTGTCTCCAATGGGATTAGTATGGTCCACTGGGCTTCAACATATGATTTTCCCTAATACCAATGCCACAACTTCAGATCCAACTCAGACAGCCGCCATAGAGGAAAAGAAACATATAGACCACACATAACCTAAATACTGCTAGTACACATTTATTGATAAAAACACCACAAGGTACTCACATGATCCAGGACAATAAAAAAACATTCAAACAGCATAGAACCTTGCTGACTGCCGGCATTGGAGGGCATGATAGCATCACACGTTCGTGGCCCCACCCAATGCGTTTCGCATTACATCGTGTCATCAGGGGAACAGGAGCAGCGCGTTATCCTGAATCAGGTGAGTACCTTGTAGTTTTTAATAATAAAAATGTACTAGTAGTATTCACGCTATGTGTGGCCTACGTTCCTTTTCCTCTATGGCGGCTGTCTGAGTTGGTACACCCAGACCACCCAGGCCAGCAGAAACAGAGGCAAGGGGAAACCAGATAAGAAAAAATGGAGAAGATGTAACCTATTGTGACTTTCCAACATCCTCCTCACTTCCTCTCTCTCTCTAAACACAGGACCACCTTGCCTTTACCAAATTAGAGGGTAAGAGAGGGGTATTCTCAGACGAATACACATGGCATACACAGGGGTAAGAAAAAGGGAAAGCTGTGCATATGCCTGCAGGAGCACAGGAACCATAAGAACGGAGGGGCAGCAGATGGTCGAGAGCTTTTAACCTCTATCTGTGCTTGTGTTTCCTGTTGGGTGAGGGGGGCTATCTCTCATCTGACCCTCCTGGACAATGATTTGTAAAATGAGAACTATGTATGTGAATTTGAAAGAGTGAGAGGAAAAGCCAAGAAATAAATTCAAGAAAAATGTAGGTGGCTCGGTTACCAAGCTCCTCGTTCAACCATCCAGCGGGCAGCTCAATTATTGCTTTTCCTCCTCCCCCCATCTCTACATGCACCCACGACATAGCTTTTCAAAGTGGAAGAGGAAGTTTTTGGGTGGCAGCCATGGTTTGGTTTATAGCTGTGCACAGGAGATAAGGGAAGTGGACACCTGGCCTCTGTACAAATGTTTACTGGAAATTTCAACTTGCTTTAGTGATTAAAGTGCTGCCCTTAGTACAAGTTTATAGGCCAGAGTTTAGAGGTAGTTAGTATGTAATGCAGAGTTCAGGGTATAGGAGAAAGTAACAGAGTTCACAGGTCAGTGGTAAGTAATGCAGAGTTCAGAGGTCAGTAGTATGTAATGCAAAGTGCAGGGGTCAGTAGTAAGAGAAGCAGACTTCAGAGGCCAGTAGAAGGTAATTCAGAGTTTAGAGGTCAGTAGTAAGTAACCCAGAGTGCAGGAGTCAGTAGTAATTTCTGCAAAGTTCAGAGGTCAGTAGTATTTAATGCAGAGTACAGGGATCAGTAGTATTAGTAGTAGTAAGTAACCCAGACATCAGAAGACAGTAGTAAGTAATGCAGAGTTCAGAGGTTAGTAGTAAAGTATTGCAGAGTGCAGGGCTCAGTGGTATGTATTGCAGAGTTTAGAGGTCAGGAATAAATAACACACGTGCTTTAGTTTTCTATAGATCTGTTTAGATCGCAATAAAGACTTTGGAAGCTTTAAAAAAAAAAAAAAAAACGTGATGGAGGTGAGGCTCTTTCAGAAATGATTGCACAGCATTCAGTTTGCCATTCCTGATCTGAGGTCTGAGAGGCAGCACAGCATGGTCCATCACAATCTACCCCACATATGTTCAGTAGATAGATTGTGATCTTGCTGACCCCCACTTGCAACTATTTTGTTTAGTTTAGAACCAATGTCTGGTTTTTATTGCTAGAAGTGTGCCGACTTGGGTGATTCACACTATTCTATTTATCTCAACGACAATTGTTACTGAAACTCAAGTGAGGAAAAATCAAAAATTTGGAGTTGTCACCAGAACAGGAATAGTCTTTGGACAATTCTTGAAGTGACATATGGGGAACAAAAAAGGGAGTTTACTTTACTATAGAGATATTTTCTATTATTTTCTGTTGTATCATGGGACAGCAAGTGAAGGGAAATTACTCCAAAAGGACATAGATGGCAAAAAAACTGGCAGGGGTTTAAATCCTTCTCTATTCTATTAAAAATATTTTTTGGATTTAGACAAACTTTAAAGGGTAAGTGCTGGTTTACACTGTTCCGACTTCTCAGGCGACTTGGTCGCCTGACAAGTAGCGGACCGTGCTGTGCAATTGGAACCGTTCTAATAGGAGCGACTCAAGTCGCTCAGACTTAGAAAAGGGTTCCTGCATTACTTCGGGGCGACATCGGAGTGCCTTGCATTATCTTCCATTATGTGAAGTCGTTGCAACCCACGCTGAAGTCATGGTGCACGGGCGAAGGCATAACTCGCCCGAAGTCGTGTCGCCCTAGTGTGAACCGACACTTTCTCCACTTTCGTGGAGAACAAAATAGCAAATAAGGAAAAATATTTTCTTTTCGTACATCCCGGGACACAGAGCCCTAAAACATAACATATGTGTTATTTAGCCACCTATAGGTGAAGGACACTGGCAACCAATCAGAATTGATGCCCCCCTATATAACCCCTCCCACACAGAAAGTGCCTCAGTTTTTTCGCCAGTGTCTAAAGGTGATGGTCGCTGTTGAGTGTCGCTCCACATTTCTCTTCAAAGAAGATATGCTACATACATACCTCTGAATCTAAGAGATTAGCTATCAGATCCATCTTAAACAGTCAATGGATTAAAAAGATGGTACCTGAGCCTCGGGAAGCAGATATGAGGTTTTGCCTGTAATGCTGTCCTTTTTAGGTGCTGGACCCTAGGATCCAGACCCTTGGAATACCAAACCCCAAAGGGGCTCCGTGCAGGGTGCGCTACAGGTCCAAGTTCGTGGCCCCTCTAAAACAAGGTACCCAGTCCTTAAAGTTCACCAAGACAAAGCTCACCATGTATCAAGTACCTGGTGGAGATCGAGCTGTAAAGGGGGCTTCTCTTGCACCTCCTGTCCAACACCCCTGGTAGAGATGACAGGTGGTGTGGGCCGGTATAGCAGATGGCACTAGCTGCGCCTTGGCAGGAAACCGATGGCCTCGGACCACCGGATGGGCACCTGGAACTGGAATTCCATGATGCTGGATGAGAAGGCAGGAGCGTAGTCGGAACACCAGCCAAGGGGGTGTCAACAGGCAGGCAGTGTGGGTACAGGAAGGTGAGACGGAAGTGGTGTCAAGATACAAGCCGAAGTTGGTACACAGTCTGTCAGCGAGGTGCAAAGGCATAAGACAGGAACAGGGTCAAACACAGGCCGAGGTCACAGGTAGACAGGCAGGAATCCAGAGGAGAGTCGAGGACAAGCCGAGTCAACACAGGTAAACCGGAAGCAGGTCAGGGCACAGGTGAACAGGAACAAGGTAAAAGACCACTCAGCAATGTGCTCTTGCCATTGCTCAGCTTATATAGGCTGTTTAGCGCCAGTGCGTGCACATGCGCACACGCACATTTCTTCTTGTGCACACGCTAATGGGCCTGGGCATGCCAACGCCTGTTTGGGTCCAGCTGAGCTTCTCTTACACCGTGATGGATGAAGATTGGATTCCTGTTGCAAAACAGAATCCTGCGGCAGGACTGGTGAGTCCAATTAAAAATAATTACACTTACAGCAAACCTTGAAGGTAAAAATTGCTGGTATAATTGAAGATTGTAAATATTTTATGCACTGTCCCCTTTTAAAAAGATAACAGAGACCGAGTGCCATGTGAGTCTCTGCACGAAGCTATGGATGTTAAGCCTAGGCAAAATACATCCTGTTAAGCATTTTTTCTGTGCTTGTTTTTTTGACACACTATTTTCACCCTGTGCTGATAAACCTGATAGGTATCAGCTGTGACAAACCAATGTGTGCATAAGACTGTGGATGTTAAGCTATGCAAGATACATCTTTCTGAAAGTTCTGGCTTTTCCTTAGGGTTTAAAAGTGCCATTTATATCAATTGTGAATATATGAGCTTGTGCAGTTGTGGGATTGATGCAAAGTTTGTTTAAAGCATTATTTCTTTGCCTATTGTTAGCACACTGTTTTTTTTTTTGCCCTGGGCTGATCACCTGAAAGGTATCAGCTGTGACAAACAAGATTCAACCTAAGCTACTCTCACCCCATTTGCTTGTTGTTTTCGCCCTGGCGCATAAGCGTCCGCATGTTCGTCTCTGCCTCGTTCGTTTGTCTATGGCGCAGGCCTATTCGCGTGGGAATCTTTGCCTATAAGCACAGGCGTACGCCGCTTGGTGGGCGTGTTCTAACACAATTGGCGTGCACTTGGACGCCACGTATCACACTGCACATGCATAAATGGGCGTGTCCTGCAAGGCATTGTCTTTAACACACTAGCCTCTGTTACAGGCTGAAAGGGACACAGAGCAGCATAAGCTGGGTTGCATGAGTCACTGTGGGTTTATGTTACTGGCACAAACAGGTTCTATATCTGGGGATAATCAGTGCTGTGTGCATTTAGGCTGTATAAGCTTAGCACTAGCCTTGAGTACACTTTAAGATAGTACCTCAGGTTTGTCTTGCTTTAATGTCTGCTCGAAAAAGGGCCGGGGGAGCACAGCTGGAAAGGGCACTATGATGCCACCGTCAGGTCTTGAAGGTCCTAGCTGTGTTTCTACTGTGTCTACTCCTCCTGAAGAGCCAGAGGCTTCTTGCTAAACTGAGCTATTTCGGTTGTCAGGCATAGTAGCTACTCCTAGTACTTCTGCCACAACCTACGTCACTAAGGAAGATTTGGCTGTGGCATTGGCCAGTCCTGAGGGTAGGATTGCTGATATCATTGCAGCATCTCAAGGGAAGAAACGTGATAGACCTCCCTCACCTGAGCCACCCCCTGAGTCAGTTCAGGATTGGGCAGAGGATGTGGAACAAGTAGCTGATAAGGACCCTATGGAAGGTCAAGCTGAGGTTTCCACTTCTGGGGAGTCAGGGTCAGAGGAGTCTCTATTCACCTCCCAGGCCCAGAGATTGTTTATTCAGTCCCTTACTGAAATGGACCGGTCCGAATACAAATTTCCTCCCTTAGAGACATCTGAAGTCTCTTTTTCCTCTCTAGGCTCATTACGCCCTACTCATAGTCCTCAGACGTTTCCCATACATCCGCTCTTGGAGCAAGAAATGAATAAAGATTGGGACCATCCTGATAGGATTTTATTTCCTCCAAAAAGGTTTTCATCATTGTATCCTATGGAGGAAAAGTTTTCTAATAAATGGAATATGCCCTCTGTGGATGCTTCTATTTCTGCGGTAACAAGAGTTTAACCTGTCCTGTGGATAATTCCCAGGTTTTTAAAGATCCAGCAGGTAAGAAGTTGGAATCTTTATTGAAAGCCTCCTATGCGGTTGCAGGTTCTGCGATACAACAAGCAGTAGCAGCCATAAGAGTTTGTCAGTCTTTGAAAGACTGTATGAAGCGAGTGGCCAAGACAGTTCCTTCTCAAGGAGAGTCTGTGGAAGATCCGACAGATCTACCTCGCACTTTATGCTTTGTAGTGGATGCTCTTACGGACTCTATAAGGCAAATGTCAAGATTTGCTCTGATATCAGTGCATATGCGCAGAACCCTTTGGTTACAAAATTGGTCTGTGGAATTACCATGTAAGAAATTACTGGCTGGCTTCCCTTTTCAGAGAGAATGCCTTTTTGGTAATGATCTGCCCATAAAAAGGAAGAGCAAGCGTCCTTCTTTCAAAATCCCCAGCACTCATAATACCAGTGCTTCTACTTCCAGACTGTGGCGACGGCCTCATTCGTCTGGATCCTGAACCAAGCCTTCAGGGCAGGGTTGCAAAAGGCCCTGCACCCAGAAATCAGCCAAGTCTTCTTCTAAGCCCTCTCTGTGAAGAGGCGCCCCCACTCACGTGGGTGGGAGGAAGGCTGCAGGAGTTCTCAAAGATTTGGGTGCAAATCGATCCAAGACAACTGGGTTATCTCCACCATTTCACTGGGGTAGAAACTGGAATTTCAGGTGTTCCCATAAACGCGGTTTATAAGGTCAAATGTACCTACAAATCCCCTAAAAAGAAAATCTCTCTTTCTGGCATTAGACCAGCTGATGGCTCAAAAGGTGATAATGGAGGTTCCAGAGGACAAACGGTTCAAGGGTTTTTACTCAAACCTGTTCGTAGTCCCAAACCAAACAGGGATGTGAGACCTATTCTGGATCTCAAGGCTTTAAACCAGTTTCTGAACGTTCGTACTTTGGAATCAGTTTGTTCAGTCACAACCTCCCTGCAGGGGAAGGAATTTCTAGTGCCTATATTCCAGGCTCATCAAAGGTTCCTACACTTTGCAATGGAGAACCGTCATTTTCAATTTCTGGCCCTACCCTTTGGGTCAACCACAGCTCCAAGAGTGTTCACAAAGATCCTAGCTCCAGTATTGGCTGTTCTAAGGTCCCGAGAGATATCTATAATAGGATATCTGGATGATCTATTACTAATAGATCAACTAGCTTTGGCTCTAAGCCAAAATGTCCATCAGACAGTACAGTTCTTAGAACGTCTGGGTTGGATACTGAACTTAGTAAAATCAGCATTGCAGCTGGTCCAGCGTCTGAATATCCGGGTTTTCTTTTGGACACGGTGCAGGCAAAGATATTCTTGCCAGCAAGGAAAGTCCCAGACCCGAAGGAGCAGGTTCGGTCCATAGTAAGGTTAAAATACCCTTCTATACGTCTTTGCATGAAGTTATTGGGGAAAATGGTGTCTGCATTTGAGGCAATTCCCTATGCTCAGTTCCACGCCAGACCCTTACAGAACAACATTCTGTCTGCCTGGACCAGAAAGCTCTAGTCTCTGGACCGACCCATGTCTCTGGTACCAAGAGTTCGTCAGAGTCTAAATTGGTGGTTGTTGACCAGAAATTTGGAGAAAGGGAAATCCTTTCTTCCAGTGACTTGGAAATTAGTTTCTACAGATGGCAGTCTCTCCAGCTGGGGAGCAGTTCTGGAGGAAGCCACTGTCCAGAGAAAATGATCTTGGGTGGAGAAAAGTCTCCCCATCAATGTTTTGGAAATCCAAGCAGTCAGTCGGGATTTGAAATTCTGGACATTCAGGCTTCATGGTCACCCTGTTAGGATACAATCCCACAACGCCACGGCTGTGGCTTATATCAACCATCAAGGAGGCACAAAAAGTCGGTCAGCCCAGAAAGAGGTGGACCTCATCCTGTCTTGGGCAGAGAAGTTTGTGCCATGCCTAACAGCAGTCTTTATTCCAGGGATAGAGAACTGGCGGGCAGACTTTTTGAGTCATCAACAGATGTTTCCGGGAGAGTGGCCCTTACACCCTGAGATATTTCAATTAATCTACCTATGCTGGGGATTCCCAGACGAAGATCTGTTGGCATCCAGGTTCAACAGCAAGTCCAGGACCAGAGATCCACTTGCAGTTGTAATGGATGCTTTGGTGACTCCTTGGGAGGAGTATTCCCTAATATATACCTTTCCTCCGGTGCAGCTGATACCGCGTTTGTTGCGCAGAACCCAACTAGTTAGAGGGGAAATCAGTAATTCTGTTAGCTCTGGCAAAGCCCAGGAGGGTTTGGTTTGCACAAATCCAGAGATTGGCAGTGACGAGGCCTTGGGACCTTCCACTGCGTCCGAACCTACTCTCCCAAGATCCGATATTCCACCCTGCTGTACAGTCTCTAAATTTGACGGCTTGGCTATTGAAGCCTTAATCTTGAAAGAGCAGGATGTATCTGGTCCTGCAGTTCATACACTGATAAACGCTAGAAAACCTAGAAATATTTATACAGTCTGGAAATCCTACATTGCCTGGGTTGAAGCCAGGAAATGGCATCCCCGTCAATATATCATCGGGAGAATTCTAGCTTTCCATCAAACAGGAGTAGATATGAAGTTGGCCTTGAGCACTATCAAAGGGCAGATTTCATCCTTGTCGTTTTTCTCCCAGGAACTGATCGCTTCCTATTCGTTGGTTCAGACCTTCATCCAGGGAATGTTACGTTTGCTTCCGCCAATGAAGCCACCATTATGTCCTTGGGACTTGAATTTCGTGTTGGCAGTTTTGCAAAAACAGCTTTTTGAGCCCCTGGGGCAAGTTCCCCTGTTTTTTTTGACCAGAAAACTGGTCTTTTTGATTGCGATAACTTCAGCTAGAAGGGTATCGGAACTAGCAGCTCTTTCTTGTAAAGAGCCATTCTTGATATTTCATCAAGTTAGGGTGATTCTACGTCCACACCCAGGTTTTTTTGCCCAAGGTAGTGTCTGCCTTTTATTTGAATCAGGACATTATAATACCTTCTTTTTTTCCAGATCTTCACTCAGAGGAGGAAAAGTTATTGCATTCTCTTGATGTAATGCATACACTTAAGTTTTACTTACAGGAAACAGCTCAGATTTGTAAGACCGAGAGCTTGTTTGTGCTGCCAGAAGGCCCCAGAAAGGAGTTGGCAGCATCTAAATTTATGATTTCTTGTTGGATTTGCCAGGTTATTAACCAGGCGTATGGTTTAGTAGGAAAGGTTCCACCTTTTCCTGTAAAGGCACATTCTACCAGAGTAGGTGACTCTTGGGCCCATCGTCATCAAACCTCTATGGCTCAGATTTGCAAGACCGCGACCTGGTCATCGGTGCATACATTCACTCGTTTCTATCAAGTGGATATTGGGAACCAGGAGAAATATGCATTTGGCCATAGTGTTCTGCAGGCAGCAGTGTAATCCTTCATTTTGGGTCAGATGGAGGTATTTTTTTGGTGTCCCCCTCCACTCAGAAGCATTGCTTTGGGATGTCCCATATGCTATGATTTAGGGCTCTGTGTCCCATGATGTACGAAGAAAAATTGATTTTTTAATATAGACTTACCTGTAAAATTAATTTCTTGAAGTACATCACGGGACACAGAGGTCCCTCCCCTCTTCTATGGGACCTTTTATTGGTTGCTACAAAACTGAGGCACTTCCTGTGTGGGAGGGGATATATAGTGGGGCATCAATTCTGATTGGTTGCCAGTGTCCTTCACCTAAAGGTGGCTATATAACCCATATGTTATGATTTAGGGCTCTGTGTCCCGTGATATATTTCAAGAAATTTATTTTACAGGTAAGTCTGTATTAAAAAATCAATTTATAGCGTATACAATTGCGACACAAGTCATATTGTAATTGAATGTTATTAAAAATGACCTTTCCTTTTCAATCTGCAGCCACTCTAATTTTCTGAAAATGAAATGCAGTATAGCTACTTGGAGTTGTTCTGTACACAGAATGTGCACTAACCACACCCCAGAAACATAATTTCCTTCTTGTGTGATTGGCTCACCAATTTTCCCAGATGTCTGTCTAAGATATAAGCCAGATTTCAGGCATCCTAACAAAAGTGTCATATTAGGTGATATACTCCCAAAAGGAACATGTTTAAAGGGATGCAGGCCCAGCAGATTTCCTCATTAGTGCTCTGAAGCTGCACAGCTGAGTGATAATTATGAAACCACTCCCATTAGACCCAATCAGCCCAGGGGCACCGAGGAACAAACAGGGATTTCTTCAGAATAGCAAAAAGGTAGAAATCTGCAACAACGGTTGTTATAATTCTTGCAATGTACAGAGATCCCCCAGGGGGGAATATTTTTTCTCAACAAAAGTAGAGTTAAGGCCCGTACACACGTACCGATCGTCGGCATACAAACGTCGGCGGACGAAAGATCTGCCGATTGTACGCGTGTTAGTATGGTGCCTCCGACAGATGTCTGCGCACAATCCGCGGACAAAAGTCTTTCTTGCAAACATGAAAATTTTTGTCTGCGGACACCAGAACGGACGATTGTTCGCCTGTCAGTACACAATTCGGCCGACACACAGCTACAAATCCCAACACGCATGATCAAACCAAATGAGTTCCCGGAAGAATTTTCTCTAGTAAACTCAACATTTTATTCAGAAAGAACTTTCGGCTCGCGGAAGTCCAAGAAATAGGTGAAATGCGGAGCACATGCTCATCTTGATAAATGTGAGAAGAAGGAAGATGCTGCTCATAATGCCATACTTTTCTAATAAAAAGGCATGTGTTCTATTATGATGAAGATAATGTTTGTCTATTCTATCTGTTCTATCAAAATTTATAATTAAATAATTTGAACTCTTCACCATTATTTTTGTATTTTCACACCAAAGATCTAACTATTGATATGACCCTTTATTCTTGTATGAATTAATGTCTAAAACATATTTTTCAGGTTATGCACAATATTAAACATGTTAACAAATTCAGATAGGCCATTTTTTATTTTCATTTTCTTTATTTTTTGTATCTCAGCAAAAAAAACCAAAGCAAACATCAATACTTTCCGTATAATAAACTAAACATAAAAAAGTTCCATTTGGACAAAATTAAACTAGAAACTGGCAAACAGGGGTAAAATAAATAATAGGGGGTTACAAAAATTAAAGTTGCTGGTAACTGTAATCAGGTTGCCATGAGGGCAGGTTTGGATCCTGCTGGCCATATTGCCACTGGCCATGTGGCATTTGGCGAGGTGGTGGGTGTTGTGGAGGTGGAGGTGGAGGTGGAGGTGGAGGGCACGGGTGCTCCTGGCATGCATGGCTGTGCTCAGTAAGTATGCCGTTTTCAGCCTTTTGCAGCACATCAAGAATAATTTTTCTGGCATACTGACACTGCCTGAGGTCCACCTTATCCAAAATTTTTGCCGTCATGTTGCCGAAGGACTCATTGGCCTCCGGTTTCCGACGTAGGGCTATGGTGGCCTCCTGGATAAATTCATCGGTTATGTCATCCACGTGCTTCCTCTTTTGCCTCCGTTTGGCAGGAGGAGGTGGTGGTGGAAATAGTTCCACAGGCTCCTCAGGCTCCCCAGGCTCCCCAGGCTCCTGGCTGCAACCTGGCTCCTCCTCAGTGACACTTCCCTGTTGATGAAATGAACAATTGATTAGAATGTTATAGTGTATATAAAAATGCATGTTTGTTATATTATTGTGAACAAATAGCAGACTTTACATACAGTGGCGTATCTAGGGTCTCCAGTGCCCTTGTTGAGGAGCTGTATTTGGCAACAACCCCCCTCCCCCCCAAGATCAATGTAAAACTGTAACCCACCCCCCAAAAAAAAAATTAAAGGGCATTAAAAGTTTCTAATTTGCCCCTTGTTTGCCCAGTGTAGAGCTCTCTAGTGGGCAATCATTGTCTCAGGTGTGAAAAAGAAAGAGAGGGTTGAGAGATAGAGAGAGGGAGAGAAAGAGGGGGTGTGAGAGAGAGAGGAGGGGGTTGCAGAGAGAGAGGGGCCTGAACTTGCAGAGGGCTTGATGTAGGGCATTGAGGGTGAAGCAGTGCAGGGAAACAGGAATAAGGAAGCCACCTGCCTTGCTGACCCAGAGTGAGAGACCAGAGACATGGAAGCAAGGATGGATGTATCATTTGCAGGAGCTGTTAGTTTTGTATTAAAAAAGGTTGAGCCAGAGGAATGCTGAGGCTACAGCAGTGTTTGTTAGGACCAGAGGTGTGCTGGGGATGCAGCAGTGTTTGTAAGACCAGAGGTGTGCTGGGGATGCAGTGAGAGGCAGTCTCAGTCTCCTGGTCTTTTGGCTCAGCTGCTCTCAATGTTTTACACCTGCATGAAGCAGCTCTCAATGTTTTACACCTGCATGAATCCGCCTGCAAACTGGGGGTTCTGGGGTGTGCAGGCTGAGTGGATTGTTAAAATAAACAATAAAACAATGCCAATGTTTTTGTGACCCACCCCCCTTGGCCTGCGCCCCTGGCGGTTGCCTGTCATGCCAACCCCTTGCTATGCCGTTTACATAAAGGGTCAATTATGGTTTACCTTATAATTTTGTTACATGATTACATTTTAGCAGACAATATATTGTGAAATGCCATACCTGAGTAAAACTCTCCTCCAGGAAATCCTCATCCTGGCTTGGATCAACCGACACTGAGCCCTCTGCCGAAGTAGAAGGCAGTGTTGAAATTGACGGCCTGGATTCCATGGTGTCTGCCAGGAATCGCATGTTATCATAGTACCACAGCCGTGGTACATATACATTCCGTGCACCTGCTCCAGACTGGGTGGACTCCTCTATTTTTTTTAACTCCCGCCTGTAGGCAGTGCGAATACTGTTTATTTTTTTGCGTATATAATTAAAATTTGCCCCAGGACAGACGGGCTTGTAGAAGGCCACCAAATGTTCCATGGCCTGTTTTCTGAGTTTTCTATTTTTATAATCTGCGGACTTGACTTGCCACAAACACGGCAGTTGCCTGAACTCATCAATAAAACTTATTAGAAAGTTGTGGCTGGTGTAATTGTCCACCATATTGCAGGACAGTATATGCCTGCAAGACACAAAACAACACAAAACATATTAAAATAGCATGTATTTTGGCACATAATAAAGATATTCCTAATAAAAGCTGTATAGGGCCCAAAACACACACTTTCTATTAAAAGAGTCGTACCTTTGTTTGTGGGGAAAAGTCGTGATTCGCCGCTCGATCGTGCTCCAACTCTCGATATGTCCGCTAGCGAATCGTCGGCCGAACGATCTGGCGTCCTTTAAATACAGCGCAGGCGTCAACTCCTCCTCCAGTGGCGGGCTTGTGCAGGGGTGTGTACGTGCCGAAGATCAGGCCTACATGCGACACTCACACCTGAAGCAGTGGAAAAATCTTGTAATCAAGAATAATGTCTCAACAATCTGGGAGCTCAATTAGTGTGGGCCGAAGTGATTGGGCCACCCGAAAATCAAGGGCTACACCCATGTCAAAGCCAGAAATGGTGGAGATGGTCTCCATTTTAGAAAAAATGGATTATGATGGCAAGTTGGCAAATTACGATCGGCCCAATGCCAGGAAAGATGGCATCATGGATAAGGTGGTGGCCTGTTTGGTAAAAAAATTCGGTGTGGAGCGATCGAAAGATCAGATTAGGAAACGGTGGTCTGACCTGAAACACCGTGAGCAGGATCAGCTGGGCCAAATCCATCGGATTTTGAAAAAAAGTAAGTTTTATTTATTATTTTTTTTTTTAATCATGCAATATGTTTTTTATAATTTTGTGTATGTTGTATTAACATGTCTAGATTATAATGTCTATGTAAAAAGTTAGATTACTCATTTTAGTTGTCATGTCGTGATTAGATCGATCTATTGATGATGTTTTAGTATATGACATTAAAAGTCAGGAAGCCATAGTTAAAAATATATGTATTGTGTTGCAACGAACGTTCTTTCCTGCACGAATCTTCTCAGCAAACATTCCTATTAATCACAGATTATTATTCAAACCTTTAAATAGGAGAAAAACGTAAACTCCGTGCCAAACAATGGGAAAGGAGGAGGAGAGGTTTGGCAGCTCCATCGGCAGTTGTGGAAGAAGAGGAGGACATGGGCCCAGATGGTGGCACAGATTCCACTAAAGGTAATTGGTTCCTATGCACTGTCAAACATTAACCACTCTACTACCGCTCACAGTAATACTACTGCGGCAGAGTGGCTCGTTCCCGTCCAGTCACGTAGTATTAACGTGACTGGACTCCTCCCCTTCTGGGCGGCGCTTGCGCGCCGCCGGAGGCTCGCTCCCGCTGTTTTCATTCACAGCGGGAGTCGGGCCAGGGGAGGAGCAGCGGCGATCGCCGCTGCTCTTACCCGATCGTCGGGGATCGAGTCTGGAGATCCGCCCGCTGTGTGTAAACACAGCGGGCGGATCTCCATAGTGACAGGGAGTGACAGATCGGACTGTTCAGCATAGCTGGACATCCGATCTGTCCATGAATCACATAGTCACCTCCCCCCCTACACGTCAGTAAGCACCAGGCATACATTAACCCCTCCCTCTCCAATAAAATTAACCCCTTCCCTGCCAGTGTCATTTTTACAGTAACAGTGCATATATATAGCACTGATTACTGCAGTAATGTCACTGGTACCCCCAAAAGTGTCAAAAATGTCAGTCAGGGGTCCGGTCTGTCCGCCGCAATGTCGCAGTCCCGCAAAAAAAATCGCAGATCGCCGCCATTACGCGTTAAAAAAAAAACACCAAAAATGACAGAAATCTTTCCCTTTGTTAGTAAACGCAATAACTTTTGCGCAAACCAATCAAAATACGCTTATTGCGATTTTTTTTACCAAACATATGTAGCATAAAACAAATTGGCCAAAAACTTTTAAAAAAAATGGTTTTTACATCTTTTTTGGGGGGAATTTCATATAAAAAAATGTGAAAAATATTGTTATTTTTTCAAAATAAACGCTCTTTTTTTGTTTATAGCGCAAAAAGTAAAAATCGCACAGGTGATCAAATACCACCAAAAGAAAGCTCTGTTTGTGGGAAAAAAAGGACGTAAATTTCGTTAGGGTACGGCGTCGCACGACCGCGCAATTGTCAGTTGAAGTCGCACAGCGCCGAATCGCAAAAAGTGGCCTGGACGGAAGACAGCAAAATCCTCCGGTTGTAAAGTGGTTAATGTACCATATTTTTCGTAGATAACCATGTACATGTCTTCATATTTGTTACTAAAAGAGCTATCAAGCAGGGCACCATGTCCTAACAAATGTACCTCTTGTGACTTTTATGATATGGCCAATGTTTTGTATTATGTAGATGAAGACATTATTCCTGAACTTATTCTGGTGGAGCCAACAAGTGATGAGACACCAGAGCAACATGAAGGTTTGTAGGCACAGATTTTTGTGTAGTGGGATCATAGAAATATGTGTATTTGCAATGATTGTTTAACCTTATATTCTTGTATTCCCTTACAAATTTACATTGCAGATGTTGCATCATGCCAGGATGTGGCATCCCCAGCCAGGTCAGAACCCCGATCTCCTGGCAACTTGGCAAGCAGCATGGAAGCCACTTCCGAAACTGTGGAGGAACCAGGACCAAGTGTCCAAGAGCCAATTGTGTGCCCACGTAGGTTTTTTCATAATGATTTTTATCAGTGTTTTTTTAGCCTCCAATTGTCAACACTAGTTCCCTATGGGAGCCTCTTTATTTGAATGGAAGTGGCACCGTAAGTCGGATCAGGATGCTCTGACTTGCGGGGCCACTTGCGCTGTGAAGATTTTTGAGGGGGAAGTACACAGACAAATTGAATAACCCACCGTGGGTGTCCACCCCAAGTTTACAACCAGGCCTTTTGTGTGTGGTATTGAGTTTGAGGGTATGCCCACAACAAAAAGACAGCGTGGGTTACCCCCAAAACCCCTACCAGACCCTTATCCAAGCATGCAGCTTGTAAGGCCAGGAAAGAGAACGAGCAAGCGGACCAAACACCCCCTGGACCACAGCAGGACACATGCCCTCAACATGGGGGGGTTTTGTTGCTTTGGGCCAGGGGGCCTCTGCACCGCACACACAAAAGCACCTTGCTCCCATGTAGAGGAGGACAAGGGCCTCATCCCCACAACCCTGTCTGGTGGTTTTGGGGGGTCATGCGGCCAGGGGGTTCCTAGGACTTTGGAAGCAACCTTTAACAAAGGGTGGCCCCCAGATCCCAGACCCCAATCCCTATGTGAATGGGTATGGGGTACATAGTACCCCTACACATTAACCACATAAATGGAAGTGTATGTGAATAACGACAGGAGACGTTTATGAAATGTTCTTAAATATCTTCATCCGGTCTTCTCCACTCTGCTCTTTGGATCTTCTCCTCTCCACTCTTCTGCTGTCCAATCTTCTGCTCTTATGTTGTCTGCTCTTTTGCCCTAGGCTCTTCTTCTTCCTCCTGTCCTCCTCCGATGCTGTTGCCGTGCATTCTGCCCGTCTCTGGTCTCTGCATCTTAATATATATACATTACGACCATGCCCTCACAATGACGTCATCATGCGTTCACACCCCTAATAAATCTATAGTAAGCTCAGGAGACCGGCAGAATCATCAGCAACAGCATCGGAGGAGGACAGGAGGAAGAAGAAGAGCCTAGGGCAAAAGAGCATAAGAACAGGGTAGGTATTAACTCGAGAGGAATTTAAGATTACCTGGACACCAAATGTTTCTCTATTATTATGACCTCATGTAGGTGATTCACATTGACTCATTTTTTTTTTTTTTTTACAGACCATGTTTTACATAGTTGCACATTAGCCAAATTGACCCGTGAGGCTCTCCAATGCTGCGCAGACCTGGAACAAATAAAGGAGACTGCAACGGCATTACAAATCAAAATGCGCAATTTTGTGGACATGATTGGCAAATTTTAAGCCACAATTTTACTACGTTTTTAATGTTTGTATTGGGATGTTCCTGATGTTACAAATTTTTTATAATGTTTTATGGCATTTTAATTACACTCAGATGTTAAAGAGTGTACCCAAGTTTGGGAAAAGCACTTTACAACACCCTAACCCTAACCCTAACCCTAACCCTAACCCTGTGAATGTTTGATACTAAAACATTTTTACATTCAACAATGTGTGTTCAATTCTTTATTAGACTTTCGTTGGGGGGTCGAGGTCTAAAGCTGTGTAAAGAAGCACTAAATGTATGATGGCTGTCCTATTCCCATATTTACATGTTAATGAAAGCATTTTGGACACTGCCATATGCGAGTTGCTGGAGGTGTCAATGAAATGTTAAAGATACCCCCAGTTTTAACGCATATCACAGTGCGATCTGACATTTCACACAGGATCGGATCACACAAGTTTGAACGACTGTGCGATCCTATCCTGATGCGGCTGAATAAATGCATCATGTGCGACTTTTGTGCGAGTGCAGTGCGAATTGAGCCATACAAACTGTATAGCTGATTTTCGCATGAACATCTGATCGCATGTAATAAAGGAGCAGTGCGCTACGATATTACATGCCATCAGATGTGCAGTGTGAATTGAGACATACACTTTGTATGGCTACATTCGCACTGAACACGCATACAAGTCGCACATGACCCTTTATTTCTGATGTATCTGGATTGGATCGCACAGTGCTTAACACTTGTGGAATACAATCCTGTGCAAAAAGTAAGTGGCGGGTCACCCTTATGCAATGCTGGAAGGCTGCAAAGTCGCAGACTTCCCGCATCGCATAAGTGTGACTCAACACTCAAGGTACTAGCAGTCCTAGGATTCAATATGGCATTGATATTGCCAGTAGCAATCAGTGTAGGGAGATCAGTGTAATCTATAGTGTATTGCTTGTTCGTTGCTCTAGTTCACTTTCCATTACCTATATATATAACACTTTGAGATGAACAATGATCAAGTTTCACATAACACTGACATATCCTAACATTGGTGGGCAGTGAGAAGGATGTCATAAATGAACACAACATAACAGGTGTAGGTACTTTGTTAATACCCTAATGTATTATATGAAATATATAGTATGGGCAACTTCTGGACAATGAACACCAATGTAAGGTGACATTAGATGAACCTTGGGTGTGACCTAGTTCTCAATGTGACAGGGTTTGTGTACATTTTGTGGGGTGCAGAAGGCCCTTGTATTTACACCACTGGCTAAAAAATAACACATGGCCATCATCACTTTGGATCAGCTGGTGAGAGACTACAGTCAAGAAACACACTGATGAATGTATTAACCCTTCCAAAGTCACACATATATAACACATGATTAACCCAAATAATTGTGTTTGGCATATGTGCCCAAATGATTATAATCCACAATACAGAATCATTGCAATTTTTGTTTAATGTGTTGAAAAATAATATATCTCTGACATTTATCTTGTGTGTCCAATCTTTAACAAGATTAATGGGTGTGTGACAGTGATTGCTGCCAGGACACAGCTCCTCTCCCCACGAAATAGTCCAGATATTCCTGGCGGATCTGACGGGCCCTGTGTGATGCCAATGCTGACCGTCCAACTTCCATTGACGGCATGGACTCCACTTGGTTAGAAGGTTGGGCCTCTCCGCTTGTACCTGGCATAGCAGGGTCAGTATCCAGTTGCTGCAATACATAATTTTGTGCATTTCTGCGTAGGAAGTTGTGCAAAATGCAGCAACACAAGACCACATTATCCACTTTGTACAGTGCCAGGTTTATGGACGTCAGGAATATCCGGAACCGGTTGGCCATTATCCCGAAGGCATTCTCCACAACTCTGCGAGCTCTGGACAACCGGTAGTTGTAAATCCTTTGGTCTGGGGTGAGGTTCCTCTGAGGGTAGGGCTTCATGAGATGCTCCCCAAGCGCAAAAGCCTCATCTGCGATAAACACAAAGCTCATACCCTCAACAGTTTGCTCCCTGGATGGCAGGTTCAGAGTGCCGTTCTTTAGACGACGAGCGAACTCCGTCTGATCAATAACTCCCCCATCCGAATTGCGGCCATTTTTGCCAATATCCAAAAAAATAAACTCATAGTTTGCATTAACTATGGCTAGCATGACTATACTAAAAAAACCTTTATAATTATAAAAAAATGTGCCGGAATTCGGAGGGGGGACAATGCGGACGTTCTTCCCATCAATAGCACCCCCACAATTGGGAAAATTTCACTTCTCCAGAAATTGATCAGAAATCTCCAGCCATTGCTCTGCGTTTGAAGGAAACTGTGGGGAAAAAATAAAAAAAATAAAATTAGTGCTTGAGCACATCACATTATTAATTACACACACAGTTGTCTGTTAAATGCTTATGCAACTTGCTAAAAAAATATACAACAGGAAGGCAAACGTTTGGATTTGGGGATGTAACATCTACATACATTTATTTTCAACCTCCTATTGTTCTTATATTGTAAAGGGCCATACACACTAGAAGATTCTCTGAAGACTTTTTCGTGCAGATTTACCTTTTCTATGTAGTGCAAGGGCCTACCAGATTGCATAGGATTTGAAAGTGTTTGTTGGACCTCATATTATTTGGTTTTGGTAAATCGGAAGGATAAATTGTTCTGACAATCTTCTAGTGTGTATGGCCCATTATACTCACCAGCTAGAGCTGAGATTTACAAACTACGGCCATCCAGCTGTTGCAGAACTACACATCCCATGAGGCCTTGTAATTCTCTGACATTCACAGACATGACTAGGCATGATGGAAATTGAAGTTCGTGAACAACTGGTGGGCCATAGTTTGAAGACCTCTGAACTTGAGCTTTGGTATATGCTGACTTTGAGATTTAGCATGTGGGTGGGGGATGGGTAAGTAAAACTGGGCATTTATACATCAATAAGGGCTTGTGGTCAGTGAAGGTTTTAACATCATTACATAAACATACAGAATCATAGGTGGGAATGGATGGACTGATGTATTTTAGATAAATCATTAACTAGGTACTAAAACATTGGCCAAGGAATAATTGTTTGAGGGAAAGCAATAAAATTAGATAAATTCGACATACTGTTAACAGGCAATGCGTTTAGGGACACATAGGAGAGAATGGTGGGGTGGTTAGTGGGTAATTTTACAAATGGTTAAAGATAATCTACATCTTTACTACTATGTGCATGCGGACAGAGGGTAGTTTACAAATAATGGCCTGTGTCAATTGCTGTACATCCAAAAACATCATAATTCGGGTGAAACTAGTAATACATGTAATGTAATGTAAAAAATCAAACATACCTTGATATAGTCCTTCTGCAAGACCTTGATGATGGCAGAGCAGGTCTCAGGGATGATGATACCAAGAGCTTGGGGGGAGATGCCTGTGGTGAACTTCAGATCCTGCAGGCTTCTCCCTGTTGCAAGATACCTCAACGTCGCAATTAACCTTTGCTCAGGAGTAATTGCAAGCCGCATACAAGTATCCTGCTTCAGAATATAGGGGGACACCAGGGCAAGAAGACGGTAAAAGATGGGATCCGTCATCCTCAAATAATTCCTGAAGTCATCAGGATTATTTTCCTGGAGCTCCCTCAGCAAGGACATATGAGAAAATTGATCACGGTTAAGCAACCAATTTTTCGTCCAGGAGGTCCGCTTCTTCTTCCTATTGCTCGTACGTCGTCTCAGAGCCAAAACTCCAACACTAACGACAGCAACGGACGAATTCACGGTCGCCATAATAAATTCTCGAACGATGTCTCAGAAAATAGCGAAATGTCGTCAACCAAACAAATGCTACCGAAATCAGCGCGAGATGCCCAGAAGGGTCACGGCCAAACACTCACTTCCTCTTTTGTAGCGGCGAACGTGCGTGGAACGTAGTGACGTCATTTTCTGTCGGAAGACAAATGTCCTGGGCAAGTTTTGAGCACTTTTCAACAGACAAACAACAAACACACCAGCCGCGAACATTTGTAGGACGTTCTGTCGGCCGACGATCGGTACGTGTGTACGGGGCTTTACTCTGTAAGGTCTATCGAAACGAAGTCAAAAACTGATCTCAAACGAATCTATGTACACTAGCCCTAAAAGCAAAAGGAACAGTGATATTTTCTCCACATGGAGAGGTCTAAGGGCTCTTTAAGACAGGCAATTAAATTTTAAAGCAGCCTTAAAGCGTATAAATGCACCTATAACGTTAATGAGCGTTTTGAATGTGTTGTACAGGCATTCATGTTGTGTCAGGCAACATTCCTCAAATGACCTGTGAGATATGTTTTTTTATTTTGTACAAGGCTAAATTTGGAAATGATCACTTTTGGCGCTTTGAAACTGCACCTTACATGCACTGTAAACACCATAGGCGCATTTGCAGCGCTTTTGGTGCGTTTCAATAGAAGTTTCAATAGAAGCATCTACACCTGCCAAACTCCGCAGGCAGCATTTTTTTGCTTCACTACAACGTGAAGCAATGCTAACACTGCAGTGTGAACAGCTCAATCCGCTCCCTATTTTAACAATTTCGAGTGGCATTGATAGGCGTTTGGGAAGCTTTTCAACACCTGAAGCAGAATGGGGACAGTCAGCATTTGCCATACTGTGCAAGTAGTACACTCTTCTAAATGGTTCTGCTCTCCTCCAGATACAGTATATAAGATCCAAAGCTTCCGACATCCCCTTCTCTTCTTCTGGGGCCATCGTCTTCTTGTTTTGGCCATTATCCCAGCAACTAGCTCTATTCTTCTGGACTGCACTGCACATGCACCACAGTCAGTATACAGGTTAAAAAACATTGCAGGTAATAAAAAGATTTTTTTGGGCAGAGACTTGTAAAGTCTTTTTTATCAAAAGATCCTACCTGCTGTCAAATTTTAATGCTACTTATGTACTGCCTGGCCTCCATACTTGTGATGGTGCACTAAATGTGTACTGTGAACAAAAACCTTTTTTTTTTTAGTTTTTCTTTTTTATTGGGTTACAGTAGGTGAACTAAAAATAAAGAAAATACTATTTAAAGCTGAGGGATTGTACCTGTTCTAAACAGAACCTCCAATTAGCCTGCAAATGAATGTTTATCATAATTATGTTTTCATTATGCAGGGAGAAGCTTTATTGTGCTTCTGTGCACAATAATTAAGGACAATCTCGGAATGTTAACTCTCATTTCGTATCCCATTTTAAAGGTAAGTGAAAGATCTCTTCTGCTTGTTCCTGGCCAAGCATTATCTTGGTAGTTTCTTATTTATAATTAATTTGAAACCTAAATGTGTGTTAAGGATGCAGATGATGTTTCTTTTGTAATGGTGCAATAATCACATCTATAATTACACATTCTCATCTTGGCGTCCTAGTGCTTTATGTTAAGGCAGCCTATTCAAATCATTCACCAAAATGTCCAAAAAAAATAGGATATGCACCATTTTTTACAACATGCCTATGCAGATATTTGAGCAATGCATTGTAATGTGTTTCCAGCGCACTATAATGCATGTGGTGCATTGGGGAGAAAGTGAATGCCTGTAATCAGTGTAAATGTGCAATGGGGTAACGTGACAGTGTGAATGGGCCCTAAGAGTCTTAGTTATGCTGGGATTTTATATATTGTATGTTTGAAAAAAATACTGTACAATAATTATCTATTTACAATACCTTAGACCCTCATGCCGCCTCCTCCCTACCATATTAAATGAAAACTTTACTGCATAGATTAACCTCTTGCTGACTAGGCAATGTATATATACACGGGGGCAAGGAAGGTGGGCTTTATTGCCAACACAGTGAACATATGTGTCATTGGTCGGTAAGGTTTCTGTGCTGAGAGGGCAGGCTCCCAGCTATGTGACCACTGTGACAGCCAATCACAGTGGTCATGTGATCGGTAAGATTGCCCCCCTCCACCTTAAAACCCAGTTGAAAGGCCATGATGGGAGGAGGTTACTAGTTATAAATAACAGACCAAGGCAATGTACTAGGCGAGGCAATGCATATATACACGGCGGCAAGGAAGGTGGGCTTTATTGCCAACACTGTGAAAATATGTGTCAATGGCGGCTAAGGTTTCTGTGCCGAGAGGGCAGGCTCCCAACTATGTGACCACTGTGACAGTCAATCACAGTGGTCACGCGATCAGTAAGATTGCCCCCCTCCACCATAAAATCCAGTTGAAGGGTCATGGTGGGCAGGTGGGAGGAGGTTAAAATCCTTCTCCATTACTAGTTATAGCTAACAGACCCAGGCAATGCACTAGGCTAAACAATGCATATATACACAGCTGCAAGGATAATGGGCTTTATTGCCAACACAGTGAACATATGTGTCGATGGTGGCTAAGGTTTCTGTGCTGAGAGGGCAGGCTCCCAACTATGTGACCACTGTGACAGCCAATCACAGTGGTCACGTGATCGATAAGATTGCCCCCTTTCACCTTAAAACCCAGTTGAAGGGCCATGGTGGGCAGGTGGGAAGAGGTCAAAATCCTTCTCCATTACTAGTTATAACTAAGAGACCCACACTAAAGTTAACATGTTGACTGTATTTCCCCAACCCCCATTTCCCATTCCCCATGTCCTTGCAACCTCCTCCATTTTTAAAGAGTACTTTTTTTAAAGTCACTTTACTGCTGGTACAAGCCCTACGGTATAGCAGGCAAATTTACTAAGGAGGATTACACATTTGCACAGTCGGTACATTCCCTTAAGAACTTGAACTGTAAGATACTGGAAACATCAGCTGCCAACACCTGGCAGTGCTACTAACTAATAAGAAAAGGGAATCACGGAAGCTTCTCACAGATATGACAGTGGGACTACAATAATTGCATATCTAATGAGATTACACCTGTTAACTCGTTATTAATCAAATAATATGGGGAGAATCAATTGTTCAGACAGGATAGAAATGTGTCCCGATCACAACTGTTTATCCCTATGAAAATCAGCATAGGCAATGTCTCTCCTCTCTGCATTAGCTAAACAACAACAACATTTGAAAGTGTATCTAAACCCAAAAGCTTAAAGTGGAAGTTAAACCATCTTATCATTTTCAGCCAAGGAAGCTGCCATCTTGGCCTCTGTTTTAGGTTCAACTGCCATGTGATCAGTAAAGACACCAGCCATTGGATGGTTTGACAGTTTGGCTCAAATAATCCTCGTGGGTGTGTAAAGATCATCGGTTAAAAGGAAAACAGAAGGGGGACTGATAGTGTGATATCGTTTTAAAAATTTTTATTGATAAATATATACTGCACACCCGCTCCTCCCTCAATAATCCTGCTTACATTTCCAATATAGTAACATTGCCATAAATGTATAACATAAGGACAGTAATAACAGAGCACTCCTCACCACATCCGTACTGTTTCCAGCAAAGGTCTGTGGCAGTGGCCGCATGTATTAGTAGAGGAAATAGTTCAAACAAACTATTTAAAGTAAAGGTCAATCCTCCTCCATTGATGTAAGGAATGAAACCTGGTACAGACACATCCCCACTGCTAACTTTCTGTGATTTTTAAAGAATGACTTCACATTTGTGAAAAAAAAATTTCAAATATTGCATAAAATAAATAAATAAAAGCACATACAATGTTTTAAAAATTACCTTTCCTTTTCAATCTACAGACACTGTAATTTTCTGCATTTTATTGCCAGTCCAGTTCCGGATTACCAAATAGGCAGATAAAGCACCGACCTGTGGGCCCCTTGCTGTTTAAGGGCCCTGTAACATCAGATCAAAATAATATTGATTTGACCTTAAAAGAAAATTACAATGAAGCTTTCTAAAATTCTTGACAAAACAAAAAAATAATAAACTCAAAGAAATAAAAACGTAACATTAAAGACTCTTATTAGATTGCAAGCTCTTCTGAGCAGGGCCCTCTTAATCCTTTTGTATTTTATTGTATTGTAATTGTATTGTCTCCCTTTTATATTGTAAAGCACTGCATAAACTGTTGGTGCTATATAAATCCTGTATAATAATAATATTAGAGGAAATATTGTATTAGTGCCGGTTCACACTAATACGACTTGTCAGGCGACTTGGTCAGCCTGGCAAGTCGTGCACCGTTGCGGTCATTGAGTAGTACAGGACTGGTTCTAATAGGAGCGACACAAGTCGCTCCGACTTAGAAAAAGGGTCCTGTACTACTTCGGGGCGACCTGGAGGCGACTTGCATGGACATTCATTTTATGAAGTCCATGCAAGTCGCGCCGAAATCGCTCTGCACGCGACTTCACAGTTCGCCCCCTAAGTCGGAGCGACCTAGTGTGAACTGGCACTAAATGTTATCAAAAAATAACTAGCAATTAACACTAATTAAATAACAACTTAAAGTCAATAAACTATAGACATCAGGCTCATATTACAGTTTCCTCTTAAAAGCGCAAGCTGTCAGTTTGTAAAAAATGTTGGTGAAACCTATGTACTGTACATGTAATGTACAGTAGTGATGGTCATCCCCATCTAGCGGCCGATGTGCGCACTACTTAGTTTAATGTTGTCACACTAGAGTGTGAGCACAAGAAACCTCCAGAAAAAAAGTGAAGGTGGCCCCAAGGTTTCCACAGCCTAGGGGTCTCCACAGAGTTTGATGTAATACTGTAGAATCTACCAAAATGATAAAGGTTGTCCCTATTGGGCTAAAGATTTAAGGAAGGAACCTTCTGACTGTTGTGTTTAAACAGTTTAAAATAATCTGTCTTTTCAAACAAAGCTCAAACAAGGCTAGAATGAACTGCATCCAGTACTAATTTTAATGCTTCTATCATAAATCATGTAAATAACTTCTGGATATGGGTGTGAAGGCCTATGCTGTTATTGGATAATTGTTTAAGAAAAAGATTGTCTTAGGCTAAGTTCACACAACATGCGGTTGGACTGTGTTGAGTGGCTATCCCTACACAGTCCCACCGCAAGGACATGGCAAAATGCTTTGTCTCTTATGTTGTGTCCTGCATGGATCTGAATTGTTGCACTATGTCTTCTGTGATTTGTTCATCATTCATCATTCAATAAAGATTTGGACATAGTTGACGATCCATGTTGTGTTGGCAAATATGTACATTTGATCTGCGATGTTTCCAGTTCCAGTTGGTTGTTGCTACAGCTTTCGTTACTCCTAAAGCCTTATCCAGGAAATTGTGCAATGGGAATATCAATACTATTATGTTGTGTGCGCAAATGGTGCACTGAAAGCAGAGATGTATAGTAACTAAGTAGAACTACTTCACTACTGTACTTAAGTACCGAAAGGCGGTATCTGTACTTTCCTAGAGTAGAATTTTTTTCTCCTACTTCCACTTTTACTTCACTACATTTTTTCAATGATTTCAATACTTCTACTCCGATAATTTTTTTTTGTGCTGCATAGTTACTCGTTACTATTATAAAAATTACCACTGCCAGAACAGTAGATGGCAAGTTTCATGAAGCTCAAAACATCTGTATATGAAAATAAATGCTACTGTATGTATAAATAAAAGCTGCATTTGAAATAATAAAAAACAATATGATGTTCAAACTTTTGACTTCTTTCTTTAATAACTACATAACACAGTACTTGTACTTTTACTTTTTAGTACTTGAGTAGCAATTTATTTTTCAAAACTACTGGTACTTTTACTTTCAGTACTTTAGTAGCAACATTTTTAAAAAAACTACTTGCAATACTTAAGTACAAAAAAATGTTGATTACTTTAGTACTTCTACTCAAGTCACTTTTTGATTGAGCACTTCCACTTCTACTCAAGTCACTTTTTGACTTGAGTTGTACTTTATACTTTATACAACTCTGACTGAAAGAGAGTACTGCATGCAGTACTTTTTTCAGCGCAGCGCGAGGCAATTCACTGCCCAGCACTGCACAGCTGGCAGTTGAACTTTTTGAGATGTCTGCGTGACATCTCAAAGTTTGTTTAAAAAAAGGCAACAGTACGATGCACCAAGCTCAGCGCATCATCACTGGGTTGATCTAGGCCCCACCGCACCACAAACCAGCCGCTGCATTGCATTGCAGAGGCTGGTGTGAACGAGCTCTAAAGGTCACCATGTTTGAACAAGAACACGCAACTACAAACAACTACAAGCGTATTTTTCTCTGTTTGCTTATACGATGTAAATTACGGCCCTGTGTAAAAGCCCTAACATATGTCATCTTATAGTTGTGTAAAAAAATGTTAAAGTTAATTTAGTGGTCACATCGTTTTTGAACATATGGCTATCATCTAAAGCTTAAAATAATGAAGATAGAAGAAAAGCAGCTAATGCATGTTTCTTTTGATGATTAGTATTTTTTAATCTGCTCAAAATGGCAATCTTTTCCTAGATTATTGAAACTCCCAAAATGGCAAGTATTGATATGAACAAGCCAATAGCAGGAATATTCGGTTTATGTCTTCTTGTGGAAGGTTAACCACTTAAGCCCCCGGAGGATTTGGCTGCTCAAAGACCAGGGCCTATTTTGCAATTCGACACTGCGTGAATTTAACGGACAATTGCACGGATGGGCAACGCTGTACCCAAATGAAATTGGCGTCCTTTTTTTCCCACAAACAGAGCTTTCTTTTGGCGGTATTTGATCACCGGTGCAATTTTTACTTTTTGCGCTATAAACAAAAAAAGAGTGACAATTATGAAAAAATAACAATATTTTTCACATTTTTTTATATGAAATTCCCCCCCAAAAAAATGTAAAAATCAAAATGTTTAAACATTTTAGGCCAATTTATTTTCTTCTACATATTTTTGGTAAAAAAAAATCACAATAAGCGTATTTTGATTGGTTTGCACAAAAGTTATTGCGTTTAATAACTACGGAAAGATTTATGTCATTTTTATTGTTTTTTTTTTTAACTAGTAATGGCGGCGATCTGCGATTTTTTTTTTTGCGGGACTGCGATATTGAAGCAGACAGATCGGACCCTTGACTGACATTTTTGACACTTTTGGGGGTACCAGTGACATTACTACAGTAATCAGTGCTATAAATATGCACTGTTACTGTAAAAATGACAGTGGCAGGGAATGAGTTAACTTTATTGGTGATCAGTGGGTTAAATGTATCCCTAGGGGCATGATTCTAACTGTGGGGGGCGTGGCTTGTGATGTAACCACAGAGACATATGATCCTACATAGCAGGATCGTGTAGTCTCTGAAGTTACATCAGGGAGAATGACAGATGGCTTTGTTTACATCAGCCGCCTGCCTTTCTCCCTCTCCAGCTGGAGATCGCGAGTGACTGGCGGACATCAGAACCGCTGGTCACTCACGCGGGGATGTCAGGGAACGAGAGGGGGTGGGAGCGCGCCCGCCCCCTAGAGGCTCATGGGCGAGCGACGTAGCCCTACGTCGGTTTGCCCAGGAGAGCCAGACTGCCGCAGTAAATAGTTGTGCGGCAGTCGGCAAGTGGTTAACACGCAACATTTTTGAAAGCTCAGTTGCTGGAGATATACAGTAATTATTCCTACATAGCAGGATCGTGTAGTCTCTGAAGTTACATCAGGGAGAATGACAGGTGGCTTTGCTTACATCAGCCGCCTGCCTTTCTCCCTCTCCAGCTGGAGATCGCGAGTGACCGGCGGACATCGGAGCCGCCGGTCACTTGCGCGGGGATGTCAGGGAACGAGAGGGGGTGGGAGCGCGCCCGCCCCCTAGAGGCTCATGGGCGAGCGACATAGCCCTACGTCGGTTTGCCCAGGAGAGCCAGACTGCCGCAGTAAATAGTTTTGCGGCGGTCGGCAAGTGGTTAACACGCAACATTTTTGAAAGCTCAGTTGCTGGAGATATACAGTAATTATTCCTAGGGTAAATAATAAAATGGATCACATCAATATTTCCTTATGTCCATGGAGAATGTAACTCATGGTCATGACCACTTAATGTGGTGAGAAAAACAGATACCAATATTTTCCCTTTGGCTCCCTTCAACATAGAGCTTTATTGTAATATCAGTTTATTTAGAGGCACTGGATTTGGAGACTATGAGCTTAATACACAAAGTTAACACCAGGATAAGGATCTTAATTTTTAAAAAAGTACAGTTATTTTCCAATGAGACTTGAGCATTCTGGTCACATTGCTGAAGATCCCTATGCTTGGATTAAAGCTTTGTGGATAACTCTTACTATGAGTTACTACAACATTCAGTATTCTAAACCCAAATGCTTTTTCTCACAAACCACAGATGTTTCAACCACCCGTGGTTCACAAATGTATTCAGAGTTGTCCATGTTCCTCATCAAACAAAACAGCTAAAAAAAAGAAACACTATAACAGAAAGAAAAACACCTTGAAGTTTGTTAACTTCTCTTGCAGAAAGAGGTTCTTTTACATTTATTCCTGAAAATGTTGTTTCCCTCAAAGACGTAAGTACAGAAACCTTTTCCCTGGTAACTCTCTAGGACAGTGATGGAGAACCTTGGCACCCCAGATGTTTTGGAACTACATTTCCTATGATGCTCATGCACTCTTCAGTGTAGGTGAGCATCATGGGAAATGTAGTTCCAAAACATCTGGGGTGCCAAGGTTCTCCATCACTGCTCTAGGAGATGCTACAGGCAACACAGGTCACTGATCCTCCTTGTTAGAGCATTCTGCACACCTGCAGCACAATTGATTGTATCTAGTGAGTGATTACCCAAAATCCCCTTGTGAGAGCCAGGAACATAAAACAGAAAACCTTGGTCTAACATCTGGCATCCTTCAGCCTGGTGGGACAAAAAGAAAACTCAAACGTTGGTATTTGTACCTATGCCTCTGTTCAATTGTCCTACTAGATCTAGGGAAGGATGTTACCCTTGTCATTCACTTCTGTAATGCTAAATAAAAAAGTTTAATTTGCTGATCCTTTACCATGAATGATAAAATATTTTAATACAAGCTAATTATACCTGTAGTTATCAGAAATAACGAGAGATGTTCAGATGCAATGCAGTCACATTAAATGACAAGCAGAAAATTACAGCTAATGAGAGTGCAGTTGTCTGGTAATTACTTCATTTAAATTATAGGAATCAATCAAACATGACATCAAATCACAGTGAATAATTATAACACCATTCTGATTTCAATGTATTATAAAAAATGAACAAACTCTAATTGTATTACACCTCTAAGGTTTCTACACTCATTAACCCAATTACATGATAAATAATATCCCTGTAAAAATTAAGTAACCTTGCTTATTTGGAAAGCTCTATTTTTCTACAGTTATATGCCTTATACAAAAGGATACAAATTTTCTCATTATTGTAAAACTCAACATTAATAATAGATTGAGTCTACCCCTTTAGGTAATAATCCAGCCTGCAAAAAATCCTCTATTTGCCTTCCCATTCATTAATTTGTATGTATGGCCAAGACTTTTTTTTAAGTTTCAGATTGGTAAGGGTTAAAAACCCCGTCGGTGTATTTTTTTGCGGTCTGTGTTCCATTGGAAATATTTCCTTTAATTTCTTGTCCCAGAGACGCAGCAGTAAATGAGAGGAAGTTTAAACGGTTGTCACTAGAACAGGTGATTTACTCCACCTTATATTCTGGAGACAACTGCAAATCTTTTGATTTTCCATCACTTTCTGTCTCAGTGGTGATAGTCACCAGGACAAATAGAGAGGGTTAATCTACAAAGCGGGCACACAGACAGTAATAAAAACTTGAAATGTCAAACCTCTGGTAGCCAGAACATATCCCAAATCTACTGCTCCTCTAATGCCTCGTACACACGCATCGATAGTTGGCTGTGAATTTTCAGCCAACGTCCGATCGGCCGATTTTCGGCTTGTTAGTATGATGCTTTCGACAACCGACTCCGACTTTTCGGCCAAACAAAATCTGGTGTGCAGGCTATAAAATTTTTGTTGACCGTCAACAGAACGGCCGATTGTTCGTCAGTCAGTACAGATTTCGGCAGACAAAAATCTGATGAGCAAGACTGGGCATGCTCAGAGAAGAAAAAAACACATGGAAAGTAACCCAGCACATGACATCACTTCTGAAGTTGGTTTTTGTTGGCCGAGAAAATTCGTATGCAGTCTAGAGAACATTTCAACCAACACAACAACACTGGACAAAAGACGGCCGATCGGTCGGCCGATAATCATTGCATGTGTACGAGGCATTATCATACATGGACAATTCAAGTGCTGGCTACCATAGTCCTTCTCAACACTCCAACAAAGATCTGAAAAAATATCAGCTGTCCTCCAAATTTAGCTCTTCTTGCTGTATTTGACTGTCACCAAATTGAATGTATATAACATGTCTCTACCCGAAAACCAACCTTCTTTGATGCATTTCATCGCTCCTGGCTTGCTCACAAGGCTGGGGGAAGTCCTTTCCTATCCTTGGGAGCAGGCCAGGAGTGGTGAAACGTTTCAAGGAAAGTTGTTTTTTAGGTGGAAATATGTTGTATGCAGTCACTTTGCTGACAATTAATAAATACAGCAAGAGGAGCTACTAAGTTTGGAGTGCAATTGATATTTTTTCATAATCCTGGCAGTTAGGGACATTCTTTACAGCAGCAATTTTTAATCATTTTTAATTTTTTTTAGACTACTATAACCAGTCTGATTTTGTCACTACACACCGCTTTATGAGCCCTGATGAAGGAGATATAAGCTTGGCCAATTAAACATGTTGGATAATTGTTTCTTAAAAAAGATCTCTTCATACTCTCTATTGTATGATGTGGTGCTTTTATTCACCTTCTGAATCCTAGATTCCTTGAGAGACACTAAAAGCAGCCTACCTTGAATCAATGGGGTTGATTTACTAAAACTGGTGCACTTAGAATCTGATGCAGCTGTGCATGGTAGCCAATCAGCTTCTAACTTCAGCTTGTTCATTTAGGCCCCTTTCACACATGCTGTCCGTTTGTCCGTTTTTCATCCATCCATTGACAGATGAAAAACGGACATCAATGTATTTCTATGTAAAAACGCATGACAACGGATGATCATCAGTTAACATCCGTTTTCATCTGCTTCCGTCAATGTCCGTTTTTTTGAACGTATGAATGCCCTATTTTTCATCCGTCAAAAAAACAGATCGGACGAAAAACGGATGACAACGGATGAAAAACGGATGACAACGGATGAAAAACGGATGACAACAGATGAAAAACAGATAACAACTGACGGAAAACGGATGAAAAACTGATGAAAAATGGATGAAAAATGGATGAAAAATGGATGGAAAACTGATACATTTTGACGTGACTGAACTGATGAACTGAACGGACCGTATGTGTGAAAGGGGCCTTAAGCTTTGGCAATAAAACCTGGAAGCTGATGCAGAGCTGCAGCAGATTTTGCACTCTCCAGTTTTTCGTAAATAACCCCTAATGTGTTCCTTTTAAAATGAAAAAACTTTTTTTTGCAAGCCCCACTTGGGAGCAATTCCAGATCCTGTGCCTCTCATTCTAGCTTCTCCAACAGGAAACAACTTGACAGGTTTTTTTTTTTTTACAGTTTTAAAGTAGAACTATAGGCAAAACATTTTCCTGGTGCCTCCATGGCAGCATACAGGTGATAGAGCTCCGCCTCGACTCCTCCCTCAGGACTATTGAATAGCATAAAAGAAAGACCTAGCCCCCTATCCCATCATTCTCCTTTTTTTTCTCATACCTTCTTGACTGGTGAAGAGTAGCAGTACGTCCATACCTCTGCCTTTGGCAGCTTCCGCCGGGTTGAGCCTCTCCCGTGCGCAGTCCCTGTTCTTGGGTCGCTCAAAGCACTAAAAAGACTGGGAGCCCCCTTCTGTGGATCTTTGGGCCCTTATTTGCAGGGTTTCCTCACAGGAACACATTCCTGCCCCTTATTCTTGGAGGTCTGGCTTGGTGGGAGTCGCCAGAGGATCAGCTCCTTTACATTCGTTCCCCCCCCCCTTTTTTCTCTCATCTCCCCTCTCTTGTTGAGACTTCTCCTTTAAACTAGTCTCCCCTTCCTTTTACTTATCAGATCCTTCGTTGCCATCTGTACCATATGTGCCCCCCCCCCCTTCCATCCTTAGGATTCCCTGCATAATAAAGTTTGCTTTATTGTGCCTTCCCTCTACCAGCTTCCATTTGTCTCTGTACCTCAGTTTGCCTGGTTTCCCACATGCGCTGTCTCTTCCATCAGCCGCTCTGCGGCGTGGTTGTTTCTCCTCTGGGCGGTTCTCTGCCCCTTCGTGCCACCCTCTCTGCCTCGGGCGGGGCGCAGTGCGCATGCGCGGCTTCATGACGCTCCGGCCGCCATCTTGGGTAAGGGAAAAATGGCCAGTTTTGCCCTCTTCCTATTTAAAAACTTTTTGGGTGGGGAGGGTTATTCCTGGTCCTTCTCTCCTCCCCCCTTATTATCCTCACACTATTGAGGCTGCCTCTCTTTGCAGTCCAGGGCCTCTCCTTCTCAGTGGCGCCCTGCTTCTCCCTGCCTTAGCCCTGCTGGTAAAAAAAAAAATGGAATAGACCAGCAATTTCTGGATAATTTCTAATTGTCTTTTCTTTCTCATCATTTTCCATAGTGCCTTCCCTTTTATCTCCTTTTTTTCAGCCGATCCTCTTGCCATCCCATCATGAGCCATTCATCTTGCAATCAAGATCCTCCCTGCAATAGGTATGTGACCAACTATTCGTGAGTATAAAAAAATATATATATATATAAAAAAGAGAGCACTGCTAGAGTAACAGAGATACCCGTTCTTGCATTTTTTCTTTAGTACTGCACACTACAAGAGGTCTGGGAAATCCTCCAGACATCATGAGGACTACAGCCCAGATTGAAGGTCCCATTCTTCTCGTCACAGATCCCATGACAGGTCAAGGTCACGGCATCAATACCGTTCTCCTTCTCATCCTTCCCGCTCTTCAAGAAAGAAGTGCTGGGCCTGTGGTGCTACCCCGCTACCAGACAAACTAGTCTGCAGGAACTGTCTTAAGGACTACGTGGCTTATCGGGAATTGGAGAGTCAACAGGTTGTTGACCTTCTCAGACAGACCATGAAAGACTCCTTCTCTGAGCTTGCAACCTTGGTTCCTGCTCAACCAGTCCCTCCAGTCGCCCAGGCTCAGGTTTCAGTTTCTGAGACACCGTGCCCTTCAGCAGCCAGTACTCCTCTACCTCCCTTGGAGCACCAAGCCAGGGAGGCCTCCCCGGATCAGCATTCAGAGGATTCTGCAGAGGAGTCTGAACCCTCAGGGTTCAGTTATGCAATGGTACCTCCCTTCATTCAGACGGTCAAAACGGCGATCACCTGGGAGGACGCAGAAGATCCCCCTCAAACATCCAAGAGGTACTTCCGGTTCTCAAGAGGAAGCAAGTCGTTTTCCCTTTGATGGGAGAAATCAGGGAGGTAATTCAAGACGAGTGGCAGAGAACAGACAAGAAATTTTCCTTAGGCCACCTCAATAAACTTGATACTCTGGCTGAATCAGATTCACAGACTCTACAAATTCCATGCCGGTAGTAGATGCGGCTATAGCCCGTTTAGCCAAAAATGTCACTCTCCCCATTGACGACTCTGCCTCCTTCAAGGATCCCCTAGACAGGTGGATCGATTTAGATCTCAAGAGGGGCTATCTCGCAGCAGGTGCAGCATGTAAGCCGGCTATTGCCCTTACTTCCTTTTTTTAACGCCATCAGAGCCTAGACGGATAACATTGAGATGGTCTTGCGGCAGGATGTTCCAAAAGAAGATATAATCAAGGCTCTGGAAGAGCTCAGATTATCGGCAGACTTCGTGGGAGAGGCAGCTATCAAAAGATTTGCTGCTCAGCGATGTTACACTCGGTTATGGCTAAGAGAGCCCTTTGGCTAAAGCCTTGGGCGGCCAACCTAAAGTCTAAGCGAAATTGGTGTAAGATTCGTTTTGACGGCAAGGCTCCTTTCGGAGAAAAGTTAAACCAAGCCATCTTGTGACGGGAGGAAAGTCTTGCCTTTTGCTGCAGGACCGGAAAGTCAGAAACCCCAGAACCTACACGACTACATTTCGCCCATCCAACGTGGGAGACTTCAGGCAATCAAGACAACAGAGAGAAGCCACGAAACCTTTTTGACGCCAGGTAGGCTCAGGTACTTCCAGTGGGGGCAAGGTTGAGGCACTTTCTTCCCAGATGGATTAAGCATTGCCAGGATCCTTGGGTCTTCACCTTCTATCCCAAGGAGGACTGACCCACCCGAGTCCCCAAAAGCTGTACCTTCGAATCAGGAGATTGAGAGGCAAAGGTTTCAGGCCCTAGGCTGTTCCTCTGAGGTTATATCCACTTTGATGAAAGCTAGAAAGCCTTCTACGAATGCAGTGTATTTGAAGGTTTGGAACAAGTTCTTGTCTTTCACTACAGGACGCAGTGTGGACCCAGGCTCCCCTTCCGCATCTGATGTACTCAGCTTTCTTCAGACAGGCCTTGACCTGGGACTTGGTCTAAGTTCTCTCAAAGTGGCAGCCATTTGTGGAATTTGGAAGGAAAACAATCCAAGTGTCTTTACCTAATTAAAATAGTTTTTTTCATCATTAACCTACCCAGCTGCCCAGCTGAGCTAGTTATTTATCACCTGTATGCTGCCATGGAGGCACCAGGAAATTGTATCATACTTACCATAATTTTCCTTTCCTGGTGCCAATCCATGGCAGCATACTCTCCCTCCCTTGGTATTCTATATTACTGAAAATAATGGGATAGGATCTAGGTCTTTCTTTTATGCTATTCAGTAGTCCTGAGGGAGGAGTCAAGGCGGAGCTCTATCACCTGTATGCTGCCATGGATAGGCACCAGGAAAGGAAAATTACAGTAAGTATTATACAATTATACAATTTTCCGTTTCTTTTTTTTTTTTTTTTCATTTTGGATAAAGCAAGGGAGGGTTATAACCCATTTCAGTTTTTTTTTTTTTTTTTTGCCATCTGTGTCCCATTGCTGAGATTTCCCTTCACTTCCTGTCCCATAGCCAAGGGCATTACTAAGTGGGAAAAAGACCAGGGGCTTCAGCCCGAAGGTAAATTTGATAACCCCTCCCACATTTTAAAGTAAGTCCCCCCCCTCAAGCTCCACCCAATGCCCCCTAATAATCTATAGATACACGTATACTCTGGCTATAAAGATAGCCTTTTTTGTAAGGTCAATATTTCATTTAGCAAACAGGAAAACAGTTGCCTTTTTGATAAAAGTCAGCTCATTCTTTCATACTTTTAGTAGAAAAATGACATATGAAACCTTGCTAGTCGATACAATAATTATTGTACAAAAAATATAAAATATATGACCCCGTTGGTTTTCTTGTGTACCCACTGCTATAAAATAATCATTTAGAAAAAGAGCTATTTGACGCATGTATGTTTAATATTTTTCAATGCAGACTCAAATTGACGTGAGCAGACTTGTAGCTTATTACACACCCTAATGACCGGAACTATAGCAGGATATGGCTTATTATTACAAGTGTGTGTGGCTGTTTTTTTCCATATCAATGCAATCCAACCGCAATACCGATGTAGTGACACCATTTTGAAAATATACTGTATTCCATACACTAAGCAAAGTATATAAAAAGTGCCCCGCATAGACACGGGTAAATAGAAGCTATGAAGCTGGCAATGATAGTTTAGGTAAAGGGATTTATTAAAAGGAACATTGCTTTATGTACAAATACCAATGTCATTTGCTAGGGCTGCACCTATGTAAAATAATGGGGCAAGTACAAAAGATGGTGCATACTCTATGAGCCACATAGATGGAACTTTTCCTTTCATTGGTGATTACCAGAACCATCCTCTAAATTGGAGTTTTCTACCATTACTACCAGATGGTTTCTTTCAGATCTAACTATTTTTAACCATCAGTCAGCAGTAACTTCTTGGACACAGACATTGCCCTAAACTGATCCCAACCACACAGCGGCTTTCCGGAGCTAGACTTTCCACCATCCCTTCCTTCTTCCTTGAGCTTGAGCTCCCAGGAGATTGCACAGAGAGGGACCCCTATATTGCCCATTGGTAGATCCCATACAGCCTTTGCCGTGGGTACCCGTCCCTGTGCTAGCGGCACCTAGTACTGGCCAGTTTGTTATTTTATTTTATTTTTTGTATGTGTATATGTCTTGTCTTCCGTTTGTATACTGGATAGCCAATATTTTACATAATTGCAGCCCTAGCATCTGACATTGGTATTTGTACACTGTCACCTATTAATAAAGCAATGTTCCTTTTGATACATCCCTTTACCCTAAACTATCATTCCCAGCTTCATAGCTTCTATTTACTCATGTCTATGCGGAGCACTTTTTGTATGTATGGTTTGGCTATGCTGGCACACATCCAATTAATGAAGGCTTTATAGGGACATGTTTCTCACTGGCTCAGATTCAATTGTTTATATACTAAGCAAAGTAACGTTAACAGTGACAAGCGGCCTGAGTCGCCTTACCTCTCAGGGCTCTGGCAGGTGTGTGCAGCAGGCAAGGTGGACAGCTTATCAGGCTTGCGATGGGTGCTTGACACTCCTTGTATGCTCCCTTCTATCGGCTCTGAGCCGCGTTGCCGGAGAAGATGGAGGTGGGTGGAGCCAAATCTAGGCACAGAGGAGGAATTCAAATCCTCCTCCGATCTGAATGCTGGGGCCTCAGTCTCTCCTAACTGTCACGTGACGACAGTGATGTCACTGGTTGCTAGACGCCAGGGGATACTAGCTACCAGTGCGGCCGGCTGAGCAGTAGAGGCCCAGTGGAGCAGAGGATCGGATCGGCCCTGGCGTGGACTAGTGATAGGAAGTTTGATTCTTTTAAGTGAATCGGTTCATTTCAAACTACTCATTGAAATGAACCGATTCATGAATCAATTCTTCAGTTCACTTGCTGAGTCTACTGGCAAGCAAGTAAACCGAAGCTCTGACTCAACCTGAAGTAAGGTTGAGTCAGAGCTTCGGTTCACTTGCTTGTCAGCAGACTCAGCAAGTAAATTGAAGAATCAATACAACAACCCCTGTGTAGTGTGTACCATATACATAGAACTAACCCACAGAGCTGACATTCTAATAAAGGTACATTATATACAGAGAGACGTGTGTCCTGAAGAGCTAACACTCTAACATACAGAGAGGATATAGTATATAGTGAGATGTGTTCTGCAGAGCTGACACTCTATTATACAGAGAAGATACAGAGATAGTAATTAGTGAGATGTGTCCTGCAGAGCTGACGCTCTATTATACAGAGAGGATACAGAGATAGTATATAGAGAGAGGTGTGTCCTGCAGAGCTAACACTCTAATATGCAGAGAGGATACACAGATAGTATTTAGAGAGATGTGTGTGCTGCAGAGCTGATGCTCTAATATACAGAGAGGATACAGAGATAGTATATAGAGAGATGTGTGTCCTGCAGAGTTAACACGCTAATATACAGCGAGGATACTGAAACAGTATATAGAGAGATGTGTGTCCTGCAGAGCTGACGCTCTAATATACAGAGGCAGTATATAGAGAGGTGTGTGACCTGCAGAGCTAACACTCTAAAATACATAGAGGATATGGATACAGTATATAAAAGTGTACGTGTGCTACAGAGCTGACACTCTAATATACAGAGAGGCAGTAGTGTAAGCTCGGACACAGTGTGATCCATACAGACAATGATGGGTAGGTGGGGTATGTATAATATATTGTGGGGGGTGAGTATTATATTATGGGAGGGGGCAGCCCCATTTTCCCCCACCAAGCCCTTGTGTGACAACACGACCGCCCTCCTCTCTCTCGTTCACAGACACGCACTCCTTCCAGTGCGAACTCCATGCCAGGCCCCGCGCGCCTCCGTCCCTCCCCTCACACACTGCTCAGATAGAAGAGGCGGTGGATGCTGCGCCCGGAGCCCACGGCATTGGCGTGTATTGGCTGTAGTGGAAGGAAAAACTCAGAGAGGTGCTGCCAAGGGGAGAGTGGAGAAGGAGAAGTGGAGGAGGTAACCAGACTTCCTAGTCAACCCTTTAAGTCTCAACCTATGCGGCTTTAACATCCATTGAGGATGAGGAGATGTATCCATGCCTAATACCTATTTCCATCTGGTAAGAGGCTTGTTTGAATACATGTTTCACCCGTGTGCAGTGGAGCACCCATATCACTGTCACAGCATAGGAGGCCACTTGAGAGGAGTTATTTGCACTTAACCATATCCATCTGGTAAGAACATAACTTGGAAGGTGGTGGGATTTATGCACCAGCCACGTGGTTTAATGGACTTTATTTTTTGAATAACATCACGTTTAACCACATATATTTTGTAGATTCGTATGCACCAGTCACGTGGACATATGTACTTATTTTGAATGATAACACGTTTATTCCTTTTTATGTTGGAATATTCATTTGAATCACATGAACTTTGGGATTTGTCACATTCATATTCACTTTGTACACACGTGATCACTTTGTTTGAATTTATTGTGTTTGTACACCAGGATAATTCATTTTATTTAGCGCACCAGACCATTTTTTCACATCATTTTTGTCCAATCAGTTTATTGGATCTTTTGTAGCAGCTTTATTTTATGTAATCAGCGCACCTTTTTTCATTTTATTTATTTTTTTATAATTCATACTTATTATTTGCACCTTTAAGTTGCACCTTTTTATAAAATAAATGTTACCTTATAATACAGCAAATAAATGGGGCACATGATCTCCCTGCTACTAGGCCCACAAGCACATCTTAGCCAGAAAAAAAAGAACTTTGCATAAGGGGAAAAGGGGAGTAGAATTGAGAGCCCTCAAAGAGGAGGATATATTTGCTAGCCAATGCATATATGCCTACCCACAGGAGATTAAGTATAGCTCCCCCTGTGAGTAGGCTGTAGGTCCTGGAGGCAATGCTGGCCTAAGATTTTCTACTAGTCGTCCCTGGATTTACACCCGAACCTTAAGGCCCCTTTAACACAGTCCGTCTGTTGGACGGACTCCGTTTATCTCAGCAGGGGATCGGTCCGCCGATCCCCTGCTGAGCAGGAGAATGACAGCTGTTCTCTGCACTGCATGCGGAGACACAGCTGTCAGTTCAACATACATCTCTATGGGGGAATCAGATGGGAACGGACCGTCGGTCCGTTCTCATCTGATCCGATCCGCTGGACGGATGGAAAATAGGGTTTCCATCTATCCAGATTTGACGGATCGGATGTCAGCGGACATGTCTCCGCTGACATCCGATGCCCCATAGGGATGCATGGGGGGGCCATTCAGATCCGCCGAAAAATGGACAGGCGGATCTGAACGGTTCGATTGTGTGAAAGAGCCCTTAGTTTCGTGGCTGCTGTGCTTTAGGGAATGGCGTCTGGTGCTTCTGGATGCCAAGACCCTCTATTATTTTCCTGAAGTTAGACTTTAAAGAGAGCAGAAAGTAGGAAGAAACATAAGAAGAGCCCGTGAGTAGGAGAACCTTATTATCTTTTGATAAATTCCATCAGCTAAACTGTGATACTCAGCAAACTTGAAAACCTAAATTCTAGTCATGCAGTTATTGTAAGTAAAAGCCAACTGAATATTTATAATCACTGCGATGGCTGAACCAATAAATGTGTCACATAAATAGAATGCTGCCTTGGTTCAATAATGTGATATATGGTAATGAACTGTTGGACTTGAATTAATTAAAAGTAATGGTGTTCTGCTCTATGAATCGGGTACCTATGTGACTGACAAAGCAAAGCATTCAAGTTCAATTAAAGTGAAAATACTAATGGGATTATAAACTAGATGATTTTTATTGACAGCATAGTGTTTAATGCAGCATTTTCTAATTATTTGAGGGTAGTTTTGGGAAATGACCTTAGATTGGACCAAAAAAAAGTGTTTCACGAAACGGCTGCAGTTTTTAATATCTGATAAGGCTGTGTAAAAAACTGAGATCAACAGAAAAGTTTAAAGAAGTCGTTGTCTAGGCATGCTACTCCTCAGCTCTAATCTTTTGCAATACCCATGTCCAAAATAGAGAATTGTGAAATGAGAAAAAGTGTTACTAAACCCAGCACCCTGCATTTCCTATATCTGGTCTCCCACAGGAAATGCAATTATTTAAAAAAATGTAAACTGCTAAATACCTTTTCTCACCAGCAGTATATATCAGTCTTGTAACTACTATCAGTGTCTGCTTAAAGCTTGTAGGAGGAGTTTTCATTCTACTCTGACTGTCCTATGAGGCTGCAGGACCCCTGACCCTCTGTCTGGACAATGCTGATTGGCCCTGTGCTGATCACATGCACTCTCCCAAGAAAAAAAAAACTCTCTAGCAATACACACTAAACTGAGCATGTGCAGAGTGACTGCAAAGACTCATATCATATCATGTCATATCAGGAGATGGATTGGGGACAGTAAAAGAAGGGGAGGCTCATATAAGACAGGATCAAACAGCCTTTTAACACGATGCAGAGGATTACCTGTTAGGTTCCACAGCATAACAAGCATGCTTTACTGCATATATAGACTGATTTTACTGTTATGGGTTTAGTAACACTTTAAGGCAAAAGCCCCACCAAAAATAACAAGATAAAACGAATAGCCCATTAAAAGATAAAATATTAACCACTTGCCGACCGCTCATTGAGCTGGTACTGCGGCAAAGTGGCTCAATAAAGTCCAGCGACGTAGACCTATGTTGCTGGACTCTTCCCCTTGTGGGCGGTGCGCGCGCCGCCGGAGGCTCGCTCCCGCTGTATTCAGTCACAGCAGCAGTCGGGCCAGGGGAGGAGCAGCGGTGATCCCCGTCGCTCTTCCCCAATTGTCGAGGATCGAGTGTGGAGATCCGCCTGCTTGTGTAAACAAAGCGGGCGGATCTCCTAAGTGACAGGCAGGGACAGATTAAAAGGTTTCAGGTTTAGATGAACCTGCGATCTGTGTCTGTGTCACACAGTCCCCTCCCCCCACACACGTCAGTAAGCACCAGGCATACATTAACCCCTTGATCACCAATAAAAGTTAACCCCTTCCCTGCCAGTGTCATTTTTATAGTAACAGTGCATATTTATAGCACTGATTACTGCAGTTACTGCAGTAATGTCACTGGTACCCCCAAAAGTGTCAAAAATGTCAGTCAAGGGTCCGATCTGTCCGCCGCAATGTCACAGTCCCGCAAAAAAATCGCAGATCACCCCCAGATCGCCGCCATTACTAGTTTAAAAAAAAACAATAAAAATGACATAAATTTCCCGTAGTTAGTAGCTTTTTGCGGAAACCAATCAAAATACGCTTATTGCGATTTTTTTTTTACCAAACATATGTAGCAGAAAACAAATTGGCCTAAAATGTTAAAAAATTTTGATTTTTACATTTTTTGGGGGGGATTTTCATATAAAAAAATGTGGAAAATATTGTTATTTTTTCAAAATTGTCAGCTCATACTGTAGTTGTGCCCTGAGGAATTCCTTGTTGATCAAGTAGGCATCCCATAATAATCTTATCCCCATCCAAGTTCAATCCCCTAATAAAATACAAAAACAAAGCTGCAATGACTGATTTCTGTCTCCAGAGTGTGTGGAAAATGTGGGTGCCTAAATGTGCAGGGTGGGAGAAACCCATATTCACCAGTGGCTCCTAAGGGGGTAGCGCTCTATTTGGTACCCTATATTTTCCATAGAAGATACTTTAACAGCCCCTACAGGTCATCAGATTAGAGGTAACTGTGAATAGTGACCCAAGAATTACTGCTTTTACTACGGTGTACGCGGCAATATGTAACGTGCTCTTAAAACTGTTTGGCAGGGTTTTAAGTGTTTGGGTGTAACTTTATTTTTTTTACTTTCTCTTTTTACTTTCACTAAAATCTAATTTATATCACATAGGGGGCAAAAAGCTTCCTATGTGATATAATATTTTTCTCTTTAGGTGTCCATTTATGAAATCGAGATGAGCAGCAATCCTGATGATCGCAGCTCATCTCGGATCATTCTCGGTTTATGAAACAGAGATGGTCGGGGGAGAACATCTTCTCTGCTGATCATCTCCACACACAGAGAATCTGTCATTGACTGACACAGAAACGGACAGTTTATGAAGCTGCGATCTCCACACTTCTCTGGCGATCTGTGCCAAAATGGTAGAAAATCGGGGAGAGAAGACAGAATTCCAGGAGAACTGAGGGGGGGGGGGGGGGAGAAGGAAGAATATTGAATTCCTTTACCTAGATCAGACCCCCCAAGACAGTAGACGTGTCTACTTGTAGAGTGTCAAGCGTACACATATTCCATTGCTACATCCAGGAGTGAGCGTAAAACCCCCCACTGCTATCACATTAAGGCCTTCTTCACACAGCTGGTTACATTATATGCGGTCGCCGATTTCCTGCGGCAAGAATAGGTGGATTCTTGCTGCTGGAATAGCTAGATCATGCAAATAATAGCGGCCCCTCAGCCCATTTAAACTAATGGCGGGTCAGCTGCATTCAGGATCAGACACCTGTCTCTAACCACAGCCAACAACCAGCACTGCGTGCAGCTACATGGGAACAACAGTGGCCCCTATCAGCCCACCATTAGTTTAAATGGGCTGAGTGGTTGCTGTTGATCGCATTACCCGGTCATTCCAGCAGCGAGAGTCTGCTGATTCCTGCAGCAGGAATCTGGTGGCCTCATGCAACTGGCCATGTTAAGGAGCTCTAAGATTTATAGAGGTGGCATTAAAAGAGTTAAAGGACACATTTTAAGGCTTTATGCACATGGTTATATTTAAATATTAATATCTATGCTGGATTTTTCTGCCAGTAACTGGCGGAAAAATCAATTATATAAAATTCAAATTTTTTTACATAATAATGTACTTTAACAGGCGTATGGCATTTGGAAGTATATAAGTGTAAACTCGCCCCATTAGATTGTAAGCTCTTCTGAGCAGGGCCCTCTTAATCCTCTTGTATTTTATTGTATTGTATACGTATGTATTGTCTCCCTCTATTATTGTAAAGCGCTGCGTAAACTGCTGGCGCTATAGAAATCCTTATTAATAATAATAATAATAATAATAACTCATTGTATTGCCCAGAATATTCATTTTTTTTTAGGTACTGAAATGATTTTAGGCACATACATGTGCGTAAAATATGCTAGTAAATTCCTCTCCTTTTTATGCCCCTCAACGTTGTTTTAGTGCCACACAGTCTTTGCAGAAAGAAGTCCCGTCTGCAGCCTTTTCCTATAGTGCATGCAAGCGACTTACCCCATTAATTGGTAGGGCTAGAGCTATACTCATCTAGATTGCTAGGGGTCCACCATGACTAGACTAGACATAGGAATGAATGTAGGTAGTGACACACATGCGCAGTGAGGGCTGGATGTAGCGGTGGACTTTTGTTTTGCAAATGCCAGACAGTGTTGGGCTGGTTTGCACAATGAAGATTTTAGGAGCTGGGCTGAAGTAAATTATTTACAGTAGGTAGGGGATTTCCACTAAGGGGAATATTCAAAGGTAAAATGTAACCAAAAGTGGTGTCCTTTAACCGCTTGCAGGCCACGTGCTGCCGGCTGCGCAGAATCACATATATATATATACAGTATTTCACAAAAGTGAGTATACCCTTCACATTTTTGTAAATAATTTATTTTATATTGTCATGTAACAACACTGAAGAAATGACACTTTGCTACAATGTAAAGTATTGAGTGTACAGCTTGTATAACAGTGTAAATTTGCTGTCCCCTCAAAATAACTCAACACACAGCCATTAATGTCTAAACCACTGGCAACAAAAGTGAGTACACCCCTAAGTAAAAATGTCCAAATTGGGCCCAATTAGCCATTTTCCCTCCCCGGTGTCATGTGACTCCTAGTGTTACAAAATCTTAGGTGTGAATGGGGAGCAGGTGTGTTAAATTTGGTATTATCGCTTTCACTCTCTCATACTGGTCACTGGAAGTTCAACATGGCACCTCATGGCAAAGAACTCTCTGAGGATCTGAAAAAAAGAATTGTTGCTCTAGATAAAGATGGCCTAGGCTATAAGAAGATTGCCAAGACCCTGAAACTGAGCTGCAGCATGGTGGCCAAGACCATACCAGGATAGGTTCCACTCAGAACAAGCCTTGCCATGGTCGACTAATGAAGTTGAGTGCACAAGCTCAGCGTCATATCCAGAGGTTGTCTTTGGGAAATAGACATATGAGTGCTGCCAGCAATGCTGCAGAGGTTGAAGGGATGGGGGGTCAGCCTGTCAGTGCTCAGACCATACGCCACACACTGCATCAAATTGGTCTGCATGGCTGTCGTCTCAGAAGGAAGCCTCTTCTAAAGATGATGAACAAGAAAGCCTGCAAACAGTTTTCTGAAGACAAACAGACTAAGGACATAGATTACTGGAACCATGTCCTGTGGTCTGATGAGAGCAAGATAAACGTATTTGGTTCAAATAGTGTAAAGCGTGTGTGGCATCAACCAGCTGAGGAGTTCAAAGACAAGTGTGTCTTATAGAAAAAAGATAACACCTGTGGTGTATCCCCCGCGCCTATTGCAATAAACTAATGGGGTATAGACAGAGGTATAAGCAGCAGCTATAGAAATAAAGTTGATATGTCAAGAAATAGTTTTAGGGGTCAAGACAGCGCTTGCTAATTGTGTTGTGCTGTGTGCAAAGATTGTTAAAATTAAATAACGACTGTGTTGATAAATTAATGTGCAACCAAATGATATATCACAGCTAATAGTATAAATAAATAAATAATTAAATCAATATAGTCACAGCAAAAAAGATTACATAGATATGTGCAATTTTCAAGTGGGTATTCCAATAGTATAAGCATATAATTGTTCAATAGTATAATATATAAATAGTGCAAATTGACTATATTAATTTAATTATTTATTTATTTATACTATTAGCTGTGATTTATCATTTGGTTGCACATTAATTTATCAACACAGTCGTTATTTAATTTTAACAATCTTGCACACAGCACAACACAATTAGCAAGCGCTGTAGGTAGTCTTGACCCGTAAGACTATTTCTTGACAAGTGTGTCTTGCCTACAGTCAAGCATGGTGGTGGGAGTGTCATGGTTTGGGGCTGCATGAGTGCTGCTGGCGCTAGAGAACTACAGTTCATTGAGGGAACCATGAATGCCAACATGGACTGTGACATAATGAAGCAGAGCATGATCCCCTCCCTTCAGAGACTGGGCTGCAGGACAGTATTCCAACATGATAACGACCCCAAACACACCTCCAAGATTATCACTGCCTTGCTAAAGAAGCTGAGGGTAAAGGTGATGGACTGGCCAAGCATGTCTCCAGACCTATAGAATATATATCTGGACACACGTATGTCAAGCAGGATATCTCTGCGCTTGTTGGAGGAGTCAGCTGGTTAACTGCTAAAAGACAAACTGCTGCTACTTCACCAAATATTGTATAAATTGGAAAAACATATATAAAAAGAATAGTAGCTCAAAAAGTCACTCAGATGTGACTCAAGAATTGCATAAAAATACAACCATAAATGAAGGGTGTTTGCAAAAAACACTCAAATAAGGGTAAAGAGTCCTTTAAAGTCCATAGACCGTCCAGGATTGAGTGATGTTACTAAAGTTTTTTTCAAAACCACAGATAGGAACAGTTACCTGGCGATTCAAAGCGGACACCATCCTAACTGGCTCAGGAATATTCCTAGAGGCCAGTTTGTCCGTGTCAGACGTAACTGCACCTCTGTTACTGACTATATGGAACAGGCAGAGGTCTTGAAGGACAGATTCGTGGCTAAGGGATATGACGAATCTTGTCTGGATAGGGAGATTATTAAAATCAAGAATGCTCCCAGACCTCTTAGACCCTCAATAAAATCTATCCATACCAACGACGATCCCAAACAATGGAGCTTTCTGTCGGATTTCTCCAACGACTATAAAAAGTTAGAGGAGATCTTCAGACAGCATTGGCCCATTTTACAAATGGATAGAACACTAGGTCCAGTTCTTCCAGCCAAACCATCATTTATTTATCGTCGCGCCCCGAACTTTGGAGATCAGATCATCAAAAAGGTATTAGATCCCCCGAATGTCTCTTTCTTCCCGGACATGAGGGGTTCCTTCACCTGTGGTAGATGTAGGGCTTGTTCTTTTACACCGACCAACTTCAGGAGAAGAGAATCCTTCACAGTTCCGGCTATTGCTAAAACTTTTAAAATAAAAAATTTGATCACATGCGATACCACACATGTGGTCTATGGATTGATGTGTCCCTGCAACTTAGTATATATAGGTCGCACTAAGAGGGCCTTAAAGGTGAGAATAGGTGAACATATCACCAATATCTTGAAAGGTGTGCGAGAACACGCAAATTCCATCAGAGGGACCCCAGGAGTCTCCACTTTTGGGGCATAGATCGTGTGACCCTGTCGTGGCGGGGTGCCAATTGGGTGAGAGAATTATCCAAACGTGAGACTAAGTGGATTTTCCTCACCCAGGCCCTCGCCCCGACGGGGTTAAATATAGAATTGGATTTGAATTGCTACATTAGTGATTCATGATACATACATTCTGCTTTGTCTTGGGGCTACTTTTCATGTCTGGGTGCCCCAGTAGACTATCAGGTTGTTGATGATTTTTAGTATTATTTTTATTATTACTTTTTATGTAGTTTTACTATAGCCTTACTACAATTTGTATGGGTGTGATTTTGTAGTATTTTAAACATGTATGCCAGATATGGATTACTCCATGTATGCATATATTGATTTATTTGTATATGGTATTCATGATTTTTGAGGTCATGTGTCATGTGCATAAATGCTGATATTGTATTATGTATGCGGTTGGTAGCGCCCTGCAGACCTAATATCGGCATAGGGGAGACCCTTAGAAAAAAGCTTCAAGTATGGTAATTGCTATCATTAAGCTGTATTTCTATTTTAGCATCTGTGTGCCCGCTGCTTGTTAAGCTAGGCACTTCCGGCGCTGTTAAAAGATCTTTACAGTGTCACGGCCTTTGTTTGTATACAGAGGATATACGTAATCTAAATGTGTCTGGTTACTTCCGCCCTCGGAAGCGCTGGTTCTCTTCCGGCTGGCTCACCGCTATGCCGATTGGTCGCGGTGCGCTCCAGCGGAGGAATATAGATGGTGGATGGCGACGTCTGGTCATGCCCCCAGTTGAAGTCGGAAATGACGGAACGCGTCGGGGCGTGACCAGACGACGCATCCGACATCACGTGGTAAGGTAGAGGACCCACCCGGAAGTATCGGGGTTGGCGTGGAGTCAACCCAGGAGGCTATACGTGTGAGGATTCCCGCCTGGCCACTGTGTATTACTATATGGAAGCTTGACTTTTCCCTACATATGTGAGTGCAATTCTCTTTTTAATAAAGCTGAGTTTTATAGTACTTCACTATTGTAGTTATTTTACCTTACATATGACCATAATGCTGAGTGGAGTCTGTGGAAAGGAGGTCTGATCTAGTGTATACAGCAAGGATACATCAAGGTTGTTTGCTGACACCCATCATCAATATCTTTGATTCCTGCTTTTTGTGCTCTTGTGTGAGAACACCTGAGCCACTATATCTGGTGAGTTGCCACTTCTACTGACCCCTCGGTGTGACACTTGGTGGTGGTTGAAAAGGTGATCCATTAGTAACATCACTCAATCCTGGACGGTCTATGGACTTTAAAGGACTCTTTACCCTTATTTGAGTGTTTTTGCAAACACCCTTCATTTATGGTTGTATTTTTATGCAATTCTTGAGTCACATCTGAGTGACTTTTTGCGCTACTATTCTTTTTATATATGTCTCCAGACCTAAACCCTATTGGGCATCTGTGGGGCATCCTCAAATGGAAGGTGGAGAAGCGCAAGGTCTCTAACATCCACCAGTTCCGTGATGTCATCATGGAGTGGAAGAGGCCTCCAGTGGCAACCCGTGAAGCTCTAGTGAACTCCATGCCCAAGAGGGTTGGTGGAAGAGGAGGAGAATGCCAGAAAATAATGGTGGCCACACAAAATATTGACACTTTGAGCACAATTTGGACATTTTTTTGGGGTGTTCACACTTTTGTTGCCAGCAGTTTAGACATTACTGGCTGTGTTTTGAGTTATTTTGAGGGGACAGCAAATTTACACTGTTATACAAGCTGTACACTCACTACTTTACATTGTAGCAAAGTGTCATTTCTTCAGTGTTGTCACATGAAAAGATTTATTAAAATATTTCCAAAAATGTGAGGGGTGTACTCACTTTTGTGAGATACTAGACGTGATTATGCTTTTTCAGATATGGGGCACACTGTGCCACCAGCCTGGCTGTGCTGTGATTCGCCACAGCACATGCCGATCACCGGGTGCTGGCCAATAATTGACTTCCGGCGCCCAGTGATCAGCTCCAATCTTCCCCGAACACAGCTCTGTGAGTGTAAACAACACAGGGCCAGTGACAGGGGATCTCTTTGCTTTTTCATTCCCTGCTAAGCAGGGAGTGAAAACAACTAGCTCCCCAGTAAACGCAGCATACAATACACACATAAACACTTGTTATGCACATATTTAACTCCTTGATCGCCCTAAATGTTAACCCCTTTCTGCCCAGTGTCAAAGTACAGTGACAGTGCATATTATTAACACTGATCACTGAAATAATGGCACTGGTGATGTCAGTGGCAGTTAGTTAGTTCCCCCCAGCATCAGTTAGTGTTAGATTGTCCACCGCACTATCGTAGTCCCATTATAAGTCGATGATCGCAGCCATTACTAATATAACAAAAATGTAATAAAAATTCCAGTATATACAGTATACACCATAGTTTGTAGACCCATTAACTTTCACAATCAATATATACTTATTTGGATTTTTTTTTTTTTTTTAACCAAAGACATAGCAGAATACATTTCGGCCAAAATGTATTGAGATTTTTTTTTTAATGGGATATGTTTTATAATAGAAAGAAAATATTATATATTTTTCAAACTTGTTTTTTTTTTTTTTAATTTATATAATAAAAAAAAAAACCCCAAAGGTGATCAAATACCACCAAAAGAAAGCTCTATTTGTGTGTAAAAAATTATATAAAATGTGTTTGGGAACAGTGCTGCGTGGCCGCACAATTGTCAGTTAAAGTAGCGCAGTGCTAAATAGCAAAAAATGGCGTGGTCATTAAGGGGGTAAAACCTTCAGAAGCTGAAGTGGAAAATACCTGCTTTCATCTGTTCTCTCCAGTGCTCTATGCTGGCACAGCAACAGACACACTCCTTGTCAATTTGCACAGACTTGTATTACAGAAAAGGAAGGTGGTGTATCAGACCAGTTCTGTTGTGGAGAGTTTGTTACGGAAACAGGCTTTATCTATTTAACTTATTGGATTCAGATATGTTCAGAGACTCTGCACAACTGCTGCAATATGAAAGTCATGGTGAGACTATAAGTGAGGGCTGTTAGTAGTACAATGCTTATCTGACTTCGTAACTATTGCTGTGATTTTATTTGACCATTTGTCATTAACTTATTCACATAATCATGTCATATACTAACTAGAAATTCAAATGACCAGCTCTTAGTATGATTACTAGTCTACTTTATAACTAAATTTAATTGCATTATTGACCAGACTATTAACTGTTATAAGCTGGTAAAACACTGAGTCATCCACAGTTATACATCAATCTGGAAGATGCAGTCTTTTGTTATAAAAGGGTTAAAAAGTGTTAATAAACTTGTGCTTTGATTACTTTAAAAGCTGGAACCCGGTTAGAAACTATACTGAACAAAATTATAAACGCAACACTTTTGTTTTTGCCCCCATTTTTCATGAGCTCAAAGATCTAAGACTTTTTCTATGTACATAAAAGGCCTATTTCTCTCAAATATCGTTCACAAATCTGTCTAAATCTGTGTTAGTGAGCACTTCTCCTTTGCCGAGATAATCCATCCACCTCACAGGTGTGGCATATCAAGATGCTGATTAGACACATGATTATTGCACAGGTGTGCCTTAGGCTGGCCACAATAAAGGCCACTTTAAAATGTGCAGTTTTACTGTATTGGGGGGTCCGGGGGGTTTCAAAAAACAGTCAGTATCTGGTGTGACCACCATTTGCCTCACGCAGTGCAACACATCTCCTTCACATAGAGTTGATCAGATTGTTGATTGTGGCCTGTGGAATGTTGGTTCACTCCTCTTCAATGGCTGTGTGAAGTTGCTGGATATTGGCAGGACCTGGAACACGCTGTCATATACACCGAGCATCCCAAACATGCTCAATGGGTGTCATGTCCGTTGAGTATGCTGGCCATTCAAGAACTGGGATATTTTCAGCTTCAAGGAATTGCATATAGATCCTTGCAACATGGGGCCGTGCATTACCATGCTACAACATGAGGTGCTGGTCGTGGATGAATGGCACAACAATGGGCCTCAGGATCTCATCACAGTATCTCTGTGCATTCAAAATGTCATCAATAAAATGCACCTGTGTTTGTTGTCCATAACATACATGTAGCACCCGCCTAGGCAAGTGCTAGGTAAAATATATGTATGGCTCTGTTCTGTTTATCAGAAGAGCCTGATCTGTAGGTTAGACTGTCACATGCTTCCAGGTGTGACCTGTTGAGACTGGGGAGTCTCCCCACTGTATCCAATGAGGGACCTTGTTGGACAGTGAAGAAACCTAGCCAATAGCACACCAGGGTTTATGACTGTCCCAGTGGGTGGGCATTGATGCAATGCATCCTGGGATTGGGAATAAATCTGGCGGGGGCATGTGACAGGGTGTCTTTTGGTGGGAGCAAAGTCCCAGGAGGAGGTGGACCGCTGTCTCTCCTCCTGTTGAAGTGAGGAAGGTGGTCCAGGCAGTCGGCCTAGGGACCAAGGGTTGAGCTGTGCTGCAAGGATCCAGTGTACTGACCAAGTGGAGCTGCTGGGCAGAAGTCTTATGGAAAACAGTATTGTGAGTACTTAAGGATCTGCCCAGGGGTCTGCCTAAGAGAGGGGACCACTCCAGAGAGGTCAAAGGGGGTCAAGGAGCCAGTTAACCCAGTATGTTACAGTAAAGGGGGTGCCAAGTTGTTAAGCCCTGAAGATAAGGGAGTAAAGGGGTGCTAGGAAGGGCCCTGAAGTTGTTCAGCAGTACCGTTTTTATCAAGGAATAGCCAGTATTGCCAGACGCAATAGAATGTGAGCATTTGCCCACTCAAGTCGGTTACGAAGATGAACTGCAGTCAGGTCGAGACCCCGATGAGGACGACGAGCATGCAGATGAGCTTCCCTGAGATGGTTTCTGACAGTTTGTGCAGAAATTCTTTGGTTATGCAAACCGATTGTTGCAGCAGCTGTCCGGGTGCCTGGTCTCAGACAATCATGGAGGTGAAGATGCTGGATGTGGAGGTCCTGGGCTCTTATGGTTACACGTGGTCTACGGTTGTGAGGCTGGTTGGATGTACTGCCAAATTCTCTGAAACGCCTTTGGAGATGGCTTATGGTAGAGAAATGAACATTTAATTCACGGGTAACAGCTCTGGTGAACATTCCTGCAGTCAGCATGCCAATTGCACGCTCCTTCAAAACTTGCGCCATCTATGACATTGTGCTGTGTGATAAAACTGCACATCTTAGAGTGGCCTTTTATTGTGGCTAGTGTTGAGCGAACACGGACTGTATTATTCGTGTTCGTACCGAATAATTGGATTTTTTGTACCCGAACACGGACACGGACACTTTACTGTATGTTCGGGTAAAAATCCGTGTTCGGTCGTTTTATTTCCGGGTTTTGCATGCTTTGGCGCTCTTTTCATGGCGGGCTTTCAACAGCCAATCAACAATCGTTTAACTGGTGTGCCTTAAGCCATCCCAGCCATGCCTGCAAATGTCTCAGTAGCTGTGATTGGCCGTCTGAAGCATGTGACCAAGTCTTTATAAGTTCGAGGCAGCCGCAGCGGCGTCATTATGCTGCTTAGATTCAGGGACAGAGCACACATCAACGTGCTGGCTGCTGATTAGGGAAAGATAGGCAGGAAAAAACCATTTGTGTCCGGATAGAATTGAGGGACAGGTCGGAGTGTTTAGGCAGGGCGAGTTGTAGGCATTTTAGGGATAGAGTCTGCTGAATTATATAGGGTCAGTGTCTTCTACAAACTACAATCGATATTGCTGTGTGGGGGGTGGGGTCTGCACTCAATCCTGATCTACGATCTCTTCTCAATCCTGTTAGGGACAGAGTCTGCTGAATTTTAGGGAAACTGTGTTCTACAAACTACAATCGATATTGCTGTGTGGTGTGGGATTGGAGATAGGCAGGTGTCAGTGATCCACATCCATTTTTCTGTGTGTGAGCTGCAGTGAACACAATCTTTTTGGGCTGCAGTGAACACAATCTTTTTGGGCTGCAGTGAACACAATCTTTTTGGGCTGCAGTGAACACAATCTTTTTGGGCTGCAGTGAACACAATCTTTTTGGGCTGCAGTGAACACAATCTTTTTGGGGTGCAGTGAACAAAATCTTTTTGGGGTGCAGTGAACACAATCCTTTTTGGTGTGCAGTGAACACAATCTTTGTGGGGTGCAGTGAACAAAATCCTTTGTGGGGTGCAGTGAACACAATCTTTTTGGGGTGCAGTGAACAAAATCCTTTTTGGGGTGCAGTGAACAACATCCTTTTTGGGGTGCAGTGAACACAATCTTTTTGGGGTGCAGTGAACAAAATCCTTTGTGGGGTGCAGTGAACACAATCTTTTTGGGGTGCAGTGAACACAATCTTTTTGGGGTGGAGTGAACAACATCCTTTTTGGGGTGCAGTGAACAAAATCCTTTTTGGGGTGCAGTGAACAAAATCATTTTTGGGGTGCAGTGAACACAATCTTTGTGGGGTGCAGTGAACACAATCTTTTTGGGGTGGAGTGAACAACATCCTTTTTGGGGTGCAGTGAACAACATCCTTTTTGGGGTGCAGTGAACACAATCTTTTTGGGGTGCAGTGAACACAATCTTTGTGGGGTACAGTGAACAGAATCTTTGTGGGGTGCAGTGAACACAATCTTTGGGGGGTACAGTGAACACAATCTTTGTGAGGTGCAGTGAACACAATCTTTGTGGGGTGCAGTGAACACAATCATTGTGGGGTGCAGTGAACTCAATCTTTGTGGGGTACAGTGAACACAATCTCATACTGAAGGTTTGAGGGTGCTGCCTGTTCCATACTCCCCCTACTCCTCATCTAGCCTTTTAGGGGTACAAACAATAGTAATTGGGGCCTAGTGTGGTTGTGTACGTGTGATATACATACACTTTTTTGGGATCATATTTTCTATTCCGCTATTTAATCAAAAACCTTTGGGGATCAGTTAAATTGGGGGATAGTCTGTGTTGGTACGTGTGAGAGAGATCCACCTTTCCAAGTTGTTGGGGTTCATCTCATACTTCTGAAGGTTTGAGGGTGCTGCCTGTTCCATACTCCCCCTACTCCTAGCCTTTTAGGGGTACAAACAATAGTAATTGGGGCCTAGTGTGGTTGTGTACGTGTGATATACATACACTTTTTTGGGATCATATTTTCTATTCCGCTATTTAATCAAAAACCTTTGGGGATCAGTTAAATTGGGGGATAGTCTGTGTTGGTACGTGTGAGAGAGATCCACCTTTCCAAGTTGTTGGGGTTCATCTCATACTTCTGAAGGTTTGAGGGTGCTGCCTGTTCCATACTCCCCCTACTCCTAGCCTTTTAGGGGTACAAACAATAGTAATTGGGGCCTAGTGTGGTTGTGTACGTGTGATATACATACACTTTTTTGGGATCATATTTTCTATTCCGCTATTTAATCAAAAACCTTTGGGGATCAGTTAAATTGGGGGATAGTCTGTGTTGGTACGTGTGAGAGAGATCCACCTTTCCAAGTTGTTGGGGTTCATCTCATACTTCTGAAGGTTTGAGGGTGCTGCCTGTTCCATACTCCCCCTACTCCTAGCCTTTTAGGGGTACAAACAATAGTAATTGGGGCCTAGTGTGGTTGTGTACGTGTGATATACATACACTTTTTTGGGATCATATTTTCTATTCCGCTATTTAATCAAAAACCTTTGGGGATCAGTTAAATTGGGGGATAGTCTGTGTTGGTACGTGTGAGAGAGATCCACCTTTCCAAGTTGTTGGGGTTCATCTCATACTTCTGAAGGTTTGAGGGTGCTGCCTGTTCCATACTCCCCCTACTCCTAGCCTTTTAGGGGTACAAACAATAGTAATTGGGGCCTAGTGTGGTTGTGTACGTGTGATATACATACACTTTTTTGGGATCATATTTTCTATTCCGCTATTTAATCAAAAACCTTTGGGGATCAGTTAAATTGGGGGATAGTCTGTGTTGGTACGTGTGAGAGAGATCCACCTTTCCAAGTTGTTGGGGTTCATCTCATACTTCTGAAGGTTTGAGGGTGCTGCCTGTTCCATACTCCCCCTACTCCTAGCCTTTTAGGGGTACAAACAATAGTAATTGGGGCCTAGTGTGGTTGTGTACGTGTGATATACATACACTTTTTTGGGATCATATTTTCTATTCCGCTATTTAATCAAAAACCTTTGGGGATCAGTTAAATTGGGGGATAGTCTGTGTTGGTACGTGTGAGAGAGATCCACCTTTCCAAGTTGTTGGGGTTCATCTCATACTTCTGAAGGTTTGAGGGTGCTGCCTGTTCCATACCCCCCCTACTCCTCATCTAGCCTTTTAGGGGTACAAACAATAGTAATTGGGGCCTAGTGTGGTTGTGTACGTGCGAGATACATACACTTTTTTTGATCATATTTCCTATTCCGCTATTCAATAAAAACCTTTGAGGATCAATTGAATTGCGGGATAGTCTGTGTCGGTACGTGTGAGAGAGATCCACCTTTCCAAGTTGTTGGGGTTCATCTCATACTTCTGAAGGTTTGAGGGTGCTGCCTGTTCCATACCCCCCCTACTCCTCATCTAGCCTTTTAGGGGTACAAACAATAGTAATTGGGGCCTAGTGTGGTTGTGTACGTGCGAGATACATACACTTTTTTTGATCATATTTCCTATTCCGCTATTCAATAAAAACCTTTGAGGATCAATTGAATTGCGGGATAGTCTGTGTCGGTACGTGTGAGAGAGATCCACCTTTCCAAGTTGTTGGGGTTCATCTCATACTTCTGAAGGTTTGAGGGTGCTGCCTGTTCCATACCCCCCCTACTCCTCATCTAGCCTTTTAGGGGTACAAACAATAGTAATTGGGGCCTAGTGTGGTTGTGTACGTGCGAGATACATACACTTTTTTTGATCATATTTCCTATTCCGCTATTCAATAAAAACCTTTGAGGATCAATTGAATTGCGGGATAGTCTGTGTCGGTACGTGTGAGAGAGATCCACCTTTCCAAGTTGTTGGGGTTCATCTCATACTTCTGAAGGTTTGAGGGTGCTGCCTGTTCCATACCCCCCCTACTCCTCATCTAGCCTTTTAGGGGTACAAACAATAGTAATTGGGGCCTAGTGTGGTTGTGTACGTGCGAGATACATACACTTTTTTTGATCATATTTCCTATTCCGCTATTCAATAAAAACCTTTGAGGATCAATTGAATTGCGGGATAGTCTGTGTCGGTACGTGTGAGAGAGATCCACCTTTCCAAGTTGTTGGGGTTCATCTCATACTTCTGAAGGTTTGAGGGTGCTGCCTGTTCCATACTCCCCCTACTCCTCATCTAGCCTTTTAGGGGTACAAACAATAGTAATTGGGGCCTAGTGTGGTTGTGTACGTGTGATATACATACACTTTTTTTGGATCATATTTTCTATTCCGCTATTTAATTTAACTGGGCCTCCATGCGAGACCTGTGTGCCTTGTTGCGCTGTTTTGAGTACTCCACCAACATGGCCAGTGGCAATGACGCCGTTCTCAGCTTAACTATCCCACTTCTATGCCTCCTTGAAAAAACAATTCGGGCGATGATGGAAGAGGATGTGGCACAGGATGAGGAGGAGGAGGAGGATGAAGAGGTAACATTTCCAAGGCTTTCAGGGCAGTCATTCGCAAGGGGCTCCGAGGGTGGGTTCCTGCACACGCAAACGCCAGGGACGCAATTGTCCAGCAGGGGCACAGTTCTGGAGGATGAGGAGGATGAGGAGGAGGAGGAGCTGGAGGAGGAGATGGAACCATGTTCACAGCAGGGTGGCACCCAGGCCAGCTCATGGCCATCACTGGTGCGTGGCTGGGGGGATACAGAGGACACGGACCATACACCTCCCACAGAGGACAGCCTTTCGTTGCCTCTGGGCAGCCTGGCACACATGAGCGATTACATGCTGCAGTGTCTCCACAACGACCGCCGAGTTGCCCACATTCTAACTTGTGCTGATTACTGGGTGGCCACGCTGCTGGATCCCCGTTACAAGGACAACGTACCGTCCTTAATTCACTCACTGGAGCGCGATCGCAAGATGCGCGAGTACAAGCGCACGCTGGTAGACGCCATGCTGCTGGCATTCCCATCTGACAGCGGGGCCACAGTGGAAGCACAAGGCAGAGGAGGAGGAGGAGGAGGTCGCCAACGCAACCAGGGCACCGCCAGCACCTCAGAAGGCAGGGTTAGCATGGCCGAAATGTGGAAAAGCTTTGTCAGCACGCCACAACAAACAGCAGCACCAGCAGCTCAGATGGAACGTCTTAGCAGGAGGCAGCATTTTACCAACATGGTGGAGCAGTATGTGTGCACACGCCTACATGTAGTGAATGACGGGTCTGCCCCCTTCAACTTCTGGGTCTCCAAATTGGGCACATGGCCTGAGCTTGCCCTTTACGCCTTGGAGGTGCTGGCGTGCCCTGCAGCCAGTGTATTATCTGAACGGGTATTTAGCACGGCTGGGGGCGTTATAACAGACAAGCGCAGCCGCCTGTCCAGAGACAATGTGGACAAGCTCACGTTCATTAAAATGAACCAGGCATGGATCCCACGGGACTTTTCCGTACCTTATGCAGAATAGCAATGGATACCGACCTTACCCACCCATTGTTCCATTTTTGCTCTTTCTCACTCTTTTGGGGTGTACCCTCATTTAAAATTTGTGAAAAGAAGCAGTGTTGGCTACCTCGTCCTCCTCCTCAGGGCCAGATTAATGTAGGGGCTATTGGAGCTGCAGCTCCAGGCCCCTACCTTTTATATAGGCCCCGGGTTGGCCATATTCACTGTTACCGCTCTTCTGTCACTTGTAAACACAGAAGTCTGGCTTCTATGCTCGCTTCCCCAGGCAGCACCCTCAGAACCTCCCCACACAGCGTGAAGGCCGGACAAGGAGGGACAGTTGGCGATGCATGGATGTGTTTATGGGCTTCAGAGACAGCATCCCATGTTGAATTAGGCATGCATGGCTGCACCCTTCCTCCTCTGGGTGCATGGCAAGGCACGGCCCTAAGGCCCTTCAAAATCCTCAGCACCAAGCCCATGATGCTGTTAATCCGGCCCTGGTCCTCCTCCACCGCCGCTTCCACCTACACCGCCCATAGGTGTGCGCAGCCTATTGCATTAAGGTGTGCACCCCAAAGTTGAAATACACATGCATGTGTTTGCCAGCAGGGAGAGTAATGTATCGGGGCCATGTACCTGTAGGCAAGGAGAAATAGAGCAGAGCAGGTCCCAGGGAGATCTTTCCCATCTCCTCACTGGCAATGCTATGTGCCCTAGGTGATTAGGGTGTGCCCAGGCACACCCAGCACACCCTGTGCGCATGCCTATGTCACCGCCACATCCACCACCACCTTAACCTCCCTCCTACTCCATATGGGCCTCGTCCTTCAGAGATGAAGAAGAACATTGTTTTATTTTTCTGTTTTTTTTTGTTGTTTTAAGTTATTTCCCTATCCACATTTGTTTGCAGAGCACTTGCCATGCTCTTAATTACGTTTTGCTGCCATTTGCAGCACTCTAGCCCTTTCCTTTGGTGTTTTAGAGCCATTTTAGTGCCTTAAAGTTCGGGTCCCCATTGACTTCAATGGGGTTCGGTGTCCGGGAAAAGTTCGGTAAAAGTCCGGGACACGGACCCGGACTTTTTTTTAAAGTTCGGCCGAACCCGTCGAACACGGACATCTAGGTGTTCGCTCAACCCTAATTGTGGCCAGCCTAAGGCACACCTGTGCAATAATCATGCTGTCTAATCAGCATCTTGATATGCCACACCTGTGAGGTGGATGGATTATCTCGGCAAAGGAGAACTGCTCACTAACACAGATTTAGACAGATTTGTGAACAATATTTGAGAGAAATAGGCCTTTTGGGTACATAGAAAAGTCTTAGATCTTTGAGTTCAGCTCATGAAAAATGGGGGCGTTTATAATTTTTATCAGTGTTTTTTTTGCAATGTTGAGTGTAAAAACGAAGCCACATTAATGAAGTGTGTCTCATGCATCTAGGCTGCAGTGTTATGTACAACTCTGCCTATCACTGGCTCCGGTACACTGCAGTCAACACAGAACGTCCTGCATTGAGAGCTACAGTGGCTGGAGTACTCCTATCACAGTGGGTTGCTTACACTTTATTCAGTAGACATATTGCATTCTTTTCAACAAATGCAAGGCACTCTGTGATTAGAGGAGGAGAGATTGTGGCAATATTGATACATTTTATTCCAAAGATAAATGATAAAACTCACAAGATAACAAAGTAGTTAGTGCATGTAGTAGTATTAATGGGTTCATCCACTCCAAGGGAGGACAGGCTGCGGTGAAAGATGAGGTTGCCAATGGTTCCGGCTGTGCTGGTGGCTCCTAATGCTTCCTTAGACTCAGGTACACTCAGAGAGAGCCGCTGACGTCACATCCGGGTTGAGGGTGGAGTGGGCGTTGCGCGCGTTCGGAGCATGCATGCTCCTTCGTCAGGCATCAGTAAGCGGTGTGCATGCCCCGAACACGCGCAACGCCCACCACACCCTCAATCCAGATGTGACGTCAGTGGCTCTGCCTGAGTGTACCCAAGTCCCAGGAAGTGTTGGGAGCCAACAGCGCAGCCAGAACCAGTAGCAACCTCATCCTTCACCACAGCCCGTACTCCCTTGGAGTGGATGAACCAATTAATACTACTACATGCACTGACTACTTTATCTTGTAAGTTTTATTATTTATCCTTGGAATAAAATTGATCAATATTGCTGCACTTAGATGGCACTGCTCTTTTGCCTTTCTCTATTTCCACAGAGTCCCTTCTAGCTCCTACCAGAGCCTGCAGCCATCCAAAGTCAGCACTTTCCTTCCAGCGACTATCCCTGTCTATAAAATTTTATTTTAGAGACTCTGATTGCCGTGCTCTTTCCACCCAGCTACCCGCGCTCATGAGTATTTTGTTTTTTTCTGCTTTTTTACACCCCTCCTCCAAACCCAATGTGTCTTGCATTCGTTGAAAAGAATACAAGAATACAGGACGATTAGGGTCCACGCACACTAAGCCCTGAAAAAATCTCAGAACCTCTGGCAGAAAATAGCAGCGTAAAAAAACGCTTGTAATGGCTTGTATTGCACACGTGTTTATTCGCATTTGCATTTATAAGCATTTCTTTTCAAAACATTCCCTCCATTCATTTTTTGACTATAACCAATGTACACTTGAAAATGCCAAATGCACCTAAACTCCCCATTTGCATGCTTTTTTGCAAGCCAAGCATTTTTTTCTGCCTAAAAGGTCCTCTCAAAATTGCACCTGTGATGTTTTTGTTTTTTTTCAACCTCTAAACGCTTCTTTTGTAAGGAGCCTAGAGAAGCAGGTCTAACACACAGTTGTTTCTACAGGCTGAGCCCGCACCCTCTCCACCAGTCCAGCGTAACTCTGTTTCCTTACTCTCAGTAATAGAATGGGGTCCCATCGTGCACCTAGGGCAGACCACATGCGTGCACTTGTTATGTTCCCATACCTTGTAACCAGGCCATGCATCTTCGTAAGGTGGGATCATTTATGACTGATACTGTAAACTGACTGCTAGGGATGGAGCCAGAACATCAACATCCTTGCTACCGGAGGATCTGACACCTTTATCAGTTACCACACCTAACAACTGGTTGCTCATGACAACTGGTTGCTCATGTCTTGAACTAGTGCATGGTTACCCATAGCAACTACACAAATTTTTTGCCAAGCAGACCTTCTGTAGCAGCTGAGCTGAACTCCATACTCCTTATGTGCTTTACAGCCCCCGGTTCTTTTGATACGCCAGAACCAACATGCACTCCTTTGAATAACTTCAGACCAGGCTCAGAAAAGTTGATGTACCTTTACTTAGAGAGTTTCTGGCAATACAGTTCAACAGGAACAATATCCATATCCTGACCCTAACTACAACAGACTTTCTGCCCAGGCACACCTGTACAAGGTAGTGGTCTATTCTGGCATTTCCCATGTTTTGGTCGCTTGCCGGAACCCGGTGCCTCCTTCACATGATTCACAGGATGTCTTGCCCAACAGTTGACGAAAGGCCAGCAAGCCAAACCCAGTCTTCACCCATATTTATATCACAGGTGAGACTGCTGGATCCAAAAAGCCTGGGAACTGAGACACACATGTAAACTCTTTCCCCCCCTCAGCCTGGGCCAGCCACTAACCATATAATACACCTGTAGGCAACCTGCCTACGTGTGCCCTCCCCTTTTCGCAAGCTGTCCCAGCTGCGACAAACCTTAATAAATAACTTTACATTATAAGCATAGTAACCATGCAACAGTAAAACAGTGGAAAAATCTAAAACTGCTTCACAAAACATTAACCATAAAAACACGTATGAATCCAATTTTATATGGTAATTGGGGTTGAGCAGGGAGACCTGCTCTCTCATAATTGGGTGCATGTCCATGATCTGGTGAATGACCGGATAGGCATAGCTCGGTTTGACCAGTTCTATCCTGTCCATGTAAATAAGTCACCCTATGTTCCAGTCCTAGCACATTTGATGAAAGTGGACCTCAATGTATTTGTTTTAAAAAAGGAATTCCCAGAGGTGTTCTTGTACACTTAGATTCTCCCAAATGGCCCGACTATAAATTTTCGGGCATTCCTCCTCTAACCATTGGAACAAGTACTCGGGCATGTACGGGAAAATATAGCCATACTTGTTAAGGACATATGTGTCAAAGTAATGCTATAGCCTGTATGCGCTGTATGCGTCAAAGTAACGCAGACCAGTTTAATCTGCTGCTTAACAAGCCAGCAATGGCTTGTAAACAAACAAACCGAAAGTGGCAAAATCCTGTCGTTTCCGGTTTCTGAAGTCACACAGTGGGAGGAACAACATCAGTTCCTCAAACTGTTTCTGCGGGAGCTGATGCCGCCAATTGCATCCTTACTGGGCTCCCCGATTGGCCGGTTGGGACCCCCTCCTGCCCCCTGTAAAAGTAATCCAGCGGCTGTATAGCCACTAGGGTTATAGTACTGTTACCATGAAAGGATTGCTCACTGTAAAAAATTATACCGGAATCATAGTTGTAGCCTCAATCATGATCCTGGAATAACTGCTTCAATACGAGGCAGTTAAGAATAAAGGAATGTCCATACTTGAAATATATTTTCTGTATTTTACTGTCGTTTTTCAAAAATGGTCGTGACTTCTAACATCACATTGACATACTGATAGAAATCTTCCATATAGAACGTCATAAACAGGAACAAACATTCTGTAGCTGTCTTTTGGGTGCAGAATGCTAGCACATAACCTAAAAGCAACCTTCCCTTTGCAATTCCTCTCTCCTTGGGAGCACCACAGTGTTGGGACCAATTTCCCCATGTTTACTAAAGTGATTGTAAAGGATACATTTTTATTTTCTAAAAATAATAAACATGTCAAACTTACCTGCTCCATGCAATGATTTTGCACAGAATAGACCCAATCCTCTTCTTCTCAGGTCCCCCACCTGCGCTCCTGGCTCCTCCCCTCGCTGAGTGCGCACCATAGCAAACCGCTTACTATCGGGGCGCTCATGGATGCTCGCTCCCAAGCCATGCTCTGTATGTCCATTGACACAAAGAGTGTGGCTTGGCCCCAACCACAGCTCCCTCCTGGCTTGCTGTGATCGACAGCTACGGGAGCCAGTGGCTGCCGCTGCTGTCTCTAAGCCAATGAGGAGGGAGAGAACACAGAGAGCCCCTGCTGTCATGCACACCACTGGGGGGAGCTGCATAAGAAGCTTTTTTTACCTTAATGCAGAGAAAGTATTACGGTAAGTCCACAGCTTAGTATACTAGCCTCCAAATTCCTTTCATAGCTCTGCCCAGCCCAGCACGTTCATAGATGTTACACCCATTCCCAGGTTTATTAGTACTCACTTCAGAGGACTCTGACTGTCCTGGCCTAATGGGCCTTTTTTATCCTGCTCACACACCACAGAAGACTGTAAAAGAATCAGGGTGACTACAGCTGGTCCTCTTGGGTGTTAAACTATCATAATTCCCTTCACCACACTATATTGGGAATCAAACTAACTGCACCTGCCTACACGTCATTCACCTCTAAGACCAAAGACCAAGTGATCAAAGACCACTGATCGCTCAGAGCTCAGTCTTCAGTGAGCAGAGAGCTGGTGACTCTCAGACCTCGTCTCAGAGAAAGAAAGGAGACTGGCCACTGAGCAGCCTCCTTCACGCAGCTTTACTCCTCCCCTTCATCCTCCTCTGCTTCCAAGGCGCTGAGGGCAACCTACCAAGAGTTGAGAACTTGGCAGTAGCTACCCCTTTCTGTTAACTCAGCTGACACAGGGGCAGGTACTGACGAACTCAAGGCAGATGGGGTGGTGAGAACTGCATCCTTTCTGCACCACCAGGCTGGGAGAGCTCGGATGCCGATCCACTGCTGGTTTCACTGACGACTGTTTCTACTTTCTGCCATGGGGTATCTTTTTGCCACGGCATCCATCTTTCAAATGTTGCTTCCCCAGCTGGCAAGACCTCAAAAAGAAATGCCCAACATCCCATACAGCAGGCCCAGGGTGTCAGAGCAAATGTCAAAGCTCTGCACTCGGCACACACCAGTGAAGTTAGGACAGAGAGATTAATGCAGTGTGGGAACTCAGATTCCACTCTAGCAAGCAGGCCAGTAGTGACATGACCAAGTCTCACTCCAAATCCCATAAGACTAGGAATCAGAGGCAGCAGTGCCTCTCACAAGATAAATACACTGTTACGGAGCTGTTTTTAGAGACTACAGTTCGTAAGAACACTTGCTTGCTAGGAAGTGCACTGCAATTTTTTCAGGAGGAAATTAAGAAAAAGGTCAATGGTAAATCTTTCAGGGTATTAGTTATTCACAAATATATATATATATCTATATATATATATATATATATCTATATATATATATATATATATATATATATTTATATATATATATATAAAGCTCATTTAGTTTTAGACTATGAGTATGGAAAAACCCCAATAAAGTTATTTTCTGCTTTCTGTGTTCCACTGGGTAGACATGCCTTTACTTCCTGCCCTAGAGGAGCAACAGGTAATGAAAGGAAATCCCATTGGAATTGCCATCTTAAAAAAGTTATCATAGGAGCAGGTGTGTCTTTTGCCTCACTCCTTGCTTTGGTGACAGCTCTAAAGTTTTCAATTTGCCACCATTTATTGTCCCTTTGACAATGTTCACCAAGTTAAAGAAAAACTTGACAAGAGGTCTAACCCTCACCTCACATCCAAAACGAAAAAAATACATTTTGCCTTTAAATACTGTACACTTTAACATTTCAAGACGCTTCCTATATTAATAAAACCAGATTGTAAAGCAAGTATTGTCATGAATATTAAACCCACAATGTTTATGCTATTATTACCAACTTCTTAAATGTTTACAGTGCCTATTGTTTTCTTTTTAAGCCAATCATCTCTGCAATAGCTATAATTCATTATGTTCATATTCACACCACCTATTAGAAAATCAGCATTCTAAAAGTAATGCTGCCATCTGGTGTTCTTTTTGGGATTTACTAAAATATTACATTTGTCCACTATAGTGGATGAAAATACTAAAAGTGAATGTAAAGTCTCCTTTTTAAAAAAATAAAAATAAAATAACAAACATGTTATACTTATCCCCTCTGTGCAGTTGGTTTTGCACAGAGCAGCCTGGATCCTCCTCTTCACGGGGTCCCTCTCATAGTTGCCAACATTTAAAAAAAAATTCCAGGGACACTTTTTCAGCACAGCTATCAATTACAACACCCACTTCCCTGAAGCTCCGCTCACTATGCATAATTAATCTCACCTACTTATCAGATGATAGAGCAGGGATCCTCAAACTACGGCCCTCCAGCTGTTGCGGAACTACGCGTCCCATGAGGCATTGTAAAACTCTGACATTCACAGACATGACTAGGCATGATGGGAATTGTAGTTCCTGAACAACTGGAGGGCCATAGTTTGAAGACCCCTGTGATAGAGTCTACTCAATATAGAGAGAATTACAGGAAATTAAAAAACGGAATTTCAAACTTAAGGCCACAGTAGCAGAGTTGGAATAAGTCTCCCATTCAGCTGCACTACTTCTGCGTAACATTTATGGGCAGCCCGATTAACAGGGGCTTCAAGGGACAATATAAATTACCCGGGACAGGCTCCTATTCCAGGGAATGTCCCAGGAAAAAAGGGACAGTTGGCAAGTATGCCCTCTTTGCTGCTCCTAGCCTCTCCCTTTAGTTGAATGCCCCCACAGCAAGCAGCTTGCTATGTGGGCACCCAAGCCGAGCTGCAGCTCAGTGTGTCCCCCTCTCTCTCCCGATTGGCTGACTGACTTTAATTGACAGCCACGAAAGCCAATGGTGCCGCTGCTGTGTCTCAGCCAATCAGGATGGAGAGTTCCTGATGGCCGAGGGACTCAGGGACATCGCTGGACAGAGATGGGGTTCAGGTAAGTATAAGGGTGTGCTGGAGAGGCTGCTACACGCAGAAGGCTTTTTATCTTAATGCATAGAATGCATTAAGATAAAAAACCTTCTGCCTTTACAACTCCTTTAACTTGACCACATTTAAATTACTGAACACTGGTTTACTTCTTTGTGCCAAATCAAAATGAATAAGCTGCCATTGCCCTCTAATGTGCCTAAAATCACATATGACTCTTTTGATTGTAAAGCAACGCTTGGCAATGCAAGGCCATGCTTTATAATGGTGCATTTCAAACCAGGTGTATTGTCATAATGCATTGGGATGTCACAAAAAAAAAAAAAGTTCAGCGCTCTCCTTCATTAAAGTGCATTCAAATTATAGTGCATAAATAAATATCTGAAAACAGTGTAAAAATCATCTACAGTATGTATAATAAATGTATAATAAATTAATTAATAACGTGAGTCCATCTTTTCTTTTAACCTCTTTACCACTAGAGCATTTTGCTGTCTTACGTCTGGGCCACTTTTTGTGATTCGGCGATGTGCGACTTTAACTGACAATTGCGCGGTCATGCGATGCCGTACCCAAACGAAATTTACGTCCTTTTTTTCCCACAAAAAGAGCTTTCTTTTGTTGGTGTTTGATCGCCTGTGCCATTTTTACTTTTTGCGCTATAAACAAAAAAAGAGCGTTTATTTTGAAAAAATAACAATATTTTTAATATAAAATTCCCCCCAAAAAAGATGTAAAAACCAATTTTTTTTTTAATTTTTGGCCAATTTGTTTTCTGCTACCCATGTTTGGTAAAAAAAATCGCAATAAGCGTATTTTGATTGGTTTGCGCAAAAGTTATTGCGTTTACTAACTAAAGGAAAAATTTCTGTCATTTTTGCTGTTTTTTTTTTAACGAGTAATGGCGGCGATCTGCGATTTTTTTTGCGGGACTGCGACATTGCGGCGGACAGATCGGACCCTTGACTGACATTTTTGACACTTTTGGGGGTACCAGTGACATTACTGCAGTAATCAGTGCTATAAATATGCACTGTTACTGTAAAAATGACACTGGTAGGGAAGGGGTTAATTTTATTGGAGAGGGAGGGGTTAATGTATGCCTGGTGCTTACTAACGTGTGGGGGGGAGGTGACTGTGTGAGACAGGGACAGATCGGATGTCCAGCTATGCTGAACAGTCCGATCTGTCACTCCCTGTCACTTAGGAGATCCGCCCGCTCTGTTTACACAAGCAGGCGGATCTCCAAGCTGGATTCCCCGACGATCGGGGCAGAGCAGCTCGCGGCGGTGCGCGAGCGCCGCCTACAGGGGAGGAGTCTAGCAACGTAGGTCTACGTCGCTAGACGATAACGAGCCACTGTGCCGCAGTAGCAGCACAGTGGCTAGTGTTAAAGTAGTTAAATATATATACAATCCATCAATAAATGATTCAATGTTCATGAAAAAAAGGGGTGCAGTGCCATACACCAGAAACTCTTCAGTAATTGTCTCTGATCACCACAGTGCCCTTCACCCCCCCCCCCCCCCGCTTGAATTGACCTCGCTAATTAAAGGAGGTCTATATGCAGTTTGAAGTATTACAGTATAAGTGGCACCGCTCCCACTGGCTGTACACTCCAAATCTGTGGCTCTCAGCAGCTCTCAGCATGGTGTCAGTCATATAGGAGGCAAGAGGAAAGAACCATAGTGCAAATCGCTAATAAAAACATTTATTTCCAAATAAAAATCAACTCACATTTCAGAAGTAAAAAACTAGCATTTCACAATACAATCCTCTGCATACACAGCTCCACCTAGGCTCAGCGTGATTACATCACTGCCCACCTCACACGTAGCGCCCAATGGGCTTTCTCAAAGGTTCACAATTTTCACATTTAAACATACTGGATCTGGATCATACTGGAGCTGCACCATGAAATAAATTGCTACTGTATATCATATTATCATGTGATATAATTACTTGACTACTTGACTACCTACTAGAAACAGGAACCTGACTTATGGACCTAAAAGATCTGTTCATACTCTTTATTATATATTTTTTTTGGCCCATAGTAGTCCATAAGTCAGGAAGTTCCAGAACATAGTGGAGGTTGCGTTGGCAGCAGTCTCAGGATTGTCCTAAAATATTTGATTCATTCCTGAAGAGGAAAGCAATATTTAAATTGTTTCCCTTTTGTATTTACTATCAAATACTTACCTTAATTTTCCTTTCCTGATGGACTCCATGGCAGAATACTTTGGGTAGTCCCGCCCTCGCTCCTACTGCATAGGACCCCACTCCCATGAATTTTCAGGCTGAGCCAGAGGCCGCGTTCTATAACTAGCCTACTCATAACTCTGGGAGGGAACTCCTGCTGCCATGGAGTCCACCAGCAAAGGAAAATTACAGTAAGTATTTGATAATACATTTTCTGTTTTTCTGACAGACTTCTATGGCAGCATACGTTTGGGAACTAACTAGCCCAAAAAACAAGGGTGGGATGTTGGAAAAGTAGGGTTTCAATCTTAGCCAACAGAAACCCTATGGATAGATATTAACAGCATAAGGAATTTAGCTACACCCCACAATGAGCCAGAACGGCTTTAATGTAAGACATGTCATCCTCCTACAACTATTCCTGGTGCCTTATCACAGGGAGCCCACAAAGCCTACACACTCCTGGATGAGTGTGTGGTGACTGCTTCCAAAGGAACCAAGCTCTAAGCTTTATAAACCTAATGGCTAGCTGGAATGACCCAACCAGCAAAAATTCTGGATGACATCTCTGTCCCGCTGATTCTGCTAGAGAGAGTGACTAATATGTCCTAAAACTCTAAGCTGTAGCTTGAGAAGTATCCCAATATCCATGGCATGGAATCAGTTATTCTTGGTCATCCTTCATATGGGAGGAACAAATCCTTTGTTCTATTAGAATGCAGAAGCCACCTCAGATTGCCACCCAGCATGGGTATAAACACTATCTGTACTTGCTGAAAGCCACAAGGATACCTCTCGGCACATGGCCCAGATCCCGGCAAACCTTCTGACTGAGGAAAAAGAACCCATAGTAAGGCTGCCTTCATTACTTGAGACTTTACTCAAAACTGGGCTAAAAAGAGATTCCATCTGGAGCAGAAAGCTGTCAATGGCCTTAAAGGCCCTGAATCTGGCAAAGATTCCTGCTGAGGATGTAGCCCTAGAGAGATTGACATCAAGGCTTAATCCTTACTCCAACTGGACTGGAGGGGATCCCACCTGAAGCTGTAAGTCACCAAAGGATCCTTCCTAGCCTAAAGCTTTTATCTTGGCAAACTTCCTGGCTGAAGAGATGGCCCTTAGAGTGCATGTGTTCATAGCCCATTCTTTACTCAATTGGGACTGCAAAATATCTCATCTGGAGCCGGTAAGGAAGTCCAGAGCAAGTAGTAAACCCTGCCTAGAGAGGCTCTCCTTCGAGTCTCAGGTAATAAGGGATAGTCGATCCATGAGACATTGCATATGACAGGGACTGCAGAGATCTACTCTCTAATAGAGTTTTAGGATCAGTTGACGTCCAGAATGCTTCTGACGAGAGGACTGAAGCAAAAAACAAAAAAAAAAAAACAAAGCAGTCCAAACTGAACAAGCTCTATTCAAGTCCTTTTGTAGGAAATATACCGTATTTTCCGGTGTATAAGATGACTGGGCGTATAAGACGACCCCCCTAATTTTCACCATAAGGCAACACCATTGAAAAACATTTTCTCAGATCTCTCGTATGTCTCCAAGGTACTGTAAGAAAGTTAGATAACCATTCAAACAGCACACTAGGTGCTGCATGGCTCTGTCACAGTGTGCCACATGGCTTTTGGGTACCGATTTTGTTATTGCTAAACTGTGTTATAGTCTATCATTTAGTACAGCTATAAATTAACAAAGTTAGCACCCAAAAGACATGTAGCACACTGTGACAGAGTCATGCAATAGCTAGTGCTCTGTGTCCTAATGCTAATCATCATAAGGCACTTTGAGTATTCTACAGCACGGTACTTAAGACATTACAATATGCAATTATAGTCCCTACTCACTGTGTGCTGCCAGTGCCATGCTACCCGCCATCGGGATTAGTTTTAAATCTCCCGCTCCCTGCGAGTCACCTCACATAGTCCCGCCTATCCAGAACTTCCTGAACTTGCGATTCGGCGCCGATAATGTACATGCACCCGAAACAGAAGAAAAAGTCCCTGCATTGCTCCCATCTCCTGGGCATCTCTCTTGAAGGTACCTTTAAAATATTATACTCGGCGTATAAGACGACTCCCGACTTTTGAGAAGATTTTCCTGGGGTAAAAAGTTGTCTTATACGCCGGAAAATACCGTAGATATTAGTTTAGAGAAACAATGGCCTAGCCAAGCCTGATCAGTCTCTTCCTGCCAGGATGAGAAAGTGGAAGAGATGAACAAGGGTAGAATATTTCTCTCTACGACAGAAGATCTCATCCGAGAGAAAGGACTTCAACCCGATACCCTGGCATCAAATGCAGGAACAAAGGCCTGTTTGGCCAATAGGGAATTACTGCAAAAATTGCCACGGTCTTTAGCAACTGACTCCCCAAAAAAACTGTATATGAATCGAACTGGAAAGCATATGGCTTGTGAGACCATTCCTGATCTGACACAGCATCCTAGGGTTTGACCCAGGCTCCTAGGGTAAAGCTTTCTAGCTTGTAACAGTAAGGAGATGCTACCAGATCTAACTCTGAAATCTTGTGCAGAGATAAAATCCACTTGGAGGGACCTGGATGTAGGAACCACTTATTGCCCAATGGGGCCACAGAATATGGATTCTTTCCAGAAAAGCTATGCAGACTCAAAAGAGATAAGGAAGATTCTACTCCACCCAGATCACAGTCATCTCTACCTGTTCTCAGTGGACTGGCCCTGCAGGTTCTGACCTGTCCCCTGATGTCAGACACCACTGTGATGTTGTTCAGCCATCTCTGGAGACTAAAAAGCCTGCTGTCAGGTGACAAAGGGTTAAAGGAGCATTAAAGAGCTGGCAAGAAAACCAGACTGTTCAAACTAACTTCCCAACTGGGGAGTCTTACTGGCAAAACAACTTCCCAACAGGATAGTTCCACTACCAATTATTCAGCAGCACAGAAGATTTATTGCTGTGCCAGCACCCAAGGCTTCATCTGCCTGTTTGCAAGATATAAATAGATGGGTGAATGTTTAACATTGGAGAAAAAAACCCCTTCAGGAAAGGAGGCCATTTCCACTGAGCACACCTCAATATAGGGATGGGAGAGACCATGGTCCTGATAATCAGGTATTGAGAGGCTGACAGGTGAAGAGAGGAAAGTCAGGAATACCCAGAATCCTACCACCAGTATGCTTTAGTGGCAAAAATTATGTATCCTGAACCGTGATGGATTAAGCTCTCAGATACACAAGAATTTGCATTTTAGTCACATGACCCTTTTTGAAAGACTAGCCATCCAATCTCTTGTAGGGTTCTGAGAACTCCCTCTGTATACTTGACAGGAATCCCTGTCTAGAGGAGGAGTGGATGGAGAATCCAACCAGCAGACATATATGCTGCATGACGTCTTAATCCATATAGAAACAGAGATCAGAAGTCAGAAGACAGCACTGGGAGTTGGAAATAGCCATCCCTCCGAGCAACAAAAGTACTCCTCTTAAAATCACATCTGCTGGAATTGAAATTGCTGTCTCTAGAGACAGTAAGAGCCACGTTGACTAGCAGAATTTGCTTATTGTTGCTGGAGCAAAGTATTCCTCCTGGCACAGTCAGAAGCTTGAAGGTGACTGATTGACCCACATGGCCTGAAGTGCTTGACCTAAGGGTTCAACTGTCCAAGACCAAAGCTGTATTTTCCTATCAGAAGAGGAGCAACCAGGTACCCATAAGATACGTACGTATGAGTGGCACAAACATGAAAAAGGCCAGTAAGCAAACTCTCCCCCAGAAGTGGAGCTCTTTGATAACTACTTGGTTGAGAACTCTCTCTCCAATTCTTTCTGGACTCCAGGCCAGAACTGCAGGAGCAAACCCTTTGGAGTTAAACACTGATTCTTGACCCGCAGTCCTCATTCAGCAGACAATTACTCTGAGGTAGGAGGCCGGACTACACACAGCTCTTAGCTGTCAAATGAAACTAGCCCTTAAATGGGACTGTTTAGACTCTCACAGTGCAGACATGATTGTCCCACTTGTAGAATTATTCCAAGCTGATTGCTATCAAATGAAGCTAGCTCTTTAAGGAGAATCCTAGACTCTCACAATGCAAACAAGATTGCTCTACTTGTAGAATCATCTCCAGCTATTTGCCTTCAAGAAAAGCAAGCCAATAAAGAGGGCAGTTTAAACTCTTGCAATGCAGACCAGATTGTCTCACTTGTCAGAATTATTCTTTAGGATAGAATATTTTTCATTCCAACTTCCATTGCATTGGAAGAAAGGCAAGGGTTAAGACAGGCTCCCAGGCTGCAACTGCAGACAGATATACTCCTTAGGGACAAGTCCAACACAAAGCTACCACCATAAGATGCTACACCCCCCAAGGACACACCCAATCATCCTGATTGAGTATACCCATAAAAGATACAACTCCATGTATACCTCTAAGCCAGGGATGGGGAACCTATGGCCCGGGGGCCGTATGTGGCCCTCAAAGTCATTTGGTCTGGCCCCCCATGTCTGCGTCTCTCAGCTGATCTGTCAGAACGGAGCCGATGCTTCCTGTATAGTTCCGGCTCCGTTCTGACAGTCTGAGTGAGTCACAGGCAGAGTGATATGCACTCCGCCTGTGAACAATACAGGAAACATTGCCTCTTCCTCCAGCGTGGCGCCGCTGCTACCCAGCATTTCCCAACAGCAGCACACACAGCAGTACCAGCCAGAGCCAGCAGTACCAGACAGAGCCAGCAGTACTCACAGCAGTACCAGCCAGAGCCAGCGGTACTCACAGCAGTACCAGCCAGAGCCAGCAGTACTCACAGCAGTACCAGCCAGAACCAGCAGTACCAGCCAGAGCTAGCAGTACTTACAGCAGTACCAGCCAGAGCCAGCAGTACCAGCCAGAATAAGCAGTATTTACTGTATTTACTGCAGTACCAGCCAGGGCCAGCAGTACCAGCCAGAGCCAGCAGTACTCACAGCAGTACCAGCCAGAGCCAATAGTACCCACAGCAGTACCAGCCAGAACCAGCAGTACCCACAGCGGTACCAGCCAGAGACAGCAGTACTAAAAACAGTACCAGCCAGAACCAGCAGTACCAGCCAAAACCAGAAGTACCAGCCAGAGCCAGCAGTACCCACAGCAGTTCAAGCCAGAGCCAGCAGTACCCACAGCAGAACCAGCAGTACCCACAGCAGTACCAGTCAGAGCCAGCAGTACTCAGAGCAGAACCAGCAGTACCCACAGCATTACCAGTCAGAGTCAGCAGTACCAGCCAGCAGTAGCTAAAGCACAGTACCAGCCAGCAGTACCCACAGCAATACCAGCCAGCAGTACCCACAGCAGTACCAGCCAGCAGTACTAGCGAGTAGTACCAGCCTGAGCCAGCAGTACCAGCCAGCAGTACCCACAGCACAGTACCAGCCAGCAGTACCAGCCTGAGCCAGCAGTACCCACAGCAGTACCAGCCAGCAGTACCTACAGCACAGTACCAGCCTGAGTCAGCAGTACCCACAGCAGTACCAGCCTGAGCCAGCAGTACCCACAGCAGTACCAGCCTGAGCCAGCAGTACCCACAGCACAGTTCCAAAACTTACCACCACAAAGAGTCAACTGCACTCCAGACTGACCGACGCAAACCTGGAAAACCAGGTGCGAGTAGAAACATCATCAATACCAGCTAACATCACACACCTCACCAAAGAGAAGCAGTTGCAGCCATCACATTAGGGGTGAGTTAATCAAATGTTTGACCTAAATGTAATAGGCACATTTTTAAGTTGATAATTTTGTACGGCCCCCAAATGATTTTATAAATACCCGAATGGCCCTTGGCAGAAAAAAGGTTCCCCACCCCTGCTCTAAGCTGATGAAAGCAACATCAACCAAACAGGTGACTCATTATGCTGGAAAACCTCTTCCCTATAAGTGCCTTAATCTGACATCCTGCAGTGCAGGTAGAAGTGTCCTGGTTGGGGTTTGAACTTTAGCAACCCAGTACTGCAAGGTGCTGACCACTAAGACATTTCGTCTGCTTTGTCCTTCTGTTCAATTTTCACCCCTCTTCAGGAAAGAGCTTCTAGCTTAAAAAAGTCAATGAACTGGAAGTGCTAAAATATTTGCATTGCAGGTATCTCTGCCATTTTAGGCATCCTAGCAGCCTTACAAAAGGAGGTAAAAAAAACCTGCTCAAAGATCTTCCTCATCTGCATATTCCTTATAGAAACTGTTTGAAGAGGATAAAATGGCCAGTTGACTGGTCCTGCAAGGAAAAGCTTGACATTGTCAGAGTAGAGAATCCTTGCACAGAGAGAGTTGTAACAGACTCCTTTAGAGTGTCTTGACTACCCAATGGCAACCTGTTGGATTGCTGTCATCTTGATCCCTGGATACCTGAACAAGATAGGAAATTCAGACAAGGTTTTACCAGCCAAGGCATGAGCAGCAAAAGCCCAGTTTACGATGTGCATGATACATGTAGATCTCGAGAAGCTTAATAGCAAGTGTCTATTAGTTAGCTTTCCATACACTAGCTTTAAAAGGGCCTGCAGAAGGACTGACAATCCAGGAATAGTAAAAGAAAGGAAGACACTGCCCCCCTCCAGCTATAACCTGCATAGAGCAGTCAAGGCATAGAGATATTAGGCTGCAGAGGCACAAAGACTTGTTGCAGAGATAAACAAATCTCTGTAAGTTTGAAGGAGGACTCCACATTGTTAAGAGAATAAATATTATACCATGTACAGCTGCTTCTCAAGCCATGCCGTAATTTATCAAATAACCTTACCAATTCAAACTGCAGCTGCTGAAGTTTCTTAAGCTGTCCAGAGAGAAAAGGTAACAGTTTTTTTTTTTGCTAGGTGAGAGAAACTGCTTAAGGAATACTAGCACTGTAGGTTCTCACATCAGGACACCACTACACAGGTGATTTCATTGGACAGAGCCTCCACACAGAACGAAAACCTTACTTAAACAAACCGATATCTGTTCAGGACAGAAAGCAACTGCATCAAACTTTGATAAAAATGCTACAATGCACATCACAGCATAGACTTCTCCGTATGTTTTAATTTTTGTTATTATTTATTTATTTTTCTTTTTTAACACAAGTGGAGTTACTCCCTAGCAGCCCGCATGGTGTCTAGTCCCTTCTGCTGACCTCAAGCCAAACATACTCACATATCCTGGACCTCTTCCACAGGGCAATTGATGCATCTGCAGGGCAATCTGGATCCCATCCTGCTGGGCACACTTTAGAGGTCACCCGCTGTTAGCAGGGCGCAACTGCCCGCCATTGGCAAAGCTTCCGTTATTACAGGTGTCAATCTTCTGCGCATGTGTGCCATTCACCACCGGGCTGTTAGCTGGGGACTTGGTGACTACTGGAGCCATCCTGAAAACTTCTGGACACCACAGGACGCTCCCATATGGCTGTCCCGCGTGAGACTCAGCCATGCCATGTCTTTCAAAAGGTTGGAAACCTCATACACCTATTGGTGAGGCGGACAAAAAAAGGAACACGGCCCCTGCCTCAGCCTGAAAATTTATGGGAGTGGGGTCCTATGGGGTAGGAGCGAGTGTGGGGCTACCCAAACGTATGCTGCCTCTTTAAATCTTTGGTGCCTCACATATTGGCCAGAAGGTATTACTTATAGTACCTAAATGAAAATGATGCCCATAAATTAATGTTCTGTTCCCATGCTAAAGTATTCATTCTTGGGCTTTGTATTCAAAGCATCTTGTCATAGGACTATACTGTACATTATAAAGCGGATCTTCACTGCATCTGAGCACCAAAAACCAAAAACCTTATTTCATTTATTGTTAGTAATCAAAGCAAACTCCCCATCCATCCATGTCTCCATGCTTTATTTTGGTGAGAAATCACTTTGAAAAACAACCCTTAGCTAACCTACATAAATAAAAATAGTAAGGGCCCAATCACATCAGGTCAGCCTAATATAGTGGGGTTAATTGCTCCTTGTGATAGTCTAATGGGCTGAATTATTTTTGGCAGTACAAAGTAGTACATGTGTAGTGAGGGCTCTCACGCTTTCGCTTTAATTGTGTAGATCACCTAAGAGCCGTCAAACAAAGATATAGCTATAGCATGGCTATTGAAATGTGAGAAAATATATAAAAATGGTGCTGCGCTATTAGAAAATATATGCAAAACTTCCTGTGATCATAATCATCAAATCCCAGTTATGCAGTGAAATTATCATACAACTGGCACATAATACAATGTTAACATACACATAATAAAATATTGAAAACAATAAAATCTTCTTATTATGAATCTACTGTGCTCGGATACATAATCATACAAGTGAAACAGTAACCAATAGTGAACAAATAAACAAACAAGTCCTTGTATAAATCAAAAATATATGTATCAAAAATTATATATATATAAAGTTCCTTCACCATGTGATAAATCAATCACCCAAACCGTAAAATCAGTAAAAAAAACGACATCTGTGAAATGATACCTCTATGCTCACAGGCTGCTCACCTTACTGCTGTAAGGTAACAGCATTTGGATTTATGTATCTTTAAGATGTGACTACCACTGTCTCCACTTTCCACTGGGGGCTTTTACTCTCTAAACTGGCTCCCTGGTGTGTCTCCTCTGTGTTCCCCCCAGGGATCCCTCCTCATAGAACTCCGTGATATATGTGGGTATAAGAAAGGGGCTCCATAGTGTATTATAGTTGGTAAGACGTTTATTGATAAAAACAGATGGGTACTCACTTTATATACAATGTAACATTCATATTCTCCATGAGCGCCGAGCTCGTTAGATGTCACTTTGTAATGTTCCGGTACCTCTGGTACCCTTGCTTCCATATTTCTCCTCTCTTAATTGTGTCCCATCTTGTATAACAAAGGACGCATATACCTTTAAGACCGGATGACATCACTGCCAAACGCCGCTATGAGCGGCTATTTCAATCGCCGGTTTGCTCTCACTCATCGCTCGTTCAAACCCACATGTTCATCGCACCTACGCCTGAGAAGTCGGAGCTGCTGACATACCTTCCTTGCTGAACTGAAGCCGGAAACCTCGCTGGTGATCCGTATCTCGCTACGGGATCACCCCTCTCCAATGGACACTGTTATTCCTAAACCTATCTAAGTGATAAGTACCCCGCAGGGGATTCTTGCTACCAATCTCCTACTGTCATCTACTGCAATTACCAAGACTATCTATCTATCTATTCACTATCACCTGCATAAGACTGTTAGCTCTTGGGACTACCTTGAACTATCCTTGCACTAGGTTACTCTGTCTAAGTATACTCCATCTGTGTCCTCTTACCATCTGCACTATACTTGACATCAGAACCTATCTGCTTTACCATCACCTGCAACTCTCCTAATACTACTTCTAGTGCTCACCATACAATAGCCTGTCGCTCATCTATATCCTCATATACTCTATCCCTCCATTAAACATCTATTGATATATATATATAGTATATAACAGGCTGTACACGGTGATGAAGTCCTGAGAGTTGGATATGTTGTTCAACAGATTCTCTACAAGGCTACTGAGTGTAATAATTCTGCAGCTGTAAATCCATCCACAAACAAAAACGCATGAGCGTTACAGATTGAACGAGCCTTTAAAAAAAAAATATGGATTCAGCAGAATTATCCACTCATGTACTACAATTAAAACAGCAAGTAGATGCATTGATCCATGCGCTTACAGAGGTAAAAAATGACAATCAAACCTTGAGACAGCAGCTTGGCCGTCTCACACAGCCTTCTGCTGCTCAGCCCCGTGAGCCCAAGATAAACCCTCCTATAGTGTTTTCTGGTGATCGGAGCAAATTCCGTGAATTTAAAAACGCATGTCAATTGTTTTTTTTGTTAAAACCTCTAACCTACACCATTGACCAAATTAAGGTTTGTACTATCATCTCCTATTTAACGGGTGAACCCCGGGCCTGGGCAGACGCTCTCTTTGAAAAGGATGATCCACTCCTTAATTCTTATCCCTTATTTCTAGCACAACTTGCTACTTTATATGAAGACCCCAACAAGCAGAGTACCGCTGACACACAATTAAGGGCCTTAAAACAAGGAAGGAGACCTGTTGAAGATTTCGTGGCGAATTTTAAAAGATGGTCCCCTGATTCAGGGTGGAACGACACATCTTTGCGAACGCAGTTTAGACTCGGCCTATCTGAGGCCGTTAAAGACGAGCTCGCCTGAGCGGATTTACCTGGCACTCTAGAGGGACTGATCCAGACCAGTATCAATATTGACAGACGACTACGAGAAAGAAAGGCTGAGAAGATGGGCTCACCATTTTCCAGTCCTTCTCGGATGTTGCCTGATGACCCTACTCCTATGGAAGTAGGAATGATACGTCCACCTCTGACCCTTTCTGAATGTGCCAGGAGGAAAACCGAACATCTTTGCATGTACTGCGCATCCCCGAATCATTTGGTAAACAACTGTCCTCTTGTCCGCAGAAAAGAGGGTGAGTGTTCAAATGTCTTGCTAGGGGGACTCACAACTTCCTTCTCTAATCCTTATCTTTTTGTTCAATTAACATTGCAGTGGGACCAAACTAGGATCACCACCAAGGGTATGATTGACACAGGATCTTGTGGAAACTACATTGACATTTGTTTTGTCTCCCTTAATAAAATACCTATTGTTTCAAAACCCAAACCTGTCTCCGTTAGTTTTATTAACGGTACCCCTTTATCCTCTGGTCCTATCACCAGTCAGACACAGGCACTTCTTGTAACTGCTGACGAGTCTCATGTGGAGACCACCACCTTTGATGTATTAACTTCAACACATTTTCCAATCATTTTGGGACTTCCCTGGTTACACATACATCAACCAATCATCGATTGGAAAACAAAAACGTTAACCTTCTCTTCTCACTATTGTGAGACGACGTGTAACCTCCCCACACATGATAGGATCCTGTCTGTACTGCCGGATGACATTATTCCTAAGTGTTATCAAGATTTATCGGAGGTTTTCCTTGAGAAAAACGCTCAAATGCTACCTCCTCATAGGGACTATGATTGTTGTATCGATCTGCTCCCTAATAGCAAGTTGCCTTACGGACATGTATATCCACTCTCACAGGATGAACTCTCTCACCTTAAGGAGTATCTGGATGAAAACTTGGCAAAAGGATTCATCAGACCTTCTACTTCCTCCACTGCGGCTGGGCTCTTCTTCGTCCGCAATAAGGACTCTAGCCTTAGGCCTATCATTGATTTCAGACAATTAAATGCCATCACAATAAAGGATCGTTATCCTTTACCCCTTATTCCTGAACTTATCGAACAGGTGCGTGGGGCTTCTTTCTTTTCAAAATTGGACCTAAAAGGGGCATACAATTTAATTTGAATCCGTAAAGGGGATGAATGGAAGACGGCATTCAGAACCAGATACGGACTGTTTGAGTACCTTGTAATGCCATTTGGGCTATGTAATGCCCCCGCAGCCTTCCAACGGTTTATAAACGAGATATTCCGAGACTTGCTTGATGTTTGTGTGGTAGTATATTTGGACGATATACTTATCTATTCTCATTCCTTACCTGAGCACATAAAACATGTGAGACTTGTGTTGTCAAGACTACTTGCACATAACTTATATGTTAAATCAAAGAAATGTTTGTTTCATAAAGAGGAGGTACTATTCCTAGGATGTATTACATCTAAAAGTGGAATCAAAATGGACATGAGCAAAATATCCTGCATTCTGGATTGGCCTGTGCCAACCACTCGCAAAGCATTACAAAGGTTCCTAGGATTCTCTAATTACTATAGGAAATTCATTAAAAACTTCTCTGCGATTGTGAAACCTCTCACACAACTTACAAGCACGAAGAGACCATTTAATTGGACAAAAGAAGCAAATGGAGCATTCTCTCTGCTGAAATCAAGCTTTACCACTGCCCCCATACTATGCCATCCAGACCCATCCCTTCAATACATCTTGGAGGTAGATGCGTCTAATATGGCAGTAGGAGCAGTTCTCTCACAACGACCAACAAACACCTCACCTCTTCACCCAGTTGCTTTCTTTTCAAAGTCATTAAGTAGCCCCGAGGTGAACTACCCAGTAGGTGAGAAGGAGTTATTAGCCATAAAACTGGCATTAGAGAATTGGAGACATCTACTTGAGGGCACTCAATTGCCAATTCTGATATATACTGATCACAAAAACCTCCAATACCTTCAGACTAATAGAACTCTTTCCCACCGGCAGGTACGGTGGTCGTTATTCTTTCTGAGATTTAATTTTTTAGTAACTTACACGCCCGCAGACAAAAATAAAAAAGCGGATGCACTCTCACGACTAGCCGAGAAAGATTGCACTGAGGTTCCCTCAGTTCCTATAATACCACTTGAACGTATTATCGGAGTCGTTCGCTCACTAAAGGAGGAGATTTTGCACAGCATAGGGTTGGATTCACCTCCACCACAACTAACTACTGACGCAGAAGGCTTCCTCTACTACAACGATAAATTATACATACCCCCTACTATGCGAACCAAGATCTTAGAATTGTCGCATGATGTACCTATGGCAGGACATATGGGTATGACTAAAACTCTCAATCTACTCACTAGGCAATTTTGGTGGCCAGACATGAAGACAACCGTAAAAAAGTTCGTTTCATCTTGTGATATCTGTGCAAGGTCTAAAATTGACAACATGAAACCAGCAGGATTACTTTGTAGTTTACCGATACCCCACGTTCCGTGGGAAGTGGTATCCTTAGACTTCATAGTGGAATTACCACCTTCCAAAGGATTCAACACCATCTTGGTATCAGTGGACCATCTGACCAAGATGGCACATTTCACTCCTATCGGAAAACTACCTTCATCCAAACAAACAGCAGAATTACTTGTGAAACATGTCTTTAAGTTACATGGTATTCCAAAAACACTGCTGTCTGACCGTGGTTCACAATTTATCTCAAAGTTTTGGCTAGCTCTATGTCAGATACTGCGAATAGAGCGTAACCTCACTTCTCCCTACCACCCTCAGACCAACGGACAGACAGAGAGAGTTAACCAGTGCATTGAACAGTACCTGCGTTGCTATACTTCGTATCTACAGGACGATTGGGCAGATCTCCTCCCACTGGCGGAATTCGCCTATAACAACGCTACTCATAGCACTACTAAGCAAAGTCCGTTTTACCTGAATTATGGGTTTCATCCCACACTCCTTCCTCCACGTATCTTACCATCAAGTAATCCAGTGGCATCTGATTATCTTGCCCAGATAAAGGATTCTCTGGGATTACTCAACAATACCATATCTCATGCTCATAGCCAACAAAAAAAGTACTACGACCTCCGTAGGAAACCCTCTCCCCAATATGCCATTGGGGATCTTGTTTGGCTTTCTACAAAAAATCTGAGACTAAAGATCCCTAGTAAAAAACATGGACCTCTGTTTCTGGGACCTTTCCCAATAGAGAAGCTTATTGGTAAAGCTGCAGTACAACTTACATTGCCAGTAGACCTCAAGATACATCCTGTCTTCCATGTGTCTCTACTGAAGCCCCATGTTCCTAACCAAGGAATAAGGCCTACTATCTCACCTCCACCTCCTGTACAAGTGGAAGGTGGAGAAGAATTTGAGATAAAGGAAATTTTGGATTCCCGTTTCAATAGAAGAAGACTCCAGTATCTTGTACGATGGAAGAATTATGGGCCCCAAGATGACACCTGGCTGGATACCTCCGATATACATGCCCCTAGACTGATTTGCAATTTCCACTCGAAATATCAGGAAAAACCAGTTCTAGAGGCCTTCCGGAGCCGGCCTTAAGGGGGGGGTACTGTAATGTTCCGGTACCTCTGGTACCCTTGCTTCCATATTTCTCCTCTCTTAATTGCGTCCCATCTTGTATAACAAAGGACGCATATACCTTTAAGACCGGATGACATCACTGCCGAGCGCCGCTATGAGCGGCTATTTCAATCGCTGGTTTGCTCTCACTCATTGCTCGTTCAAACCCACATGTTCATCGCACCTACGCCTGAGAAGTCGGAGCTGCTGACATACCTTCCTTGCTGAACTGAAGCCGGAAACCTCGCTGGTGATCCGTATCTCGCTACGGGATCACCCCTCTCCAATGGACACTGTTATTTCTAAACCTATCTAAGTGATAAGTACCCCGCAGGGGATTCTTGCTACCAATCTCCTACTGTCATCTACTGCAATTACCAAGACTATCTATCTATCTATCTATTCACTATCACCTGCATAAGACTGTTAGCTCTTGGGACTACCTTAAACTATCCTTGCACTAGGTTACTCTGTCTAAGTATACTCCATCTGTGTCCTCTTACCATCTGCACTATACTTGACATCCGAACCTATCTGCTTTACCATCACCTGCAACTCTCCTAATACTACTTCTAGTGCTCACCATACAATAGCCTGTCTCTCATATATATCCTCATATACTCTATCCCTCCATTAAACATCTATTGATATATATATAGTATATAACAGGCTGTACACGGTGATGAAGTCCTGAGAGTTGGATATGTTGTTCAACAGATTCTCTACAAGGCTACTGAGTGTAATAATTCTGCAGCTGTAAATCCATCCACAAACAAAAACGCATGAACGTTACACACTTACGCTATGCCTCCGCCCTACGAGTTACGTCACAGACACGCGACTTCATCAGGGGATCTATAAGAACTATATATATATTTTTTGATACATATATTTTTGATTTATTCCAGGGCTTTTTTGTTCATTTGCCCACTGTTGGTTATTGTTTCACTTACTCTGTATGCAGAAGAATCAGAACGTTTTGACTGTTGGACTTTTTTTTACCACGTTTTGAATTTTCCATTTTACCGCAGCCAGCGGTCTACCTAGTCTGTGTTATTTATTAGAATGTTTTAGTGGGTGGATTTTTTTTTTTTTTTTGGAAACCTGTATTGAGAGGATTATGAAGGCTGTGGAAGTTCATCTCTTTTTTAGAATTCTAGTTGCCTGTCTGCTTTTGACTTCAATATAGTGACCTGCAACAAGCATACACATCAGGATTGCCATAATGAAATCAGATTCATAATCTGATTACTTATTCTGAGTCAGTGATATGGAAAGTACCTAAATCATTGGATAATCACTCAATAGACTCCAAGAAATGGTTAAAACGGTGAATGAAAACCCACAGGCCCACAAAAAACCAACAGAACTTGGTACTGTCTGCAGCTCAAAAAGCCACCTGAAGGACTTTATGCTTGAACCTGGTGTCAGATAAGGTTTAAACATCCACCTGGTAAAAATGGGAGAACATTTGAATAGAGGACCAAGTGGCAGCCTTGCAAATCAGAGAAACAGCAGCATGATACCAAAGATCCCAAAAGGCACTTACAGATCTAGTGGAGTGTACCTACCTTGACAGGAAAGGATTGCACCTGATCCTTGAGAATATCAACCTGAATAATGGCCTGTCTGAGCCATTGAGAAATGGGGGAATGAAAAGCTGGTTCACCTTTAAGGGAACAATGAAGGGAATGTACAGTCAGAGTCAATCTATCTGAGAAGAAACACACTCACAGCCTGACCTAAATCTGGCAATGAAGGGAGATCTTCTGATGAACTTAAGCTGGACAGAGAGATGGAAGAATAATGTCCTGATTGCGGTCAAAGACTAAAATTACTTATTAATTACTTAGTATTATTAATACTGTAATGTTTACTTTCTACTTTACTGCAAAGGGACCTTAAGGGGAACAAGGTTTGAAATACAATTAAAACAAATACATTTATATACAATATAAAACATATATTATGTTAAAGCCCACAAACCATAACATATATGGATGAAGAATGTACAATATATTACAAAGTAGCTCCCAATTTTAAACTCAGATTGGACTATCGACATATACACTTTGTCATATTTCTTCATTTAAGTCATCTGACTGTGTAACCCAACTTGTTTCAAAATCTTTTTCTTCCTTAAGGGTAGGAATATGCCACTCTAAAAACAAATTGGAGAGTATATCAACACTATTGCATAGTATAACACTACAAGGTATTAGGCTAAATATTTTTCCACTTACATATCCACTGTATACAGATGGTTTCATCAGCTACATTTCAAAAGAACCAGATGTCTCATGTTTAGTCTGTCAGGAAGCGTACCTTCATTCCAGATCTCAAAATGGGCACTTAAAGATCACCAACCCAAACCATTGTCAATATTAATATAGATATAGACCAATCTCATAATTAGGTATTGTTACTACAAAAAAAAGGGGCATTTACTCTATGGACCACATCTTTAAATCATACAGCAAAGCACATGTGTATTAAGCACTTTATTTATTTATTCCCATATGAACAGTATAGAAATTATTATTATTTTTTTTTTTATGGTTGTTTTAACTTTTATAAGTAGCACTGTCATAGGTAAATTTGTAATTTAGTGAGCAATTTTTGCTTTACTGACGGCTGGGATATTTATCATTTTTACATGGCGCAGACTTGTTTTGTGGCAATAAAGACTACCCTATCTGCAGCCCAAGGAACTCAAAGCTAGGTTAAAGCCACCACCCAAACAGGGACTTGAACATTGGACTCTGAGATAGATTTTATAAAGCATTGGATTATCCAGTCAGACAACTTAAATTCAAAAATATCATAGATTGTATATATCTAAAGTCCAATTTGGGATGAAATTGAGGATGGCTACTCTGTAAAATCTTTTGAAGGGTTTTTGATCTCTAGATAGCAGAAGAAATATGTGTTTGCCTCTGTCCCTTGTGTAAATTGTAAAGTTGTTTGTTACCTAAGACCAAGGGGGGGTGGGACTTTGTGGGCAAGTAAAGTTGTATACAGGTGTATAAATAAAAATAATTTATTTTTAAAAAGAAAAGTAAATAAAATTATACATTCATTTAGTGTTGGGTTAGAGACCCAAGGTGAAGAAGTGAATAAAGGTTTAGAAAGTTTTGTGACATGGTGTGGTATGGTGACTTATTTGGGATGTGTTTCTCTGTTCTTCCATGCTTGGTGGGCTTGGAATGTAGGCAGAGAAAATTCCCAGAAAGTATCCTACACGTTTCGGCTCAGTTTTAGCCTCAAGGATTTTTAAACACCATATCTGAAACAGTAATAAATACTGGTTCAGTATATAAATATGCAGCCCAGGGGGAATATACCGTTGGTGCAAAGTAGAGATATATATACATACATTATGTTTTTAAATTGCCTGTTCCATATAAGATTCTCTCTTGGTCCCTGAATCGCAACGGGAACCTGTGGATGTGCTGCTCCTGGAATGGTACATATTATAATATAAATAAATGTGGAGTATTTTCCCGGATGGATAAATTTATATACCAAAGACTTGATTAATTTAACTCACAGACTTGTGCTGCAAATAATTTCAGCTATGCTGGTAAAGCTCCAGAGGGGGGAGCCCCTAAGTTTCCGGTATCCAATGGGTAGTTGCCAAAGGCACTATAAAGGAATAAGGGTAGGTATCTCTATCTGTTCAGAGATACAAAGATTGTAAAAATTTACATATAGGTGAGTGAGTATTTTATTTGTGAAAAAATGTATCAGCTAAGTGCTGAAAAAACATCATGCTATGGCAACGTTATATTAATGACATTCTCATTATATGGAATGGACCGGAAGAACTAATTAAGCATTGTCTGAAAGAAATGAACAATAATCCTTATAATATGTGTTTCACAATGAATTATAGTAAAACAAAAATTGCATTTCTTGATACGTGGATATACAAAGACAATGACGGAAACATCAAGACAACTCTATACAGGAAGGAAACAGCGGGAAACACAATACGTTATGCATCGAGTTTTTACCCGACTCCTCTAAAAAAAGCCATCCCCTACAGTCAATATCTCCGACTCAAGAGAAATTGTACGAATTATGAAGATTTCCAAAGAGAAGCAGACCAACTCACAGAAAGACTCATACAAAGAGGCTATACTAAAACCTCATTAAGAAAAGCTTTCAATAAAGTAAAAAAGAGGGACAGACAAGAAATTCTATTCAAAACAAATAAAGATGCAGAAATCTCCAAGGAACAGGAAAAACAAACCACAAGGATAATAATGAGATACACAAATGAACACCAAAGGATAAAAAATATCCTTAAAAAACACTGGCCTATTCTAAAAGAGGACCCCAGCGTAAAAGGTCTCATACCGAATCACCCCCCCCCCCCCCCCCCGGTCATATATAGAAAAGCAGGGTCAATAAAACAGGACCTAGTACACAGTGAGTTCAAGGAAGGGACAAGAAAAAACCCTTGTAAAGATAAGGGCACCTTCCCCTGCAGAAGTCGTGCACAATGTAATGTTATTTGTAGCTGTACCATCACAATGCTCCCCAATGGAGAAAACTTCAAACCGAAACATTTCGTGAACTGCAAAACAAAAGGGATAGTCTATCTAATGAGATGCGAATGTGGAGCCTTTTATGTGGGCAAAACCAAACAAGAACTAGGAAAAAGAATAAATAAGCACGTCCATAGCATGCAAATAGTCAATTTCTACCTACCCCTAGGAAGACATGTTGCCTACAACCACAACTACAAAATGCCAAAAACCACCTTTATGGCCCTGGAAAGGGTCCACATCCCACACAGGGGAGGGGACTGGAACAAAACACTTTTACAGCTAGAGATGTGCTGGATCAGACGCCAGAGCCTCGGTTCACATTACTACGGCTGCGGCATTCGCATGTAATGTCGGAGCGCACTGCTCCTTCATTACATGCGAACGGCTGTGCGGTGCGAGTTTAGCCATACACTTTGTATGGCTAAATTCGCACCGCACCCGCAGCAAACACGCACAGGACTCTTTTTGGCAGCCGCATCAGGATCGGATCGCACAGCGGTTCACACTTGTGCGATCCGATCCTGTGCAAACTGCAAGATCGCACTGCGATATGCGATCAAACTGGGGTGTCGTTAAGATTACATTGACACCCCCAGCGTATCGCATATGGCAGTGTGAACTGCCGGGGGTGCGCTTTGCGATGCGGGAACAGGCTGCGGATTCGCAGCCTTCCCGCATCGCATAAGTGTGAACCGGGGCTAAGAGCAAACTCTCCTCCCGGACTTAACGAAGCAGAAAGCTTCCGTCCATTCCTAGATGGCTTTTCATCAGGAAAAACAGACTAAAAATACTACTAAATAATATGTCTTTTTTGTTAAAAAATTGAAAATGTCATCCAATCACAAAAAATCTTGGAATACTGGAAAGAAAGAGAAAAAGAGAAAAAAAGAATAAAACCTCTGAAAATGGAACACTAAGAAGAAAGTGAACCTCCTAAGTAAATCTGGGACAAAAACACCCTCTTTGGAATCACCAAAATTACACCCAAAAAATTCCCTATCCATTAAAACCTAACAAATGGACAAACAATTCCCTTTTTACTACTTTCCTTTTGTATAAATACTGTCCAATAACAAACTCTATAGAACCAACTAAAAAAATTATATATCTCCCATCCAGTCACCAAAATCCTTGTTCTATGGCCATATGTTCCCCTAAACTCTAAAGCAAGTACCATCTAGAAGATTAGTCCAAAATAACACCCACAGGCCCTATGGCCAAAGGGAGACTAACTCCATACCCCAAAAAACCAACTGCACTTTTGATCCATTCCTTGGAAACACACAAATGAACCTTCTAAAAAATAAAAAAAAATACACCCCCTCTTTTGAATAATATGGGGTATGCAAAAATCCCTGTCTCAATCAATTTTGAGATATCACCCCATACAGGATCCTTCATTACACACCTTTCTCTTACTGATTAAAAGTAAAAAATCATCCTCATCCTAAACCGATATACCCTATTTCACATTTATGTGTATCCTTTCTCTTTTCCAATTGTTTTTTTACTGCTGTTAAAACAAATATGAATGACCATGCATTGCATTTTTTGTGAATGTATTAGTTTATTAATATATATAATATCTACAATTCACTATATATATATATATATATATTTTATTTTTTATTTTTTTTCTCAATATAAAACTTTTATTCGTGAAAATGAACAAACAAGGAATAGTATGCATTACAATGGTAAAGTGTATATCAAATTTAGACATTTTGTTCAGTAACATTCAAATAAGGCTAAGAAACATTCATATAAGGTATCCACAATCCATTCTCAAAGAGAAGGTGTGAGATGCATAAATGAAAATAGACCTGCATATAGATTTCCAAACGTATAAATTTTATAAGCATATAGTCCATAAAGAGGAATGTAAGTCAGTTACTGTTGTGATAATGTCTAACAGACGAGTCACGTGAAGTGGCTCGTCTGTATAATGAAGAAAAACAGAGAAAAAAGGAAGAGAAAGAAAGATGAGAGATGAAAAGAAATATAAAGGAGTGAGAAGTAGAGATAATAGAAGAGTGGGATGGGGTAGGGAAGTAAAGGAATGGGGGATAGGGGTGGGGTAAAAGTTGTCAATGTGCCTGAGTTTGAGTGAATGACCTATTTGAGTCTTATTGAGCTGCCATAAGGTCTTTGTACTCTGATGAGACCATATATATTTTATATAATGTAATGCCGCAACCATGTCAAGATGCTATGTCCCACCAGTCTCGCACCCGGCACGGAAAGCCCCAGCTCAGAAACGGAGCTTTCTAGGAGCCAGAAGGGGCACTACCATCCACACCCCGATCCGGTCCCCCACCGGGGATACCAGCTCCATTTTTCATGTCGGCGGCCAAGTAGTACGCCCTGCCGGCCTCCCAATGATGGGCGTCACGTCCAATTTCATGCGGCGCTTTAGTGCACATGTGCAAACGGACATAAAAGGCCGGGGGAACTTCACCAGGCCTAACTTCCCTCGCAGAGAGGGAGAAGTGAAGATGCAGGAAGCGCTGCCCAGGACAAAACTAGGAGACTGCTCCAAAAGGACCTCAATCGTGATTTTAATAGTGGAATCATGTCCACTTCTCTCCACCACCACGGAGAAAGTTTTTTCAGCACTTAGCTGATACATTTTTTCACATGTAAAATACTCACTCACCTATATGTAAATTGTTACAATCTTTGTACCTCTGAACAGATAGAGATACCTACCCTTATTCTTTTATAGTGCCTTTGGCAACTACCCATTGGATACCGGAAACTTAGGGGCTCCCCCCTCTAGAGCTTTACCAGCATAGCTGCAATTATTTGCAGCACAAGTCTGTGAGTTAATTAATCAAGTCTTTGGTATATGAATTTATCCATTCGGGAAAATACTCCACATTTATTTATATTATAATATGTACCATTCCAGGAGCAGCACATCCACAGGTTCCCGTTGCGATTCAGGGACCAAGAGAGAATCTTATATGGAACAGGCAATTTAAAAACATAATGTATGTATATATATCTCTACTTTGCACCAACGGTATATTCCCCATGGGCTGCATATTTATATACTGAACCAGTATTTATTACCGTTTTAGATATGGTGTTTAAAAATCCTTGATAAAGGATAAAACTAAACCGATACTTTCTGGGAGTTTTCTCTGCCTACATTCCAAGCCCACCAAGCCCAACAAGCATGGAAGAACGGAGAAACACATCCCAAATAAGTCACCATACCACACCATGTCACGAAACTTTCTAAACCTTTATTCAATTCTTCACCTCGGGTCTCTAACCCAACACTAAATTAATGTATAATTTTATTTACTTTTCTTTTTAAAAATAAATTATTTTTATTTATACACCTGTATACAACTTTACTTGCCCACAAAGTCCCCCCCTCCCCTGGTCTGAGGCACCAAACAACTTTACTCTGTAAAATCTTGTACATTTTTTCAGCCATTTATGCTATTTGTGCACTGCCACCTAGGGTTCAGCCACGGCCCCTCGGAGTGAGGAGGTGGAGAAGCATCCAGTGAAAGTGACAAGCAGGCAGGAGAAGGAAGTGAGGGGTGCTGAAATGAGTTCCCGTCCTCGAGGAAAACCTATCCAACTGCTACTCTCCTCCCCCCCCCTGCTCCGATGACCGCTCCATCCTGTGCTCTCTGTATCTGTGTGCACAGTGCAGGTGACAGCTCAGTAAATGTAGTAAGTCAATTGTTTTTCAAAAAAACAAGCTGTCTTGCAGATGTAGCACTACAAAAAAAGAAATGATGTTCCCAGAGCGGCCCTACCTTTATGTCACGGAATACAAGATAGAACTGTTCCCTAAAGATTACTAATATGTCTCTCCTGATGACCGTTGGACATAGCCATACATATAAGAAAAAAAGGGGAGGGGATGAGGTATGAACCTCACCGAAGACCAACTGAGGTCAATGAGGAGACAAAAGTATGTAAAAAGTATAAAGTTTATTAAGCACGTATGCCTGAAAACGATGGGGTAACACTGTAAACACAATGTAGCACGATCAAATAATAAAACCAATAAAAATCACAAACACATCTGTGCTAAATTGCCATGGACTTGATATGGTAAAGGCACTCAGGAGGATCAGTGCATACAGGTAGATATGAACATGCCCACTCAGAGGTCTCCAGACCTAACTGATTACACAGTAATCCAATGTGTGGGGGGATACAACCGATATCCATCTGTGCATTCAAATCAACTAGTCGGCTGATGGCCGTACTACCCGATACACTGAACCTTCAAGATATGCCCTAACATTCCATGCCCCGATATATAGCTAATTTGTAGCCAATTGCCGATGCAACACTCCCACCTCATACGTAGACAATAAATGACTTTGTTAGTAGGAACACTAGCAGGAATGTGTATATATGAAGGCGTGATACCACAGTAGATTTAAACCGATACATATGGACCCATATGTTCAAGTTGAAAAAACAAAGTTACCAGCCGACTGGATGTTCAAAGCCTCAAAAAAGATAGTGTATCCACAGTCTAGTCCTCTATGGAGGCAACTCAGATACTTGCCGTGCTTCGAATATGGGTACCCGATACCTGGTATGGAGGATAATGTATCCGTTGCTGCTGTTAGCTGCCAGGTGATGAAGTTGCGGATTGCCGCTGTATGACACAGTTTGTCCACAAGGGGAGGGGGGGGGATTTTTTAGCATCCAGCTGCTAAGTCAAGGGTCAACTGGTTGGATGTGTCCAGAGCTCCGTTTGCCTGCCCGGGTCTGCGGGTCGGTCGTAGCTTGATAGCTCAGATGCAGCGTTCAACCCTTACACTCCTTAAGCCGGTATCATATGGCAGACGTACTGGTCGTTGAATGTCGGCCATACGTCATATCCGGTTCAACGAATGCAGGAGCAGGGGAGCAGCCGGTACGACTCCATGCAATAATCCACGGGTTGCGGAGCGACAACTTTTCCACAGTTTGTGAGTGATGGACGCTAACGCTGACGCGTTTCACCGACTAGACGTCCGTTTCCTCAGAGATAAGGGAGGGAGTGAACGGTAGTCCATTTTATAGTAGCTATAATTTGCTAAATTGGTTAATCGCACACAGGTGTATGTATTTCAACATGATCAACGGGGCAGTAATTCCCCTCTTGTTCCACCAGATGTCACCATTTGTGTGCGACTAACCATACACAATATAAACATCACAGACATACCTCCACAGAAATACCTCCCCAGTAGTGTTCCTACTAACAAAGTCATTTATTGTCTACGTATGAGGTGGGAGTGTTGCATCGGCAATTGGCTACAAATTAGCTATATATCGGGGCATGGAATGTTAGGGAATATCTTGAAGGTTCAGTGTATCGGGTAGTACGGCCATCAGCCGACTAGTTGATTTGAATGCACAGGTGGATATCGGTTGTATCCCCCCACACATTGGATTACTGTGCAATCAGTTAGGTCTGGAGACCTCTGAGTGGGCATGTTCATATCTACCTGTATGCACTGATCATCCTGAGTGCCTTTACCATATCAAGTCCATGGCAATTTAGCACAGATGTGTTTGTGATTTTTATTGCTTTTATTATTTGATTGTGCTACATTGTGTTTACAGTGTTACCCCATCGTTTTCAGGCATACGTGCTTAATAAACTTTATACTTTTTACATACTTTTGTCTCCTCATTGACCTCAGTTGGTCTTCGGTGAGGTTCATACCTCATCCCCTCCCCTTTTTTTCTTGCAGATGTAGCAGTTAGAGGTTTGAATCAAACCATTTAACACTTGTAAAGGGGGTGGAGTCCAGGGCAGAGCCAGGGGGCAAAGTGAGGTTTTGCCTAGGGTGTCAAAAATCCTTGCATTGGCTCTGTATATAAAATAAAGTACACCATTTTAATTGTAATACAGATCTTGTTGCTCTTAATGTCCAATTGAAAGTAGAAAAGTTTGAAACTACCTTGGGGAGGAAGGAAGTTCTGGACCTCAATATCACCTTGGTAAGACTGGAAAGGATTATTTACAAGATAAGGGCATCAGCTAAAAAAACTCACCTTGCAGATGTGATGGCAACAAGAAGCACAACCTTGTAAGTTAGAATGGAAAATAAATATCTTGATAGGCTCAAAAGGCAGTTTCTGAAACACCAAAAGAACTAATTGCAGATCCCACAAAGTCACAGAGAAGGCACATGGGAGAAAAGACACTGTACAAAGAATGGGAAGCCAGTGATCTCTGGAACAGGATTGCAAGGGTAGGGACCTGACCATTGAATGCACTGAAGGCCAAATGCTGTTCCAGACCCACCTGTAAAAAAAAGTCAAGGATTCATCCAATGGAAAATTTCCTGGGGTGAATGACCTCGGTTCACACCAAACCAAGCATTCTTTCCATGTACTGAGGATAAACCTTTTGAGAAGTAGACTTCACCGCTTTTAGCATTATGGGGATATCTCTGCTTCTCAGAACATGGGCTTCAACAGCAATGCCATTAAAGCCAATGACCAAGAACCGGGAGGTTTGATTGGTCTTTGAGAGAGAAGAGATGATTTTCAAGAAGAGAGGAAGAAAGAATTTCCCTCACTCCAGACCCAGATTCCTAAGCCACAAAGCCAGAAACAGCTTAGTCTTTAGTACCAGACAAATTGGTATGACCAAGGACTAGACTGATTTGTCCCATGACAAAATTTTTTTGTAGAAGTCTGGAATAAAACTGTGCACATGAGTCTCAAAGGAAGTTACAACCAGCCCCAGGATTTGCAAGCAGAAGAGAAGAGTCAGGCAAATCCTCGACTAAAGATAACGAGTCTAGGAGTGGAGAGTTTGAAGTTATTCAAATTGGAATATCGAAAATACAGTACTGACAGGCACTGGGACCAGCACCTTGGGGAACAATCCAAGGTGCAGAAGATAGGCTGAAAGGCAGGGCAGTGCAGAGGACCAACAGACATAGAAGCAGGAGCACACTTCTTGTCTCTGTGGATAAAGTTAGCAAACATCTGTGGCCTAAACTTTAGCAGAGAGCAATTTTGCATATTGCCGGCTTCTGTCACATCAGTATGTATGCTGCAGGCAGCACCAGAGCCATTAATTGAGCATGAGCTGAAGGCACTGGGTACAGCTCCTTCCCCTACCCCCTGCATGTAGAATCAGACATGTTGCTCCGCAAGGCGGAAAGGCTCAACGTACAAGGCAAAGTCTAAGGCAGACCAACCTGCCACCAAAGCAGGTTGTCAGAAAATGGATCGCCTGTTGGAGGCACTGTGGTTCCTAGAGCTGAAGAGCACAGTTCCAGTGGCCACCAGCGGGTGTTTGTGCAATCTCTAGTCACAGAAGGAAAATGCAAACTGAACAATGTTCAGGCTCTACTCCAAGCCCGGTCAGAGATACTCTCTGTAAACCACAGTTTATTAGTGTGCTGCCCAGACTCCATGACTGTGGGGAGTAGTGTGGGTGATGCTGCGTCCGCTGCAGGAGTGCCAGCAAGAGATGGTGCTCATCCCAACTGATGTAGTCACTGGAAGAAAGAGAGGAAGAGAGGTGCTGCACATACATGGAGACCTATGGTGGTAATGAGAGAGACAACCTCAGCCTGTGCTCCTGTCTGGCCACGCTCCTAATGTGTTTCATTCTGTGGACGTGCAGCACCAGGGTTTATTCCTATCTTCCTTTCAGAGATACTATCCCCAATCTCAGTTGATTCATACCAATTTAGTCCTGCCTCGAGAAACCAAGAATCTCTTCTACCCTAAGCAATCATATCTGCTACTAAGGACTTCTTACTTCCTGTATATCAGTTTCCTACTCCCAAAAGGTGTACTTCCCCTGCATGTAACCCATTGAAGGCTCCCCCTACTGCTCTGTTGCCCTTGGCAACCCCTCAAAAATTTTCCTTTGTTACTAATACCTTTTTTTGCTCCACTTCTCAGTACTTTCACTTATCTCCTATCAGCAGCACAATCTGCTTGGAGCCCTGCAATCACTTGCAGGATTTCAGTGACTGCTACTTCGGTCCAGCCTGATCCAATGCCTGCTGCTCTAGTTCAGCCTGATCCGATGCCTGCTGCTCCAGCCCAGCCTGATCTGATGGCTATTGTTCTAGCACAGGCTGATCTGATGCCTGCTGTTCCAGCCCATCTCGATCTGGTGCCTGAGGCTCCAACCAATCCTAGTCTGATGCCTGCTGTTCCAGCCCCCAGCCTGATCTGAAGCCTGTTCTTGCAGTTCAGCTTGCCTTCAATGCTTTCTGTTCCAGCCCAGCCTACCTCTGATGAGCCAGAGCCTGCTACTGAGCCAGTTACTAGGGTTAAGTTCTCGCCAGCTGTTGGGTCCGATACCTGGTGGTCCAGACATCCACCCTGAATTCGATAACTGCAAATGCTATAACAGCTTCAGGAGTAGAGGTCTTTTGGGTAAGGGAAGGATTCCATTTGAACTTTGTCCTGACCTAGGCTTAATCTCTGCGACTCAAGGTGCATTAGGGAACCTAGGTTGGACCTAGGTTGAACCTGTTAAAATGCAAAGCAGTTTCTAGAAACCAGCCTAGTAAGTCAGATGTGGAATGTCCAGTGGCGAAGGGACACTCTGGTTATGGACTCCAGTGTTAACCCTTCAGATGGTCCATGGGATCCCAGCGTTACATACCGCCTTGTGGAAATGCAAATTCTACATGTTGCGCCTTCTAAAGGATCTGACCTGTGAGACACCCAGCCAGCATCCAGACTGTGGTGGCAGGACACCCAGCCAGTTTCCAGACCCCAGTGGTGGGGCACCTAGTCAAATGTCAGACTCTGGTGGTGGGGTACCCTGTGGGCTGAAGAACTATGGCCTAAGGAAATCGGGAAAGTCTGCAGAAAAGGCTGATGGTAGATCATCTTTTTGGACTTATCCAGAGTAAGAGACTATTATGTGTGAGGCCAAGTGGAGTGTACAGAATCTGCCCCTTAATAGGGCTGGACTGCCAGGACCTGGATCACCTGCTGGTGTACTGTGGTTCCCAGAGCTGAAGGGCACATTTCTGGCCACCAGTGGGTGTCTCTGACCAGCCTGCAGATCCCAGTAATTAGGCTCCACCTGATGCTAGCTGCTGGGAAGATATACACTGATTAGCCATAACATTATGACCACTGACAGGTAAAGGGAATATCTCAATACAATGACATCTGAAAATTGGTGGGATATATTAGGCAGTAAGTGGACATGTTGTCCATGAAGCTAATGTGGTGAAAGCAGAAACAAATGGGCATCACAGTGTGTTGTGTATGTGGCTGTGAAGCCCATGGTGACCCAGGTCCACAGCCAAAAGCTTCTAAAACGGTCACATGAACATCAGAACTGGACTTCAGAGCCACGGAAGAAGGTGACCTGGTCTGATGAATCATGTTTTCTTTTACATCATGTGGATGGCCGGGTGCATGTGCATCACTTACCTGGGAAAGAGGTGGCACCAGGATGCGGTATATGAAGGCAAGTCGGCAGAGGCAGTGTGATGCTTTGGGCAATGTTCTCCTGGGAAACCTTAGGTACTGCCATTCATGTGGATGTTACTTTGGTGTCCATGCCTCAATGGGTCAGGTATGTTTTAGCATAATGTTATGGCTGATCGGTGTATATCCCCTCCGTTGATTTGCAACAGTGCTTCAGTGTTTTGCTTGTTAGCCGTATACCTGCTCTCTGATTATCCTGATCCCTGCCTTTTCTGTTACCTTGCATCAAGTACCCTGTATCCTGTTACCCCATCTCTGCTGCACTTGTTCCCGGTCCCAGTCCTGGTCATACCCCCATACTTCCCTCCATTTGTATATAGTGTAATATAGTTAGGTTTTTGGTTTGGTTTTGATTCACTGTCACATTTATTTTTTACTTTTGCTTTGCTTATGGTTTGTTGGTGTTGGATAGGTGTTGTGCATTAATAAACTTTATTGTAATCATACTCCAATTCCAGTTTCCGAAGTACAGCTATACTAAACTGATCATCTGTGCTGCAGTTGGGTATCTGCACTTGGTGTTCCTTACACAAGTATGGGGTGGAGGGGCGTCAGGTGGCTGACTGTAGGTGAGTAGTTGGAACGCACAGAAGTTCCACATGACAGCAGCAGCAGTGGGAAGGTGTATTTCCATTTTTGCAGTCAAATTTAGAAAACCCCACTATATCTTATGTGTTACCATTCACACGGCATACCTTTTAGAGGATTCTCAGAAGAAGGTGTCATGACTAACTGCAAGTTTAGCGCTACCCCCCGCAGGAGCCGCTGATATTTTTGGGTTCTATGTTCTCCGTTAGCAGTATAACCAACCCACAGGCCCCAAGATTACCTATGTGCTCAAGTATGAAAGGAAGGAAGAGAGACTTCTCCTGTGTCAATCTACTTCCTTAAAATCCTGAGATCATGGGCCCAGAAAATAAATGAACAGTGCAATACACAATAACATGCAACATTAAACTTTACACTTTTAAAGATTGAGTTCTTCCGTAATTTGTACCAGTATTTTACACTGAGCATTGTAGCAGAAGAAATGTGGGAGTCCTTAACGTAGAGAAATCCGGTATCTTCAGCCTGCTTAATAAGGTACAGTAACAAGGGATAACTGGTGTAAAGTGTCTCCTGTGAAGGCTCTGTTGAAAAGATAAGGTAAGGGTGTCTGCATGCAGTGTATCTCCTTAAGTGTATGCTCAAGGTGGGCTTCTGCCCACTGACCAACCTGACACCAAGGTTCCAAAGGATGAGATATTACAGACAGGCTCTTGAGGGATGCCCGACTGGTAACCTGGCGAGTGGCGACCCAGCGATGTCTGTACAGATACGCCTCGAGATGACCTGGGTGTCCTCACCAGGGTCGGGACAAGAGGTGAGCAGGAGGTGCGGCTGCCCTGGGCGCAATGGTTTTTTGCAGGGATGGGGGCACCATGACCCTAATTCTAAAGGAAGGGGGGGGGGCGCAGTTTGGCATCTTTGCCCTGGGCGGTGGATGACCTTGTCCTGGCACTGGTTCTCACAGCCGATAAGATGTCTATGACCAGTAACCTGCATCCACAGATGAAACTGGCCGGCTGAGGGCATCACCACTCTGTCCTGTTGCCATCACTCCAGCTCACAGGAGAAGCAAAAGGGCCAAGAATCCCCTATAATACAGCAGGCCTCTCCTTCTGCTTCCAGGCAGCCTCGTCGTTTTCTCTCCACTGGTCACCACCTCCTCTCCTCTTGTCCCAGGCATGCTGGGAGCTGCAATTCTCTCCCTCTGTCCAGCAGTGGGGCCGTTGATCGTTGGGACTACATGTCCCATGACCGTCTACTCCACCTCCTGATTGGTCCCTTTCCCCTCAGCCAATGAGGAAGAAAGGGGGAAGGACCAGAGCAGGCAGCTGTCTGTACGAGCACCAATCTCTCCTTTACTGCGTTCGGAGGAAAGGGAGGGGCAGGAAACTCCCCCAGCTGCCACTGCCTGTCTTTCCTGTGGCAGAACAGGGAGGGAGAGTAATTGGCACCCCACTACACAAGCATTTTTCAACAAGTTCAGTGTTATCCGTCCCAGGAGAAAAGATGGGAACAGGCTGAATCCAGTTATTAATATACAATGCAGGAGGCCAGCTTCTAAAAATGTAACACTTTGTTAGGACAGTGTTTGAGAAGATTTGTACATCATGCTTGTACATATGCTTCCAAATGCGAGTGCAACTTGTGAAAAGTTTTTATTATGTGCCTTATTACAAAACAGTATTATATTTTTTTCTTTGCTTGTATAGATCAACTTCTACCACCCAGTGGATTATCAAGAGAGCTGCAGCACCTTTAGCGATAGAGGAGATTTTTTTTATTTAACCAAGATTACCAGCTGGACTGGGGAGTTTTTTTTGATCAGCGCATATGCTGTTGAATTATTTGTGTTTTTGTAATTCAAATATAGTTTACAACTGATTATATGAGATCTGCCTGTACAAAACAGATGGTGTTAAATATGTCAAACACAGCTCCCCAACCCCCTCATAAACAAAGAGAACCAAGCTGTCCAGGAAAAGTGGCAGTTAAAGAGATTGAGACAAAAAAAAAATAATCTAACATTGACAGGGGTGCTTACAATGGTCAGCTTTTATGACTATACTGTATGTAAAACCTTTATTCCAAAAGGGAAAAAAGTGTTGCCATAACTACTTAATGTTTAGGTGCTGTCCAAAGGGGTCTCTGTTGCTCCATTCAGGGTGGAGACACCCTAAAGCTGGCCATACTGATTGGAATTTCCGGTGTTTAGCAGGTACTGGTCAAATTTCATTAGTGTGTGACTGCCCCCCATGTAACAGAAGTTGACTGTTTGATTGAGAACTGTAAAAAGTAACGTTGGAAAATTTCAGCAGCTACAGATCAATATATTCTCAGAATATATTCCAATTCTGTTTTTGGGTTCAATACTAGTTTAAAGTGTATTTACACTTTTGCGGTCACCTTTTAATTAAACCTTACTATATGTTCGTGTTCCCATTCACACAACATACCTTAACTGCTTCCTGCCCACATGCTTTCTGCCCACATCATTGTAAAATGGACAGATGGGAACCCTATTGCTCTGGGAGGATGTAATATGACGTCCTCCCAAGAACCCATCACGCGCAGCCCCTCTGGGCCTTGCTCTGGTGCAATCTGGCACCCGATGTGTCCATCAGACTGATGATCTGACTGACGAGTGTACCGTCACGCTGCCGGTACCATGTGGTCGCTGTGACCAATCACAGCAGATCACATGCCATTCAGTGTATACAATTGTGTTGCTAGCTGTGATTGGTCACAGTGATCACATGGTACAGACAGGGCCAATCCAACCCATTTGTACCATGTGATTAGCTGTGGCTATTCACAACAATACAGTGTCTACACACTGTTATTCAGTAAAAATATGTACTTTATAGCAGTTCCCTGCTATAAGCAATTATATGTAAAAAATAAACAAATAAATCCTGATCAGCTCCCCAGTGGTAGTGTTACTATGTAAACACTGTTTCTCTTTCGTTCATTGACGGACACAGCTTCTGATCTCCATAACTGTTGGGTTATACTGCCCCCTAAAGGAGTAGGCCACTAGGCAGAAAAGAAGTCTGGCTACGCCCATGGGCAGTCCCAGGGGGTATACTCCCTCTCTCTGCTATAGGCACTTTTTTTCTGCCAAGTCAGTAGTAAGAATCTAGTTCCTTGCTGGGGATCTTTGGTCCTGGCAATTTTTTTCGTTTTAGATAGAAATTTTTTTCCTCCTGTTTTTTTTCCTGTGAGATCTCAAATCAACTGCCAGAGTGGGCGATAGGCTGAATAATCTAGATCCAGTGGTCACCCCAGTTTGGCCAGTGAGCACGCACAGACCTCAACAGTCGCGACATAGCTCCACTGGATGAGGACTGGCCTGCGAGTTAAACGCCTCGCGAGGTCTCATACGAACAGGTCTTGGCCTGAGTCGCAGCGTTCCTCCTGCCTGACAGCCCCCATTTTACCGGAGAGGGGTTCTGTCTGGAGCAGTACCTGCCTGGTTCCTTATTATGGTGAGTAGTCGTCCCCTCTCTCCCCCTGGAGGGTTTTGGGGCGAACGTGGCATCCCCCTCCACATATGTTGGGGCAGTTTGGGTGGTCTGGTCCACCTCCTTGGGGGGGGGGGGGGGGGGCGCAGGGCGCTATGCTGGCGATGGGGGCCAGGGGGTGGTGCACTGCCGGTGACCGGACTATCAACTGTGTGGGGGGGCCCCAAGAATAGGTGTGCCAAGCTTCAACAAAGTATTGAGCAAAGGCTCAATACTTATGTACATGGGATTTTTTCCATTTTTTATTTTTAATAAATCTGTTAAGATTTCAAACTAACTTCTTAACGTCATTATGGGGTATTGTTTGTAGAATTTTGAGGAAAATAATGAATTTAATCCATCTTGGAATAAGGCTGTAACAACAAAATGTGGAAAAAAAGTGAAGTGAATACTTTCCAGATGCACTGTACCCCCCTTTCTTTTCCATAACCGGGAACATGGAAGGAGGGGGTGTTTTGTAGTCCATGAAGATAGCAGGGAACAATGCTAACTGATTACAGTGCAGAGGCAGAGTACAGAAAGTCACATGCTCGCAAAATTTTTAGCTGAATGAGCAGTTTTTTTGATTTTTTTTTTTTCAAATAATTATAAAAAAACAAAAATTTCAATGGTATATTTCACAGATCAAAAAGGGAGCAAATGAGAAATTTATTATGAGTTTATATACAATTTAAACTTTACAATGTTTATTATGGGATGCCTTGACACATTTCAGTCATGCTTACTCCTATGCCTTCCAAGTACACAAAATTTGTCAAAGCATCCTGTGAGAATTGATGTGTAGCTTAACACGGTAGCAATGCTTGAAACCAAGACCAGGGCTGTTATCAAGAAGCCTTCTCCTTGCTAGCTAAGCCCTCCGGACAGCCGCGGAGAGAGGGGAGGCACCCTATGTTACCTCGTAACTAGCATGCCAGAGAATATATATATATATATATATATATATATATATATATATATATATATATATATATATATTTTAGGAGTTCTGAAAAGGAGTTAAGTAGTTCATAAATTTACTTTTTTTTTTTTTTACCACTAGTCATCTCATGTAAGATTACACAAGGAAAGGCCAGCTAGAATTAAAGTAGAAAGTCAGGCTGGGTTCACATATGCTGCAGCCACGGTTCACAGCATGGGATCCGGTGCGTCCCTGTTCACTGATACAGGTGCGAATCCGGTCCAAATTTTTGCCTGAATCGGAACCAAAGACACAGGACCCCTTACAAATGATGGCCGCAGCCACCCTAGAGCTGTGTGAATCCGCTCCATTGAGAGCCAGTCACACTCTGTCATTTGAATTGGATGCAGGGAAAGCCGTATCCAATCCGCATGCGTGAACTCAGCCTAAAACAAATCCCAAGATACTCATTGGCAACTATGGGAAACCCTTTCGGAATTAGTATAGTCAAATCCAATTTTAAATTTTGCGTGTGTATATGCATCAGACTGCGCATCTCCCTGGTGTAAAAACAAAACCAAAAAAAAAAAACACACAACGTATTTTACAAAAGTAAAGGAAATTTTATTATGAAGAAAATGGGGTCAAGCTACATCATGATGTGGGCATACAAGGCTTTTAAAACACAATTTTTTTATCTTCCATGCTGGTGAAATAATGTGAACACAACTGAATAAGCAAAGCCATCGTAAAATAAGACTAGTTAAATTCAAAAAATTAGGAAAGCTATTTCCTATTTAGAAGGCTCATTAAAAATTAAATAAAAAACACAAAAAGGAGGGGGAGGGGGCAAAAATATATAAAGATGCACTGCTATATGCATGCACAATGAGCCACCTCAAATGAATCTTCAACCCAGAAAATACTGTTTGTCCACCTAAAGAAAAACAAGAGAGATTTATAGTTAGACATTGAAAATATGCTATCAATGCCACTGTATACATAATCCCCATGACCTATATACCAATATATATATATATATCCAATCAATATAGATAACTAATGTCCATGAGCTAGGATATCCTTGTGTGCACCAATTTTTTTTTTTTAAGGAAACCAAGAGGGTTTTAAAGGACAGCCATAATATATTACAATTTCCATTCTGCTTCAGTTTTATTAGGAAGGAAAAAAAAAATCTACACTTTTTGCTGCCCTGTTTTATGTTTGGAGGATAGTAACACTTCTCCCTAGACATTACTAGACGACAGGTGCTTTATTTTTTTTTGTAAATTAAGAACCCTCCTTAGCTAATGGCGTT